>NC_064920.1:741590906-742285906 GCF_023897955.1 Schistocerca gregaria | reverse complement strand
AAGTAAAGCTGTGAAGACGGGGCGTGAGTCGTGATTGGGTAGCTCAGTTGGCAGAGCACTTGCCCGCGAAAGGCGAAGGTCCGACACACAGTTTTAATCTGCCAGGAAGTTTCAGTTTTAGTACTGTTGATATGGCAAACTGATATACCAATTTTTTAAACTGGCTATTAGAAAAAATGAAAAAGAAGCAGTCGTCAACCGAGACCAAACAGATAACGAAAAATACCGGTTGCTCAGACTAAAACACAGATATCGTTTTAAGGGAAAGTGATGATGTAATTTATGTCAGTGTCGATATTCACTGAGGAACCCACGTCGACTTGACTTTTGTCTTTTTCGATCTCACGTTTCTGTCCGTGATCGACAGAGTAAACGTCGAGTGTCCGTCGAAGGCGAAGGAGCCGACAGTGACACGCTCGAAACGTGCTGTGCCACACTGTCTGGTTGCACTTGTTTACTTTTTGTGGAGGGAATGGCGGTAGCAGCGACGTGCCCTCGCGGGTGTAGCGAGCGCACGGGACGAGTTTTCGATGGATCGATGTCGCGGCCGTTTGCCGGCAATTACGCTAGCCCGACTGGCCGGCAGGCGCTGTTTTCGATATCGCCGCGTGGCGCAGTGTGATCGACCGACGGTTATTCCATTAAATTTTGTGGCGCGCGGCGCTCGGCGAGAAAGAGGCGTACAAAACCGCTTTCAGCGCGCTCGCCCGCCTGCCTCGCGCACACAGACGCGGCCCACAATAGCGACACCGCCAGCCCGCGGTCGTAATTGATCCATCATTGAGCGCTGCGGGCGGCGCGTTTGTCCGCCACAAATGGAGTTGTTGTGCGTTTCTTTATTGGGTGCCCCGTGTTTTAATGACGCCACTAAAACGCAGCCGGTTTCCTTGACCTGCGTTTTCCAATTATTATTGCTAAAGCGCCTCTTTGAACTGCGCGCAACGCATAATTTATCTTTACCGTTTGAGCTGTCTGTTATAGTGAGTGCTGCAGCACCGGTTTCATGGACTGTTGTTACGACACGCAGGTGAATTAAACAGTTAACTAACTTTTATTATCTCTGTGTTGCGACAGATAAACGCCACGCTGTGGAATTAATATACTTAGTTCGAAATTATCGGATTATCCGCTTAATAAAAGCACACAATAACTTCAATTGTAGTTTCATCCAGTTTAGATTCGGCTATTGCTTGCAAGATATGTATTTCGCGAACTACTGTACAGCAGATGCTCGAATTTATTGGTTACTGCTGTTACTGTTTACTGGCGAATAAATATCTTCTTTCTATTCACAACTGTCCCCATCATCTATGCTAGACGTTTGGCAGTTTCGAATATTGTGGGACATCATAAGAACCAGTCTCTTGTTAAGAAAGGAAAACGTCAAATAGTCATCTAGCACCCATGTGGTCACTTAATATCAACAATCATACTGGTTTTGTGTGGCCACAACTGGCGCTAGATAACTATTTGACATACTGCTTTCATAACAAGAGACAGATTCTGAGGATGAACCAAACGAGTCTAAACAGGTCAGCTGTCATGATTCCACAAAATGCCGTCAAGAAAAGTGTGAATAATAAAAGATATTTTTCCATCAGTATATAGAAACAAAAGTTAGCTGTAAATTTCGACAAGTATTACAAATAGTATTTTTTAAAAACATATAGTGTGATCTAATTCAACAATAATGAATTTCACTGAATAAATAAATGTCCGCTATCTGCCAGTTGTACCACAGTCTGTCCTGCCGTTTTTACCCAAAATATACAGTTGGTGCAGAAATTTCTGTGTCTATCTTATACAAATTGTTCTCGAAATTTATGCAATAGTTCTTCACGATTTAACGCCACTGTCTTCCAGCGAGGGAACTGGAAAAGAAAAGAATTTTCGTCATGTGACTGTGTGGTAGGAGATACTATAGAGACCCTTATATGAAGTACTCGGTATCACATTTTTACGTATTATACGATACACAATTCACGGTATAACACATGTTAAAATACAGCTTTTCGTGCTTTGTATCATGTAGCATTGTACACGAGATATGTAAAAAGTAACACACGTATTTAGTTACCATCAGCTCATTTGAATACAAGTAACAGGAATTTTTAAATAGTGGAAAAGCATCTTATTGTCAACAACAATTTTACGAAATTTACAGACAAACTAATTATTTCATTTGCGTTTCTCTCAGCCAATAATCAAGTAAAAATGTCAAATGGCAAACCACCTGTCAAAATTCGCTTATTTCAAAAAACCTGAAAATTAAGGTTTTGGATAATTTTATGGTTAACAAATGCACTGAAAGTTACGTTCATTCTCAAGAGATTAGGTTTCCATAAAAATTAAAGTCATATGCATTGTAATTAGTTCTGTAAGTAAAAGTTTAAAATTTTCTCTTGAAAACAAACTATTATTTCGATCATTTGGTTAAAAAGAGATTCTTATGTAAAATTTGAATCTCAAAAGCTAATTGCTCATTATATAAAGTAATCCAAAATATGTTAGCATCGAAATTCCTATTTTAATTAACGATGTATTAATTATTTTGTAACGGGTATTGTTAGTGACATTTCTATAGCAGAATTTCGGTACTAAACTTGAAAAGCAATGTTAGAAATCACATTTGTTATAATCAGTCATTTATTGTGTTCAAAGCTTAACTGTAATTTCTTATGCAACAACTGATTTTAATTGTAACTCAATGTGACTTGTTGAACAATACTTTCAAATAACTTGCATTATTAAAATATATATATATATATAAGCACTGAGCATAAGAGCTCGGGGGTGGCAGTAGAGAGGGAGGTGTTTTCAGTTAGTTCGACTATGTGATTTCAAAAGTTAGTGTCTTTAAGCTTTGCATTGTACGAATGTTCTGGAACAGTATAAACATTAACAAAAAATGCAAACTACGTATTCTGCAACCTTTTCCGATCTGATCGACTGGTGAAACTTGCTGTTACTCAGGGGTCACCTAGAGACATTAAAGTTATTGGAAATTCATTACTTTACCGATAATAAAGGAGTTGTCATCGTCAAAAGCTTTTTATAAACAAGGGGCCTTTTTTTCCGAACACATCGCAAACAGCACACTTCTCGGCCCACGAAATTTACCACGTTCATTAAAATTTCGAGGAGTAAGTGAATAATTTGGTAAAAAGCTTCAACTGCTGCTGTTAAGACGCCAGTGCCAGATTGTACAGGCCAGTGAGCTGAAAATGTTCCCTCAATAACTGAGAGAGTAGCCCGAAATTCCAGAAACTCCATTTGCCGTCGATCACAAGAACCGAAAATTGTGAGAAAAGGTCTTTTTAAAACCCTTACAACGTTCAGCGGGAGCAAAAAATACCGTTTGTCGATCATTTTCAGCAGCTTGAATTTGTCAATTGGGCGATGGATACCCAAAATGTGGAGAAAATTTTGTGAGGAGTATCATTTTTAGCGATGAGGCGCATTTCCAACTAGACGGTTACGTCGACAAAAATAGTTGTCGGAGAATCCACGCATAACACTTCAATAGCAGATGCAGGCCCAACGAGCCACTTTTCGGTGCGAATTTTGTACGCGTGGCGCTATTAGAGCCTAGCCTTTCAAGTATGCATGATGCAGTGCTGCTGTGAACTGTATGTTATCACAACATGAAGAATAATGTTTTTTGACAGAACTGGAGGAGTTGGACCTCGAAAACAAGTTTTCCCAGCATCATGGCTCCACTTGTCATAACGCGCACGAATCACACGCGCTGTTGCAGGAGCAATTTTTCGGTCGAGTCATCTGACGCCGTGGAGACGGTAATTGGCCACCTACACCTTGGTGCAGTGTGAGTATTTCGTGTGGAGACGCGTGAAGTCACGTGTTTAAGCTACGAAACCGAGAACAATTCCTGATTTAAAGGACCAAATTGAGCACGTCATTGCCGATATCGATCCAGGAATGTTATTTGTTATGATGTATATGAAAATTTCTACCAAGTTCGGGATTCGAAAAAATGGTTCAAATGGCTCTGAGCACTATGGGACTTAACATCTGAGGTCATCAGTCCCCTAGAACTTAGAACTACTTAAACCTAACTAACCTAAGGACATCACATACACCCATGCCCGAGGCAGGATTCGAACCTGTGACCGTAGCAGTCCCGCGGTTCCGGACTGAAGCGCCTAGAGCCTCACGGCTACCGCGGCCGGCGGTGGGGATTTAAACCTGGGTCTCCTTGTCCGTAGCCAGATGCGCTAACCACTAGACCATCCTGCCACAGTGGCTGTGTACACCCTAGCACGTCTCTCTCCTCGATCCAAACTCCCATTGACGCCTCATCCTATTTGGTATTGTCCGTTAACGCGAACAGCATTACAGGGGCTCTCCAGCTGTACTGGAATAGTACCTCAGCTTCGAACGAAACGGAGAACTCTGTCTGAGCCACAGGCATAGGTGCTTCAAGAATATGAAACTATTTGGTCACTAAAAAAAGTCGTGTGACAAAGGCCTTCCGTCGGATAGACCGTGCGCCAGGTGCAACTCTTTCGATTTGACGCCACTTCGGCAACTTGCGCGTTGATGGGGATGAAATGATGATGATCAGAACAACACAACACCCAGTCCCTGAGCGGAGAAAATCTCCGACCCAGCCAGGAACCGAACCCGGGCCCTTACGATTGACATTCCGTCGCGCTCACCACTCAGCTATCGGGGGCGGACGTATGGTCACTGGAACCATACAGTTTCTTTTGATTGGTTCAACCACACAACCCCATTCTGAACTGATAAGTAAAAATAATATTTCAATATTTTTAGTAAATAATATGTTTTATTCGTAAATTAAACTGTGTGTTATCATTGAGATGCGCTACAGCTAACCGTCCCGACTCGGTGGCTGCAGCGTGTCCCACGGAACGCGCGTGTTCAGTGTTCACGCTGAGCGCGGGTCCTGCGGGAAGGTTATCTTGACACACCTGCAGTGTGAGTAGGCAGCGCGGTGCGCCTGTGTGCCGGAGGCCCAGCCCAGGGCGAGGGCACTGCCTGGACCAGCTGCCCGCTGCCATAGCCAAACAGGATTGCGGGTTCCCGGGGACAGGCCAGTTGAGGACGACGAGGGCATTGACCCTCCACCGGGGCCGCGTGGTAACTCTCCTCAGGGCCCACACACGGAGCAAAAATTTATTCCTGCTGTAAAAGCAGTAAGCACGATCAAGCTACTACCCTACGCCTTCTCCATATTCTACTGTCGTCTTCAACGCTAAGAATGGTTTGCCGCCTCATTGTCCATTTTAGATCGATGTCTATACTCGGTAAACCGCCTCCCAGTGTGTGGTGGAGGTTACTTTCTAGATCCACACCTTCTGTTGAGTGGTACTTAAGATAGGTAAATAAATTAGTGAAATCAATGTGAAGTGAAGTAGAAATCAGAAAATAAATGAAAAACTTAGTTTAGTTTAGAAGAATTAAACAGTAGCAAACAGCGGACAGAGCAGCAGTGACAGAAGAGCCAATGACCATGAAGTCAGCACGTTGAGAAGAAGCCATCGCCCTCCCCCAATAAGCGGACGCTGTCGTTTCAGCCGTCAGAGCATCGCCCGACCGGCTCACGTATTTCTCAGTTGTCACATGTGATAAGAGGCCCTCGCCTACATTCCAAGAGCTGTCGATTCAGCCGTCAGGGCATTGCCCGACCGGCTCACGTGTTTCTCAATTGTCAAATCTGATAAAAGGCCCTCGCCTACATTCCAAGAGCCAATGACCGACGTTAAGAAGATTCTTCGAGACGCTTTTCAACGTAACAGAAAAGGCAATGAGCGTGAAGTCGTTCACCTCCAGCGAACTGAAGTGAATAAATATGCGAGACGCAGTGGGCCCGAAAAGAAGAGTAGTTTTCAGTTCAGTTTCGGAGCTAAAGACCGTCATGCAGGAAGAGGCTACATCGTACACAAAAGCACGAAGTCCGCCGCTGTAATGGAATAGCAAGCAGCAGCCTCGCCGCCAGAAGACAGAAGTTAGAAGGTATTTGAAGACTGATTTTTACGTACCCGGGTGACTCGTGAGGACGGAAAGGAGACGGCCTCACATCAGCAGTCACCTGGGAGCTGGGATGAAGATCTGACAGCCGAAGACTGGCAAGCGGGAGTTCGTTGTTCGAGTCCGGGACACTGGCCTTCCCCCGCCGCGCCGCTCCACTGGCCGACGCACGACATAGACACACGCGGCCGCTTAGAGAAGAGGAACACTGGGACGCCACATCCAAGGTATCACCATCCGATGCACGACTTCGTTCTCAATAAGTAAACGGACTACAGCACGAAGCGCATTTCCAGTCAACTGGGCGAGACGGAGACACGAGATACACACCGCCAGGCGTAATCAGACGCCGCCGCTGCCGTAGCAGAGGCTTCGCAAGCGACACAGCTGCCGCTCTCCCAGCCAGAACAATCGTTTAAGGAAACGGTTGTACAAAACTTTCAATAAAAGTTATCTTATATAAAAATGCTGTTTCATTGTACCTTATACCCGAGCCAAGGAAGAACCCACAGTGCCCACATGTTGTTAAGAAAGAAAAAGTAATTTATTTAGTGTTATCCACCCTGACATAATGCTTTAGAATTAAATTCCCTTTCCAGTAATGCTCATCCTGAAAATTGACTAGCATCAAAAGAGAAAACCGACTTACACTTCATATACCTACATATACACCACTAACTGATTTTTCCCTTTCGCTGTTCCATTCACGAATGGCGTGTGGTAAGTACGATGGTCGGTAAGCCTCTGTACCACCTGTAACTTCTCGAATTTTCTCGTTGTGGTCATTTCGCATTGTGGGCGATAGTAACATATTGTCCTAATCTCTCCGGAAAGTACTCACAAGATATTTCATTACTAAACATCTCCGTGAATAACTGCGTCTTTCTTGAAGCATCTGTCATTGGAGTCCGTTTGGCATCTCTTCGTTTGATCTTCTCTATCTTTTCTATAATCCGGCCTGGTAAGGTTCCCAGATGGGCGAACGATACTCGAGAATCGGTAGAGCAAGCCACTTCTTTAGTGAATGAATTAAACTTCAGTAAGATTCTTCCTATGAATCTCAGTCTGGCATCTACTTCCACTTAAGGTCGCTCCGAATTGATAATCATAGATTTTTGCGGTAGTCACTGTTTATAGCAATTTGTCATCAATTGTGTATTGGTATATTAGTGGATTTCTTTCCCCATGTAAGCGTAACATGTTACATTTCTTTACGTTCAGCATCAACTGCCAGACGTCATGTACCCCAGTTACTATCCCTTTTCTTGCTCCAGTCGCGAATGGTTGGCGGAGACGATTGCTCTACTGACTGAGCTACCCAAGCACGACTGACAACCCGTCCTCAAAGAATTGCTTCTCCAAGTCTGTGGAGCATTTGCCCTCGAAAAGCGAAGTCTCGGTCCGTCACACAGTTTTATTGTGCCAAAGACTTTACTATTCTATCGACTCTTATAGGAATGTACGCTCTCAGAACTTAAACAGTAAAGCACACGGTGATTCCGAGTGGCTCTCTTGCAGTGTCTGCCACTCAGATTCGCTGAGCATGTCTGTGACGCTTTCGCGTTTGCTAAATGAACCTGTAACGAAACACGCTGTTCTTTTCGGATCTTCTCTCTGTCTTCTCCATCAATCCTATCTCGTACGGATCCCAGACTAAGGAGGAATATTCAACGAGGTTTCTCAAAGCTGCCTCCTCCGTGGGTAGACTACATACTCTCAGCATTCGTCCGATGAATCTCAGTTTCGAATTAGTTTTATGTGGTTGTTTCATTTTAAATCGCTCCGCACGTATACTCCTGAATGTTTTATGGATGCGACTGCTTCCAGCGATTGTTCTGCCATAGTGTAATCAACAGTAATGTGAGTTTGTACCTATTTATGAGCAATACGTTAGATATGTTTATGTTGGGCGTCAGTTGCCAATCCCTGCACCAAGCGTCGATCCTCTACAGATCTTCCTGCAATTCACTACAACTTTCGAGCGTTGCGACCTCTTTGTACACAACAGCATCATCCGCGGGAAGCCTCATAGAACTTCTGTCGTTATCCACTAGGCTATTTATATATATAGTAAAAAGTAATTATCCTATAACACTCGCTTAGGGTACGCTCGAAATTACTTTTACGTCTGAAGATATCTGTCTATTAAGAATAACTTGCTGTGTTCTTTTTGTTAGTAAGCCTTCAATCCAGTCACACAGCTGGTGTGATATTCTGTACACCAGTATTTTGTCCAATAGGCACCAATGCGCAACAACGCCCTCCTGAGTTCTAGGAACAAGCCATTCATCCCAACAATGTATGGTATCGAAACGCTGCGGCTGACCTAATTTAGCCATTGTACATCGTTTCTGCGTATCACTTGCATAATGGTCATCTACGGAATTCCTAACGTGGTTTAGAGTATACGAATCTGCAAAGAGTCACGTCGTATCTTTGTAGGCCTCCATACTCCGAGCAACCTCTTTGCAACTACGTTATTCTGTCTGCGGTTTGTACAGCATTCGGTGATACCATCTATGCTAAAGAGCATCGATTCTTCTCCATCCTCATCTTCAGCTGTTTGTATTTCACGCCTACACGTTCTGCCTTCAGCGGAAATGCCGTCTCGATAAACTGCCTCTGGAAGGCATTTTTCTTTCTTTGCATGCATATTACAGCCGACATGAGGTAGGTTTGGTCAGCAGAGATCTTCGAAAAAAGTGCTGCAACCCTGAAAATGTTGAGAGTGGCTTTTCTGAGTCATGCCTCTTGTGATTGGTGTTAGGCCACGCAAAGCGCAGCCTACACCTGATTCTCCAGCGTTTTCTCTGTAAGAGAAGAGGCGCTTACACTTTCAAATTGTATCAGAGTGATTGAACCTCTTGGTCGAAGTTTTGTTTTATTTAAACATGTTAAAGACCTCTATATAGTTTCCATTGCGCTATGGAAGTTTTACCTAGTACAGGATACTAGACTAATAACAGTCAATCACATCGTTGCTCATTCATGGGTCAAAATTTTGTACAATAAGGGAAATAGTTTTAGAACACTAATAGTGACGTCATACCAGTTATGCACTAAGGTTAAGGTCAAGCAGGAGGTAAGCGGCTTTCGATAGCATATGCTACATACGAGATGTCTTTCAGGCTGCATCCATCAACTGTTGCATCTTTTTCGATATACGTGAAATTCTCGTCCTGTCTTTATTTGTCTAAAACTCTACCAGTCCTTGTGGGAGGTCTGTGCACTACATAAATGTTTGCTTCTACTTATTGTTTTTCAGATTATTAGCAGTGCTAAGTATGAAATCCACTACTCCTCGACCTTTATGAATCGATGTTTCAGTGTCTGTATTGTTAAGAAGTGTGGTGTAAAGTTCCTTAGAGTTGTGAATTCTGTCTGGATAGGTCAGATGCTAAGACCATTACCCTAAAAAATCAAGGTACCGAGTTCGAGACTTGGTCCGTCACAGAGTTTTAATCTAACAGGAACTTTCAATGAGTGTGAAGTCACACTTAAAACTAAAATATAATAATGGTCTGAGATAATATGCGGGGTATTAACGTTATGAACAGGCGACAGATTTGGTTTGGCTTCATTTCTTCCCCTCTCCGTTAATTTCTAGTTTAGAGTCTGGAAAAAAATCCAGTTGCTTGATTCCCACACAGAGGTATAAGATTCACTTTTCAGAGAAAAGAAGCAGACAAACCCTTCGTTATAAAGAGTTGTGTGTGACAATGGAATTCAGAGAATTTCAGTTATTCCGTTAGAATCCCGATGTAAAGAGGAAATCACGATCTTACACACTGTGGGCTGCTCTAAAAAGGCCACACTGCCACGTTTCCTATCAGTTCCGGCAGCATTTTTTTGCGGAGGCAACGTTGTGTAAACGAAAGGCAGTCTAGAGCACCCGCTGCGGGGCATCGATTAATTCAGAAACGTTTAAATCGCCAACAAGGCCTCACGCAACGCAAGTTGGTCGGGGCCCAGCACCTAATGTGCGCTGCGAGGTGTTTAAGTTGATTGACAGTTTTCGCTTCTGGATACGTGAGGCAAGCCATTTAAACCGTTATGACCTACATATAGGACAGTGACCTGATTAAGTGGCGCACGCTAAAGCTTAGGGCGGGACCGACTGTGTGAAAGGTTTACTGTGTCGGCACGCAAGGGAGGGAGAAATCCCAGATTTCCGCGATAGCTTGTCTACGAGAACCGTATCGCGATAGCTTGTCTACGAGAACCGTACACCACACTGGGCGGATGTTACTGTTCCATAAGCTACGCACTCTAAGTTCAGGCTAACATCACTCACACCAGCACAGGGAAAACTATATAATTGCTACTGCTTCTCCAAATATACGATTTACGATGTCAATGGCGGCCATTACTGCAGATCGCTGAGGGTCTGACTCGAACGACACTCCTTTCGATTTAAAGAGTCGTGAACTGTCTATCATTTTACTGTTTTACGGCTGCGTGTTCACGGCCGACAGATCAGCTCATGTATTGAGATCTCCAGCTTGAGACGCTTATACATTTCCGGTTCTGCATAGTAGACGCGTCATTTGCAGCATGCTGGTTTCATTGGAACGCGGTTGTCACAGATAAGCTGACTAGTCTCTACTGGGAAAAGTCAACACAAAAATATTGTTTATTAAGTAAATAAATTATGCCACAATTCTAATATACCGCTTTCCAATGGGGCTACTACTACCATGGAGGAGAAGTTGGTGAAGTGGGTATACAGACTTTTGTCCTGTATACTATTCATGAACGGAATATTAGATTAGATTAGATTAATACTTGTTCCATAGATCATGAATACGACACTTCGTAATGATGTGGAACGTGTCAGGTTAATAAAAGATGTCTGTACAAGAAATTACATTACACAAAATATTGCATGACACTAATGATTAAGTTTTTTTTTTATTTTTTTATTTACTTTATATCTAAAAATTCAGCCAATGAGTAGAAGGAGTTGTCATCTAGATATTCTTTTAATTTATTTTTAAATGTTAGTTGGCTATCTGTCAGGCTTTTGATGCTGTTTGGTAGGTGCCCAAAGACTTTTGTGGCAGCATAATTTACCCCTTTCTGTGCCAAAGTCAGATTTAACCCTGCATAGTGAAGATCATCCTTTCTCCTGGTGTTATAGGTATGCACACTGCTATTACTTTTGAATTGGGTTGGATTATTATCAACAAATTTCATAAGGGAATATATATACTGTGAGGTTACTGTGAGGATCCCTAGATCCTTAAATAGATGTCTGCAGGATGACCGTGGGTGGGCTCCAGCAATTATTCTGATTACACGTTTTTGTGCAATGAATACTTTTCTACTCAACGATGAATTACCCCAGAATATGATGCCATACGAAAGCAGTGAATGAAAGTAGGCATAGTAAGCTAATTTACTGAGATTCTTATCACCAAAATTTGCAATAACCCTAATAGCATACGTAGCTGAACTCAGACGTTTCAGCAGACCATCAATGTGTTGCTTCCAGTTTAACCTCTCATCAATGGACACACCTAAAAATTTTGAAAATTCTACCTTAGCTACAGACTTCTGTTCAAATTCTATATTTATTACTGGAGTTGTGCCATTTACTGTACGGAACTGTATATACTGTGTTTTATCAAAATTTAAAGAGAGTCCGTTTGCTGAGAACCACTTAATAATTTTGTGAAAAACATCATTTACAATTACATCACTTAGTTCTTGGTTTTTGGATGTTATTACTATACTTGTATCATCAGCAAAAAGAACTAACTTTGCATCTTCATCAATGTGGAATGGTAAGTCATTAATGTATATCAAGAACAGTAAAGGACCTAAGACCGAACCCTGTGGGACCCCGTGCTTGATAGCACCCCAGTTTGAGGTATCAGCTGTTTTAACATTACACGAACCACTTATTTCAACTTTCTGCATTCTTCCAGTTAAGTATGAATTAAACCATTTGTGCACTGCCCCACTCAAACCATAATGATTTAGCTTATCTAAAAGAATTCCATGATTTACACAATCAAAGGCCTTTGAGAGATCACAAAAAATACCAATGGGTGATGTCCGGTTATTCAGAGCATTTAATATTTGATCAGTGAAAGCATATATAGCATTTTCTGTTGAAAAGCCTTTCTGAAAACCAAACTGACATTTTGTTAGTACTTTATTTTTACAAATATGGGAGGCTACTCTTGAATACATTACTTTCTCAAAAATTTTTGATAGAACTGTCAGAAGAGAGATTGGGCGGTAGTTGTTGACATCCGACATATCCCCCTTTTTATGCAATGGTTTTACAATGGCGAGAAAACTGTGGAATACATGTACCGAATTTAATGTACAAAAATGAATATTTGTTTATTCGTCGTTTACGCTTTCCTACACCATCTGTATTTACGTTGCATTGTGTGCGCGCCCGCGAAGGTTACTGAATTGTAGTACAACCATACCCGTACCTCCTTCTACAGGTGGAGTGGAGATGAGGATGCATGAGATGTAAAAATATTTGGTAACGGCGGATACTAGTGTCGAATCCATAGTTTTCGGGGACGCTAGGGCTACTGATGCCGCACATAACACTTGCTATATGGAAACACACTTAAAGTAGCCCTATGGCTGAAATTGGGGGTGAGAAGATACGACACAAAAGCACAACTAAAGAGAGCGCCTGCAGCAATTTCAACCAAATTTGGTGTATAAACTTCTCATTGTTTGCATGAAAATATTATGGGAGTAAGAAAAATCTTTTATCCGTAGAGATGGAGGTAGAGATGAGAAGGGATGACATTAAAAATGTTCGGCAACAGCCTGTTGGTACTTCTTTCCTGTAATGAGTTCACTTGGAATAATTTTAAAAGTGCGAAGCGCGTATTGTGTTGTTCAGTGCGTGAATCGTGAGTAAGTAATTTTTTTGGCCTGTTTCAGGGTCAAAGATTATCTCACACAGCTGAGTATTACAGTTATATTTAACATCCTGTCTGGAGTCACATGGTGTAAAACAGCGGAGAACCGTCACTTTCCTCAAGATACAGATAAAACTGGAGGGAAAAATTCCCTACAGCTACGTATGAAATAGGAGAAATACACTAAATGTATGAGAAATATACAGGGTGTTAGGTAAATGCAGATATTTTTATTGATAATTGAGGGCAGTTTACTAAACAACATTATATCAGTATTTACTTCATTTGAAAACTGATAATTATAGCTATTAGCAGTAGTATGTTTTTAGGTTAGGTCGCCACGTACATGACCCAAGAACAAGCTGTTAATGCTTATTTTCCCCTGGGCAGCAGGCCAGGTGTTGGAGCGTGAGCACATGGACGCAAACCAGTTAGTCTATACTGAGAGGCATTGTGCACTTCTGGTGCAGCTACGGCTGCACAGGAAACGTCAGATACTAAATTACGTAACTTGTCTGTGGGAAGACTGTTAGATGCAGAGAAAAAACAAACACCACACTGAACTGGGTACATGTTAAGGTATTAATGATCACAATATCTGCACTTATATCTTTAACACCCTGTATACGTATGTCTGTGAAATATGTGTGACGTATGCATACATGGCCGAATCTGCTGGTAAAACGTCAGTCTTGCAGATAAGAACTGCTTGTCTGAATCTTATCTTCAGTTTTAACCAGACGTGTTTCGTCTAATT
The DNA here is from genome assembly GCF_023897955.1 of Schistocerca gregaria. Classification (NCBI taxonomy): domain Eukaryota; kingdom Metazoa; phylum Arthropoda; class Insecta; order Orthoptera; family Acrididae; genus Schistocerca; species Schistocerca gregaria. The sequence continues at coordinate 742,272,235 of NC_064920.1, read as the reverse complement.
CTCTCAGGCATCTTCAGTGATCTAAAAGCAAATGATTCTTATAATAATTATTCACTTAACAATTAACGCTATGTTCTGAGTAGTTTGGATTAAGATATGTAGTGTTTCATAGCTACACTTTTATCTTAATTCATTACTTCAGACCGATGACCTCAGCAGTCTGATCCCATAGGAACGTACCATACCATCACTACTTCAGTTAGTTGTAAGTAGGGGAAGTAGACTGACGGCCTACTATTATCTCTCCTATATTATATGTATGTGCATTGGTTTTTCTGTAACCACTGCTTGGCTCAAATCTCTTTGTATTGAAGTTTTAACTGAACTTCCTTTAACTCAACACTACTGTTTCCGCACTTGGTTTGCCGCTATATTAACAAAGAAAGCCTGTGATATCATTGACCCCACCTAAACAGGATAGCGAACTACGTTTGTCTGAGTAGATAAAGATGTAGGTTACAGTCTTCTGAAATGTTACGATTTAGCTAAACCTTGTCTGTAGAATGAAAAGAGGTGGACGCAGTGAGTTCATTAGGTAACCACAATAAAATCACACACACACACATACACAAACACTTGTTGATTTCCAATGTCAATAAAGTTTGACGTTATAACAAAACAAGACAGATTAAAGGTTGGAGGTATTTGAAGTCTATGTACTCGCACAGACGTCTCAATTTCCATCAATAAGTTGTCCTTTCGAAGGAATGCTGATGACGAAAAACGCAAATTAATTAAAGTCACAAGACTTTAGTGAAAGTCGCCTGGTAAGAAAAATAGATTTTCACCTCTTTATCTGGTCGTGGTGTTGACTGCAATTTCAACATTTGTGTCTATACTGAGGTGACAAAAGTCATGCGATGGCGATATGCAAATGTACAGATGGCAGTAGTATCACGTGAACTGGTATAAAAGGGCAGTGCATTGGTGGGACTGTCATTTGTTCTCTGGGAATTCCTGTGAAAAGGGTTTCCGACATGATTATGACCTGACTTTGAATGCCGAATATTAGTTGGAACTGGACACATGGGACATTCCATTTCAGATATAGTTAGGGAATTCAATATTCCGAGATCCACAGTGTCAAGAGTGTGCCGAGAATACTAAATTTCAGGCATTACCTCTCACCACGGGCAGCACACTGGCCGGCGGCTTCTGATACCGGCAGAGACCAGCTGTCAGTGCCAACCTATTAGCAAGATTGCGTAAAATAACCGCAGAAATTAATGTGGGAATGCGACTAACGTATCCTTTAGGACAGTGCTGCGAGATTTGGCGTTCACGGACTATGGCAACAGACGACGGAAGCGAGTGGCTTTGCTAACAGCACAACAGTGCTTGCAACGCCTCTCCTAGACTCTTGACCACACAGGTTGGACCCTAGGCTACTGTAAAACTGTAGTCTGGGCAGGTGGGTCCCTACTTCAGTTGGTAAGAGACGATGGTGTGGTTCGAGTGTGGCACAGACCGCACAAAGCCCTGGACCCAAGTTGCCAAAAAGGCACTGTGCGAGCTGGTGGTGACTCCATAATGCCATGGGCTGTGTTTGCATGTAGTAGACTGGGTCCTCTGGATGTTTAGCTACTCGGAGACCATTTGCAGCCATTCATGGGTTTCATGTTCCCAAAAAACGTTGTAATTTTTATGGGTGACAATGCTCGTTGTCACCGGGCCACTGTTGTTCGCTGCTGTTTTGAAGAACATTCTGGAAAATTAGAGCGAATGGTTTAGCGAGCCGATTGGCCGACTTGACTAACATCGAATACTTATATAACATAATCGCGAAGTCTGTCCGTGCATAAAATCCTGCACCAGCGACAGTTTCGCAAGTATGGACGAATATAGAGGCAGCATGGCTCAATATTTCTGCAGGGGATTTCCAACGTCTTGTCCATGCCATTTTCGAACTGCTACACTACACCGGGCAAATGGAGGTACGACAAGATATTAGGAGTTAGCCTACGATTTTTGTTACTTCATTGTATAGCCAGTTATGTGTTTTCGGCTGCTATGCATTGCAATCACAGCACAACCAAAGAGATTCAAAGCGTTAATGATAGTACATAGTCTACAGCATAACGACAGTGTGTGCTGGGAAATAGCAAGGAGCTATAAAAGCTCTCTACACAATATCCACTACTGGCCATTAAAATTGCTACACCACGAAGATAACGTGCAACAGACGCGAAATTCAACCGACAGTAAGACGATGCTTTGTTATGCAAATGATTAGCTTTTCAGAGCATTCACACAAGATTGGTGCCAGTGGCGGCACCTACAACGTGCAGACATGAGGAAAGTTTCCAACCGATTTCTCATACACAAACAGCAGTTGCCTGGCGAAACGTTCTTGTGATGCCTCGTGTAAGGAGGAGAAATGCGTACCATCACGTTTCCGACTTTGATAAAGGTCGGATCGTAGCCTATCGCGATTGCTGTTTATCGTATCGTGACACTGCTACTCGCGTTGATCGAGATCCAATGACTGTTAGCAGAATATGGAATATGTGGTTTCAGGAGGGTAATACGGAACGCCGTGCTGGATCCCAACGGCCTAGTATCACGAGCAGTCGAGATGGCAGGCATCTTATCCGCATGGCTCTAACGGATCATGCAGCCACGTCTCGATCCCTGAGATAGGCACGTTCCCAAGACAACAACCATCTACACGAACAGTTCGACGACGTTTGGGGCAGCATGGATTAACAGCACGGAGGCCATGGCTGCGGCTACCCTACACGCTGCATCACAGACAGGAGCGCCTGCGATGGTGAATTTAACGACGAACCTGGGTGCACGAATTGCAAAACGTCATTTTTTCGGATGAATCGAGGTTATATTTACAGCATCATGATGGTCGCATCCGTATTTGGCGACATCGCGGTGAACGCACATTGGAAGCGTGTATTCGTCATCGCCATACTGGCGTATTACCCGGCGTGATTGTATGGGGTGCCTTGGTTTGCAGGACAACAACCATCTGCACGAACAGTTCGACGACGTTTGGGGCAGCATGGATTAACAGCACGGAGGCCATGGCTGCGGCTACCCTACACGCTGCATCACAGACAGGAGCGCCTGCGATGGTAAACTTAACGACGAACCTGGGTGCACGAATTGCAAAACGTCATTTTTTCGGCTGAATCGAAGTTATATTTACAGCATCATGATGGTCGCATCCGTATTTGGCGACATCGCGGTGAACGCACATTGGAAGCGTGTATTCGTCATCGCCATACTGGCGTATCACCCGGCGTGATGGTATGGGGTGCCTTGGTTACGCGTCTAAATCACCTCTTGTTCGTATTGACGGCACTTTGAACAATGGACGTTACATTTCAGATGTGTTACGACCTGTGGCTCTACCCTTCATTCGATCCCTGCGAAACCCTACATTTAAGCAGGATAATGCACGACCACATGTTGCAGGTCTTGTACGGGCCTTTCTGGATACACAAAATGTTCGACTGCTGCCCTGGCCAGCACATTCTCCCGATCTCTCACCAATTGAAAACGTCTGGTCAATGGTGGCCGAGCACCTGGCTCGTCACAATACGTCAGTCTCTACTCTTGATGAACTGTGGTATCGTGTTGAAGATGCATGGGCAGCTGTACGTGTACACGCCATCCAAGCTCTATTTGACACAATGCCCAGGCGTATGATGGCTGTTATTACGGCCAGAGGTGCTTGTTCTGGGTACTGATTTCTCAGGATCTATGCACCCAAGCTGCGTGAAAATGTAATCACACAGCAGTTCTAGTATAATATATTTGTCCAATCAATACCCGTTTATCATCTGCATTTCTTCTTGGTGTAGCAGTTTTAATGGCCATTAGTGTATGTACAAATGTATAAGGGAAAAAATAACAGAACGATAGCTAGTAGTGTAACGCACCATTTTCGGGCAGGGACCGCCCTCCACCAGTACCTCTAAAGGCAGATCGTGAGTCGTGCTTGGCTAGCTCAGTCCGTAGACACTTGCTAGCGGAAGGAGCAAGCCCTAGGTTCAAATCTCGAGCCTGTACACAGTTTTAATCTGCCATTAAGTTTCAAACTGTCGCACATTCCACTGCAGAGTGAACGATCATTTTGTAATCAGTTAAGTGACGATGCATGGACGGAACGTTGTCGACAGTACGTCGGTCTCCATGCAGGACCACTCCTATCAGGCGTACTGAGTGACGGGCGGTGAGCCGGCGGCGACAGGCGCGCTCCGCTACCCGCCTTGCGTGACAGGACACCACTGGACAGGCCGTTCTGGGCCGCCGGTTTCAATCACTTCGCTACGTCACGTTTCTCAATTCAGTTACGCTCATTAAATCAATTTCAAAGTTCCTCTCAGGCGTACAGGCAAGTTGCTTCGTTTCCACGCTGCATTACGTGGACGTTCTACCGGTGATACTTCTGCTCGGCCGCATGATACAAGCCAAACAATTCCACATTTGGTCACGGAATCTAGATGGAAGCGTGTGGGAGGTGATGGCAAATGTGTGTGACGTCTTGTGGGTCTTAACTGCTAAGATCATCAGTCCCTAAGCTTACACATTACTTAACCTAAATTATCCTAAGGACAAACACAGACACAAATGCTAGAACGTGTGCTCGAACCTCCGCCGGGACCAGCCGCACAGTCCATGACTGCAGCGCCTTAGACCGCCCGGGGAGGTGATGGAATGAATACACATTCCAGATGAGCACTTGCAACCTATGTCCTCAATTATTTGTTGTGTTCAGAATGAGATTTTCACTCTGCAGCGGAGTGTGCGCTGATATGAAACTTCCTGGCACATTAAAACTGTGTGCCGGACCGAGACTCGAACTCGGGACCTTTGCCTTTCGCGGGCAAGCGCTCTACTAGTTTGGAAGGTAAGACACGAGGTACTGCAGAAGTAAAGCTGTGAGGACATGGCGTGAGTCGTGCTTGGTTCAAATGGCTCTGAGCACTATAGGACTTAACTGCTGTGGTTATTAGTCCCCTAGAACTTAGAACTACTTAAACCTAACTAACCTAAGGACGCCACACACATCCATGCCCGAGGCAGGATTCGAACCTGCGACCGTAGCGGTCACGCGGTTCCAGACTGTAGCGCCTAGAACCGCTAGGCCACTCCGGCCGACTGAGTCGTGCTTGGGCAGCTCAGTTGGTAGAGCGCTTGCCCGCGAAAGGCAAAGGTCCCGAGTTCGAGTCTCGGTCAGCACAGAGTTTTAATCTGCCAGGAAGTTTCATTTGTTGTGTTTATTTCCATGTCTGTGTTCCTCTACAGATTTTACCCTCAACAGCTCCCTCTAGTAACACGGAAGTTTCTCTGATAACACATGTCGTACCATCGTGCCCCTGTGTGCTATAGCACCTTTAATGTTCACAATGTACATGAATGACCTAATGGGCAATGATGAATCTCCATAACACTGCTCATGGATGTTGCTGTCGTTTATGCAGCTGTCGCAACGCTACAAAATTTCAGAGAAACGCAGGAAGACCTGCAGACAATAACGTCTGTGCAGTGTTTGGCAGTCTGATTGCAATCCCATGTTACACATCAATAGGAGTACGAATGTGATATTTTTTGATAATACTTGAAAAAATCACGTCTACCAAATGGGTGTACTCTTACGGAGAGACGCAAAGTGTTTCGCCCACATGAAACTAATAGCCGAAAAGCAGATGTCAGACAATCTGGTTGGAAGAATTCAGGAAGCGTAGTCCATCGACGAAGTGTGTAGCTAACAAAACCTTACCGATACTTCAGCTTCGCACCATATTTAAGGACCCTTAAGTGGGAGTGAAGAGAAAATAAAGGATGTAGAAAGCGGAGCAATGGCTTTCTTTACAATGTCGTTTAGTTATCGTAGATGCAGCTAAATGGAAGGCGTTGTCCGTCAAGGTATGTTTTACTGTTAATCTGAACCAAAACATTCTCTGATTGAAAGTATCCGTACAGCCGCTTTTAATGCGGAATTGACCACGTCACGGAGGGCGGACCCGTCAGTGTGAAAGGAGGCGGAGAGTCTTGTGCTGTCAGTAATGAAGCAGCAACGGCATAGAGATTCCAGTGATTACAAAAGTGACTAGTCAGTAGATGTCAGGTCACAAACAAATCCATCAGGAGCATTCCAGTCCTCCTAAAGCTGCCCATGTCGGCTGCTGGTGATGTGACTATGAGTTGGATCGCGAAGGATCAACCACAGCCACACCAAGACCTATCAAATTCGTATTCTGACGGACAGGATCGGTGGAGCACTGCGGAAGATAGTTATAAAAAAATCACATGAAATCAGCGGAAGGAGTCGCTCGTGAGTTCCAAAGTGCTACCGAAGTCCAGATAACACAGTGAATGTGCGTAGTCAGTGCTAAGTGACGCCCGAGCAACGCCACTCGACAACAGACGACAGCAAACGAGTGATTTGGCCTGATGAATCACGCTATACCCTGACGGAAAGGTTTGGGTTTGCCGATCGTTGCCTGCCATCATGTGTTGTGCCAACAGCTAAGTACGGAGGAGGTGGTCTTATGGAATGGGAGTGCTTTTCGTGATTAGGATGAGGCCCCTTACTGCGCTTAAGAAAACACTAAATACGGAAGAACACATTTTATAGCATTAGTTTATAGCAGTTTGGATACGATTTTTGTATCTGCATGACAATTCACCACCTGGAGAAACTATGAGCAAGACAGGAGTTTACAAGTCGTATAAACGTTCCAAACACAGTCGGGAGACGTTGAGGACGACGTTCGTTCTGGACGACCTAGCACATCAGTTATTGACGACAATGTGGATGGAGAGAAAATGGTTTTGGAAAATTGCCGAAATCATCATCAGGAAGATACTTGGTGATGTCGGCACATCCTCTGGTTCATGCCAAGCAATTTTTTCGGATGTTTTGGTCATGTAACGTGTAGCAGCAGAGTTTGTTCATAAATTGTTGAATGTCATTCGTCGAAATTAAAGCACAATCGTCGTGATGTAAACTGTCTGAAGAGGCAAGAGCAAAACAAATTCGACAAGTTCGAAAATGTGGGAAGGTTCCTCTCACTGTTTTCTTCGCTTTCAATGAGACAGTGCATCATGAATCCTGAATAAGGAGTACGACCTGGAAGCCACGCACTTTTTGCTTGAAGCAATCCGAAGAAAACAACCAGAATTGTTGCAAAAACTCTCGTGGGAACTGCAAAAAATGGTTCAAATGGCTCTGAACACTATGGGACAATATCTGAGGTCATCAGTCTCCTAGAACTTAGAACTACGTAAACCTAACTTACCTAAGGACGTCACACACACCCACGTTGCCTCGACCACCGTATTCGCTGGGCATGGCCCCCGGCGACTTCTTTCTATTGGCGAGGCTCGAGAGAACCATGAAAGGACATAACAGAATAGCTCAAGGAGCCGAACATCATAACGAAAAGTGAGTGCCAGAAGTGCTTCTAAGATTGTAAAAAGCGCTGGCACAAGTGCACAAGTGTATTATAACAGGGGGAGGTTACTCTGAAGGGTACAAAGTTGAAGTTCGTGAATAAATAAAGATTCTTTAAGGAAAACAAAAATTCCCATTTCCTTTTGATCGCACCTCATATGTACTGTTGCTTAGCGGCGTGTTACGAACCAATACCGCCTCTGTACTTGTCATTATCTATGTACCTTATAGTTCGCGCAGCGCCTTCTGAAACTTTGGAGGTACTTACGAATAAACCTGTATTTTTATATGTCGACCACGGACTCTCAGCGTGGGAGTGATAACAGGAATATGAGACGAGTAAATTGGTTGGAATGGCGGTTCACGATGCTTGCGCTGGTGCAGACGGCCAATGGCCGGCGCTGCGTGTATGGGTGACGGGAATCTCCGGGCGGCCGACGCTGGGTGCCAATCTGGCCGGTCAGCAATTTGCATCTCAAGTGGCGGCGACGGCGGCGAAAGCTGCGGAAGTCGCGGCCGGCGGTAAGCGTTTCTAAGCCCTCGGGCGGGCCCCTTTCTTCTCTTCCACATTCACTTTTCTGTCTCTCATTTTGGGTCACAGTGTTGCACAGGTCAGAAACCTATAATGGCACTGACAGTCACCTACTAGTTTCCGTCGAGTGGCAACAGTCTAACGCCTTAGCACAGATGGCTTCGACTGTCATCTGAAATTGAAACCTGTGCTCCACAGCTGAGATTATAGCGGGTGGCGAAGGGAGGACTCCGAGTTGTACAGCATAACATGGCGGTCGGTGTATAACGTAACAACGTCGGTGTGTGCTTGAGTTTTTCCATATACGGAGTGCCATCTCCTTTAGCATAACAGTGCCGGGCTACACTCGAGAGCTGAGATATCAGCAGCAATCCGACGCCTTGGAGTCAATGTCATCGATCACCCTCCATACAGCCGGTCGTAGGTTGTGTTCCAAAAATGAACAGCATAGAGACAGAGCTGATGACACTTTCTGCAGGACCTGACCATCGTTGTGCAGGACAATGCTCAAGCACGTTCAGTGTAAGCTGTTACTGATTTGTTTCACTGAGGGGGCTGCCAAGTGCTATAACGCCTACTGCACTCCCATGACTTAAGCCCTCGTAAGTTCAATTCGACTTCGAAACTGAAGGAAACACTTCACGGCATTCGCTTCAGAACTGCTACAAATTCGTCGACCAATAGCCGTCAACACAACTGGCACTGTTAAGAGTATCCTACGACTTCCACATCGCTGGCAACGGGTTATACACAATGCTGGTGACTACTTTGAAGGTCAGTAAAACTTTGAAACACGTATCTATTTTGTACGAGCTATAAATAAACAGTTGCCGCTATTAAAGTTCCAACCCTCATAATATTTTCAACATGATCTAAGTACTTTACAATGCATAATTTCATGCGCTTTGCAAGAGTAAGATGAAGATGATGGAATAGATCTGAATAACCATCAATTTTACCACATTGGCTAGTAATGTCTTCTGTCAAGTGGCTTAAATTTGTAATCTTCGTCGAGTAAACTTTCTGTGTCAGCCACAGAAAAAGTAGCCAAGGGGAGAAAAATCTGGTGAATGGGGGGGGGGGGGGGGGGCACCTGCACATGACGTCTTCTCCCAATCTAGCAGGAAAATTGTTATTCAACCAATCTCTAACAACTGCAGCAAAATGGACAGGGCCTCATCCTGCTGAAACCAGTGTGGAAGTCCCTCGCCGAAACGCTCAATTTGTGGCATCAATCTGCCTCTCAGCGTGTTCAGAGGAGTCTCACCCGCTACATGTTCATCAACGAAGGAAGGCCCAAGCACTTGAGCTTTCCATAAACCACACACCATACCATCACCTTCTGTTGGATAGACTCATCCAATGTGGATTGCTCTCACCCGCTACATGTTCATCAACGAAGGAAGGCCCTAGCACTTGAGCTTTCCATAAACCACAGACCACACCATCACCTTCTGCTGGATAGACTCATCCAATGTGGATTGCTCTCACCCGCTACATCATCAACGAAGGAAGGCCCTAGCACTTGAGGTTTCCATAAACCACAGACCACACCATCACCTTCTGTTGGATAGACTCATCCAATGTGGAATGCTCTCACCCGCTACATGTTCATCAACGAAGGAAGGCCCTAGCACTTGAGCTTTCCACAAATCACACACCACACCATCACCTTCTGTTGGATAGACTCATCCAATGTGGATTGCTCTCACCCGTTACATGTTCATCAACGAAGGAAGGCCCTAGCACTTGAGGTTTCCATAAACCACACACCACACCATCACCTTCTGTTGGATAGACTCATCCAATGTGGATTGCTCTCACCCGCTACATCATCAACGAAGGAAGGCCCTAGCACTTGAGCTTTCCATAAACCACACACCACACCATCACCTTCTATTGGATAGACTCATCCAATGTGGATTGCTCTCACCCACTACATGTTCATCAACGAAGGAAGGCCCTAGCACTTGAGCTTTCCATAAACCACAGACCACACCATCACCTTCTGTTGGATAGACTCATCCAATGTGGATTGCTCTCACCCGCTACATGTTCATCAACGAAGGAAGGCCCTAGCACTTGAGCTTTCCATAAACCACACACCACACCATCACCTTCTGTTGGATAGACTCATCCAATGTGGATTGCTCTCACCTGCTACATGTTCATCAACGAAGGAAGGCCCTAGCACTTGAGCTTCCCATAAACCACACACCACACCATCACCTTCTGTTGGATAGACTCATCCAATGTGGATTGCTCTCACCCGCTACATGTTCATCAACGAAGGAAGGCCCTAGCACTTGAGCTTTCCATAAACCACAGACCACACCATCACCTTCTGTTGGATAGACTCATCCAATGTGGATTGCTCTCACCCGCTACATGTTCATCAACGAAGGAAGGCCCTAGCACTTGAGCTTTCCATAAACCACACACCACACCATCACCTTCTGTTGGATAGACTCATCCAATGTGGATTGCATTGAGACCAGTATCGAAAATTTTGTCTTTTCACTTCATCATTGACATAAAACGCAGTTTCATGACTGAACAACACACAGTCTTTAGAAAAATTGATATTTCCATCCAATTTATCTGCAAACTACTCACCCTTCTGCTTGAGTCTATCGGGGTCATCTTCATTTAAGTGATACAATGCCTGTAAATGGTCAGGATTTTGTGGATGGCTCACCTTGGAACAGCCAGCTCCGTGGATGTTCGACAGAGTGATTTCTTTGGGCTAGTATAAACATTGACTAAGAGAGCGTCCCTCGTTTCGTCTAAGGTCTTTAGTCGTCCTAAACGCGGTTTGTCCAGCACATTGCCTGGTTCTTTAAAATTGGTGGTTAATTTCCCGATGGCAGCAAAATAATGGGTTGACGACAAGGGAGCCGAAGGTTAAATTCTTCCGCTCTTCGGCAATTTTGCGGCCATGTCCGTATAATTACGTGTCGGCATTTGTTAATAAACTTCTTCAGTTCTGAATCGTTTTCGACTTCACTCAGCATTTCCTGAGCGATGTCTACGCGACGTCGTTTTTCTCGAAACCGCTCGGCCACTTCGGCCGGCAAATAAATAAAGAAAATGGCTTCATGGAGTTGTTTTCTCTTTTCTCGCACAATGTGTTTTTCTCTAAAATTTACTTGCGAACTGCTGTTTTGATTTTTCTTTAAATTCCGATTTTTAGTTTCAGCTTAGCGGAATCAAGACTCCCTAGAAATTACAGATGGGGGTAAAAAAATCATTAGCGTGAGCTCTAGTTTTGCAAAAAGAGTGTAATTGCTTGAAAGTAATTAGGGCAATAAAGGAAAGGTTAATTAGGATTTGAGGGACAATTTTTCTCCAAATTTCCGTAGCCAAACGAATAGTGAGAAATGGACAAATGTATACCAAACTGACCAGCGTGAGGTCTAGTGTTCGGAAACATTATTTGTTTGCTCAAAAGTAATCAGGGAAGTCATAAAAAACTAAGTTTGAGGGAAAATTGAAATATTTCACTAATGGCTGCTGGTAGCCATATAAGTGAAGTGTCAAAATATCTCTAATCGCTGCATAAATTGACACTTCTCTACTTTCTCTTGATATATATATTCTTAATAGTAAGAAAATCCGAAAGTTATTTAAATATCTTTCACGCTTTGTCGACAAAACGTGAAAATAAAAAAAGCTGCAAAGATTGGTCATTAGTTTTGTGGAATGAATTGTCTAAAACTGTAAGTTTGAAGAAACATTTGAGGTGATGTTCGAAATCATGTACAGCAAATGAGATGGCGATGAGATTTTAAATTCCTGTCTTTAGATTAGGATTAGCATTTTAAAAAGTGCTAGAGGATATGTGTCTGATGGAATATCACTTAGCAGTAACTTCACGCCACCAGTGTACAAGTCTCTCCGCTGCTGTACATGATTTCGAGCAAAGGCGCGTCACATGTTTCTCTAATCTAGCTTATATTTTACTTTAGAAGAACCATTTCAGAAAACACGCGACTGTCTTTTTTCCTAATAATGTTTTTTCGTAATCTTCGACGACGTTTCATTTTTCACCAACAGTAGGGTTATATTGCACCCTAGTTACGCACTGTTCTATAGTACGTAGCACTGAAGTACGGGGTCGGTGTAATTATTCTTTTGCCACTTGAGAGGGTCCCCATGAACAACGAGTGATTGAAGGGCAATGAAACTTTATGGAAACATTTGTAAGAACGTGCAGAAGAGAAATAACGAACAAGCCATTGGAGGAATCACATTTTAATTTCCACATGAGAGGATAACATACGTTAACTACGTACCACGTTTACGTTTCAGGTCACAAACGGTGATCATTGTGACGACCATCTGCATCGACAACGTGGACATTTGTAAGAAAATGTAGAAGAGAAATAACGAATAAAAGAATTACATTTTGATTTCCACATGAGATGGTAATATTTGTTAATAGCATACCTTGAGTTACGTTGTAGGTTACGAACTTTGCACAATATGACGACCACCTGCATCCACGACAACCTGGAATCGCATTAGAAATTGCTCTACTACTGTCCGAAACTTCTCGGTTGGAACGTTGGCTACCCCCACCCCACTGTGCTCATCTTTCACTTCTACATTGCGTCCAGCATCTCAGCCACGGCAACAGTAACTCCTTCAACAACTTGTGGCACAGTTGGCCGTCGGTCTCCCCCAGGAGCAACTCCCAAATAGTCAGTAAATTCGAACTTTCAAATATGTTCTGCAACCCCGGTGCGGAAAGCGGACGCTCCGAATGCCTTTAATGTGTCGAACCTTGTGAAGAGCAGCAGCATATTGCTGTTGTTTTGATAATACAGATTTATGAATAATGCCCTGCTCATCCTGTCCAGACACATGTTGACTGTCTGCAACTGTAATACACACTGACGCTTGTTTTCAGTCCTATGTCGTCGTACCAGTAACTTCATGACACCAACTCTACTAACAACGTACGTCTCGGAGCACACAGTGCAAACATCATTCCTAAGAAGTTGAACATCCCTAACGAACATGCACTACTGCCCATTAAAATTGCTACACCACGAAGATGACGTCCTACAGACGCGAAATTTAACCGACAGGAAGAAGTTGCTGTGATATGCAAATGATTCGATTTTCAGAGCATTCACACAAGGTTGGCGCCGGTGGCGACACGTACAACATACCGATTTCTCATACACAAACAGCAGTTGACCGGCGTTGCCTGGTGAAAAGTAGTTGTGACACCTCCTGTAAGAAGGAGAAATGCGCACCATCACGTTTCCGACTTTGATAAAGGTCGGATTGTAGCCTATCGCGATTGCAGTTTATCGTATCACGACATTGCTGCTCGCATTGGTCGAGATCCAATGACTGTTAGCAGAATATGGACTCGGTGGGTTCAGTAGGGTTATATGGAACCCCCTGCTGCATCCCAACCGCCTCGTACCACTAGTAGTCGAGATGGCAGGCATCTTACGCGCATGGCTGTAACGGATCGTGCAGCCACGTCTCGATCCCTGAGTCACCAGATGGGGACGTTTGCAAGACAACAACCATCTGCACGAACAGTTCGAAGACGTCTGCAGCAGCACGGACTATCAGTTCGGAGACCATGGCTGCAGTTACCCTTGACGCTGTATCACAGACAGGAGCACCTGCGATGGTGAACTTAACGACGAACCTGGGAGCACGAATGGCAAAACGTCATTTTTTCGGATGAATCTAGGTTATGTTTACAGCATCATGATGGTCGCATCCGTGTTTCATCGCGGTGAACGGACATTAGAAGCGTGTATTCGTCATCGCCATATTGGCGTATCACCCGGCGTGATGGTGTGGGGCGCCATTGGTTACACGTCTCGGTCACCTCTTGTCCGCATTGACGGCACTTTGAACAGTGGACGTTACATTTCAGATGTGTTACGACCCATGTCTCTATCCTTCATTCGATCCCTTCGAAACCCTACATTTGAGCAAGGTAATGCACGACAGCTTGTAGCAGGTCCTGTACGGACCTTTCTGCATATAGAAAATGTTCGACTGCTGCCCTGGCCAGCACATTCTCCAGATATCTCACCAATTGAAAACATCTGGTCAATGGTGGCCGAGCAACTGGCTCGTCACAATACGCCGGTCACTACTCTTGATGAACTATGGCATCGTGTTGAAGCTGCATGGGCAGCTGTACCTGTACACACCGTGCAAGCTCTGGTTGACTCAATGCCCAGGCGTATGAAGGCTGTAATTACGGCCAGAGGTGGTTGTTCTGAGTATTGATTTCCCAGAATCTATGCACCCAAATTGCGCGAAAACGGGATCACATGTCAGTTCTAGTATAATAAATTTGTCCGATGAATACCCGTTTATCATTTGCGTTTCTTCTTGGTGTGGTGATTTTAGTGGCCAGTAGTGTAGTTTTTCGTCTACACTGGCTTGTGTAGCGAAGGTTTAACATAAAAGCGACCTGTAACATTCTCACGGGTGTCTTACGTGCATTCGAATGGAGATGGGCAGCAAGTGTGGAAAGCTTAGAAGGCTGCGCCGGAATGTGCGGCGCGTCCTGGAGGCTGCGCCGGAGGGCAGCAGGTGGGCGCCTGGTGGGCCATCACCTGCCAGCTCTTTGTCTCGCCGGGGCGCCACCTGCACCTCAGCGCCCACCTGCACACCTGCCAGCGTACACACACTTGCTGCGGGCAGCTGTCGTTCGCTACGCTGTGCAATGTTACTTTGCTGATCTTTAAGAGCATCACCTGAGTCGAGACAGCTGTCGGTTAAAAGCCAAGACAGCATCGTCAGAAATGACCTATTTGTTAACGCTTCATTTTGCGGGAGTGAATGTTGCACGGTTTCCTATAGCTAGATTATGGAAAGAACGAAACGGTCTGCTGTCACTCGTGACAAAAGTCGGTTCCAAACATCCAGTTGTTGTTGTTGTTGTTGTTGTTGTTGTGGTCTTCAGTCCTGAGACTGGTTTGATGCAGCTCTCCATGCTACTCTATCCTGTGCAAGCTTCTTCATCTCCCAGTACCTACTGCAACCTACATCCTTCTGAATCTGCTTAGTGAATTCATCTCTTGGTCTCCCTCTCTAGACATCCAGTATAGCATACTATCCTGCACTGAGCATTCCTGACATCTGTAGTTTTGTGAAGTGTGTATGCAAACTCAAACAACAAATGAAAATTTGTGTCAGGATCGTGATTCGAACCAGGGTCTCGTGTTCACTAGGCAGATACGTTAACCACTACGCCAGCCTGGCACAATGGCTTTTGGTGAAATAACAAGTCAACTGAGGTCTGAATGGCATTCTGGATTGACATCTACATCTTCATCTACATCGATACTGTGCAAATCACATACAAGTGCCTGGCAGAGGGTTCATCGAACCACCTTCACAATTCTCTATCATTCCAATCTCGTACAGCGCGCGGAAGCAATGAACACCTATATCTTTCCGTACGAGCTCTGATTTCCCTTTTTTCATCGTGGTGATCGTTCCTCCCTATGTAGGTCGGTGTCAACAAAATATTATCGCATTCGGAGGAGAAAGTTGGTGATTGGAATTTAGTGAGAAAATTCGTTCGCAACGAAAAAGGCCTTTCTTTTAATTATGTCCAGCCCAAATCCTGTATCATTTCTGTGACACTCTCTCCCATATTTCGCGTTAATACAAAACGTGCTGCCTTTCTTTGGACTTTTCCGATGTCAGTCCTATCTGATAAGGAATCCACACCGCGCAGCAGTATTCTAAAAGAGGACGGACAAGCGTAGTGTAGGCAGTCTCCTTAGTATGTCTGTTACATTTTCTAAGTGCCCGACACTGTCTTTGGTTAGCCTTCCCCACAACATTTTCTATGTGTTCCTTCAAATTTAAGTTGTTCGTAATTGTAATATCTAGGTATTTAGTTGAATTTATGGCTTTTGGGTTAGACTTATTTATCGTGTGACCAAAGTTTAACGAGTTCCTTTTAGCACACATGCATTTTTCGTTATTTAGGGTCAACAGCCACTTTTCGCACCATTCCGATATTTCTTCTAAATCGTTTTGCACATTGTTTTGATCTTCTGATGACTTTATTAGTCGATAAACGACAGCTTCATCTGCAAATAACCGAAGACGGCTGCTCAGATTATCTCCAAAATCGTTTATATAGATAAGGAACATCAAAGAGCCTATAACACTACCTTGGGGAACGCCAGAAATCACTTCTGTTTTACTGGATGACTTTCCGTCAGTTACTACTAACTGTGACCTCTCTGACAGGAAATCACAATTCCAGTTACATAATTGAGACGATATTCCATAAGCACGCAATTTCACTACGAGGCGCTTGTGTTGTACAGTGTCAAAAGCCTTCCGGAAAGATGGAGGCGTTCTATGGTACTTCATCCAGTTGTACAAAGCCATTGCGCCAGGTGGGGTAGTGGGTAGCCCACCTGCTTAGTGAGCAGGAGACATGGGTTCGAATCCTGGCCACGGTACAAATTTCATTTGTCGCTTCAGTCTGCACGTACAGGGTGGTGAAAAAATGCCCAACATGGGGTTGGAACACAATTCCTCATCCAGATTCAGGACAAAATATTATCTAGCAAGATCAGATCGGGTGCATTCTGAATACACATGTATGAAAACGAGGAGCTGGCAACACTGTCACATTGTGAAGGTCATCGAAACGTACAGAGGAACGTGTATCACCCCGCAGAACCGTAACAGCTGTCGTAACTCAGTGAGTATACTTCTGAGTTATCAAACCCACACCGAACCCTCGTCAGCTTCCTTTTTTATTTTTTAGACGTTCCTTTCCTAGTTCACGACGTTTGGCACCGGGACATCATTTTGTCACATGGAAATAGTCTATCATATGACAGTGGGATCCAATGAACTGCACGCATGTGTCTATTTACGGCGCAGTGCACAACCATAACTGGTCCTCTCAAGTTCATGAATGGCAGTTTGCCGATGGAATACACAAACGATGAATAAGTCTATACGCTTTTGGGTTGTGTGCATCCAACAACCAAGCTGCTGCTGCTGCTCGTGCGTATGCGTAAAAGGCGCTAGGCCGATAGAAATGTTTTTCGTCGCCCGTAGCAGCGCCCTCGGGAATCTGATAATCTTCTCCACAAGTAATGGCCAAGGCAGTCCAAGGACTAGATGTACTCCACAAACATAGAGGGCTATTCTTGAAACCGTTCACTAGTCACCGAAGCGAAGTATCCGCGATATTACAAGTCAGTTCCAGAAATGTCAAAAACTGGTTGTTGGAGTGCAGCACGATGAAGAACTGCATCCATACCATTACACGTTAACTCGACACCAGCGGCCAGCAGACCACATCCGCGGTGTACAGTTCTGTGAATGGCTTTTGCAACACATGGAAGACAACGAACATTTTATAAGTAACATGATATGGACTGAGCTTCACTCGTGGAGGTATTTACGACCTCGACCACCGCAACAGCCATTATTGGTCGGAACACAACCGACATGTCACCAATGAACGTGGCTTTGAGGGACGCTTTGGCATAAACCTGTGGGCTGGAATGGTGAGTGGAGAGCTATTTTGCCGTTACACATTGCCACACAAATTGAATGCGGCCCTGTATCGGACGTTTCCTTTCAATACTTTGCCTGACGAACCAGGAAACCTTTCACTTGGCGTTCAGCATGATGATGCACCACCACACTTTGGAATAAACATACGTAACTATTCCAATGAAGCATTTCCAGGGAATTGGATTGGTCGTGGAGGTTCAGTGTTCTGGCCTCCATGATCCAAGGACCTTCATCCACTATATTTTCATTTGTGGAGATATTTAAAAGAACAAGATTATAGTACTCCATCCACGGATGTACAAGACCTAATCGCTCGCATGCTTGCCGCTTCGGCAATGGTGGAAGCGGATGTGCTGCGTAGAGTCCAGCAAGTGGAGAAGCGCGTGCAAATGCGAGATGGTCGCTTTGAACATCTTTTCTGAAGTGAACGTTGCTCATACGTGTACGTACCAGCTCCCTGAGGATCAGTCTGGACGCCAAACGCACAGAATGGAATTACTGTGCGACACATAACGTGCAATCTAGTATAGCCTACCTACTGTGTTCTTTTGCGGGGCGAAAATGAACACACTTCTGCTGTCACGAAAACTTTGTTCTAGTCCATAAATGGTCTTCTACTTCGTAAAAACAACTAAAGGAACTGGTATCAATGCTCTTATCTTACATCTTAATAACCACCATCAACAGAAAAGAAACGATTTCAAAAGTACATAACCATTCCTCAAAAGATTTTAAAGATTTGCTTCACGAAAATCACACCATATTCTTTTTTTGATGATGCCTGTGGGGTACAGGCAGTATACTAAATTGAAGGTACAAGCTTTGCATCAAAGTATTCGCAGAAATTTAAATGGGGTTAGCGCAGCTCGCTCTGACGAACCCAATTCCAAACAATTTAATTGTAAAGAATGGGTTGCCGTTCTACGTTTGTGTAGAAAGTTCAGTACGAAACAGTATTAGGGAAAGGAAAAATTTTCTCCCTCAATTTCCAAGATATGTACAATTCTCTACAGACAGGGAGGAACTGCATTACGGTCACCGATTAAAGGAGTATGAAATAGTTGACGACAGAGGCAGAACAGAAGAAAGCGCATGATGCATTTTGCACGAATGATTGACTGCAAGAAAACTTTGTGCTTTATAGAAACCATAGTGACTGAATACTGACCGAAAGCATTTGCGAAAGCGAATTTATCAGTAATTTTTACTTTTGTTCTTTCAATGTGTTGTTAGGGGCAAGACCTGGAGTGGAAAATGCCAGCAATACATCTGATGAAAGTAGGTACCCTTGCATCAAAGAGATGGAGTTTGTTTCGACTGCTGGATAGTTAGGCGGTATTTTCTGGAATACAAAACGGATTCTGCTTTATGGTTACTTTAAGAAGGATAAAAAAATAGCTGCCGAACTGTTCAGCAGTGTTCTTGACCAGCTAGCAAAAGACAGCAAAAGAAAAAAATGATCACGTGGTGCAGGATACTCTTTATACACTGGGCTTGGCATTTAGTTCAGTCTTCCATTTGTTGCTTCACAAAAAGAAATTCGTAGCTGAAACACCTTCTGAATTTTGATATTACGACAGCCGTAAGTACGTTATTGTTCTTCAGTGATTTAATCTTCACACAGGAATAAAAAATTGGACGAAGGGAACCTGAAACTGGATTACATCGGCAGATAAGACCATTTTTGACCCCTAACCGTGTTTTTCAGTACCGGGTCAGAAACATTTCATCTTAAATCAAAATCTGGATCAAAGCCTTTTAAAAAATTAAGGAGGCTATTTTAGATCAACAGTCTTGTTATTATCCCATGAATTATGTTAGCTCTTTGAGCATCAGTGGTTTCTGTCTGAAATCACAATTTTATTAATTTTGTTTTTAAACACTAGTGTCTCTAGCATGAAACTAATGATAATGTTTGCAAGAGAGACATCTAGTGGTACGTCTACGAATGTAGCTCTTTCTATTAACCACTTAAAGCGTTCTAAACAACAGTTGACGTGGAGATCGTGTTTGCTATGTGACTGACAGAAATTTTGACATGCGGTATTCTTATAGTGGACATACTGAGGAGATTATTGGCCATGAAAATAATTATTTCTAAAGTTGCTGTAACGGAAATTTTAGTTTTTGTCACTGCTTTTGTGTGTAGTTTCGAAATGAAGCCGCTGGGGCAGTCTGTAGTTTTGATACAAAATATATTAAATTTTAGGCCCATTTTTGCTTGTTATTTACAACTATAATTTGTTTTAGATATTTTGGGTTCATGGGTGTTTCGAGATGTGGGACAGCGTCTACTAAAATGCGAACTTACTTTCATATGTATCATATGAAATGATGGGTTGTTAAAAAATGTATGTCCTTCTGTTTTCTAAGTGAAAGCATCTATTTAAAACAACTTATCGTTTACCTTTTACCAACAATAAATTACTGTCCAAAGAGAAAACACCTCCTTGAAAGAAAAGTGTGTTCACTTTTTGTCAGTTTCTTCTTGTATTCGTTCCTTTCTATGATAAAAAAGTTAATTATGTTATAAATTTTAAATCTATTTATTTTTAATATTATTGGGACTCGAAGGGTTATTTTATTAGTGTGGCCGCAGGCTATTCCGTCGGCTAGAAATACACTGTATCTCAAGCTGAAATTTGGCTGAATTACTCCTGGGGCACGTTCGCAAGGAGTAATAGGCTAATTATTTTATTTCAGTTGATTGACTAGTTATTGCAGAAAACGTGACCAAAACACACGACAAAGCTACACGTTTGTCTCAAGCATCCGCCATGTTATATTTTTTTTTTCAAATTTCAAAATACTGTGGTATCACTCTGCTGGCAATATCCTATAGATTGAGTCTGTTTTTTATGTAGTATAAATGATCTGATGACTTCTTCCATGGCACACCACGTTTTGGAAAGAGCAACTTTAACTTCTCGAATGTGGGGCTTAATGATGACTGAGTTTCTTTAAAATAAAATAAAAGGTCAATGTTGTCGAAGAATCAATGAATAATGTGCGAAAAGATTTACGTTTATTGCTTCATTTTTTTTTTTTAAAGTTGTAAAAACGCTTATTTTATAGGCTGGCTGAGGAGAATGGACCTTTAAGAAGAGCTGAAGATCTTTGTGGGCGGACAGGTCTGTTGGACGATTCAGTTACTTAAGAAATGACTGAAGATGTGAGAGGTCGCGACACTCACCAATGAGTAAACTGACTAATAATGACGATTGTAAAATCAAAGGCTTCGAGCGCTATGATGTGGGTGACGATGCTGTTTCTGGCAAGCCTTTGGAGGTCAGGTCCGTGAATGGTTTGGAAAGGGGGATGGATTGGTGAGAGGCAATACGCACGGATGGATCGTTGTGTCTCGGAACAGGAAGGGGGGATGATATTGGGCAGGGAAGTGTGGCCGATAAGCGATAAGCTGAAGTAGGAAGTAGCGAGGATTTGTTTACAGTAGTCAGGAAGTGGACTGGGTACTGGAGTCTTGATCTGAGGAAATGATTTGGAAGGTAGGGCTAGAGGTGACAGATGGGCAGATAGAGTAGGTTACTGGGTTAGGAAGCGAGAGCCTGTTTAAGTTTCTTTGAAATAGGGTATGGATGGTACGCAGTTAGAAGAACAGGAGGGGAAGGGAAGGGGGAGGTGAGACATGTAGGTATACGCGTGTCAACAGTCGCGGATTGGAAAGGCTGAGGTGCCAATAGGGTTTTTATCTTCAAGAAACTTTCTGGAATGTCTATGGAATTCGAGGAGACCAGGGAAATTTTGCAATCAGTGGAGGATGCATATAGGAGAAGAACACGAAAGCCGAGGCCGAATCTTTAAGACATCCAAAACTCTGAGAATGCGGAGATCTAAGCTAGTCTGGTGAAGGTGAGATGGTTCGGATAAGCGTTTTGTAATTGTGGAGGAGGTCGGAAGGATATCATCCCCATGTACGGACAGTTAGCAGTTTTATTAATTTTAGTATCTCGTGTAGTTCTTTGTGTGTAATGAAACAAAAAAATGTTCAAATGTGTGTGAAATCTTATGGGACTTAACTGCTAAGGTCATCAGACCCTAAACTTACACACTACTTAACCTAAATTGCCCTAAGGACAAACACACACACCCATGCCCGAGGGAGGACTCGAACCTCCGTCGGGACCAGCCGCACAGTCCATGACTGCAGCGCCCTAGATCGCTCGGCTAATCCCGCGCGGCGTAATGAAACACCTACAAGAGTTCGAACGGCCGGATGGCGAGAGCTACGTCCACTTCAACCATTCGATAACTGCCAACTTTCCCACCTCTGGTCTAATATTGGTATATCGAGCGTGGTATGTACTGATGTCACGGAGGCCCGGCAGAGCGCGCCGCTGCCAGCAGGCCGCGCCACGCACTCCATCAGGCGGACCGCACTCCGCTGTGAGCCCTGAATGCGTGATTACTCGGCGTGCGCGCCTTTTGTACTGCCGCCTCGCTGCAGCCGTCCTCGCTGTATCATCTCCGGTCAACAAAAGTGCTGCCCTCCTCTTAATTCGTTTAGTTTACTGATAATTCATTCGTCCGTTGTTGCTTGGTATCCAGCCCGCATAAGTACACACCAATGACCAAAAGTCGAGGGATCTTAGAGATCTACGACTAAAAAGAGACGCTTATTTGTGCACTAAAAGTTTTCTTACATATCACCACGTAAATCAGAGGTACCAATACAATGTACACTACTGGCCATTAAAATTGCTACACCTAGAAGAAATGCAGATGATAAGCGGGTATTTACTGGAAAAATATATTATACTAGAACTGACATGTGATTACGTTTTCACGCAATTTGGGTGCATAGATTCTGGGAAATCAATACTCAGAACAACCACCTCTGGCCGTAATAACAGCCTTCATACGCCTGGGCATTGAGTCAACCAGAGCTTGGACGGTGTGTACAGGTACAGCTGCCCATGCAGCTTCAACACGATACCATAGTTCATCAAGAGTAGTGACTGGCGTATTGTGACGAGCCAGTCGCTCGGCCACCATTGACCAGATGTTTTCAATTGGTGAGATATCTGGAGAATGTGCTGGCCAGGGCAGCAGTCGAACATTTTCTGTATCCAGAAAGGCCCGTACACGACCTGCAACAAGCGGTCGTGCATTACCCTGCCGAAATGTAGGGTTTCGCAGGGATCGAATGAAGGATAGAGACACGGGTCGTAACACATCTGAAATGTAACGTCCACTGTTCAAAGTGCCGTCAATGCGGACAAGAGGTGACCGAGACGTGTAACTAATGGCACCCCATACCATCACGCCGGGTGATACGCCAATATGGCGATGACGAATACACACTTCTAATGTCCGTTCACCGCTATGAAACACGGATGCGACCATCATGATGCTGTAAACATAACATAGATTCATCCGAAAAAATGACGTTTTGCCATTCGTGCTCCCAGGTTCGTCGTTAAGTTCACCATCGCAGGTGCTCCTGTCTGTGATGCAGCGTCAAGGGTAACTGCAGCCATGGTCTCCGAACTGATAGTCCGTGCTGCTGCAGACGTCTTCGAATTGTTCGTGCAGATGATTGTTGTCTTGCAAACGTCCCCATCTGTTGACTCAGGGATCGAGACGTGGCTGCACGAACCGTTACGGTTACAGCCATACGGATAAGATGCCTGTCATCTCTACTGCTAGTGATATGAGGCCGTTGGGATCCTGCACGGCGTTTCATATTACCCTCCAGAACCCACCTATTCCATATTCTGCTAACAGTCATTGGATCTCGACCAACGCCAGCAGCAATGTTGCGATACGATAGACTGCAATCACGATAGGCTACAATCCGACCTTTATCAAAGTCGGAAACGCGATGGTACGCATTTCTCCTCCTTACACGCGGCATCACAACAACGTTTCACCAGGCAATGCCGGTCAACTGCTGTTTGTGTATGAGAAATCGGTTGGTAACTTTCCTCATGTCAGCACGTTGTAGGTGTCGCCACCGGCACCAACCTTGTGTGAATGCTCTGTAAAGTTAATCATTTGCATAATACAGCATCTTCTTCCTGTCAGCTTCGTGGTGCAGCAATTTTAATGGCCAGTACTGTATATTAAAAACTGGCCAGGGATCATGGATTGTCTCCAACCCTACCCTCTGTCATCCCAAATTCCTCTAACTTTTCTACAAATGTTACACATCCTAAAACTTGATGATCTAAATCCCATTGCCATTTCAATCTTCTTCAGTCCCGGACTGTTGCCGCGCCTGTATCAACATGGGACGATTCTCGCCCAAATATCCTTTCACTAAAGGACTCGCATTCGGGAGGACGACGGTTCAATCCCGTCTCCGGCCATCCTGATTCAGGTTTTCCGTGATTTCCCTAAATCGTTTCAGGCAAATGCCGGGATGGTTCCTTTGAAAGGGCACGGCCGATTTCCTTCCCATTCCTTCCCTAACCCGTTCTTGCGCTCCGTCTCTAATGTCCTCGTTGTCGACGGGACGTTAAACACTAACCATCACCACTTTTACTAAAAAGAGGCTCCAATACCGTAAGTGGCATGCTTACATCGGTTGCTTTAATGTAATGCTTTAATGTATTGCTTTCGAAAGGAAAAGGGTGAACTAAGGCTTCTCATATTGCGGAACAAGCCATCCAGCTTCAGATAATGTACGCTGTCCGTCGAGGAAGCCTCTAGAGGTCAGCTTTGGAAGTGCTGGGGCCACAGTCCTTCAGTTTATATAGTATGTACAGATAAATATAAGCCAGAGGAGTAAGCTGGCCATTCTAGACATGCAATGAGCTCATGTTGTCCGCCAAGCCATCCCTATGTCTTCGGGGATCATTCATCAGGCACCCACGTCGTACGCCAGGTCGAAAATGGCGTGCGATGCTGCAGCACTCGATGGTAGCGCACTCGGAACACGTATTTTGTGGATAAAGGGAGGGAAAGAGATGGCGTGAGGACACTGATAAACAAATTTTAAGTCTGTCCTATCTAGAGATCAATTTTGGATCCTCCATTCACTGACGTACGGAATCCGACTCGGACGAATATCGCCCACCAAAGTTAAAAAGTCTCTGAAAATTTAGTGATGTGGAGAATGACAAGCAAAATTCTCGGAGAGTTTGTGTGGTACAGCTACAGAATTTCCTGTTGACAACCACAAGGAGAAAACCGTGAGTTACGAAGGTGGGAATTAATAACCAGACATGCAGGAAGCTGAAATGCGCACTTAGAACTGATTTGAAGGAGGATTGTCACCAAGTACGAAGTGCTTTCGTAATCCAATGACCTGTTGATCCAGTACATTGCAGTGTACTCGTTGTGGGCTGTCGTTGAAAAGTTGGGCAGAGAGAGTGTAGGAGTTGGTGAACCCGCGCTTTAAATATTCAGCAGCGTGCACGCTCCAGCTGGCCGACAAGGCTGGCGCAAGCGTTGTGGGACTTTGGGCTTCCGGCGGGGTTCTCCCTGAGGGGGCGGCTCGTAAACATGCGCGCCGTCCGGGTCGCGGAACTGGACTGCAGCTGGAGCAGGAGCTGGAGAATGGGTTAATTAACACGGGCGGCGGCGGCCGTGTATTTATAGGCAGGCGGAGCGATACCCGGCAGCGATACGACACGACACGAGCCGACCGGCACACGTGGTCTCCACGCGGCGCTGCCGGGCTGCCTTCTCTCCTGGGCGATGTTATGCCGTGTCAACGGCCGTAGTTTTCTTCTCATGCCAGCGGCCGTTGCTGAGAACAATGCGAAGGACAGGAATGCGGCAGCCAGTCTGGTGGTCTCTGTGACGCAGTCTAGGCAGAATACTACACTTCGTAAATATATTTACGTTCACAGTGATATTCGAGCGACGTAAATAAGCTCACCAGACAAAATATTAGTCAGCTCCTAAGAAGAGTGAACTGGTTGTTTGGAGCGCCGTGGATGGCGTGTGACAAGCACCGGACGGCATTGTGACCCTAAGCCGCTGCTGATGCTTTTCGTACAGTGTGGCGGTAAAATGGTATGTAGGTGCCAGTCGACTTTATGGAACCAGTTCAGTAAGACGTGTGTTCAGCACTTTAGGTACGGGCCAGCACTCGGCAGTATGCAGCACTCCTGCCGTCACCACCGTGCACTCTCTCTTTGATTTTAGATGGAGAGGCAAAAAAATGGTTCAGATGGCTTTGAGCACTATGGGACATAACAGCTGTGGTCATCAGTCCCCTAGAACTTAGAACTACTTAAACCTAACTAAGCTAAGGACATCACACACATCCATGCCCGAGGCACGATTCGAACCTGCGACCGTAGCAGTCGCACGGTTCCGGACTGCGCGCCTAGAACCGCGAGACCACCGCGGCCGGCGATGGAGAGGCATCCTGAGATCACAAAGGACGCCAGTGGCGTCTCTGAACTGCATCCAGGTCACTTTGAACCTTGATGCACATCTTAATTTACATAGCCGGGCAATTCGTAGTCGAGAACCTAGTCAAATGGTTCAATTGGCTCTGAGCACTATGGGACTTAACTTCTGAAGTCATCAGTCCCCTAGAACTTAGAACTAATTAAACCTAACTAACCTTAGGACATCACACACATCTATGCCCGAGGCAGGGTTCGAACCTGCGACCGTAGCGGTCGCTCGGTTCCAGACTGAAGCCCCTAGAACCGCTCGTCCACTCCGGCCGGCAGAAACTAGTCATCGGAATGTATCCACTTTAGTGAGAACAGACCCATTAATTTGTATAGTTCCAGGAGATGGAATAATTTAGAGGTACTGAGTCTTTGCGGATGAACAGCTTCCCTATGACAGTTGACGTTTGTCAAGGCTCAGCTCTGTGTCCGGCACTCTCTCTTACCACAATGGAAACAGTAACGCGCGACCAACGGAAGTGTGTACCACGGACACTGCTTAAAAGCTAGTCCAGTGATGCTTTGGCCGGTGTCAGGAAGTACCTTGAACCTCAAGTCCAAAGATGGTATGTTAGTCTGCAAGGATTTCGACTCTGTTTAAACGTTCACAAGACTCAGTACACCGAAACGATTCCATCTCCTGGAACTATACTAATTAATGGAGCTGCACTGCCCAAAGTGGATATCTCAGTTATAAATTTACAAGTAGCGGCCATGTGAATGACGATGTGCTGGCAAGAATCGAAGCAACCTGGATGCAGCTTAGATAAGCCACTGGTGTTCTCTGTGATTCGAAGAGGTCTATCCGCTTAAAATCAAAGATATACCGTAAAATATCGAGGCCAGGTGCATTATATGCTAACCTGCATGTAGAACTGCTGAGCGATCATTACACGCCATGCAAATGCGGGTACTGAGAAGATAAGGCATTTCTCTGCTCTACCACATCAGCAACAGAACGATTCGACGTCCAGCTGCAGTGGCTCCAAGCAATGGGAATATGCAGCAATGGAGACTCCTTTTTTACGGACACGTCTTACACGGACCGCTCAGTTCAGTCGTCAGCTTAGCCTGTCATGTCACTGTCGAAAGTCAGAGGCATGATGGGATATCTAAATTACGATAGCTGGACACGAGAAACGCAGATCTAGGATCGACACCTATATTCATGGGTAGCGCTACATCGGAAGAAATGACGTGCATTGATCCACAAAGCGAATCCCGTTCCAACGGGTAGGCGATGGGTATAAAATGAAGAAGAAGGTAAGAGGAAGAAGTGAGTCAAAATACGTGTAGCGTGTAGATAAAAATTCTGTTGTGGCACAACGAAGGTAAATAGTAATGAAGGTCACTGAGTGCACATGAAAGCGTGAACTGCCTTTTCATGGAGTTCGCCTTTAATTGACGTTCTATGTATTTCAAGAAAAGCTTAATGCCTATCTAATTCTGAATGTATCAATTCGAAGCCTGTAGCGCTGCTTTTGCAAGGCAGTAAACTGAAGCGATCTAATGGCTCGTTGCTACACTACACTTTCAGCGTTCAGACAAAAAAATTTAAACAAGTGCTGAGTGTGGGCAAAAACTTCAGTGGAGCAAAATCTTCCAGGTTGTTAAGGCATGTCATGTTACTAACACAATCGACGTTTAGACCTATTTCCTGGGGGCTTCTTCAGAACCTTCATGTGCTCCCACTTAGATGAGCAGTCAAAGACCAGGGTAGAGTAGAATTCCTATAAAAAATCTGATTAAAACCATATTTTCTGCGCGAAACGAACGCCCGTCATTACCACGATACTGCGGGAGACTAACAATTGACGTGCGCCTGTGGTACGGTATTTACAAGAGAAACTGGAAGGACAGCAAGAAAGTATGAAAGAGCATGGACGTTATACGCTGTTAAAACAATGTGTGAAATGTGTGATAGAGAAACATCAGGACAACTACGGCCAAGATCCACTGAAGAGCCAAAGAAATTGTTACACATGCCTAAAATCGGGTAGGACCCCCGCGAGCACGCAGGAGTGCCGCAACACGACGTGACGACTAATGTATTAAATAGTGCTGGAGGGAAATGACAACATGGATCCTGCAGCGCTGTCCACAAATCAGTAAGAGTACGACGGGCCGGAAATCTCTTCTGAACAGCACGTTGCAAGGCATCCCAGATATGCTCAATAATGTTCATGTCTGGGTATTCTGGTGCCCAACGAAAGAGTTCAAACTCAGAAGAGTGTTCCTGGAGCCATTTTGCAGCAATTCTGGACGTTTGGAGTGTCGCATTGTCCTGCTGGAATTGCCAAAGTCCTTCGAGATCCACAATGGACATGAAGGGGAACAGGTGATCAGACAGTATGTTTACGTACGTGTCACCTGTCAGAGTAGAATCTAGACGTATCAGGGGTCCCATATCACTCCAACTACACACGTCCCACACCGTTACGGAGCCTCCGCCAGACTGAACGGTCACCTGCTGACATGCAGGGTCCACGGGTTCATGAGACTGTCTCCACAGCCTATCCGTACACGTCCATCCGCTCAATTTTCAACGAGACTCGTCCGACCGGGCAACATGTTTCCAGGCATCAAAAGTCCAGTGTCGGTGTGGAGATCCGTAAAGGTTTGTGTCGTGAAGTCATCAAGGGTACACGAGCGTGACTTCGACTCCGAAAGCCCGTATCGAGGATGTTTCGTTGAATGGTTCGCGCGATGATAATTGTTGATGGGGCCAGCACTGAAATCTTCAGCAATTGGTGGAAGGGTTGCACTTCTGTCACGCTGAACGATCCTCGTCAGTCGTCGTTGGCCCCTTTGTTGCGTGATGTATTTCCGCCGCAACAATGTCGGAGATCTGATGTTTTACCGGATTCCTAATAGTCACGGTGCACTCGTGAAATGGTCATACGGGAAATCGCCACTTCATCGCTACCTGGGAGATGCGATGGACCTTCGCTCGTGCGCCGACTATAACACCACGTTCAAACTCTTCTAAATCTTGATAGCCTTCCATTGTAGCAGCAGTAACCTATTTAACAACTGCACCAGACACTTGTTGTCTTGTATAGGCGTTGCCGACCGCAGCGCCGTATTCTATTTACATTTTTCTGTACTTGAATACGCATTCCTATAGCAGTTTCTTTGGCTTTCCAGTATAAACGCGATCCTGGTCCTTGACAGTGTTCTGCTAACTGCATACACCTAAAGAAACTGAAGTAGATCATATTATTTCTTTAACCATCGAACACTGCCTGTTTCGCTGAAGCTAGCCCACCGATATTAGGCGGGAAAATTTTACCAAGTAGCCCACTTCTTCGGAATAAGCGCAGGGAAACTCATTTTCATAAGCGAACGCGACACTGGTTGCTGACAATGTTCAGCTAACAGGGAACTCTAGAGAAGGCGATTCCTTCCTGCAAAAGGGTCGAAATGCCGATTGTGTAAGAAGGAACTAGAGGAGGAACCTCACGTGACCTGACAACTTATATGAATAATATTTTGAGGAATCAGCCTCAGTTGCACAAATTTTCTGGTCTTCACCAGGTTTCGACTAAATTAATCTAGCCTTCTTCAGGAGCATAAAATTACTATAACATGCCAGGTTGAGGCACAGTCAACATTAAAATTAAAACCTATAGTACCGTGGTACCATGTCGAATAAAACTATAGGTTTTAATTTTAATTTTGGCTGTGCCTCAATCTGGCATGTTATAGTAATTTTATGCTCCTGAAGAAGGCTAGATTAATTTAGCCAAAACCTGGTAAAAACCAGAAAATTTGTGCAACTGAGGCTGATTCCTCAAAATATTAGTCTATCACAGTTGCTGACGGGGCTGCAATATGCTAAAAACATAGAAGACTTATACTGAGCAGTTTATTTTCCTGCTCAGCTGGAGCTGCCGGTCGCTGCAGCGTCGGCCGTCTGGGGCAGCGCGCTGCCAGTTGGCGGCCCGGTTGGCCGCGAGCGAAACGCGGCGCGGCGTGGCGTATCGCGTGGCCGCGGGCAGCCAGATGCGTATCGAGTGATGCAGGAGCCGCGATCGCGGCAGCGCCGTGCCACACCGCGCCACGCCAGATAGCCAGCCCGCCGCTTTCTACACCAAACGGCGCGCCTTTCGCCGCGTTTAAATTCGTGACGGTTTCCGGCAACGGGATAACGGCGAATGTGTGCCGGTGCCGGCCGCCACCCCCGCGCTCCGAACGCGCGTTTTCCGCTGGCCCAGAAATAAATCTGTCTGCTTCGAGCGGCTCGCGGCGTTTTATCTACAGCGATTAACAACGGAACGAACGTACTCCGTCCGAACGCAGCTGGCGATTGCGGCATCGCATTGTTCCCGCCACACATCTGATAGCGCGATAATGATAACTTACGGCAACGGTAACAACGCAGGCTCCGTAAATTATACGTATTAAGCGCATGTCGCTCGGCACTCTGAGTGTGTTAGTTTTCACGGCCTAATTGCTGGATGTAGAAAGTTTACCGCACTCCTGGCGTTCACTCGACCGAGTCGTTCCTTGTGCGATACAAGAACAAATTAAACTCACTTTCCTCGAGAAATAACTTTCCTTAACGTTATGTGGACATTTTATTTAATCATTTATTATTTTCACAGGTGTATCACAGGTATAGTTGTATCTCGCACAGCCGGCCGGTGTGACCGTGCGGTTCTAGGCGCTTCAGTCTGGAACCGTGTGACCGCTACGGTCGCAGTTTCGAATCCTGCCTCGGGCATGGATGTGTGTGATGTCCTTAGGTTAGTTAGGTTCAAGTAGTTCTAAGTTCTAGGGGACTGATAACCCCAGATTTTAAGTCCCATAGTGCACAGAGCCATTTGAACCATTTTGCGATTTCAGCAGACAGTTTGTATGCCGTGGATGAATAGGAACAATTCTATTCTGCCATTGATCTTCCTTACGCAAAATATCCAGCACTTTTTTAGTGATCAATGATACTCGAAACTTCTTATTGTAGAAATGGAATGAAAGAAAATAATATAAGCATGCTCATTGACGCATACAGCAAGGAAAATTGTCTATATGATCTTCTAGATATTTGTTCCATAAGAAATTTCATCTACTGCTGTATTAACTCTAAGTTTATATGTTTTACGTAAAGGTTCATATACACAGAAGCGCCTAAGAAACTGTTACAGGCGTGTGTATTCAAATACAGAGATATGTAAACAGGCAAATACGGCGCTGTGGTTGTCAACGCCTATATAAGACAACAAGTGTCTGGCGCAGTTGTTAGATCGGTTACTGCTGCAACATTGGCAGTATATCAAGATTTAAATAAGATTGAACGTGGTGTTAGTCAGCGCACGAGCGATGGGACATAGCGTATCCGAGGTAGTGATCAACTGGGGATTTTCCCGTACGACATTTCACGAATGTACCGTGAATACCAGTAATTCGGAAAAAATATCAAATCTCCGACATCGCTGCAGCCGGAAATAGATCCTGCAAGAACGGGACCAAAGACGACTGAAGAAAAGCATTCAGAGTGACAGAATTGCAACTCTTCCGCATATTGCTACAGATTTCAAAGCTGGACCATCAACAAGTGTCAGCGCGCGAACCACTCAATGAAACATCGTCGATATTCTCTTTCGGAGCCGAAGACACCCTTGTCGACTGCACGACACCAAGCTTTACGCCTTGACTGGGCCCGTGAACACCAGCTTTGGACTGTTGTTGACTGGAAACATGTCGCCTGGTCGGACGAGTCTCGTTTCAGATTGTATCGAGCGGGTGGTTGCGTACGAGTATGGAGACAACCTCATGAACCCATGGACCCTGCATGTCAGCAGGGAACTTTTCAAGCTGCTGGAGGCTCTGTAATGGTGTGGGGTGTGTGCAGTCGGAGTGATATGGAACTCCTGATACATCTAGATACCACTCTGACAGGTGACACGTACGTAAGCATCCTGTCTGGTCACCTGCATCCATTCATGTCCATTGTGGATTCCGAAGGAGTATGGCAATTCCCGCAGGACAATGCGACACCCCACACGTCTAGAATTGCTACAGAGTGGCTACAGGAACACTCTTCTGGGTTTAAACACTTCCGCCGGCTACCAAACTCTCCAGACATGAACACTATTGACCTTATATGCGATGGCAGTCTTTCTCGGCGTATTCCACTGCCAGAAGATGATGGGTACGAAACTCGTCGAAACGTTGCGAGAAGACGACGCCACCACTCGGCTGATAACCCGAGAAGAATTCACTATTAGGCTTATCTGGGGTGTCTTGCAGGATTCATGATGTCAGTTGCCTCAAACACCACTGCACACATTAGTCGAACCCATGACACGTCGTGTTACAGCACTTCTGCGTGCTCGCGGAAGCCCGACACGAAATTATGCAATTGTACCAGTTTCTTTTGGTCATCAGTGTAATTTTACTTTCCATATGTGTACGTGTCACCATAACTGTTGAAAATACCGAATTTGTTTGATTTGATTGAATATTTTGTATTATTTCAGCGCGCCTGGAAGGACAGTGTCATGAGAATAGCCACAAGAGACAAAGCAGTTGTGCCGGCGGCGACCAGTGGCGGCTGTAAAAGCCGTTCTGCATCTTTGCGCTCGCACTGTTGTGGAATGACTTCTCTTATTCGTGTAACTTGCGCGAATTTCTTCATGTGCGATCGATGAGGCACATCCATTACGATGAAGTTCGTAATTTCGTGTGGATGATACGGCCTCAACTCAGTCATTAAGAGAGAGTATACGTCCCCGCCCTCACCCCCTCTTGTCAGCCATGTTCGAACCCAGTTCCTACTCCTGGCATTACGTCATCACTCTGCCGCTCTCCTAACGTCTAAGGTGGACATTTCACAGCAAATGCTGCGTAGATAATTGCGTCCTCCGCGTGTAAAATGATGTGAAACGTAAACATTGATAATCATTTGCTTGTACCAGCATGACATGAAATGAACACTTTAATCTATACTTCTGTGTAATCGTAACGTAATTTCATTCCAGCTACACAAGATAATAATAATTGCTTAATAAATACGAACCTAGACGTCGTAGAAGTTTCAATATGAGTAAATAGCAGCTTTACAAAAATATAAACATTCACGCTCAACGTAAATGACGTAAACAATCGTGCAATTTCGAATATGTACTCGTGTGGTACTGGTGCAGACTTAGAGGGTTAGGTGTATCGTGTAATACGGCTAACAAGAAACGTTGACAGTTCCAGACTTGTACGCTTGGGGCGCTGGTGCAAACTTATATACGATTGGTGGTCCTGTAATACCGGCTTTAGTTTTGTCAGCAGGTCTGTGAACTTACAGCAATAAACGCTTATGTCAATGACGGCAAATCTATTTAGGATATACCAGTATCTCACAAAGTAATATATATGAAGAAAAAATTAAAATTTTGACTAAGATAAATTAGAAACATTTGACGACAAATAAGTGTTAACTTATGGGGTTTATGTCTTTTTTATGTGGTGGTATTTTTTAATGTAGACTGCGAAATAGCTCCCTAAAATATATTGTAAAATAACCGAAATGTGGCATACTTCATTTTAAACTTAGTGCCTAATAATATACTATTATTACAGTATGGAACATGTCTTTCCTTTTGGAAAAATCTTAGCTCTCGTTGTGTATTGTATCCAGATCTGCCACTGATGAGAGAAAATGGCGAACCAACTGCAGCGTAATAAAGATTTTGGCAACTTTTTTGTGATATACTTAAAAAAACTCGATGTATCTCATTAAACAAGCAAACAAAATATTTCTTAAAGACTTCATGATATTGAAATAAATATCCGCCAAATGATTGGGCGTAAAAAAGCAAGCTTCTTCATGCATGTTTAATACTCTTAAATCTGAAATGACGTATTGAAATAACTATTGCCAATTCACGTGGGGTGATGCACATTCTCTAACACACTAAGTACTCTTTAGAAGAGTAGAGCGGTGCCGACAGTGGACAGATCGTCGAAAGACAAGTGCTACCTTGTGAAAAATTTGTAGTTAGTGAAAACTGTGCCTTGACTAGGACTTTAGTCCTAATACTCGCTATCAAGCGAGCTATTTACTTACACGTCACAAACTGATTGAAAGGCTCAACTTGCTCTTGGTTGCTCTCCATACCTATCAAATTTGTTACAAATGTTCATTGGAGTGTACGCTTCCACAAGCACTTAAATTACGTTTCCTCATCAGGGACGACACATTTGATAAGTACAAAAAGGGGACAAGAAGATACATTTGCATTATTGTATAACATACAACTTATTACGAGGCCTATTCGGAAAGTAAGATCCGACCGGTCGGAAAATGGAGACCACTGTGAAAATCAAAAACGTTTTACTTGCAACAGTTATCTATACACAATAACAATTTGTCCATTTTATTTGGACTGTTGAGCTCCGTGGCCGTGGATAATGATATTTCACTGAAAAAATACGGCAACCAGCCACTTTTTAATGCGTTTTTTTATTTACGCCAATATGCATTTCGGGTTTGCACTCATCTTCAGCTGGCAAATTACATGGATCTTCAGTTACTACAGTAGTACAATCTCGACAGCAGTTTGGATGCTCCAGCAGGCATTCTCCTCCCCTTGTTTTTTCCTGGCTGAAGATCCATGTAATTTGCCAGCTGAAGATGGGTGCAAACCCGAAATGCATATTGGCGTAAATAAAAAACGCATTAAAAAGTGGCTGGTTGCCGTATTTTTTCAGTGAAATATTATAGTTATCTATACCTTCCAGCTACTTCTTTACGTAGTCGCCACTCCGATTTAGACGTTTGCGTAGCGTTGTACGAACTTTCCGATACCCTTGTTATAGAAGCAAGCCATCTGTGCTTCCTGCCGATTCTCTACGAGCCGGCCGAGGTGGCCGAGCGGTTCTAGGCGCTACAGTCTGCAACCGCGCGACCGCTACGGTCGCAGGTTCGAATCCTGCCTCGCGCATGGATGTGTGTGATGTCCTTAGGTTAGTTAGGCTTAAGTAGTTCTAAGTTCTAGGAGACTGATGACCTCAGAAGTTAAGTCCCATAGTGCTCAGAGCCATTTGCACCATTTTTGATTCTCTACTCTGGTCTACAGCTCGTTGTCTGAGCCAAAACGTTGTTTTCATAGCTAGATGTTCATATGAGCAGAGATGAAACTCAGGGAGAGTCAATTATGGGCTTTATTGTGGGTGATTAAACACTTCTCATGGAAAACGCTGCAGAAGCATCTTCACTGCCCGTTCAAAGTGCGGCCGAGAATTGTCAAGCAGAAGGAAACGTATGACAGTTATGTTATGTGGGCTGCATGACATCAGGCGCAATCTCACACCAGGCCCTCATACTTGCCGGGAGACGCTAATCTTCTAAGCATTTCTACGTGCTCATTGTGCGCTCAGAACTGAAAAGAGCGACGTGACGCGATGGACGGCCACACTGTGCAAAGCTTCGTCGGATTTTCAATGTGGTTTCCATTTCGCACCCCATTGGACCTTACTTTCCGAATAGCTCTCGTACATGGAGTTCTGTGTGCCGAAGTTTGAATTTGGAAATTTATGGTAAGGTCCTATGGGACCAAACTGCTGATGTCATCGGTCCCTAAGCTTACACACTACTTAAACTAACTTATGCTAAGGACGACACACACACCCATGCGCGGAGGAGGACTTTAAGCTCTGACGAGAGAGAACCGTGGCAAGGCGCCCCTGACCGCGCATCTAACCTCGCGTGGCAGAGAAGTTTGAAAAAAATAAAGGGTTCTGATACTACTTAATAAAGTTTTAACTCTATTAAATAGTTGCAAGAAGTTAGTAAAACTGTGTGTTGCTCCGAGACTCGAGGGAAGCCAACGAGCTTTCGCTATCAGTGCTTAAGCTCTCTTGGAAAAGCACTACGATCAAACATAATACGTTTTGATTCAAGTCTCGGTCCAATACGCATTTTTCAATTTTTCTCAACTGACATGGCCGTTGGAAATATTTCGACAAGTGTTGGGAAGAGAAAACTTTGCCCTTACAGGTCAACACAAGGAATCTGAAAGTTAAACAGGACATTGTAATGTGTATAATACTGTCATCGCCATGGAAAAGTAAATTAAAATTTGTTCCGAATGCAATAAGACTGAGAAATAATGGTAGAAAAACTGAAACCGAGAAGGTTAGGCTGACAGCGTAGCAAAATAAGCACTGACACGTAATTATCTGTTTAAAGTTGCGGACAGGAAATCCATAGCGGGCAGCAGTAGCGGCAGAGTGCAGCGGCTACGCGCAGGCCAGCCAGTACTGGTGGAGCCGCGGTTCTCGCGTGCAGCCGCCAGTCTGTACTCTGCTGGACTGTACTTTGCTGTACAGCGCCGGTTTATCAGCGGCTGGCAGCTGGCGCTCCGCTCGGACTGCGACGCCAGACGCCCACGCGCAGCCGAGACGGCCGACCGCCAGCCCCATCCGATAAGAAGGAACTGCGAGAGCCGCGGAAATATACTGGCCGGCACGGATCGAAGAAAACAATAAGTACGGAATGGATTATTAGAGACAGCGAATAGTTGCAAATTTTTTTCTTGACTTGCTGAAATTAGACAGTTCAGTCACAATAATATAAATATCGCCCGTTGGGCGTCAATGTGCAATAACCAATCACAGACGGCGCGTGGCAGCACTGAAGTGACAAAAGTTACAGGATAGCGATACGCAGCACAAGGTGTAAAAGAACAGTATATTAGCGTAGCTGTCAGCGATTCATGTGAAAAGGTTTCCTGCATGGTTATGGCCGTACGACGGGTATCTACAGTCTCTGATCGCGAAATGGTCGTTGGAGCTACAAGCATCGGGCATTAAATTTCGGAAATAGTTACAGAAATCGATATTCCGAGGTCTGCAGCGTCAAGATTGTGCCTATAATGCTACATTACAAGGCATTACTTTTCACCATGTACAAGAGAGTGGTCGAAGGCTTTCACTTAACAAATGAGAGCTGTGGCGTAAAGTTGTCAGTGCTAACAAACAAGCAACACTGCTTAGCATAACCGCAGAAATGAATGAGCTATGTACGACGAATATACCTGTTAGGACAGTGAGGCGAAATTTAGCGTTAATGGGCTATGCAAGTAGGCGATTGATGTGAGTGATTTTGCTAGCACCACCACATCGCCTGCAGTGCCTCTCCTGAGCTCGTGACCATATCGGCTGCACCCTGGAAGACTGGAAAACCGAGGTCCGGTCACACGAGTCCCCATTTCAATTAGTAGGAACTGGGGTTAGAGTGTGGTGCAGACCCCTCTAGTCCGTGGACCCAAGTAGCCAACAAGACACTGTACCAGCTGGTGGTGGCTCCATAATGGTGTGGACTGTGTTTATATGGAATTTACTGGGTCCTCTGATCCAAATGAAGCGATCGTTGACTGTAAACGGTTATGTTCGATTACTTGGAGTCCATTTGTCGCCGTTGTTCCCAAACAACGATGCGCAATGTCACTGGGCCACAATTGTTCGCGATGGGTTCAAATGGCTCTGAGCACTATAGGACTTAACAGCTGAGGTCATCAGTCCCATAGACCTAGAACTGTTTAAACCTAACCAACCTAAGGGCATCACACACATCCATGCCCGAGGCAGGATTCGAACCTGCGACCGTAGCGGTCGCGCGCCCTCTGTCGCCTTCTTACATACAACGGCGTCGTTTGGGAACAACCACACAGAGAGACAGAGAGACGGTATCTTCCTAATGCAGAGTTGATGATCTGCATTTAGGAACAGTAGACAGGCGACGCGCATGTGATACGTCGACACTGAGCGGTGCTGAGCACAGGAACTGGCCATTCGAAGACAGTTGTAAGCCCACAATTCTAAACAAAGCTGACAGCAGCAACCGTAAATAAATTTTCATTATATGAAGTTTACAGCCCTAGGTTGCATAAGTTTAATGTAAAAACCTTGACCAGCTTCTGATACCATGAAGGATATCTTCTTCCGAAGGAAGTCACATTAATTACCTGACGTTAAAATTGTAAAGATACGTAATGAGCTAGGGAGCTCAAGTCAGACAGCAGAAAATATAGAACACAGTCCTCCAGGAGAACAGTGAAAATGGATACAACAGGTATATCTCGTTAAAAGAACTGGCATTGGACTGTAATCCTAATCCGTAAAATTCAGACGCTGCGAAGAAACGTTTAAAGCAGTCGCACGAACGTGGGGAAGAAATCTGGATGGAAGCTATGGTGGCGAGCCGCGGCAGCGATTGGTCAGCGTGACCGTGAACTTGAAACGTCCTCGGGCCAGCGTTGGCAGGCAACCAGAAAACCGTGAATGGGCCCGCGGCAGAGGCAGGCGGCAGGGGCGAACCTGTTTCTGGGCGGGGCGTGCCTTGGCCGGCGCCGCTGGCGCTCAGCACACGGCAGAGGGGCGGCCGGCCGCGGGCTGCTGTGGCCGTGGCTGGCGCGTGCGCGGGCACTGGCGCGCCAGCACGCTGGCCGCACCGGGCCCCACCGGAACACTTTGTTAGCCACGCACTCACCGTTGTGGAGGCTGGTCTGAGGTCGTCCTCTGAGACGCGTCCCTTCTATGTTTCGAGGTATAGTATTAATAGCGAGGATTTCAGTGATAAGATTAGCTTGTGACAGCTAAACATCCCCAACTCCCTTGTGGTTCCCTTTTTAGGTACTCCACGCCGACGTCTGCTCGTAGATACGTATCGTCGGTAGGTTTTCCGGCTTTACTTCCCGACGTGACAGCGACTACTCTCCGATGAAGTACGGGCCTTGTGTTTTACTATTACTGCGAGTCTTGTAAATATCGCTTTTATTTAGTAATTTTTCCGGCTAAAACTCTCCCCTTTTATGATTAAGACGGCCTGCGCCACCTGTCGGAGGGAGTGGGGACGTCAAAGAGTCACAAAAGTTCATATTAAGCAGTCCATAAAACACGTAAACGTTCACTTTAGTTAGCGTGTTAGTTAATGACTACGCTTTCCGCTAGATGTGCTGACTTACTGCTGAATAGCTTTGGTTCCGTAAAACCTTCACTGATTAGTACTAGCTAAATGAAATAAGTACAACATTCTTGTATTGCACTTTCACTCTATATTCATGGATTAAGATGGTGATGGATGATGGTCTGTTTAAAAGGTTCCTAGCCTGGAGGAATCTAAATAGTCCGCAAATGCCGATATGCATGCGCTCTACGTCCAGATTCGCAACTAACGGCACACGACACTTTCAAAAGTCCACTCGTTAATATCTGAATACCGGCACCTCTGAATTCACTCGTAGCAGCAGATAATTTGAGTTTCTGTCGTCTATATGTCCGTAAAGTTCAAATCTAGCACTAAAGTCCTAAAATCCCCTTAATACTCCGTTGCTGCCAACAGTCAGAGATCGTACACTACATCACTTTTAAACTCCGTAATATTCTAACAGTTTATCGTGAATCTTAACACCATAAAGTCCAATCTAATTATTGTCTCGCAGATTGACACGTGTTCCCCACCCTTTAACGAAACAATCAAGGAAACAAGCACTTTTTATAGGTTTTTCATCACAAGAGTTTAACGTCACTGCCTTCTCCAATACGGAACTTCCGTGGCTTTGCTGTGCTGATATACTATAATTTTGATCTGCAATTACCAAACTCTGACTCTACACTATTTTCCCCTCTAAAAATTATATTCTTATTTTTAAATTATTCTTTCTATAGCTTTTATCACTGTAAACTGAACGGAGGCGTTACACTCCCCATGCCGCCTGACGATGTGGGGCGGAGGGTACTGTCGGTACCGCTGTCGCTTCCCCCTTTCCTGTTCCAGTGGCGTACAGTTGAAGCGAGAAACGATTGCTAGTAAGCCTCCGTACGGCCTCAAATCTCTCTAATGTTATCTCCGACGTCTTCTCGCGAGGGTAAATGTAGGTGGAAGCAATATCTGGTTGACTTTTCTAGGAACCTCCACTCCAGCAACTTTAACAGTAGACCATACCGTGAAGCAGATCACCTCTCTTGCAGTGTCTTCCACTAGAGTTAACTGAGCAGCCCCGTGACGCTTTCGTATTTACGAAACGAACCTGTGGCATGCTGCTCTTCTTCAGATTTTCTCTATTCGCTCTATTAATTCTATCTGGTACAGATTCCAGAGCGACGAGCAGTATTCAAATATTGGTCGAAAGACTGTTTCCTTAGCTACTTCCTTTGTTGACGATTCTTCTTATGATTCTGTCTGGCATCCCCTTATTCGCGATTAATTATATGTGTTCCTTCCACTTCAGATCGCTTCGTATGCGTACTGCGAGATATGTCATGGAGGCGACTCTTTCCAGTGATTATTCTGTAATCGTATAATCATACAATAAAGGGACTTTCTGTCTATGTATTTGCAATACGTTACTTTTGTCTATGTTGAGTGTCGATCCTCTGCTGAGACTTCCTGAATTACGCAACAATCGTCTTGTTTTGAGACTTCTCTGTAGACAACTTCAGCATCCACAAAACGCCTCATGGAACGTCTGCCGTCTTCTACTAGGTCCTTTATATATAATGTATATAATGTGAAACTTAATGGCCCTATAACGCTCCCTTGTGGCACGCAAGAAGTTATATTTACGTATGAAAATATCTCTCCGTTCAGAATATCATGTTGTGTCCTGTTCGCTAGAAACTTTTCAATCCTTCCACACTGTTGCTCTGATATTCCTTACGCTCTCATTTTGTCATTAGATGCCAGTGCGGAACAATATCCAACGCATTCCGCGAGTCAAGGAAGCGTTACCTGCCTGGCCGCCTGTGTCTATTGCTTTCTGGGTCTAGTAGACATGGAGGTGACGTTACCATCTTCAGTGAAACTGGGGGAGAACTGGAGGATCTCTGGAATGGAGTGAACAGTCTAAACAGACTTAGGGAGAAAATAATGAGGAGTCTCAGAAATGAGATTAGCGATAGAGTTAACATCAAAATTAGGGACTACGATCTAGACGTAGTGAAGGAATACCTTGGAAACAAAATAATAAGTGACGGACGAAGCCAGGAGGGCAAGAAAAGTATCAATCATCGGCCTTAAATTGAAGAAGGAATTTCTGCGAATGTACGTTCGAGAAATAGACTGCATTGTATAGCAGGGAATCTTGGACTGTGGGAGAACCGGAAAAGATGAGCATCGAAGTGTTTGAGGTGTGCGATAACACGATATTGAAATTTAGATGATTTAATAAGAAATGAGGAGGTTCTCCGCAGAATTGGCGAGAAGAGGAACGTGTAGAAAACACCCGCGACGAGGAGGACAGAGTCATAGGACATGTGCTGAAGGTATCAAGCACTAACTTCCATGGTATTCGAAGGAGGAGACGAGAGTAAAAACCGTAGAGTGAGACAGACGTTGGAATATAGGCAACAAGATGAAGAGGTTAGTATGGGAAAACAAAGTCGCGCTTTGATGCGGCACGAATGTAAATGTACCGTTCCAATTCCGTCTGAACTACATCTACTTCTATACAATCCAAGCCATCCATAGGCTTGTGGTGAAGGATATTTCTTTCACGACTATCATTTTCGCCCTTCCGTATTCCAGCCACAAATGGTGCGTTGGATGAGCGACTGTCGGTAAGCTGACGCACAAGCTATTATTTCTGATTTTTATCGTTGTGATCATATCGCGAGATATGCACGGGAGGAAGTAACATACTGTCTAATTTTTCTTAGAACGTAAGCTTTCGGAATTTTAACAGAAAATCTCTCATTAATACACAGCGCCTCTCTTGATACCTCTGGCACTAGAGCTCGCTGGGGATCTTTGTCATATTCGCACTTACTAAACGAAACCGTGGCGAAATGCGCAGCTCTTCTTTGGACCTTCGCTATTTCTTCCATTAAGCCAATGTGATAAGAGTCTCACACTGACGAACAGTACGCAAGAATCGGTCGAACAAACGAAAGTCCTTTCTCACGTGGATGAATTACACTTCTTTACGATGATTACGTTGCAATTGAGACTGACATCTACTTTTGCTCGGCGGCTGTGAAGGTCTTAAGAAAATAAACAAAAGAAAAAAACAGTGAAAAAATGTGGGTAAAAAACTTGACTCCATACCCCGGAGGTTTTGGGATTGATCGCTGATATGGGAGAGAGGGAGGAGGGTGGTATATTTTCTCGTTCCAGTCCTTACAGCACCAGCACAGCCTTAGGTGCACTCAGCATGCCAACACGATGAGTGCCGGAAAACTTTTCCGGGGGTAAAAGGCAGCCGGTGCTTTGTCTTTTACCTTATCTGTTTTTTCTGCACCCAGTTTTACAGGGTCAGGTTGCTCCAGCTGTGTACTGCTGATCGCGCAAAACGTTACGTTTATTCACGTCCACGAACATTTGCCAGTTCCGGTACTAGTTGTCTGTAGGTCTTCCTGCATTTCTCTGCAGACTTCTGGCGCTGAACCTAGCAATTCCTGAATCCAACCACAAATAGCGGGACTGTATAAAAAGCCGTTCGGAAGTCAACGGTGGCACTCTTCTCTACGGCGGTTTACCTACCCAGGACACACGGAGCGAACTACCATACAGATAAGTATCAAACAATATAGAAAATGTCACTGCAATCTGAATGAAACTGCAACGCATATACTGGATCAGATTTTTAACTCTGACCTTTCTTAAAATTTACACACGTGGATCAAAGAATACATCTCAGGATGCGCTTGGCTGTGATTTTGTTTTCGAAATTTAACCAAAATCGTTAATTTTTGCATATAAATAAATGTTCGTATTTACAGCAGAGGCTATCGCTGTTAAACAGTGCTTCCCAATCCTTCTGAAACTGTTACTCCTGAGTGCAATCAGGTATTATAGCTAGTACCCACTCCTCTCCCTCCACCATCAACAACATTATCGCCTAACTGAACTCTAGAATGAAAAATATTTATTTTTTATTTTTTAAACGATGGAAGATTAATGATTTTTAGTTTTTCGTAGATAGCTTGTTAATCCCGGAGAAAAATGAGTAAATGAGACATTTGGTACACCTTAATTCTAATAACATTATATTTATATTTGTAGAAAGATAAATTATTTCTCAGTGTATTGCGAATGTTAGCAACAAATCCTCCGCAGGAAAGAGAATTAATTATCCACATTGATGGTAGACACTTATTACAGAACGTGCTTCCTCAGCATCACTCCTTTCGCTAGTGATATTTGCTTCACTCACACCCAGCAACCCTATTTTAAAACCAACCAAGTCGAAGGGTGTACACTATACCTACCGCTCGTGTACCACTAAATTTCTGGACTTCTTACCTCTGCAATGGTAGAAATTGGAAGATTTTAGGCTGTCAATGCTTTGCGTCTGACCACTGACGCACAGGAATGAAGTAGCCATTCCATAATTACTGCTTTGTGGCGATCTCAGTTAGATCGTTTATTGTAGCGATGTGAATAATAAAGCAGTTTCTGGTTCATTGTGGGAACTACATACGACTCAGAGACGGCAGTTTCATGAGAGATTTAAGAATATATGTATCAATTTTACTGTCACAGACGGATGATCCAAAGCATACGTGGAGTAGGAGGACTACGTAAGGAAGAAGGAAGATGTCGTTCATACGTTCGTTTCACAGGTTGTAACATTCACCACACTCTCACGTGCTAATGTTAGTATTTGAAATAAAAATTGTTATTACTGGTAATTTAAGTGTTCAGTATTACAGTCTTATGAAATAGTGATGATGATAATAATAATGATCTTTTGAAAATAGTTCAGTTTCGATACCCAAACACTACTGGACGTGTTCTTTTACTCCTTAGAAAATTTCATTTTACCCCTCTGGATATTATCCCCAGGTTGGAAACCACTACTGTAAAAGAAACACTGATTTTCTACAAACACACACGATATCGCCGTCTGTTGATCATAATTGATTCTAAGAGAACCTAGAGATTTCTAAGTTCAGATAT
The DNA here is from genome assembly GCF_023897955.1 of Schistocerca gregaria. Lineage (NCBI taxonomy): Eukaryota > Metazoa > Arthropoda > Insecta > Orthoptera > Acrididae > Schistocerca > Schistocerca gregaria. Next base: position 742,228,466 of record NC_064920.1, on the reverse strand, counting down.
GATGACATACCAAAAAGAAAAAAAAAATGTTTTGCACTGAAGTGAGGCCTGTGAAAGGTACTGTGGCTCTCGTCTCAGAACACCCGACGTTCACAATCGATCTCTGCCACCCCCAGGCGTATCGATGCGTTATCAATTGTTAGAAAGTCATTTCTCGTGAATCTCAAATCTGTTTAGCTGTTCCTGCTATTCTACAACGAAAAATGGTAGATTGTTCTGGGTTCTGAAAGCTTGTTACCTTCAATTTCCAACGTTTTTTCAGTATCAACAGTAAATTCAAAATATTTCAAAAATGTGAATATGGCACTTATTCGCATGGACCTTAACATTGCATGCCTGGCGACAAGACAATTTGTAAAAAAATCTCGTGTTAGCTATATCTTTTCAGTTAAGGACATTGTAGGCAGTAAGTATGTATTATCAAATGGTTGCATTAACAAGCTGATTAACTAATAAATATGTTTTTCAAAATCTTTGAACTTTTATTTTTCAATAACGTGTGCTTCGTTCTTCCTCCACTACCCCTTCTAGGAAACTAATGTAAAACTCATAATGCGTACACGCTCCGACAACTATTACGTGAATTGATTCCATTTTTGTCGACCTTTCTGAGCAAATTCATGTACAAAAAAGACAAAACACGTTACAAATGAAAAAGCACACGACGTTCGTGTAATATTCTACCGTTTTTATTATTCCAGAAAACGATTTTCGGGTATCATATCATCTTCATCTACAAAGATAAATATATGTGGCTGCGAAATTTTTATGGAATCGAAGATTTTATAACTGTGCACCTATAGAGTATTTTTGTTTCCAAAGATGCCAATTGTTAGTGCTTGACTTAGAACTAAAACGACTTGGATTATTTCAAGGAAAACGAGGTGTAAGGGTTTTTCATTAAGTGAAATAGGTAGTACGTTAAATAATGAACTACACGACAACTTACAGGAATTGTTCAGACAGGAAAAGTAAGTTGAACAAAATACAGAAAAAGTTTCGTGAGAAGTTCCAAGGGGGTGAGTTAACAAGATAATCTTATCCTTAAAAATCCAACATTATAAAGAGGTACAATGTAACAAGTGAGACTAAGCAGGTAAATGAAACGACTGTAGTTATACATACTAAAATTTTAACAGGACAAGTGAAACTAAATTAACAGAAATAAAGATTCCATTGACTACCAGCTTCTAGAGAAGCTGCACGGTCATCAATGGTATCTGCTCTTTCTTGATCTTCATATGTAGTTAAATGGCTACCCGGCCATTGACCTTCATCTGTGCGAATGCGCACAGGTTGCCCGAACACTTACGGGAATGGTCATCCTAGCGTGCGAGAGTACTGATTATTAGGTGCATTACGTATGTAGATTGTGGACAGTTGGGAATGAGGGTCTCACGGGAAGCGTGCAAGGGTTAAGTCCCTGCAGTAGCGCTCTTGATCTGTGTCGGCGGTGGCCAAGATGAATAGAGCGTCTGTCATGTAAGCAGGAGATCCCAGATTCTAGTCCCGGTCGGGGCACACATTTTCAGTTGTCCCCATTGAGGTACACCAACAACACCTTCCGACAGCTGAGGGTTTCAATTAATTATCATTTACCAAAATTTCTATTTAATACAATAATGGCTGCCATTGGAATACGATCGCCGATGTGTTGACTGCGCCTGAAGGAAGGCATATGAGTCGTCCATCCCTGGAGTATGGTTCTTGAAGACATATTATATATGTCTCTACTTCTGCTGCGGCTTTCTTCAACTCGGCTCTCTCTGAGATACTCCTGCCTGTATTCAGCTACGCTACTATTATAATGGTCACCTAGTAAAGATATAATCGTTTGGCGAGTTTCTGTTATGGTCAAAGTAAATTCTTCAGGTTGGAATACATCCAGCAAATACTTAAGTACGTTGGTTGCAAATGGTACTCTGAGATGAAGAGGTTGGCACTGGAGAAGAAACCGTGACGGGCTCAAAAAAATTAACAAATAAAATATAAAATGTGAACATGTGTGTACTGTGGTGATGTTTTTGTACTTGAGGATGGCCTGCAATACCGAATCCCGTTGCATAATTACAGCAATTCAGACAGCACTTGTCGTGGATTCTATAGGTTATGACTTTTATACAATGCGAGGGCAGCTCAAAGTTGTGACTAATATTACGTAATTATGTTGCTTATCTCTTTGGAGGTACATGTCTACAATATAGATACTAAGATGGTATCTATATAGTTAAGGCTCACCGGCCACTTGACCACCTTCTTCTTCTGTGCGAATGCACAAACAGTGCCCGAACTCTTACGGGAATCGGCAACGCGCCGCGAGTAATGAGTATAATGGGCGGGTGCACTACGAATGCAGTGCGGGACATTACGTTGAGAATGTGGGTTTCGCGGGAGGCGCGCCAGAGATAAATCCCTGCAGTCGCACTATCCTCTGTGTCCTCGGTGGTTCATATGGATGTAGGTTTTGAGGTAGCGTTCTCGCTTACCGCGCGCGGGGCCCCGGGTTCGACTGTTTCTTAGAAACGTTCAGATTGACAGAAGTCTTTTTAGGAATATGGCTTTAACGTTATCTTCTTTGTTGACGTTTTTCATCGTCAGATCGGTCCATATTAGCTGAATTGAGCTTGATCAGTATTACCACAGTTGGCACGGTTTATCTTACCTTTGTATCTAAAATGAATAGAGCGTCTGCCATGTAAGCAGGAGATCCCGGGTTCGAGTCCCGGTCGGGGCACACATTTTCATCTGTCCCCGTCGACGTATGACAACGCCTGTAAGCAGCTAAGAGTGTTCATTTCATTAGAATTACATGTCTACAAACCTGGTACACAGCATACAGTGATATACCCGCACCATAGGTCCGTAGCACGCCACTAGAGGAGACGCACGATTCTTCAATTTTTATTTATTTAGTTTTTTGCTTCTCTAGCGACATGATACTGTATTACGGTGCGGGAATTGGACTGTGTGAAGGAAATGCAACGATGTACCCGTTACTGCAAACGAGAAAATAAATGAATGACACAACATTGCCGACGCGATACTTCAAACGTGATGACAACCCCTCGAACTTATGACCTCTGGAGCACTACTTGGTGAAACCTAAAGAGAGACCCCCCCCTCCTTCTTAGCTTATTAGCTCAGAGGTCGGTTACGGTCTTGTCGACAGCAATTTTCGTTGCTGTTGTTACACTTTGGCGAGTTCAACACACGCCGCACGGCGTGGGCGTACCCGTTCCTAGACAAAACGCAGGGGTGGGCGGGGGCGGAGGAATCGTTACGAGCTCGTCTGGGCGGGGCGTGGTTTCCTTGCGACGCGTGGCCCCGGGCAGCTGTGGCCGCGATGCCGCCGCGCCGCGCCACGCTGCTGCCCAGAGCGTCGACGGGGGGAAGGGGGAGGAGGTGGGGGGGGAAGGGGGAGGGGCGGGGCCGCCGCTCTACGCCGGCTCGGCTCGTATATATAAATAAACAGCGCCCCGGGCGAGTGCGCGCTCGCTACGCCGCGCCGCGGTGTTTGCCAGCCGGGCTCCACACAGGCCGCGGGCGGCGTTGTTTGTTGTTCTCCAAATGTTGTTCCGCGCCCGGGGCCTGTTGTTTGAGCAGTGCGGCGCGGCGCGGCGCTGCCACCGAGCCCGGCCGGCCGCAGGTAAAATTGCGGCCGCAGCGCAGCGCGGCGCGTTACCGCAGCCGCGCTGTATATACACGCGTCGCCCGGGGCTCGCCGCACCGCTGGCCATTGTTTCTGGGCCGGCCGCTGTTTCCTAACAATGGCCGCACCGGACGGAGCGGGCTATCTCCTTCGCTGCGACGTAAACGGGCCTGTCCGTCGCTGGGAAACGGGGCCAAGGGTGCCGGCCGCTCGGCGCCCAACTCGGACCACTCAGAGCCCATCATTGTCTCGCCGGAGCACGCAGGGGAGCAGAACAGCGGCCGCTTGTTGTAAGAGGCGCTGCTGCTTCCTGGGCTTTACAAGAGCAGGCAGGCCAAGGGCGAGCAGCGAGAGCCGTGACTTCTTATTTCTAAGGGCTCAAAGATGAATGCTCATTTGAAACACAAGTAAAGTTGGAGCATGAAGCTCCATGAAATCTTTCCTCCGTAACCACGGAGTGCTCTGCATGCAATATTCATCATGTTACATACACAGAAGCTCTACCACGTAAGCATATACAGAGCCAGTCGAGACACAAAACACTAGCAAGCTTGCCGGCCTGAGTGGCCGAGCGGTTCTAGGTGCTACAGTCCGGAACCGCGCGACCGCTACGGTCGCAGTTTCGAATCCTGCCTCGGGCATAGATGTGTGTCCTGTCCTTAGGTTAGTTAGGTTTAAGTAGTTATAAGTTCTAGGGGACTGATGAACTCCTCAGTTTAGTCCCAGAGTGCTCAGAGCCATTCTGAACTAGCAAGCTTCAAGATTTCAGGAATAGACAACAACATCACAAACCAGTTTGTGTCACATGACAGCAGTAGCTACTCAGTTATTAACTGATTTCAAATACTAAATCTATCACTCTTTGTTCTGTGCGGCTGGTCCCGACGGAGGTTTGAGTCCTCTCTCGGGCAGGGGTGTGTGTGTTTGTCCTTAGGATAATTTAGGTTAATTAGTGTGTAAGCTTAGGGACTGATAACCGCAGCAGTTAAGTCCCTTAAGATTTCACACACATTTGAACATTTTTTGAACACTCTTTGTTTTGCACTAGCAATTCGTCCTGCAATAATAACATTCACCAAATTGGGATACATCTGATTGGCATATCACTGGCACATAACTACAGCCACTAACGCAATGCTAACCTGGTTTCTCTAACCACATGTTCCCTCAATATTTTAGGCTCATTCACACATCTCCATCACAGTGTTTCACCGTTGTCAAGTAGACCTGTCCTGTGTACACCTAGATCAGCACAAATATATCACCTGGTATTGTACTGAAAACGGAACTATGTCCATCATAACTACTATCTCACACAACTCTCATACACCCACCCATGCCCTAGTAACAAGCTACACTGGTGTGTTTCAAAGTATGCAATATGAATGCTGTTTTTAATCGTTCATGAGGCTGGTGTGTCTCTTCTTGCAGTCACTATTGCCTTTAGGCGCCATTGGATGTAAAATCTTCTGACTCTAATTGTAACGCATTTGGTCTCAAATAATGTATAACTACATTACAGAATATAGTCATTAGTGAATACGCGAGTGTTTCTCAAGACCTTGTAGTTAACTGGTCTGGAAATAATTAGCGGAGTGAACGTACAGCAGAGTGTGCACTGAAATGAATCTCTCGATAGATTGTAACTATGGCTGACGACGGGAATCGAACACCGATACTTGGCTTTATATGGCAATGACTTCACCGATCTATTCAGATATTTGCCATAACTCTGCTGGAAATAATTTATGTTCCGAATTGTCGCTTAATGAGCAAAACAGAGGCTTAAGGAACACCTGACCAGCTCTGTGACTGAAGAGTCGCTTGCAGTTTTAACAAATGATAACGAAGTGAACTCTGCAGACTAAAAGTACCATTGGCGTACCCGAAATGAGTTTACAGCACGGTTACAATCCACAATATACGTAAATGACTTAATGGGTAACATTGCGAAGTTCAAGCTTTTTGCCGGATACTGTAGTTGTAGACCGAAAGGTTACAACGACATAAAATTGTAGCGTTACACAGGAACAGCTGGAAAGCATCGACGCCTGACGCATGGATTAGCTGTTGTCTTAATACAGAGACGCTTTACTGTTCGATGGTAAGACTGTCAAACTCTCATATGAAGTGAGTACATCGATTAAATGTTTGGGAGTATGTGTACGGAGTGATTTATTGTGGAATGACTACATAATATTGTACGAAATCTAGATGCCAGACTGAGATTCATTGGATGAATCCCCTGGAAGCGTAGTCTGCTTTCGAAGCAGGCAGCATATGCGACTTACACTTGAATATTTCTCCTTCGTCTGGGAATGACCAGACAGCAGTGACGGAAGAAAAAGAGAAGATCAAAAGATCTAACATGAAAGCGTCACAGAGATGATCGTGCAGCAAAAGTTGTTCATCATGGTGTGGTATGCTTCTAAAATTCCGAAACCGCACTTTTCACACAAAAGTCTACCAACGAATAGCCTTCTTCTACATATATCTCACGAAAAGACTATGACGGTAGAACTAGGAGGATTCAAGTTCGCTCGGATGTTTACGAACAGGTTTTCTTTCCATGTGCCATTCCCGACTGGAACGGTGAAGAGAGGGGAGCGACAGATATACGAAGCGCGCTCTGCCACACATTATAACGTGTCCTGTGTACTATATTTGTAGACAAGACCGCTCTTCCTCTCAGTATTCACAGTGACTCACATAATGCGAATACCATAATCTTCAGAAGCTGTTCAAAATATCGTAGTGGAGGGGAATGTATTTTTGCGTGTGGATAAAACTTTATTCGCCGAGGCAATTAACAGACGAAAGCAGAACAACTAAAAAGCTAGTGGTAGCATATCTAATTAAGAGCCGTTCACATAACTCGAAAACTTAATGTCAGCTGCGAAATAGTAAAAACACGAGAAAATGTTTTGTCCCACAATCAGTCAGTGGATCAACTACACCCGTTCTAGATCATGATGGCACCGACACTGAACACGATAAAATCAGTGGTGAAATACTTATTACTGTACCGATTAAGATTATAACCGCAACCTCTGCCAGGACAATGGAAACACGTTAGTCTCATACTGCTAGCTTTTGGTAATCTCGAGCACGAGAGAGCAACGTTCAATTTTGTTTCTCAATTGCAACTTTGTTGTTTCACATGCGTTGGTAACCATTTAGAGCACTCGGAAAACGTACTCGTACTTAGGCCAAATTTCCTATGCAGAATACACTGATCAGACAGAACATTACGACCACCTGCCGAATAGCCGGTGTGTCAGTCTCTGACACGGATAACAGCTGCGATGCGTCGTGACATGGAAGCAGTGAAGCCTTGGGAGGTCGCTGGAGGGAGTTGACACCACATTTGCACACACAAGTCACCTAATTCCCATAAATTCTGGGGTGGCGGGCGATGAGCTCTGAAGCCACGTTCGATCATATCCCAGTTTTTTTCCATTGGATTCAGATCTGGAGAGATGATCGGCCTGCACTTCAACTAGAACAGGCTACTGTGTTCCTCGAACCACTCCATCACTGGCCTTTTGACATAGCGCATTACCTTGTTGAAAAATGCCACTGCCTTCAGGAAACATGATCGTCATGAAGGGGGTAGCTGGTCTGCAACCACCGTACAGTACTCCTCGGCCGTCATAGTGCTTTGCACGACCCCCACTGGACTCAGGTATGACCACGAGAATATTCCCCAGGGAATAATGAAGCCCCGCCAGGATGTCTCCGTCCCACATCAGGGAGATGATCCCCTAGAGGACGACGGAGTTTCGCCCTCCCATAGGGGTGAGGAAGAAGGTATCGGGATTGATCAGAGCGTGCAACGCTCTACCACTGTGCCAGAGTCTAGTGCCGATGGTCATGCGCCCATTTCAGTCGTAGTTGCTGGAGTTGCGTTAACATTGGCACACGCATGGGTCGTCGGCTTCGGAGGCCAATCGTTAGGAGTGTTTGGTGCTCTGTGTGTTCAGACACTTGTTCTCTGCCCAGCACTAAAGTCTGATCTTCGTTCCGCGACAGTTCACTGCCTCTCCTGTTTTGACAGTCGGCCCAGCCTATGACATCCGACATCTATAATGAGGGGTGGCGGCGCAACGCCACGACTTCTGGATGTGGTTTCAGCCTGGTTCTCACCACGTAAGGCTGCGATCGCCTGGACGGTTTTATATCGTTAGTAGGTCGGTAGTTATAACGTTCGGTCTGATCAGTGTGTACGCTGGAGACCAATCACTGAAATCAACCGGTAGACAGACTGTTTCACAATTCCTATTATAAGCTTGCATAGGTTATAGAGAAGACTTAGTAGATCAGGCTCTGATAAAGAACTCATGTTCGGAAACGTACCGTTTGTATGTAAAATAAGTTTGAAGATCAGATCACATTCAAATCTTCCGCGTCACGGCACGTACACAATTGAGCGATGAATTCTTAGCAGTGTGTTTCACAGGAGCCTATGGCGTGGGAAATGTCTCGAGTACTCGGTCATCAGGTTTCTCCTACGTGACGACAGACGCCCGAGAGTGATTTGCGTTCGTGGAACACCGCAGTGAAGCCTCCTGGACGTGAACGACCAACCATTTTCTCGCAGCCGTACAACAGGGACTGACGACGGCGCCCTCTCTTAAGTTTGTGTGCCTACTGTAATATGGTAGATTTCAAAATGATCCCTTCTTCAGACTTATTTTTTACCATAATGGTACATTAGCGAACATAAGTCCCTTACGAAAACTTACCTACTATCACCCTGTAACAATTATTGTTAAACACACCAGCGTATCTCAAAAGTTTAAATACGGAGCGTTAGTTCTCGGGAAGCCAGTGGCCATCCATCGCCAGTTAGGGAGGGGCGGTACTCGGTGGCACGTGCTGTGGTCGCTGATGTGGGTTTGAACAGCCGGCAAGCCGTATATTTCCTGCCTACTGGCCCGGCGTGCGTGCGGACTGCTACCTGTTATTAAGCGGACCTCGCCGGACCGTGCTGCTGCCGTTAACTGGCACTCTGGCTGCGCCTATATTGGTTAAACCGGCCTACCTTCCTTTCATACGTCTATCGGGACCACTGAAATCAACCGGTAGACGAAACAGTGGTTTGTGTGAGTGTGTTATGACGGATTGTAAAAGAAACTAGAGAACTACGAAGGCTGTAAATTAAAGTTAACTGCGAGCATCAGTATTAGGCGTCCAACTGAGAGCAAAGTAACGCCTTTTAATTATTTTTTTGTTGAGAAATTAACACCTGCTGTCATCAAGGCTGATGAGCAGCATCCTAATGGCATGTTACGCCAGCCACATATTCAGCGCTCCGCGATCTGCGCATATTATTACTGTGTGAAACATGTCTTTAATTTCATTCGCCGGCCAGAGTGGCCGAGCGGATCGAGGCGCTACAGTCTGGAACCGCGCGACCGCTACGGTCGCAGGTTCGAATCCTACCTCGGGCATGGATGTGTGTGATGTCCTTAGGTTAGCTAGGTTTAAGTAGTTCTAAGTTCTAGGGGAATGATGACCTCAGAAGTTAAGTCCCATAGTGCTCAGAGCCATTTGAACCATTAATTTCATTCTTCTATTTACCATTCTACTTACACGTTACCCTACAACTCCACGAAAAGTAGATAACGTATCGATTTACAGCTTTTATAGTGGCGCTCTACCAAAACTATGGTTCGACAGTTTTGGTACACTACATAAATGACATAGTAAATGGGAGGCTTAAAAAATGGTTCAAATGCCTCTGAGCACTATGGGACTTAACAGCTGGGGTCATCAGTCCCCTAGAGCTTAGAACTACTTAAACCTAACTAACCTAAAGACATCACACACATCCATGCCCGAGGCAGGATTCGAACCTGCGACTGTAGCGGTCGCGCGGTTCCAGACTGAAGCGCCTAGAACCACTCGTCCACACAGGCCGGCACATAAATCGGAAGATTAGCGACAATGTTGGTAGCGTTGGTAGGAAAAGAAACGTAAATGTGTAAGAGAGAAACTGGGAGCCGACGATTGCTCTTTGTTTTTCTGTTTATTTAGTTGTTTATTTTGCACATAATTAGGAGGTCATATCATTCGGTGTTTGTCTATTGTGGTTTTACGTCCTTACAGAACATAAACTGTATTTTATAACTAATAAAAATTGGTTGAGCGCGTAACTTCTGCTCTTTAATGCAACCAAAGCAATTACGTTTGATGTAAGAACAGCCCAAATGCAGAAACATAAAAAATATATGTAATTATTGTTGTTATTTTCTACTCAATAGTACGATCTTCATCATGATCAAAGGCAAGAGCTTGCTGTTGTTATTGATAAACGCGAAAGATGTTTCTGAATAAGAAAAACATTTTTATATCAAACTTCCTGGCAGATTAAAACTGTGTGCCCGACCGAGACTCGAACTCGGGACCTTTGCCTTTCGCGGGCAAGTGCTCTACCATCTGAGCTACCGAAGCACGACTCACGCCCCGTACTCACAGCTTTACTTCTGCCAGTACCTCGTCTCCTACCTTCCAAATTTTACAGAAGCTCTCCTGCGAACCTTGCAGAACTAGCACTCCTGAAAGAAAGGATATTGCGGAGACATGGCTTAACCACAGCCTGGGGGATGTTTCCAGAATGAGATTTTCACTCTGCAGCGGAGGGTGCGCTGATATGAAACTTTCCCACGCTTCTTTATGTAAATGTTGGATTGGTTCCTATTTTTCGCTTCAGAAAATGAGGTACACAAGCAAATAAAATGCCATTACACACAGAACAAAGCTTGCACAAATCATAGACAGGTGGCGCACTCGACTTTCCTCCCTAAAACAAAACAAAACAAAACAAAATTTCTAAAACCAAGATCGCATAAATGTTTCTTTATTTTTAACAACCGGTTTCGACGGACTTTTCTGTCATTATCAGTTCTTCAAAAATTTTTGTTACGAAATGGGTCCATTGCGAGTCGGAATGTAATGCCAAGTTGTCACAGTGGGGGATAAAATGTAGCACATTATACAAAGGTTTGTCAAAAATAGAACATTTACAGTAAAAAAAGAACCTCGTGCTCATACTCATGTCCACATACGTAGGGCTCACAGTTTACAATAAAATGAACAGTAGCACAGCTGTTTACATTAGCTTTACGTGTCCCATTCATTGATGATCCACTTTAGCCAAAGTGCTTTTTAGTTGGAAATGTTTTATTTCTGACAAATCTTTGCATGGGGTGTTACATTTTATCCTCTAATATGACACTGCATGACGTTCCAGCTCACAATGAACATATTTTGTAACAAATATTTTTTAACCTGAAGATGACAGCAAAGTCTGTCGAAACTGGTTGTTGAAAATGGAGCAATATTTGTGCGATCTTGGTCTTAGAAAGCTTTTCCCAAGTAAATCATATTGCTCCTTTTCATTTCTCAACATGAGAAAATTCAGTTCCCTCCATTAGGTAGCTGAAGACTGCGGCTGCACGAAGCTTACCCTACCACAAAGATAGATAAAATAAATTTTCCAGATCTTGAGTACAACGGACCCCATTCTAGCCGTTATTAACCTAATAAGATGGAGAAGTTAGCTATTTCATATACACGATGCTTCACGTATGACACAATAATTGTGGCCGACGTTGCGTGGGAAGCATTACGGGAGCGTAAGGTTCCGATTCACAAATTCTGCCGCTCACTGTGCGGTCGAACAGACGAGCCACATGAGATCTTGGGAAAAAAATGTGACAAAGACTCAGCGTTATTTAGCTTTTCAGGCCGGTGTGTTGATAGCACACGTTCAGGGTCGTGTACAAACTCTCACAAAAAAACCTACAAAGTAATAGTACTACAACGACTGACCAGTTAATATACTGTTGCTCGAAGGCAGTTTTGCAACCGACTATTGAAGTATGTGTCTGATGGGGAGGCCGATTCTGAACTGTTTTTTTCTGGTCACGTTTCGCTGCATGTGTCCTGGACCATGGTTTGTGGTACGTGAGTTCTGAAAACCTTAACCAGTTATAGTAAGAACGTCTGCATGATGTGCATAGAAGTGTGTTGTGGTGTTAGTGCAACATGAATTATAGAACCGATATTTTTTTTATTGTAAGTAATATCATCGTGTGGCCTTCCAGATTTATGTTTCCGTTGTTTCCCCAAATTGCCGCAGGGGGACACATTCATGAGAACCACACACTATTTAAAAGATGGACTAAATCCGCAAATTTGAAGATACGGCAATGAAATTTTGTACCATACTGATACGAAGTTAATATTTGCTGCTATGTTCCTTCTTTTCTGGATGTCTTGAGTGAAATTTCCTATATTGAGGCTCATTCTCTTTAATACATTCATCCCCCCTACTTTCAAATAATTAAGTACAAGACGATGAACAAATCGAACACTTGCGTAAATATTCGTCAATAGCACAAGGCAGTACAAGATTTCCTACTTCATATACAAAGCAGCTGGTTTGTTATTGTTTTTAAGATACGAGACAAATGGTTCAAATGGCTCTGAGCACTATGCGACTTAACTTCTGAGGTCATCAGTCGCCTAGAACTTAGAACTAATTAAACCTAACTAACACTCATCCATGCCCTAGGCAAGATTTGAACCTGCGAACGTAGCGGTCGCTCTGCTCCACACTGTAGCGTCTAGAACCGCACGGCCACTCCGGCTGGCGATACGAGACAGAGTCACAGATAATCTACAAAACCAAAGAGAACTTATCCAAGTTAACGTGAAAATAATTCACAGAATCGTTGTTCACCGAGCGAGTACTGAAGCGTTGCTTCAAAAATTGGGCGTGGCAGGAAGGTCGCGTCACGCATTTAGTTATTTTTAGGCACTTTGGTTGCAATTTCATAATTGAATCTTCGTGAACTTATTATCTATGATTTCTAGGGGGAAAACAAGCAAATTATTTTTAAATCTGAATACTTCGGTCAATATCAAGAACGTCATCCGTAAGGCAAATGACGGAATGTTGCCGCTGAAAAGGACAAGGTCTATCGTTGGCCTCCCCCCTCCCCCTCTCTCCCCCCTCCCCCCAAATGAAATCCCGCAGACAGAGCTCGTTCCCTGTCTCTAATGATCTCGGGTGCCAACGGAACGTTAACCCTCGTCTAGCCTCCTTAACCTCTGCGTGCGGCACATGAACGGTCGTTTTTCCCCGGGTCCAGGAGAGAGCCGCAGGCAACGCAGCAGGGCTGGTCCCACCTACTGCAGGCTGTCCAGGTGACGACTGAGTGCTCGGCGTGTTTCTCCAGCGCCGCCGGTTCCGGTTCAAAACGTCGCTGTCTTCGTTCCTTTTTCCCTTAATCACATAATGGTCGATTTCCTGTACTGTGTGGCTTGCGGCACTGCCACGGAGAGAGAGTCACATCACCTTTCTCTCTCTTGAATGTAGTCATGTACGCGCTGTCGAATTACCAACTGACACGACGTTCTTTATTTCGACGAGAGTGCTTCCATTTTGCACTTTTAGAAGGATTCTTACGCTATATTTACATCAAATATGTCTGGAAATCCGTGGTTAATGTTGATTGACCAGTAGATGTCACCAGCGGCGGACCCGCATGTACAAAATGACGCGGGGACTCGTACGTTGACAGCAGGGAAGCGGTAACAGTGCACTGGGTAGGACAGACGATCTCAGAAAGCACACAACTCACTGGAAGCACCTGAGTAACAAATCCACGAGGGACATTTCAACCCTTCTAGAGCTGCCCAAGTGATTTTAAAGTGGAAACGCGAAGGATCAACCACAGTTAAACCAAGACCAGGGAGACCTCATGTACTAACGAACAGGGGCCATCGAGTATTGCAGAGGATGACTGTAAAATATCGCATGAAACCCGCATATAAACACTCGTGTGTTCCAACATCCTACCGACAGTCCAGCTAGTAGAATGATTCAGAATGGCGAATTAAAAGAGTGAGGTGAAATGGTCGATCAACTCCTCAAAGCCACAGATTTCTGTATTCAACGTACGCGACGCCACTGGACAGTCAATGGCTGAAAACTAGTGATTTACAGTGATGAATCGTGCTTTACCCTGTGGCAACCCGATGGAAGGGTCTGGGTTTGGCAAATACTGGAAAACGTTATCTGCCATCACGTGTACTGGCGACAGTAAAGAACGGAGCAGTTTGTGTCATGGCATAAGGGCCCTCTTACTGCACGTAAGAAAGCGCTGAATACATTGTGTACTGCGAACATTAGATTAACAATTGGGAGAAGATGGTTGTTTCTGTCAGCATGACCATGAATCCTGCCATAAAGCAGCATCTATGAAGCAATGGTTTGTGGACAGTAACATTCGTGAAATGGACTGGCCTGCCCAGTGTCCCAACCTGAACCTAGTGAAAAAATGACACTCCTTTTGGATGAGTACAACTTAGATTGTACTCCAAACTCCAGCGTCTAAAATCCTACCTCTTCCACTTTTGGCTCTTGGGGAAGAATAGGCTGCCATTCCTCCACAGGCATTTATACACCTCGTTGGAAGTACCCGCAGCAGAATTCAAACCGTCATAAAGGTGAAGGGTGGACACTCCTCATATTAATGTCTGGTATTATATATCATACCTAGCGAATCCGGCAAGATATTCAGATTATCAAAATTAAAATGTGTTGCACGAAAGTTTCACGTATTTGAATTTCGTGCTTGATTTACTATGGATACGTGGAAACTACTAATCTAATGGTCTTCACAAAGATTTTCTTTAGTTACTGAATCAAGCGGCTCGAATCTGAGTGTAATTCTGTTCAGTGAGTGTACTTCCACTTTCATGCTTCATTGAATTTGAATTTTTATTCCGACTGACGTGAAGGAGCGCCGGGTCTCTCCGGAATTTACTAACAGACTGAGGGTAACAGCTGCAGATACATTTAACCTAAGTGTTAGCGTAAGCTGTCAACGATAGAGGTCCGAAATAACCTCACGGACGTTAAAATGTTTTCATAAATAGCTGATCAACAGGTGATGATACTGATAAAAAAAAATGGTTCAAATGGCTCTGAGCACTATGGGACGCAACTGCTGTGTTCATAAGTCCCCTAGAACTTAGAACTACTTAAACCTAACTAACCTAAGGACATCACACACATCCATGCCCGAGGCAGGATTCGAACCTGTGACCGTAGCAGTCTCGCGGTTCCGGACTGAGCGCCTAGAACCGCTAGACCACCGCGGCCGGCGATGATACTGATCATTCACGACAGTGTCCAATGGACATCGACACAAGGAATCTAATGAAATTGGGGCTCCTGATCACGCGATTTCACTTGCAGGCCATTCACGACTGCTACTTTTTGAATGGAAGCTGCATTTAATCCTACAGTGCACTTTAACCACAGCTGGCAGAGGTTCCGGAATTTCTGTGGATGATATTTGAGTTTATGATAACAAATTCGAAACCAAAAACACTCGCTTCAGATTAAGAGTCCCTTTTTGACCCAGGTCAGAAGAAGCTTGAAAATTGACTGTTTTCAATACATTCAAAAAAATGGTTCAGATGGCTCTGAGCACTATGGGACTTAACATCTATGGTCATCAGTCCCCTAGAACTTAGAACTACTTAAACCTAACTAACCTAATGACAACACACAACACCCAGACATCACGAGGCAGAGAAAATCCCTGACCCCGCCTGGAATCAAACCCGGGAACCCGGGCGCGGGAAGCGAGAACGCTACTGCACGACCACGAGATGCTGGCCAATAAATTCATGTTGATTTGTTTCTTACTGTCGAAGTGGTTAGTAAGGAATTTGTGTGTGCTGGCGAAAGACTCACTAGATGTTTCTAATGCGATGTATGATAACATTTACGGAATGATATGCAGAGAAAATTTTTAAAGAAATAGCATATGCAAAAAAAAAAAAAAAAAAAAATATGGAGTCATAGGAGCAACGACATGCATGACATAATTTACTGCTAAAAAAATAATCCTTAACATACTTGAAAATGGCCTGAGGCCGAAATTGTACAATCGTATATGAAATAAAGAGGATGGCAGCTGAAGGCATCATGAAATCTTTCAAAACATTTTATACCAAGTTCATTCCAAGTACCGTACGTGCAGGCCGTTATGGCTGAGCGGTTCTAGGCACTTCAGTCCGGAATCGCGTTGCTGCTACGGTCTCAGGTTCGAATCCTGCCTCGAGCATGGATTTGTGTGATGTCCTTAGGTTAGCTAGGTTTACGTATTTCTAAGTCTAGGGGACTGAAGACCTCAGACGTTAAGTCCCACAGTGGTTTGAGCCATCTGAACCAATACCGTACGTAAATCACTGAGATGAGTACGAAACGTGTATGAGAAATTCACAGTACTTTCAAATGGCATCTGTCTGTTCTAGCGATGCACTGACACTTCAGCGTGCTCACAGAGAAACGTACCGAAGTCCAGTTACTCTGTAGGCAATATACGTTGACAACACAAATTCTGTTGTGCACATCTCTACGCTCACTCCGTAGCTATTCGTTCAAAATGGTTCAAATGGCTCTGAGCACTATGGGACCCAACTGCTGTGGTCATCAGTCCCCTAGAACTTAGAACTACTTAAACCTAACTAACCTAAGGACATCACACACATCCATGCCCGAGGCAGGATTCGAACCTGCGACCGTAGCAGTCGCACGGTTCCGGACTGCGCGCCTAGAACCGCGAGACCACCGCGGCCGGCAGCTATTCGTACTCTATATCTTTAGATAACATTGTTGGGAACAGCGAACTGTCAGTGAAGTAAAATTACTATAAAAATAATCTTGATCTCGCAGTCATTTGTTATAAATATGACCGTAAGCCATCTTCAGGTAAGGCACCATCCGGCTGACGATGACGACGCCTGAAAAATCTGTGTTGACCCCAGTCGCAAAACGTAGTTTTGCATATCTGGAGATGGCCTAGTACTAGAGGCCAAAACCGGCCGTATTTTTAATAAATGACTGTCCGATCAAGACTGTTTTTCCTATTTTGCCAATTTTGTTCGTACTTTATTTTCCGTTCTCGCGTCGACTGCTCTATTTGTTTCTGATTGTCCCCAGACTAGAAGTGAGTGAGCAGCACCCCCGCAAGACGAGGACTCGCCCTCTGAGGGCCCCTGTGGCGGTGGCGGCCAGTACGTACTTCAGGTGGCGGCTGAGCCCGCGCCCCGGCTTTCCTCTCAAATTACACGCCTGCGCACCGATCATTTTCCTGCGGCACGTCTGCAATTACACCTAAACGCCGAGCGGCGGGGCGCAGTTTATAGCTCTGTGTTTAGCAAATGTCGGCTATCGGACGGCCATCGCTTTGCGGCACGGACCCGCCCTTGCCCCTGCACTGATGCTTCTCGGGCGCGCTGCTAACTGGAGTGTTCTGAGTCGCCACCCGCTACCAGCGCCCCACTTACGGCGGATGCTAAGTCTGCAGCTTGTTCACAGGCCGTTAACAACAACGAATTATTACCCAAAAAACTTTTGTAAGCCGTTTGGCATACTGCAGCACAGTTTCTGTGTACATTATCAGAACTACTGCATTCGAAAATACACTTTTTCTCATATTCTGTTGCTCACTGTGCTTCCGCAATAATTAGTATTCTGTGCCTCAATTACCGCACTATATTTCGGTTTAGCTATTTATAATCAAATAGAGAGCATTAATCTCTACATATTATCTGTCTGTAGGTGGAGGCTGACCTTAGGAGCTACTGTACTTGTAATGTCTCTTGCAGCTGTCTCTCCGCGATATTTTCAGATATTTTATAAATTATATAACTCAGTACATATCTCGAAATATCTCTTCTTATCTTACCGATTCCTACACTTTAATATACGATGATTATCAATGCCAAGTAGTTTCAAGCCCTATTATTCCTTGGAGCGTGCATTTACTCCATGGAATAGCTCCTCTGCTATCTATGTTTTCTCTCATGAAAAGAAGGATTCAGATCTTGCTGATTAGCCGTGAAAGAATGAAGATGTGTATGTATTTATTTTTGAGCTAGTCGCCATCTTGATGAGATTCTGTATGAGAAGGAATTTAATACATGAACTAAACTAAAATAAGTGTGTTCGCGTATTATTTAACTGATTATTATTGACAGTGTGTGCTTACTACGCTGTGTTGCACGGGATCAGTGGGGAACGTCTGATTTACACTGGACGAACCTGCCGTTTTGTACGCTCAAGATATCCAGTTTATTACTTTCAATAAACGGGCTAACACGGTCTTACCAGCAGATCTCCGGTCTTCCCTATGTGATCACCGAAAGTTAACAATTATTACAAATGTTTTCAGGAGATCGACTGACAATTTTCGTCGCACCGAGATTTCGAAATTGCTTCACTGCCTTATGGCAGTTAAGCTCAATTTGATTAGGATAGAACAGTATTGAACTGTGTGGATGTGATAAGCCTGCTTTGTGACTGAAAATTCCCTTAATGTACTGGACTATGCTCTGGTACTTGTCGGATGATGAAATTTTTTCATTACGGCACTGAGATGTTTCTTTAGAAATGAGATTTCGTTCATGAAGTAGTGTGGATTATATCTGTAATAGTGATTGATGAGACAGCTCAATATTGATTGCTAAATATTCCATTCACTCTGTTTCGGTTGATTATATTTGACCGTTAAATCGGATAGCTTGTGACGTTTTACATTATATCAGATAATTTTTTTTCCAAATGGTCCAGTTGAATCCCTTTGTTTCGATCAATGTTTTTGGGAAGTTGTAAAGCAAGTTCCGGAACTGGAAAAACCATCACAAATATTCCCAATTGGAGTCCCCCCCCTGCCTCAATGTGTAATAAATTCTCACATGTCAGACATAAAATTATATTCTGTACCTCCACAGATGTCTGGTAATCGGTTGCATAAATTAAAAAAAAAATAACTGAGGGGAGAATAGTGTCCTGTCTATTGTCTTTTTGTCTTCGTCTGTCTTCATGTGATGCGCATTTCCTTATTTCAATTTTAGCAATATTAATACTTATATTTAAATTAATTTATGCTTCTATTTAGTAGTCATCTAGTAAAAATTCCTTTACTAATGATGTGTTCAGAATTCGTTTACGTTTCAGCTAATTTATTGCTCCCGGAAGCGATTGGTTTGGTTACGTGTCGATTTTGCACCATCAGTGCTCTGTTATATGCACATCTGCGTTTCCTACAATCTATTGTTCTCATTGCGAAGTCCGATTACTGCTTTATGTGTTATGCAAATTATGTGGTGTATTAGACTTCAGAATTTCACAGTCCGCCGTCACCAAGGTTTTCTGCTCCCCAATGACAACTCTACACCTGACGCTAAAATCGTTCATAAAAAGGCAGGTAAATTAGCCGTACTTGGCCAAGTAGATGTTATATTACTACCTAATGTTGAAACATTGGTGACTCATGTTCTTTAAATGTGCTCCTGCTGTTCTCTCTGATGAACTCCGTTCCCGAGCTTTTGGAAAAATCAAGCATTTTTTTTTTTCATTCGGCTTTGCGAGGTACCAGATCGCAAACAACCCGCTCTAGCTTGCGTGAAAGGAATGTTTAGAATGCAATGCGAGTCTTTCAAACTACAAAGGGGTTGGAGGTTAGCGAGCTTGCGAAGAAATGTTATCCTCGATTAGGCTCCATTATGTTTTTAATTTTTGTAAAGTGTAATGGGTGATATCGACAGGAAGTGCAAAATGGCTAAGCAGGGCTGGCTAGAGGACAAATGTAAGGATGTAGAGGCTTAGCTCACTAGGGATAAGATAGATACTGCCTACAGGAAAATTAAAGAGACCTTTGGAGAAAGGAGAACCACTTGCATGAATATCAAGAGCTTTGCTGAAACCCAGTTATAAGCAGAGAAGGGAAAGCAGAAAGGTGGAAGGAGTATATAGAAGTCTATACAAGGGCGATGTACTTGAGGTCAATATTATGGGAATGGAAGAGGATGTAGATGAAGATGAAATGGGAGATACGATACTGCGTGAAGAGTTTGACAGAGCACTGAAAGACCTGAGTCGAAACAAGGCCCCCGGAGTAGGCAACATCCCATTAGAACTACTGACAGCTTTGGGAGAGACAGTCCTGACAAAACTCTACCATCTGGTGAGCAAGATATATGAGACAGGCGAAATACCCTCAGACTTCAAGAAGAATATAATAATTCCAACCCCAAAGAAAGCAGGTGTTGACAGATGTGAAAATTACCGAACTATCAGTTTAATAAGTCACAGCTGCAAAATACTAACGCGAATTCCTTTCAGACGAATGGAAAAGCTGATAGAAGACGACCTCGGGGAAGATCAGTTTGGATTCCGTAGAAATGTTGGAACACGTGAGGCAATACTGACCCTATGACTTATCTTATAAGAAAGATTAAGGAAAGGCAAACCTACGTTTCTAGCATTTGTAGACTTAGAGAAAGCTTTTGACAGTGTTGACTGGAATACTCTCTTTCAAATTCTGAAGGTGGCAGGGGTAAAATACAGGGAGCGAAAGTCTATTTACAAAGCAAATGACAGTTTTAAGAGTCGAGGAGTATGAAAGGGGAGCAGTGGTTGAGAAGGGAGTTAAACAGGGTTGTAGCCTATCCCCGATGTTATTCAGTCTGTATATTGAGCAAGCAATAAAGGAAACAAAAGAAAAGTTCGGAGTAGGTATTAAAATCCATGGAGAAGAAATAAAAACTTTGAGGCTCGCCGATGACAATATAATTCTGTCAGATACAGCAAAGGACTTAGAAGAGCAGTTGAACGGAATGGACAGTGTCTTGAAAGGAGAGTATAAGATGAACATCAACAAAAGCAAAACGAGGATACTGGAATGTAGTCGATTTAAGTCGGGTGTTGCTAAGAAAATTAGATTAGGAAATGAGGCACTTAAAGTAGTAACGGAGTTTTGCTATTTGGGGAGCAAAATAACTGATGATGCTCGAAATAGAGAGGATATAATATGTAGACTGGCAATGGCAAGGAAAGCGTTTCTGAAGAAGATAGATTTGTTAACTTCGAGTATAGATTTAAATGTCAGGAAGTCGTTTCTGAAAGTATTTGTATGGAGTGTAGCCATGTATGGAAGTGAAACGTGGACGATAAAAAGTTTAGACAAAAAGAGAATAGAAGCTTTCGAAATGTGGTGCTACAGAAGAATGCTGAAGATTAGATGGCTACATCACATAACTAATGAGGAGGTATTGAATAGAATTGGGGAGAAGAGGAGCTTGTGGCACAACTTGACTAGAAGAAGGGATCGGTTGGTAGTACATGTTCTGAGGCATCGAGGGATCACGAATTTAGTATTGGAGGTCAGCGTGGAGGAGGGTAATAATCGTAGAGGGAGACCAAGAGATGAATACACTAAGCAGATTCAGAAGGATGTTGGCTGCAGTAGGTACTGGGAGATGAAGAAGCTTGCACAGGATAGAGTATGATGGAAGGCTGCATCAAACCAGTCTCAGGACTGAAGACCACAACAACAACAACAACGACAACAAACAATGGTTATTAATTTTTCGTAAGTGTAAATAAAGAGGAGTAGACGCCAGCAAGTGTGTAGGCGGTTCTATGTATACTAGATCACCCCCAGCGGGCTGCGAGGTAGGAAGCACTGAGCGAGGCGCCTGCCCGGTAGGCAGCCACGCGTGGCGCGGCGCGTCGCCCGGTAGCAGGCGCTAATTGGCCGTCCCGTGCCGCAGCCGCGCCTCCTTATCTGCCGCGAGGAGGCGCTGGCGGGGCACAAATTAAAATAAATATTTGCCCCGTCAGCGGCATCCGCGCCTGCCTCCTAACAAGCGGCGCCCCAGACCCGCGGCCGGGCCACCGCTCTGCGGCGTAAATCGCGGGGCGCAGGACAGCCCAGACGTTTGCGCTCCCCTTAAACGCGCAGGCCCTGGCAACAGAGATCTACTGGCTGCGATACCGTCGGGTCCACGAGCAGGCGTAAAGAGCAGTCACTTCCACAACCGAAATTAAAGCACATATAATACTGCTGACCTTTTGGGCTTTCGGCTTACTTGAAGCGGACTGGAGCCGCCCGTACGGCGGTCTTTTTGAGGTTAGGTTAGTGTTTTTTAACGTCCCGTCGACAACGAGGTCATTAGAGACAGAGCGCAAGCTCGGGTTAGGGAAGGATGGGGAAGGAAATCGGGGGTGCCCTGTCAAAGGAACCATCCCGGCATTAGCCTGAAACGATTTAGGGAAATCACGGAAAACCTAAATCAGGATGGCTGGAGACGGGATTGAACCGTCGTCCTCCCGAATGCGAGTCCAGTGTGTTACGGTCGTTTTTGAGTAATTTTCACGCAAATCGCACTCAATTATTTTCTTTAGAAAAGTATAATGGGAACGCACGAGCATGGCAGAATTTAGAAATGTGGAGACATTTGTCACGTACCGGTTATATCAGCCGTCTTAAGAGGAGAGATCGGGTTAGAAATTTTTTAGCCTACCTTTTTTTTATTGGGTTAAAATGTTACTTAGAGAGTCTATTTTTAAAATTCATTCATATAAAGTGTGCCATAAATGTTAATATACTGGGTGGTCAAAAAGTCAGTATAAATTCGAAAACTGGATAAACCACGGAATAATGTAGATACAGAGGTACAAATTGACACACATGCTTAGAATGACATGGGGTTTTCTTAGTACCAAAAAAATACAGACGTTCAAAAATGTCCGGCAGATGGCGCTTCATCTTATCAGAATAGCAATAATTAGCATAACAAAGTAAGACAAAGCAAAGATGATTTTCTTTACAGGAAATGCTCAGTATGTCCACCATCATTCCTCAACAATAGCTCTAGTCGATGAATGATGTTGTGAACAGCACTGTACATCGTGTCCGGAGTTATGATGAGGCATTGGCGTCGGATGCTGTCTTTCAGCACATCTAGAGATGTCGGTCGATCACGATACACTTGCGACTTCAGGTAAACCCAAAGCCAAACGCACGGACGGAGATCTGGGGACCAGGGAGGCCAAGCATCACGAAAGTGTCGGCTGAGGACACGATCATCACCAAACGACGCCTGCAAGAGATCTCTCACATGTGTGTCAATTTTTACCTCTGTCGAAACAAGGCCCCCGGAGTAGACAACATTCCATTAGAACTACTGACGGCCTTGGGACAACCAGTCCTGACAAAACTCTACCAGCTGGTGAGCAAGATGTATGAGACAGGCGAAATACCCTCAGACTTCAAGAAGAATATAATAATTCCAATCCCAAAGAAAGCAGGTGCTGACAGATGTGAAAATTACCGAACTATCAGTTTAATAAGCCACGGCTGCAAAATACTAACGCGAATTCTTTACAGACGAATGGAAAAACTGGTAGATGCAGACCTCGGGGAGGATCAGTTTGGATTCCGTCGAAATGTTGGAACACGTGAGGCAATACTGACCTTACGACTTATCTTATAAGAAAGATTAAGAAAAGGCAAACATACGTTTCTAGCATTTGTAGACTTAGAGAAAGCTTTTGACAATGTTGACTGGAATACTCTCTTTCAAATTCTAAAGGTGGCAGGGGTAAAATACAGGGAGCGAAAGACTATTTATAATTTGTACAGAAACCAGATGGCAGTCATAAGAGTCGAGGGGCATGAAAGGGAGCAGTGGTTGGGAAAGGAGTGAGACAGGGTTGTAGCCTCTCCCTGATGTTATTCAATCTGTATATTGAGCAAGCAGTAAAGGAAACAAAAGAAATATTTGGAGTAGGTATTAAAATTCATGGAGACGAAGTAAAAACTTTGAGGTTCGCCGATGACATTGTAATTCTGTCAGAGACGGCAAAGGACTTGGAAGAGCAGTTGAACGGAATGGACAGTGTCTTGAAAGGAGGATATAAGATGAACATCAACAAAAGCAAAACGAGGATAATGGAATGTAGTCAAATTAAATCGGGTGATGCTGAGGGAATTAGATTAGGAAATGAGACGCTTAAAGTAGTAAAGGAGTTTTGCTATTTAGGAAGTAAAATAACTGATGATGGTCGAAGTAGAGAGGATATAAAATGTAGACTGGCAATGGCAAGGAAAGCGTTTCTGAAGAAGAGAAATTTGTTAACATCGAATATAGATTTATGTATCAGGAAGTCGTTTCTGAAAGTATTTGTTTGGAGTGTAGCCTTGTATGGAACTGAAACATGGACGATAACTAGTTTGGACAAGAAGAGAATAGAAGCTTTCGAAATGTGGTGCTACAGAAGAATACTGAAGATAAGGTGGATAGAGCACGTAACTAATGAGGGGGTATTGAATAGGATTGGGGAGAAGAGAAGTTTGTGGCACAACTTGACTAGAAGAAGGGATCGGTTGGTAGGACATGTTTTGAGGCATCAAGGGATCACAAATTTAGCATTGGAGGGCAGCGTGGAGGGTAAAAAATCGTAGAGGGAGACCGAGAGATGAGTACACTAAGCAGATTCAGAAGGATGTAGGTTGCAGTAGATACTGGGAGACGAAGCAGCTTGCACAGGATAGAGTAGCATGGAGAGCTGCATCAAACCAGTCTCAGAACTGAAGACAACAACAACAACAACTATCTACATTATTCCGTCGTCCATTAAGTTTTCAAATTTATACTTTTTGATCACCCGGTATGTTAAAATCGCGATTAATTGCATGGGGGTCTGGCACAGCTGAGTGCTTGAGTGCAGCCGATCTAATACTATAATATCGACCGACGGAATAGGGCTCCTGTTAGTTTCGGATAGTATCACAGACGGCATTACTATCAACTAAAATACTACCCTCGATTATATTTCACTTCTTAACTTGATTCTTTTATGGTAAACAGTCTGAAAGCACGTGCTTGTCTCGCGTCTGCTGACCTTCACATTTCGCTTGTTTTTTGTACGAAGTAAAAGATGAGTGCTTGAAATGACCCAGAGCGAGGGTGCCACACACTCCCGTGAAAGCTGTGTGACCAGTCCGGCACACTTCGCTGCACGACCAACGTCTGCCTTATATCGACGGCTCACTCTAAGATCTTCGACAAGTCTTCGTGTAACAAAGGACAGTAATCGACATCCGTAGTCTAGTTCTAGAAAGGAGCTAAGAGGCAGTCTTATAAATACTCGTGCTTGGCTCGTGCTTTTTAAACAGAGAAAACATTCCGAACACACTCAGTTTTAAGACTTTTTTTTGTCAAGATTCGTTTCGGATTGTTAGCTCCAGCTATCGGTCACGTTTCATTTCATGATTTTGCAACGTTGCACCTACATAATGAATCTACGTGACAGCGCAGGCAGCACACCACTAATACTGCATCTGAACATTATAGGAGTGCTTCTCCTACTCATCTGCTTTACTCGTCTTACTACTGTACTATGATAGCATTGTGTCGTTAGTATCGAATTAAAACAATTGGTACTTACTGACAAGCAATATCCGAATGTCTCAAACTGCTAAGAAGAGTACGTTTCGAATATACGAAGATAAGTTTTTCGCGAGGACAAAACTTGCGTTATTTACTCAAAGGCATGGTAGTGTTCCATGTAGGTGAAAAGTATTAAAAAAAAACAGTGCTTGGAAGATCACGTAAAGCAGAGAGGAACGTATGTGCTGTGCTTCTCGGCGTGGCGCCAGGGAACCCAGAGTCTTCTGACGCGACCCCCCTAGTGGCACGCAGCGCGCAAGCCGCCGCACGGCGCAGCAATTACTGGAGAATTATAAGGGCGGACCGAGCGCACAGTAGCTAAACGCCGCGGCCCTTAACCCGCCTCCCGTCCACCCAGTCAGCGGCTGCTGGAGCATGCCAACGCCTCTAATGAGCCCGTCTCCACTCTTGAGTGCGGCTGGGCTGCTGTGGTGCGGTGTAGGACTTGTGTAGCAAATCTCGAGCTTCCACACCATAGAGGCTGACGTCGTTACATATCATTATTTACGTTCTCATGAAAGGCACGTACAAGAAACGATCTCGGACTCACGCCGCCACTTTCTCTCATGTTCACCTACTTTCTTAAAATTCCTTTTTGCAACCTCAGATCATCCTTTCGTTTCATGTCTTTCGTTTTCTCATTCCTGAATACTTCAGTCGCTACTCCCACAGCCGACATTCTGTGTTTGGTGTTTTGAAACGACATAGTATTGAACGGCACCACTGCCGCACTTATCTACAAGAAATACACCGAAGCGCCAAAGAAACTGGTATAGGAATGCGTATTCAAATACAGAGATATGTAAGCGACAGAATACAGCGCTACGGTCGGAAACGCATAAATAAGACAATAAGTGTCTGGCGCAGTTTTTTTTTGAATCGGTTACTGCTGCTACAATAGCAGGTTATCAAGATTTAAATGAGTCTGAACGTGGTGTTGTAGACGGCCCAGGAGCGTTGAGACACAGCATCTCCGAGGTAGCGGTGATGGGATTTTCCCGTACGGCCATTTCACGAGTGTGCCGTGAATATCAGGAATCCGGTAAAACATCAAATCTCCGACATCGTTGCGGCCGGAAAAAGATACTGCAAGAACGGGACCAACGACGACTGAAGAGAATCGTTCAGTGTGACAGAAGTGCAACCCTTCCGCAATTTTTTGCCGATTTCAATGCTGTGCGATCAACAAGTGTCAGCGTGTGAACCATTCAACGAAACATCACTGATGTGGGCTTTCGAAGCAGAAGGCCCACTCGTGTACCCTTGATGACAGCAAGAAACAAGGCTTTACGACTCGTCTGGGCCCATCAACACCGACATTGAACTTTTGATGACTGGAAACGAGACTAGTTTTAAATTGTATTGAGCGGATGGACGTGTGTGGGTATGGACCCTGCATGTCAGCAGGGGACTGATCAAGTTGGTGAAGGCTCTGTAATGGTGTGGGGCGTGTTTAGTTCGAGTGATGTGGGACCCCTGATACGTTTAAATACAACTCTGACAGGTGACACATACGTAAGCATCCCGTCTGATCACCTCCATCCATTTATGTCAAATGGTTCAAATGGCTCTGAGCACTATGGGGCTTAACATCTGAGGTCATCAATTCCCTAGAACTTAGAACTACTTAAACCTAACTAACCCAAGGACATCACACATATCCATGCCCAAGGCAGGATTCGAACCTGCGACCGTAGCGGTCGCGCGGTTCCAGACTGCAGCGCCTAGAACCGCTCGGACACTCCATTTATGTCCATGTGCATTTCGAGACATAAACATTATTGCCTTGCAACGTGCTGTTCAGAAGATATCTCCACCCCCTCGTCCTCTTACGGATTTATAGACCACCCTGCACGATTCGTGATGGCAATTTCCTTACAGCACTACTTCACACATTACTCGAGTCCATGCCAGGTCGTGTTGTGCACTTCTGCGTGGCCGGCCGGGATGGCCGAGTGGTACTAGGTGCTACAGTCTGAAATATATAACTGCTGGCGTTTAAGTCTGATATCCCAGCAGTTACACAGGATAGTAGGGGCATAAGTACAGGTACTCCTATCGATGACTGATGATGTGTACTGAATGACATTAAATCAGTATTTACTTCATCTGCAGAGCAGTAATTATAGCACTTAGAGCAGCACGCTTTTAGGTTGGTTAGTACTGCCAGGTACGCATGACACAAGCAAACCATTAATGCTTGTTTTCCCCTGGGCAGCAGGTAGGATATTGAAGTGTGGACACTTGAATGCAAAACGGGTAGTCTGTACTGATAGGTGCACTCCACTTCGTGGCACAGCTGCGACTATACAGAAAACATCAGGTAGTAAATTATGTGGTGTGTTTGCAGAAAGACTGTGAGACACCGAGAAAAAACAACCAACACACTTAAGTGGGTGCATGTTAAGGTACCAATGGCCACAACATCTGTATCTACTCTCTAACACCCTAAGTATTTAAATGATGGACATACCTTGTATACGTTGCAAGGCTGTGGTTTAGCACAAACAATCCTATTGGGAGAACATACGCAACTGAGCATTATAACAGAGTCGAAAATACCGCTTCAGTTGTAAATTTCTTTATTTTCACGCTAAGAGTTTCGGATTGTTATAAGCCCATCTTCAGGTATCGTAGCTGTGCTGTGGTCCCCGAGCGCCGCATGTACCAGGTGCAGTGTGCTACCTATCTAGTCTAGTAGGCACAGACTCCGCTATGCTCCTGATAAAATGTTGCATGCGTGATGGCCTCGACATGTATAAGGCGCGAATGGCGTCCTGTGGTATATCTATCCATGCTGCAATCGCTTGGTTCCAAAGTTCATCTAAGGTGGTCACCATCTTTTCACCATATCCCACAAATTTTTCACTGGCAAAAGGCTGACGTCCTGTGGCACCAAGAAGGCACCTGTTTGTGCATCGACATGTGGTCGTGCATTGGCTTGCTGAAAAATAGCGGCTGTGGTGTTGTGCAGAAAGGGTATGGCAGCGGGTCATTCACCTAGTTCACACTGGTCACAGTGCCAAGGACACTCACCAACTGTGATTTGTGGTTGTACCCAATAGCACGGCGCACCATACGGCCTCGAGTTCACGCTGTATGTCTTGTGCTAATGCATCCGCTTTGATGCCGCTCCCCTTGTCTGCGGCGAACCAAAATTCGGCCGTAATTTTCAAACAAACAGAACCTGGATTCGTCCGAAAACACTATCTGATGCCATTCCTGTCCACAATGACGTCGTTACGTACATCATTGCCGTCTAATGTGTTCCTGCACATTCGTCAAAGGCAGGCACAGAAGTTGACGACGACGCGCACGTACCACAAGCCGTAATAAATGGCAACGGACTGTCGCCCCTACAATGTCCTCCTACAATGCCATTCGGGGGGGGGGGGGGGGGGGGTGATCTGGGTGGTGCAGCCTGACCTATCTCGGCGTATTCTATGGCCTTCCATGAATCTTCCTGCGCACACCCGCTGCACTGCCGAATCACTTTGTCCTACACGAGCAGCAGTTTCCCGGATAGATGCATCACATTCTCTCGTGTCAATAATGCTCCCTATTTCAAGCTCACTGATTTGACGGTACAGTTCGCGCATACATCTGCGAGGCATCCTACACGTCTGCTTCGGTTTATAGCAACAACGAGAGCCGCAGCCACATTTGAGCGGTGGGTGGTACTGCGTCGAGATATCGACCTTGACCTTGAACCCGGGAGGCCGACATGGTTTAAGTGCTAATCATTTCTGCAGAACATATGTGAATATGAACGTCCTATCTCTATTCGTTCAAGGTGTCCTGTTTTTTCTGAACATGAGTGTAAGTTGCGGAAAGATTCTCGAATAGCGGGAGCTAGCACTTACGTAAGTGCGCTACCGCTTCTCTCCTCTGCCTACGTTACTCTCTTTGGAACTGGAGCGGTAAATGACAGTCGGGTGTCCAGGATGATTCGATCTATTTACTTCCTAAAATCTGAGACAGAAACTTTTACCCATTATGGATGTGGAAGATAGACTGTGACGAGTTAAGATTTCCACAAATTACTGCAACCAGTCGTCTTTTGTTTTATTATTCAATTTTTATCTCCCACTACCAGTTTCAAATCGCGTAGCGTGAGTAATTCTCGCCAGATTCATGCTTACATGTTTCGTTTCTACATTTTTCCACAGGTACACGACCCTCACAATGCTGCAAGCATGCAATGAATATGTACAATCTGATAATGAATAGCTATGCGATTTGTAACCGGCAATGGAAAATAAAACTTGAATAATAAAATTGCATGTAACTCTATATGGTTTGCCGATGAGGTTGCGATTCTCTCAAAGAAGTGAAGGACTTGGAAGACCAGATAAACGGAATGTACAGTGTTCTGAGAAGATATTGTAAGATGAACATCAATAAAACTAAAACAAGGATAATACAGAGTAGCCAAAATACGTTAGGTGATACTGAGTGAATTATATCAGGAAAAAGAGCGCTCTGAAAGCAATAGGCAAGATGTTATTTGGGTATCAAAATAACAGACGACAGCAGAAATCAAGATAATATAAAATGTAGACTGGCAATAGCAAGCAAAGTTTCCCTGAAAAGCAGAAATATAACACTGAATACAATTCTAAGTGTTTGGAAATCCTTTGTGAAATTCGGAGTGTAGCGTTGTGTGGAAGTGAAAAGTGGAAGATAAACAGTACAGAGAAAAAAGAAGGATTAGATAATTTTGAATTGCGTTGTTACAAAAGAATGAAGATTACGGTGGTAAATGAGTAACTAACGGAAGTACTGAATCGAAATTAGGAGAATTAACCTTCGTGGCACACCTTGACTAAGAGAATGGATGCGTTGGTAAGACGCATCCTGGCGAATGAAGGAGTAGTGGATTTCGTAACAGGTTTAAATGGACATATGGCGTAGTAGTTATGTACATATAAAGAGGGCTAAAGGATAGACTTAGTACGAAGGCTGCATCAGGAATAGGTCAAGTGGTTAAGATGTTCTATCTCGAAGATGTAAAGCAGTGATCTAATGCATAATCTACGTTCTTGCATTCAAAATGTTTTGGGTAAGGAATATTACCGCTATAGGACACTCTCGTAATACCGTTAACAGACACTTCTACTAAACTGTTATCTGTGTGTGTGCTGTTCCTACATTCGAATGACATACGTATTTCTACACATCACGTCTATTACAGAATTCAAGATTTAGCAGACATTTGCTCCTGTTACTTTTGTAGTTTTGTAGCTGAGGTATTAGTGCTTCAGCTTCTAACGACGGTAAGTGGATGTACAACAACCTTCACTAATATCTATCAACAAGGAGCGAGAATGAATTCGGCCGCCATATGCCGAAGCTGACAAACGTCCAGAATACTGTGAGTCAGAGTGTGAGTGAGGTGATGGTGCCCAGTCGAGCTGCCAGCAGAACCAGCCGGTCAGTAGTTGACTGCGCCCAGCTACCAGCAGCGACAGCCGTCTCTGCTGTAACACGAGCCTCGCCCGTGCGGACCGGTTCCGATTATCTCTGCGACCAAGGCTTTTATTAATTTACTAAATGGACCGATATAGCGTTACCAGACATAATTAGACACGTACTTTATGGCCAGTCAGCTGCGCAGTGTGCCAACCGGTTTTTGCGAAATTTCCCATTAGCGATTGAATTATTTGTTCGTAAACTGCACTCCGCCTGCTATTACTCTCTGTACGGAAAACGAGAGGCATTGTGAGTGGAAAGAGCAATGCCGCTTCTGCTTTTGGTCACAAGTTTCGCTTAGTGGGTGCTGTATCCTGAAGCTGGATGACATGGCTCGGGGCTGTTACCTTGAACTGATATTGCCGATGAGAACACAAGAAACTTTCCTTTTCAAAGCTGACTTTGACTTCATTTAACTTTCTGTAATTTTCAGTTCCAT
Source organism: Schistocerca gregaria (assembly GCF_023897955.1). Taxonomy (NCBI): domain Eukaryota; kingdom Metazoa; phylum Arthropoda; class Insecta; order Orthoptera; family Acrididae; genus Schistocerca; species Schistocerca gregaria. Next base: position 742,197,576 of record NC_064920.1, on the reverse strand, counting down.
TTATTGCAGCGCATTTGTTTGAGTTCAAATGGTTCAAATGGCTCTAAGCACTATGGGACTTAACATCTGAGATCATCAGTTCCCTAGACTTAGAACTACTTAAACCTAATTAACCTAAGGACATCACACACATCCATGCCCGAGGCAAGACTAAAACCTGCGACCGCAGCAGCAGCGCGGTTCCGGACTGTAGCGCCTTGTACCGCTCGGCTACAGCTGCTGGCTTTGTCTGAGTATATGGAGCTATATCTAGCAGTATTGGTTAAAAACAGATTGCAATTTCAGGTTTTTTTTTATTTTTCAACGACGCGTTTCGCCTTATTTAGGCATCTTCAGCTTACCTTTTCTAGATGGACGCGAGAGGCACCAAGATCTCTTGTTGTTATGCCACATGTGGACTGGAAGAATTTCTATATATAGCAGCTTTTCCAAGTTCCTTCACGAACCACCTTGGATATTATTTTTATTAATATCTGTCCCGTATCAAACAAAAGATGAGAAAGGATATTTTTACAAATGTTAAGTACTAATTACTACATAAACAAGATGTAAGAGGTATAAGAGCGGATATTTCTACTGATGCATAAGGGTGGTGTGCTGAACAACATTACCTCAGTATTTACATCATATGTAGACGATTAATTACAGCCATAAAGAGTCATATGTTTTTAGGTTCGTTAGTACCTCCAAGTACATGTGACTGGAGCAAGCCTTTAACACTTGCTTTCCCTGGCCAACAGGTCAGGTGCTGAAGTGTGGATGTATGAATGCAACATCAGTTTCTAAAGGTTGTGGCATGTTTGTGGGAGGACTGTTTGACACACAGAAAAACAACCAACACACTGGCGCTTGTATATATTAAGGTTGTTGTTGTTGTTGTTATGGTGGTGATCTTCAGTCCAGAGACTGGTTTGATGCTACTCTATCCCGTACAAGCTTCTTCATCTCCCAGTACCTACTGCAGCCTACATCCTTCTGAATCTGCTTAGTGTATTCAGTTATTGGTCTCCCTCTACGATTTTTACCCTCCACGCTGCCCTCCAATACTAAATTGGTGATCCCTTGATGCCTCAGAACATGTCCTACCAACCGATCCCTTCTTCTAATCAAGTTGTGCCACAAATTTCTGTTCTCCCCATTCTATTCAATACCTCCTCATTAGTTATGTGATGTATCTGCACTTATACCTGTTACACCTTGTATATGAGCTAGGTGGCATTTGATCCAGAAGTAACACGTTCAAACTCTGATGTTGGAACAAAGTGTCATCACAGATTATGAATGGTCAAGAGGTGGGGTGACAGCACCCATTCTTGGTCTACACGTTATAACTCAGTATTCAGTATTAAATACCAACCATATCCACAAATGTCTCTATTAACAGACATCCAGTATCGGTTGGGGACATAATCTTGGCGATTCCCTTCATGTTATGCTGAAGTAGTAATCTAGGAGTCTATGCTTGCGCAATTTATTTCACTCCATGCTCCTAGCACCACAAACAGTACCGAACTGTATTAAGTCTGCACAGCACAGATACACATTTCAAATATCACGGCGAAGGAAGAATAGTGACTCCACGTGAAAATCCCAGGATGAGTTCAAACTAACGACTATGTACATACATGTGTGACGTAAATAGTGAATTAGGATCTACTTACTGATTATGCAGAAAGATACCTCCACAGTTCGAAACAATATACTTCCCTTGTCTTAGGGTCACCTTTCTCTGCTACCGCCAATTTATGTGAAAGTGTCTTTCTTGTTTTCAGACCTCCTTTCTTTCCGCACTCGCAGTTGTACAAGTAAAATAGGTTATATACTGTCGTTTGCGACTGTAATAAAGATCTTATTTAGACCGTACGTGTTTCGCTTTATTCCGAACCATCTTCAGTGGTCGCTGCGACAATTTGGTGTTGTCAAGATCGTAAACAGTTCTCATGTTTTATGTTACTACTACTGAACAGTACTAAATTACAATTATTACTCACAATTCCATGCTTGTCATTTCATTCCTAATGTTTTTCCAGACATAGATTTTAGAACATTGCACTTCACTGGCACTGGATGTATATGAAAATGCTCTGAAATAAAGCGGAACAAGTACGGTCGAAATAAGACTTTTATTGCAGTCGCAAAAGGTGGTAAGTAACCAATATTATTTTAGTGAAATTGTGATTGGTGTGTGAACAGTTATTTCATAACTCTGAGGTCTGTCAGCTGAAATCACGGCTGTGGCGGTGGAACGTTTTACAACGGAAAGCGCTCCATCAGCTAAGATATTTTTTCTCAAAATTCGTTTAAGGAAGTGCATTTCTTTGTTTCCCTTTGTGTGCATAGCATCTCGTACGAGAAACTGTTTCATCCCTATACATTTTGAAAGAGAAGTCCGCTTGTTCGGTACTGAACGAAGGTCTGCTGGTCGATGCAGGTATAGCGCAACTTCCACTTTATGTATGCAAAACGTACCTGCCGGAATGCCAGATTCGTGACGTTTCTGCAGGCTATGTACCCGGACCAGAATAAGTGTGGGCCGAGATTAGAGCCTTGTGGCACTCCCGGACAGGGTCGGCGTTCCCACACAGTTTCCTGGGAACTGCCGGCGGCCGCCGCATTCCGGCCTCTCATTACGGCGGCGGGGGCGGGGGTGGGGGGGGGGGGGCGGGTCGCCCCCGGCGCCACGTCGCTCCAGCCGCCTCCAGCGGCCTCCAGCAGGGCCTGGCGTCTCGCTCCGCTGCACAACTCAGCTGCACCGTCTCTCCGGCGCAACAGACGTCACGACTCCAGTGATCGCACTGTCAGTGTGAATATATCGGGTGTCTCTCCTTTGAGTATGGATGGGATAAACAGACCGTTTAAAACCGATACCAGCATTTTCGTTCCTAATAACCGACATTTGTCGGTGTATGTTTCGTCTATTTTATTTTTGGTCCCTTTTATTTTTTACTAATAACAGGATAAAAAACCGAAATACGAGTTAGCCAAGGCAGCCCTGATGAAGTTTTTTGTTTTTAATTTGTTTTTTTAAATGAGTGATTTTTATTCATAAAATATCTCTTGTTTTGAAATATTAGGTTATTACAGAATTTGGGAAGGGTGATCAGTGCTAGCTATATTTTAATAACAATATCAACAAATACGAACAACAAACACACGGCATAAGATGAGGTACAGCATTGCTGAGACAATAATGTATCTGTTAGCACGTGACGTTACCTATTAGCTGCTATGCGTACACATTCGATGTGAAAGACGCTCCCACATGGTTGGTAACGTAGTTTCTCTGCTGCCTGTCACTACATAATATGCCTTTATGTGTTTGTAACCCTGGAAAATGGACCAATTAATATGAAAAATAGAGTTCTTCAACCTGAGTTTTCACACTTTAGCACTGCCTATTCATAATACCCAAATAGTGATTACACCATGATTTTTTAGCGTAGTTTCAAAAAATTAGAATCAATAAGAGACTAATGGTGTTTTTTTTAGCATTCAATCACTTGCTACTTTTCGAGAAAAGCAACGAACGGTAGACACACAAACTTTTCTTTTTTATGCCTTTTTAACTTAATATTTTTATTCTCTGTCTTGAAACACAGGGAGTAAAAATTTTCCCATTTTTGTTAGATGTCTATTTTTGTTACAGGGAATAATGGAAATAAAAACCAAAATTGGTTATTTCAGAAACTGGTCATTTTCAGCAGTCCTACCATTCGGATATAACAGAAAAATGGTTGTTGCAGCGATAACCACCGTCCCTACATCCGAGTCGTCAGGCGTGTGTTATCTGGTGATGCAGCAAATGTTTACATTTTGCTTGCAACTGCAGTCAACCCAAATAAATGCAGCTCATCGTGTTTCAAGCGCAGCCTAGTGTCAACAGAAAACGCCAATTGGTTTCTCGCTAGAAACAAAATGTTTTTCATAGTGGAATTTTATGTTCTCCTTCGACAGAGCGAGTTAGAATTACTCTAGTGCTATTTCCGGTTTAGCGCTATCTGTCAAAGGCGTCAGCAAAAGACGAAGAATAAACAGATATCCCATCAGCGGCTGCTGTGTGGCCGTAGGAGATGCAGTCATTGACTTCCACAGGAGACACAGCGAGCCAGGCAGGAAGACCCGAGGACGTATGTTTACACATATTTTAATGCTAGAGGGACATCATTAAGCTAAATATCGCGCCAGACTAATTCGATTCAAATAGGCACTTAAAATTCTGCTTAAAAAAAGAGAAACATTTAGTTTTTATTATAGAAACAAACCTAAGTTTTCTATTGACTCTGGGCGTTCTTAGGACAAATGTTGAGCAGTGTTTGTTTGGGTCGACTCCATAAATATGTCATAACATCGAACATAACTATGTGCCGAAATATAAGAGAAAATGTCCCTGACGACTCTTACGATAGACTCGCGGAGGACCAAATTTATACAGACTGTAAAGGGCCCTAAACTGACGACTTTGAGATAAGGAACTAACTGTCGGGAATGTTTTTTCATGTAGCAATTTAAACTTACATTAACTGTTCCAAAGAGGAGGGCTTGCTTCAATGCGTGCATTAGAAATGCACATAAAGTTCTTCGGTGCTGTCTAAGATATCTCTATTGTTTATGAGACACACACGTAGGAGCACGCCAGCGTTCCTGTTCAGTACCTGTTGTGGTTTCATATACGCATGCATCCCGATAGGAAAGAAACCAACGTCGAGAACGTAGCGTCAGCAACGTTGAAACGTAAGCAGTTGTCAAACATTTATCTCATGGACATTGCTCATGAATGGTCAATATCGCGTCAGATACACATTTACTAGTCTCGGACACTTATCTAAAGATAATCAGTTCGCGACTGTCTATGCTCTGTGTGATATCGAGCCTTCACGGTGCCGTACGTAATGATCCAGTTGCAGAACGAATGTATTGACAACGTTTTCCGGTCCGTCTCAGTCCATTACATACCATTTGCATCCTCCTGCAACAACTGCGGCAAGTACGTTCGCAACTACGAGGGTTGTGCCGAGGGCTCCAGGGATCCACCGTACACTCGAGTTTGAACAAGGCGACCTCCGTCACGTAGAAGAGAACCAGCCGACGAGCACTCGAAACATTGCCCCTGGTATGGGCATTTGTAGAGCATAAATGTCATAACTCATTGTATCAGCTGTGTGTGTACCGTGATGCGGTAGATTTTAAAGCGACCCAATCTTCAAAATTATTTTATATTCAATCGGTACATTTCCGGACATGAGTTTCTTACCGAAACATATTTTTACTAAGCCCCCTATACAGCCCCTAGACCGGAGTTGTGAAACACCATGTCTGGTGTTTGTAAAAATATTTTAAATTTGTTTTTGTGACGTGGAATGTCATCTAAAACTTTTATTTTAGTTCTCATTACAAACAAAATGCTACTTAAACCACAATTTTATGTGTCCAAGTGGTAGAGAAATCTCACACGTTATTCTGATGTGGTCTTCATTTCAAGCGTATTTAAGACGAGGAATGATAAACAGACCGACACACACACAGACACACACACACACACACACACACATACATACAAACAGAGTAACAATTATTGAATTATATATTGTGCGTTCGTGAAACGTACCATCCATTGTACAAAAAACCCGTTTCGTACAATTTTCTTCTTTCATCTTTAGAGCAACATATAGTAGTGGATGAACACAACGTAAAATAATTACATTTTTCAGCAGTGAACTAGTTACAGATGAAAATTACAGTAAAATTGCTCCTTCCCAACTAAATCTTCATATAATGTGAGAATTTTCTTAAATATTAATTCTACTCTGAGCTCTGCGAGGAACTCCTGAACAGCAGAACACTGTAGGAAATAAGATCGAGATGAGTTTAGGAAATAATCTTGCCGGGAGAGGCCTGCAGGTGCAGAGCAGACTCACTCTTGGAGTCTGTTTGGTCAGTAGGAAAAAAAAAGAGTGAGACAAATGAAGACTGTATGAATCTTAGCCCTCTCTGATGAACATACAGCCACTCTGAAGCAAAACTTATCTGAAGAAAGTAGCTTACTATTCAGGTATACATTAGCCCACAAAATTTGTTGCTTGCTTGACACAGGCTGTCAACCAAATATTTGAATTCTTATACAATCAGTGAATGTCTGCCCGCTCTCCTGGAACAGAGACACCGGGACAAGTTTTGGCTGAGAACAAACACTTTTAGAAAAAAATAATTAGTAAAGATGACGCATCTCTGGGTTTTGAATCCATGTAAACTTCTTTTTTATTTGCTGTAGTTAATTTTGTGTATCATGAGTCTTGTACAATACAAAGTAATAACTTGGAATGACTCCGTTTACATGAAGATGCTGAAGAAGATTCCAGCAGAGAGGTCGAAACGTCATTGTGTAAGAAGAAATTGTATAGGAATATGACACGGCCAAACAACCTAGAGGATTTCACCGTCTGTTTACCATAATTCGAATTAAATATTTACCGTTTTATCCAGTGAAAACATTCCCCGTCAAAGCATTTTTTTCCTAAAATACTGTGCCATATTGAGTTACTAAATGAGATTTATGCTTGCTTGCAATACCAACGCATTTTCTCCTTAACCTCGGCCGGGTGGGGTGGGGTGGGGGAGGGGGGGGGGTGTACTTTACGCGGCCACGACAGAAAAAAAAGTTAGATTTGTTAACTTTTATTTAGAACATACTTTTCAAATAGGGGCTGATGTGTAAGTAGGGTTCAGAACCAGAAAATATCTTTTCACACAATATTAGCAATGCATTTTTCATATTGCGTACACCAGTGGTAGGGGTACTTTATGACCACCACAAAAAGTTTAAAAAATACAAATTTCGTTAACTGTCGTAGACTTTTATTCGCAACATACTTTTTACAGATGTACTGATTTGTAAGTACCGTCCTGAACCTGGAAAAATAAATATATCATTTCCTGTGAAAAGTCATATTCGTTAACGAGACTTAAATTTTGGGTTAGATTTTACTGAAAAATTTAAAAAGATTATAGAATGTGAATAACAAGTCATTTAAAAATATTTTTTTTTCAGACATTTAAAATATAAAGTAACTGACGAGATTACGATTTATTCAAAAGGTAGGTATAAAATATGCGATGTTAAGGGAAATACGTTGATTTACTTACTTGTTTGTCTTTATAAGGTCCAATGACACGAAGTGTTAAGACGCTGGACTGAATTACCTGAATACCTTCATAACACTGTTTCCAGTTAAAATAACTAGCAATATTCGTCTTCGTTATTAACGTTTTGCCTTGTACTAAGTTCATTGCTGGCATTGTTCGATTTGTCTCGTGAAACTGTAGGGTGCTTCGAATATGGAATAGGAATTACGTGAGGCAAGAAACATTCTTATCAGAACAAAGCCATTAGTTACAGAAATGTACAAGTCACCCACGATCAGTTGACATTCTACAATAAGGAGCAAAAGAAAGGAAAAGTTATAGGATCAAGCAAAGATTATAACATAATGAATAGGTGTTATAACTATGTATGCACATATGAAGAGAATTACACACGACAGGAGTGACAGAGGATGACATCAAAACAGATGCAACACTTTCGATTGTAAAAAAGTTGGCATTAGTTTAAATTTCTGCTGTGCGTCGTGTTACTTGCAATTGGTATATTCCACATGTATCTCCTCGCAGAACACGAAATCTGCGGTATCATTTCTCAGATATCTAGACTAACTATTGATCTTCCGTCAGGTAACATAAATTTCGAGCGAAGAAGGGAATTAAGCCTATCATTATCCGTTCGCACTAGTCAACTGCGAAAACTGGAAAAAATTGGGAGGAAATTTAACACCGTTGTGTATTTACTACAACCTGCTTTTTACGGCACCTTTTCCCCTACTCACTTTTTTAATCATAATCACTTCTTTCAGTTTTCATAATCTAACACAATCTGACCTCGTCGTTCAAATGAAAAGAAAAAGAAAGGGTTTTCTCCATGTACGCAGGGAAACTCATGCGACCTGTCAGTTCAGAAGAATTGTGACTGGTATGTGAGGAGTTCAGACATGTAGAAATATAGGAGACAAAGTCAACTGACCTCTCTGTAAACAGTAGCTTCCAATTGCAACGCAGCTATCCTCTTGATTATACTTGATTTTAACCAGCAATGCTAAAACGATAAGCTAGTGCGCTGTGTTATGCTCTGGATTAATGGACATGTGTTTGGCTTACGCTTTGCCTCGAGGGACGGATGCGAATTAACTCGGGTCAGATATAATAAAATGACGGCAATAGAACCGGTTGTAATTAACAACTGTGCAGATCATTTTGCCATCATTTCCCCGAGAGAATTTCTGGCGAGGCATGTTTGAAAATCATTTTACTTCGTAATTAGTTTCTTCTCTAGACAATCTCTTAAACCAAAGACACTTTTTATTGTTCATTATTTGTGATAGACGCGGTTGTCGAGGTTTTACACGTTGCTGCATCTTAGCACGACAAGAAGGATAGAATGCAGCCTAAATCTAAGTTTCAGTGTAACTCATATTTAACGACGGTGTTGTCACCTGCGTGAGAGTGTCCTTGATCTCATCTGAATCTACACGAAATTTCAGATTTAAACTGTCGATGTTTTTACATGAAAGATCTTTTGTCTGATTAAAGCTGCGTTACTGTTTCTTAACCTGCTACTACCTTCAGAATAAATCTTTCACTTTTCGGCAGAGCGTGCGCTGTTTTCAGACTTTCTGACATAATATGGAGTGTACTGGACCTGGACTGGAAATGGGAACTTTGCTTTGGCGGACAGTGCTCTTACCGCCCCGCAGCCTTCATTTCTTAGAGCACCAATACTCTAGTTGCCAATGTTGACAGACGCTCTCCTGTTTACACGTACACTGCTTGAGAAGCACACTTGGAAGAGAGCAGCAGAAAAGGTGTATCCATCGTCCTGGTGATTTGTTCCAAAATAAATCTTACATTTTTTTGTTGAGTGTGCGCTACTTCTGCTAACTACTTCTACACTCCTGGAAATTGAAATAAGAACACCGTGAATTCATTGTCCCAGGAAGGGGAAACTTTATTGACACATTCCTGGGGTCAGATACATCACATGATCACACTGACAGAACCACAGGCACATAGACACAGGCAACAGAGCATGCACAATGTCGACACTAGTACAGTCTATATCCACCTTTCGCAGCAATGCAGGCTGCTATTCTCCCATGGAGACGATCGAAAGATGCTGGATGTAGTCCTGTGGAACGGCTTGCCATGCCGTTTCCACCTGGCGCCTCAGTTGGACCAGCGTTCGTGCTGGGCGTGCAGACCGCGTGAGACGACGCTTCATCAAGTCCCAAACATGCTCAATGGGGGACAGATCCGGAGATCTTGCTGGCCAGGGTAGTTGACTTACACTTTCTAGAGCACGTTGGGTGGCACGGGATACATGCGGACGTGCATTGTCCTGTTGGAACAGCAAGTTCCCTTGCCGGTCTTGGAATGGTAGAACGATAGGCTCGATGACGGTTTGGATGTACCGTGCACTATTCAGTGTCCTCTCGACGATCACCAGAGGTGTACGGCCAGTGTAGGAGATCGCTACCCACACCATGATGCCGGGTGTTGGCCCTGTGTGCCTCGGTCGTATGCAGTCCTGATTGTGGCGCTCACCTGCACGGCGCCAAACACGCATACGACCATCATTGGCACCAAGGCAGAAGCGACTCTCATCGCTGAAGACGACACCTCTCCATTCGTCCCTCCATTCACGCCTGTCCCAACACCACTGGAGGCGGGCTGCACGATGTTGGGGCGTGAGCGGAAGACGGCCTAACGGTGTGCGGGACCGTAGCCCAGCTTCATGGAGACGGTTGCGAATGATCCTCGCCGATACCCCAGGAGCAACAGAGTCCCTAATTTGCTGGGAAGTGGCGGTGCGGTCCCCTACGGCACTGCGTCGGATCCTACGGTCTTGGCGTGCATCCGTGCGTCGCTGCGGTCCGGTGCCAGGTCGACGGGCACGTGCACCTTCCGCCGACCACTGGCGACAACATCGATGTACTGTGGAGACCTCACGCCCCACGTGTTGAGCGATTCGGCGGTACGTCCACCCGGCCTCCCGCATACCCACTATACGCCCTCGCTCAAAGTCCGTCAACTGCACATACGGTTCACGTTCACGCTGTCGCGGCATGCTACCAGTGTTAAAGACTGCGATGGAGCTCCGTATGCCACAGCAAACTGGCTGACACTGACGGCGGCGGTGCACAAATGCTGCGCAGCTAGCGCCATTCGACGGCCAACACCGCGGTTCCTGGTGTGTCCGCTGTGCCGTGCGTGTGATCATTGCTTGTACAGCCCTCTCGCAGTGTCTGGAGCAAGTATGGTGGGTCTGAGACACGGGTGTCAATGTGTTCTTTTTTCCATTTCCAGGAGTATATTTGGAGAAGTCCGCTCAACGTGACTGCCTCCATGACAACATTTCCACCTCAGAGGATCAAATGTAGATTATTATATACAAATCAACAGTGGTTAATAAATTATCTCTCCTCTTGTACAGTAAAAGACGCACGAGTGCCTCATTACGCTTAGAGAGTCTAACTGAAGGCGTCATTACTGCCTTCAGTGTTCGACACTTACTTTCACGTTCTGTAGCGGGACTATCAAGGCAGCTACCAACAGCCGAACAAAGAACAAGGTTCATAAGTTTCGTCTGCTCGAAACACCACACAAAAATCTGCTGTATCGTACCCATTCAGTCTTCATTTTTTAATTATACTACGTGTTTCAGAGTGTTAGAACCTCTATCGTATGGTGACTTAGATTTTAGTTATCACGTATATTTTCTTTCTCTTGTTTTCAGCAGTCAAATGTTAGTTTCTCACTGTCTTACAAAAGTTGTTCACCTCACTTTATACAAATTACTATTATAGACTTGATGTATCTGTACAGTATCTTTGTAAACCCAGTTATTGTGAAGTTTGTAACTTGTAATCGAAGGACTTTTCTTCAATTTTCTCACAAAATAACAGGCAATAACATTTATGACAAAGTGAGAATAAGTGAAACACCCAACATATGGTCACCGAGATACAATATTTCGAGACGGTCGTGACACAAGATAATAGTGGCTGGTTCCAAGTATTTTGACTCAACTGATGTTCGTAATAAAGTAAGGTTTAATTTGAACTGAAGTTTTCGGAACTTTAAAACAGTTTAAATATATCGTTTATTCTTCAGTCCCAGATGCACTTTTTTGTGGTATGATTACTTTCGATCTCCTTGCATCATCTTCATTCTCTACAGCTGCATCAGCAGCCCGTCGGGTCTGTAGCGGAAAACAGCATCAGGGTACTACACAGAAATGGAGATGCTCCAGGGAGATCTAAACAGGTCATTCTCTCACGTCGAATATGTCGGCTATAGTGTGTTGCCGCAACGATGACTGGTTCTATTAATATTCTTTGTTATATTAATGTGCCAGGAGAGAGAAGTAATGGTAGTGGTCCCTGAAAGATAGTCCTCGCTCTCCCAGCTAGCCGTTATAGTGCTGTGCAAATAAGAAAGTGAGTGCGTAATGCGCTTTGCACAGACCCACGCCACCAGGGTTCCTTTTGTCTCCATCCCACACTACAGCATCCAGCCGCTGCCTGCCCTCGTAAGCTGGAGTAAACGGCACATGGGATCACTGTTTATGCTCTGCCTCGCGGTAGAAAAATACTTTGATTAGTCAGAATATTATGACCGCCGACCTATTGTCATTACCCACCCATCCGAGCGTCACCTGACGGGGGATGACTGCTAGTCAGACACACGCAGGATGCATGTAATGCCAGAGAGCGTGGTGTCCGTCTGTAGATGGGGGAAGGCGCTCTATCAACCTGAGTTTGACCGAGGGTGGACTGTGATGGCCCGGAAGTCCGGCACGAGCATTTCGGAAACAGTACGACTTGTCGATTGTTCGAGGAATGTTGTGGTGAGTGTGTTCAAAACGTGGCTAAACCGAGGTGAAACAACGACCAGACATCGCAGGTTCAAATGGCTCTGAGCACTATGGGACTTAACAGCTGAGGTCATCAGTCCCCTAGAACTTAGAACTATCTAAACCTAAGGACATCACACACATCCATGCCCGAGGCAGGATTCGAACCTGCGAGCGTAGCGGGCGCGCGGTTCTAGACTGAAGCGCCTAGAACCACTCGGCCACACCGGCCGGCAGACAAGTAGCTATCACCCCTCATTACAGATGTCGGACGTCGTACTCTGTGCAGACTGATAAAACAGGACAGGAGGCGAACTGTCGCAGAACCAACATCAGACTTCAATGCTGGACAGCGTCCTAACGACTGGACTCCTCAGCCAAAGACCCATGCATTGCCAGTGGGGACACGACGGCATTGGCAACTACGTATGAAATGAGCAAGTGACCATCGACCATTGGTCTGATGAATACCGATACCTACCTATTCATGCCACTGGTAGAGCGCGAGTTCGTCGTCTTCCAGGGGAACTGCTCCTCGACATCTGTACTGTTGGACGAAGACAAGCTAGCGTCGGCGCCATTATGCTCCGGGAAACATGCATGTCGGCTTCCATGGATCCAGCGGAGCTCGTACAATGCACCATCACGGCCAAGGAGTACCCTACACTGATTGCAGATCACATACGCCCCACCAAAACGATCATGTTTCTCGACGGCAGTGGCGTTTTTCAACAAGATAATGCTTCAACTCACAATGCCAAGAGTGAGATGGAGTGGTTCGAGGAACACAGTGGCGAGTTCAGTTGTTCTCTAAGAGCTTATCACCCACTTCCCCGAAATATACGGCGATTAGGTGACTCGTGTGCGCAGATGTGGTGCCAACTCCCTCCAACGACCTACCAAAACCTCATTGCTTCCATGCCACGACGTGTCGCCGCTGTTATCCGTGCCAAAGGTGGGCATTCTGGCTTTAGATAGGCGGTCATAATTTCTGGCTGATCAGTGTATTCGTGCTTAAAAAATATCGCTGTCGGCTGTTAATGTAGTACTTGAGTTTGCTTGCTTCCTGTAAAGAACACTACAGTGGCGAAGTACCTTCAGACTAACATGAAGATCAACGCTTGAGGTTCCACGCGTGTTACGTGGTAAACAGTGCCCTCTGTCACCGGGCGTCCTGCCAGCACCCGCCTACTCACGGGCGGCGGCAGAGAGGCGCCGTGCTGTACTTACTTGGTGAGCGTCTCGAGGGAGGAGGTGTAGATGGTGCCGCCCACGTCGATGTGCACGGGCGCCGTGTAGCGGGAGGCGGCGGCCACGCACGGGATGCCCGTGATCTTGTGGTTGTACGGCTGCAGCGGCGGCGGCGGCTGCTGCGGCGTCGGCGACGACGAGTTGGACATGGTCGGCGACGTCGCGGGCGAACTGCTCGGCGACAGCAGTCTGCGGAAACAGCACGGCACCGTCAGGGCCACTTCCACCAATATACACATCACACGACGTACTGTGTTGTTACACAGAGTTTATAACTTACTTCATGGTCGCCTTTTAACTGTAAAATTATTATTTTGTACAACCTACTATTACAGTTTCAGCTGTGTGGAACAACGGCATGCATATACCTGGTGTCCCTCCAAAGAGTTTAGTCAGCCTTTTTTAGAACTTTCTGATGCCTATAGAATTATTTTTGTTCTAATCATTAATTTGTGGTGATTTATTGTACCACGTGTTCCACACACAAATGTTGTGGGCGTCATTGTGACCTATATGCAATCACATTTTCTTGATCAAAGATTCTGAGGTTTATTCCTGATCCCTCGTCACAGCTTTAAGAGAACGCACTTTGTAAGCCGCATCTTACTATTTCACGTAATACTGCACAGTTTCTGCCTTCAGCACAGATGCAAATTTTCCTGAGCCAGTATTACAATCAGTATATACGTCTCTTGAAACTGCACTCAGCCGGCCGGTGTGACCGAACGGTTCTGGGCGCTTCAGTCTGGAACCGCGCGACCACTACGGTCGCAGGTTCGAATCGTGTCTCGGGCATGTGTGTGTGTGATGTCCTTAGGTTAGTTAGGTGTAAGTAGTTCTAAGTGTTGGGTTTGTGTCGGTTCTGGAGCGTCACGATCGACCTCATTTGACCTCTTCCGGCCGGAAGAATTAATTTGGAGTTGGAACGGCTACTTGGATCTGGTGCAGGGTCACACATTGGTGTGGTTCCTGTTGATTCACTCTGTAGGTGGGACTATACTAGACATGGCCTACACCTTAACAGGAAAGGGAAGGGTAAACTGGCTGGGCTGACAGCAGGAAATTTAAAGGGGGGAGGAACTACATCTCATGGTGGAAACTCTTTCTTAGTGTAAGATCAGTGTCCAGTGGGAAACTCAGCCAGGCAAGTACTAAAGATGTTAAAAAAGTTCAAGATACTCACAAAAGTAAAGTGAAAAATAATGTTAGTATATTTCATCAAAATATTGGGGGATTGAAGAATAAAAGTACTAAAGATGTTAAAAAAGTTCAAGATACTCACAAAAGTAAAGTGAAAAATACTGTTAGTATATTTCATCAAAATATTGGGGGATTGAAGAATAAAATTGATGAGCTTCTGCTTTGTTTAGAAGATATAGAAACCAAGAATGTAATAGATATACTATGCCTGTCTGAGCATCACATTGTCACTGATATGCAAAAGGTTAGCATCAATGGTTACAAATTAGCTGCATATGTAAGTAGAGATAATATGATGAGAGGAGGAGTTGCCATATATGTCAAAAGCTTCCACAGTGCAAAAAATTTAGAAACTAAAAAATTTTGTGTAGAGCAACATATGGAAGCATGTGCCACTGAACTTAAACTAAATGATGGCACTTTCATAATTGTAACAGTGTATAGGTCCCACTCAGGGAATTTCCAGCTATTTCTAGAAAACTTGGATGCTTTGTTGTGCTATCTGTCAGACAGGGGGAAGCAAATTATCATTTGTGGGGATTTCAATGTTGATTCCCTGAAAGAGTGTAATAGGAAGAATGACCTTTTAGTATTACTCAGTTCTTTCAATTTGAGCTTCGTCATTGATTTTCCTACTCGGATAACAAAGAACAGCAGTACATTGATAGATAACTTTTTTATAGACCAAGATAAGTTTAAGGACATAAATGCTTATCCTGTTGAGAATGGTCTTTCAGATCATAGTGCATAGCTTGTTACAGTACATGACATAGCTCCATGCAGTATAATAAATCAGACTTTCAAAGCAGTGCGTTCAATTAACAATATAAATATTGCAAACTTTAGGGAAAGCCTACAGCAGCTAGACTGGGATAAAGTGTATAAGGAACCCGATGTAATCTTGAAATATAACTTATTTCACAATACATTTTTAAGGGTATTTGAAAATTGTTTTCCCAAGAAAATAGTTAAACATAATTCCAAGAAAACATATAAAAAACCTTGGCTAACTAAAGGAATAAGAATATCTTGCAACCGTCAAAGAGAACTGTATCTAACAGCAAGGGGGAGTATTGACCCCGAAATTGTTCAATATTATAAAAACTATTGTGCTGTACTAAGAAAAGTTATTAAAAAGTCCAGAAGCATGTGTATCATGTCTGAGATCAGTAACTCTGATAATAAAATTAAAGCAATTTGGAATATTATTGAAAGGGAAACAGGGCAACCAAGAGTACAGGAAGACTTTAGTGCAATAAAACTGAATGACAAGTGCACTAACAAACAATCAGAAATTGAAAATATTTTGAATAATCATTTTTTTAAATGTTGTGGAGAAAATAGGATCTAGATCTTCACTAGAAGAGGCAAGGCTATTAATAGAAGAGGCCATACCTGCGCAGTTTGAAACAACTGTAATTCCACCAACCTCTCCCTCTGAAATCAGTAAAATAATAAACTCAGTGAAAAGTAAAAGCTCTTACGGAATTGATGGCATTTCCAGCAAAGTACTTAAAGCTTGTTCCCCACAGATAAGTAGGATTCTCAGCCACGTATGTAATAGCTCTTTGGAGCAGGGTGTTTTCCCTGATAGACTGAAATATGCCATTGTAAAACCATTGCATAAAAAGGGGGATACGTCGGATGTCAACAACTACCGCCCAATCTCTCTTCTGACAGCTCTATCAAAAATTTTTGAGAAAGTAATATATTCAAGAGTAGCCTCCCATATTTGTAAAAATAAAGTACTAACAAAATGTCAGTTTGGTTTTCAGAAAGGCTTTTCAACAGAAAATGCTATATATGCTTTCACTGATCAAATATTAAATGCTCTGAATAACCGGACATCACCCATTGGTATTTTTTGTGATCTCTCAAAGGCCTTTGATTGTGTAAATCATGGAATTCTTTTAGATAAGGTAAATCATTATGGTTTGAGTGGGGCAGTGCACAAATGGTTTAATTCATACTTAACTGGAAGAATGCAGAAAGTTGAAATAAGTGGTTCGTGTAATGTTAAAACAACAGCTGATTCCTCAAACTGGGGTGCTATCAAGCACGGGGTGCCACAGGGTTCGGTCTTAGGTCCTTTACTGTTCTTGATATACATTAATGACTTACCATTCCACATTGATGAAGATGCAAAGTTAGTTCTTTTTGCTGATGGTACAATTATAGTAATAACATCCAAAAACCAAGAACTAAGTGATGTAATTGTAAATGATGTTTTTCACAAAATTATTAAGTGGTTCTCAGCAAACGGACTCTCTTTAAATTTTGATAAAACACAGTATATACAGTTCCGTACAGTAAATGGCACAACTCCAGTAATAAATATAGAATTTGAACAGAAGTCTGTAGCTAAGGTAGAATTTTCGAAATTTTTAGGTGTGTCCATTGATGAGAGGTTAAACTGGAAGCAACACATTGATGGTCTGCTGAAACGTCTGAGTTCAGCTACATATGCTATTAGGGTTATTGCAAATTTTGGTGATAAGAATCTCAGTAAATTAGCTTACTATGCCTACTTTCATTCACTGCTTTCGTATGGCATCATATTCTGGGGTAATTCATCGTTGAGTAGAAAAGTATTCATTGCACAAAAACGTGTAATCAGAATAATTGCTGGAGCCCACCCACAGTCATCCTGCAGACATCTATTTAAGGATCTAGGGATCCTCACAGTAACCTCACAGTATATATATTCCCTTATGAAATTTGTTGATAATAATCCAACCCAATTCAAAAGTAATAGCAGTGTGCATACCTATAACACCAGGAGAAAGGATGATCTTCACTATGCAGGGTTAAATCTGACTTTGGCACAGAAAGGGGTAAATTATGCTGCCACAAAAGTCTTTGGGCACCTACCAAACAGCATCAAAAGCCTGACAGATAGCCAACTAACATTTAAAAATAAATTAAAAGAATTTCTAGATGACAACTCCTTCTACTCATTGGCTGAATTTTTAGATATAAACTAAGTAAAAAAAAAAATTAATCATTAGTGTCATGCAATATTTTGTGTAATGTAATTTCTTGTACAGACATCTTTTATTAACCTGACACGTTCCACATCATTACGAAGTGTCGTATTCATGATCTATGGAACAAGTATTAATCTAATCTAATCTACTCTAATCTAGTCCTAGTGGACTGATGACCTCAGATTTAAGTCCCATAGTGCTCAGGGCCATTTGAACCAAACTGCACTCAGCAGTACCTTTCGGCTGTTTCTTTGCATGTTTTCATGCCAGGAGGTAAGTGAGCAGCTGGTGATGCAAAGACAGCTGCTGGGTAATCACTTTATGTACGACGTTACTGCTGTGTGGCTTTAAATAAAAAAGCTAGGTTAGCGGAGTCAATGAAGCATGTTCACTGCACTTAATTTGGCTGTAAGGTGGGTTTTTTACACGTTAATGATGCCAGCAAGAGCTTATCACACCTTAGTACGTTTTTACAATTAAGCCAAGTATTCGTTGGTGCCCATTACTATTATGTTGTACACAGTAAGCTAATCCTACCCTAATCTTCTTCTGTTCCTTTAACAAATTGAAGTTAGCGTTATTGTATCATTTAAAGAGTCCGAACGTTATATAGAATAGGACATTTTCTTCAGGCCAGGTAAATATTTGCATTCAATCCGAATTTTAAAAAGAGTCGTACGTTTTGCCATTGCATGGCATGATGTCACTCCAGGTATACGCTCTGTTATTTTGCATTTTGCACTACTTCCACTTGACGATGGCCACACGGACGCAATCACAATTAATAACTTTACAGTCAAAATTACGTCATTTACAAAGTTTTATATGGCTCCGAACAACAATAAAAGAAGTTTTTCTTTGTATTTTTCATGTGACATTAATACACTGAAGAGCCAAAGAAACTGATACACCTGCCTGACATCGTATCGGGCACCCGCGAGTACGCAGAAGTGCCGCAACACGAAGTGGCATGGACTCTTCTAACGTCTGAAGTAGTGCTAGAGGGGAAATCTGGTGGCCAGAGGAAGTGTTTGAACTCAGAAGAGTGTTCCTGGAGATACTCTGTAGCAATTCTGGACGTGTGGGATGTCGCATTGTCCTGCTGGAATTGCCCGAGTCCGCCGGGATACAGAATGGACATGAATGGATGCAGGTGATCAGGCAGGTTAGGTACGTGTCACCTGTCACAGACGTACTTTCATCTGTTTGGGGTTCCTTGTCACTCCAACTGCACACGCCCCACACCACTACAGGACCTCCAGCAACTTGAACAGTCTCCTGCTGACATCCAGGGTCCATGGATTTATGGGGTTGTCTCCATACACGTATACGTCCACCCACCCGATACATTTTGAAAGGAGACTCGTCCGGTCAGGCAATATGCTTCTAGTCATCGACAGTTCAATCTCAGTGTGGACGGGCTTTGTGTGGTGCAGTCATCACTGGTACACAAGTGGGCAGTCGGCTCCGAAAGCTCATATCGATGATGTTTAGTTGAATGTTTCGCACGCTGTCACTTATTGATGGCCCAGCGATGAAATCTGCAGCAATTTGCGGAAAGGTTGCACTTTTGTCACGTTGAACGATTCTCTTCAGTCGTCGTTGGTCCCGTTCTTGCAGGACCTTTTTCAAGCAGCAGCGATGTTGAAGATCTGTTGTTTTACCGGATTCCTGATGTTCACGGCACACTCGTGAAATGATTGTACGGAAAATCCCCGATTCATCGCTACCTCAGACATGCTGTGTCCCATCATTAGTGCGCCGACTATAATACCACATTCAAACTCACTTTAATCTTGATAACCTGGCGTTGTAGCAGCAGTAACCGATCTGACAACTGTGCCAGACTCTTGTTGTTTTATATAGGTGTTGCCGACCTTAGCTCCATATTCTGACTGTTTACATAAATCTGTATTTTAATACGCATTCTTATACCAGTTTCTTCGTCGCTTCAGTGTATTACGTTTCCTTGCACAAGTGTGTAATCACTTTTATACCATTTTCCATATCTTGCAGTCACATTCAAAAAATGGATCTGAGCACTACGGTACTTAACATCTGAGGTCATCAGTCCCCTAGAACTTAGAACTACTTAAACCTAACTGACCTAAGGACATCACACACATCCATGTCCGAGACAGGATTCGAACCTGCGACTGTAGGAGTCGCGCGGTTCCAGACTGAAGCGCCTTGAACCATTCGGCTACTTGCACTCGAAATATATCTGTGAACAGCCTAAATTCTGCTCAGTGGTATTTAATGCTGGCCCAGTTTGATGACAAAATAAATAGCATTTTTGACAGTAGTCTAGAAGGAAAAGGCACATTGTCTTTGTTGATCCATTATGGACTGTGGGGCAAAGGCTCACATGTATTTCTTGATACAATAATTTAGCAACGGCCGTATGTGTTGTACAGATTTATTTTATGAACTTCTTATATGCAACCAGTTTCGGCATTACATTGATGCCATCTTCAGGCCCCACACGCCATAGTCGTAAAATCGCTATACACGGAAGGAGCCGTATAAGGTTATCTGTGAATCAAACCGCTATGCAACAGCTCTTGGTGGCCAGGCGACACAGTCTGTGTCTATGGCGTGTGGGGCCTGAAGATGGCATCAATGTAATGCCGAAACTGGTCGCATACAAGAAGTTCATAAAATAAATTTCTACAACACAAACGGCTGTTGGTGAATTTTTGTATCAAGAAACGCATATTGTGGTCGGAATACCAGGAACAAGCGTTTAATTTAAGGCAAGGACAGACACGTGTCCCTCGCCGACCTACTTATCACATTGTACGGCTACGCCGTTGGCAGCCCTTTCTGTAAAAGACATTATTAAATTGCTACACTGCAAGCCGGCGACAGGCCGCTGTGTGGCGCTATTAGGGTGCGAAGTGAGCCACTTCCTTTCGAGGTAATGGCGCACTCGCCTCGTCACGGCGACGGCCGGGAAAAGTGGTTCCATTAGCGGAGGCGGTCGCCGGAGAGGGCGGCGGTAAGCTGTGTCTCCGTGGGCCGGACTGGTTGTAGGCACCATTGACCAGCGCTATCGCAGCGGTACAACGTCGCATAATAGGTGGTTGTAACGAGTGCGCTAAAGCAGACCGAGCGGGAAAACACACAGGCTTTACTTACGATCGTTTCACAGAAACTAACTGTAATAGGACCTCTAAAGTTTTCAATAAGGATTTATCAGACAAGATCAGCAGCATTGCAAGATTGTTCGCTGAAGATGCTGTTGTGTACAAGAAAGTACTGGACGACCGTGAGAAAATGCAGGATGACTTGGCTAAAAATTCCACTTGGCTTAATGAATGACATCTCTTTAAAATTATAAATGAGAAAGAACCAGGCAGTATCTGATTACAAGTTTCACGATGAACATCTTGCGCACGTCACATCGCATAAGTATTATGGGGTAATACTAAGAAGCGAAAAGAAATGGGAAGATCATTATTAAGAAAGACGAATAAAAAAAGAAACCACTCCGTCTACAGGCCACAAGTGGCCCATCGGGACCATCCGACCGCCGTGTCATCCTCATTGGAGGATGTGGAGAGGAGTCGCGTGGGGTCAACACACCGCTCTCGCGGTTGTTTTGATGGTATTCTTGACCTAAGCCGCTACTATTCCGTCGAGTAGCTCCTCAGTTGGCATCTAGAGGCTGAGTGCACCCCAAAAAGTGGCAACAGCGCATAGCGGCCTGGATGGTCACCCATCCAAGTGCCGACCACGCGCGACAGCGCTTAACTTCTGTGATCTCACGGGAACCGGTGTATCCACTGCGGCAAGGCCGTTGCCTTATGAAAGACGAATGGAAGATTTAAATTTGGTGGGAAGGTTGTGGGGAAAAATACAATGCATCTGTGAAGTAAATCACGTACAAGGTGACAGTGAGATCAGTTCTAGAGTATTGTTCCAGTGTTTGGAGTCCTTAAGGCGAGATAACAGCAAATGAATTCTCACACAGGCTTCTAGAATTGTTAGTAGGTTTGTACAACCCACATGAAGATGTAACATGTATGGTCAGGGAACCTAAAATAAAATCCTAGGTAAGAAGGCGATGTAGTTCTCGAGACACCTTGTCGGATAAATTTAGGGCAACAGTATTCGAAGAATACTGCGGGCTCTTATGCTGCCACCATCGTTTATCTCGCGTCGTGATTATGACAACAAGACAACGGAGATTAGGGTGCGTACAAAAGCATACGGGCAAGTCATTTTTTTCTCAGTACAGGAATGGAATAGGTAAGAAAACCGGTACTCTTAGTACGATGTGCACTGCACACTGGCTTGCGGACTATGCAGTCACATGTAGATCCAAACATTGTCATCTCTCTCTCTGTCTCTCTCTCTCTCTCTCCCTCTCTGTCTTTGTCTTTGTACTTATTCGCCGTAACTTTCAACATCACAGCTTTGTTTTCAGCACCTTTAATTGCCCTGCAGTAGGGCCGGCCACGGTGTGCCAAAGCACACGTAAGACGGATGCGAGGGCCACGTGCTGCCGATGCTCGGCCTCTCTCGGCTTTAATCGGCCCTTCTCGTAAGTACGCGGTACAGTGCAACATTTCATTTAGTACTGCGGTGTGGCATTCCTCGGTCTACACAACTCTCATTAGTTCAAACAATCGTAGTGCATCGCTGTTTACCCTTCGCTATTTGTTCGGTGTACGAAGGACGTTCGCAGGTCCAGTAGCTCTCTGCACATAAAAAGCCACATGCCTTTAAAAATTAATGGGGGTCACAGAAGAGAAAGACGAGAATTTTCGACATCTATTACACTGTACCATAATCAATGGGTACCTCAGATGTGTTACGGAGGAGCATTACAACATCATGCAGAAAGAATTTAGAGATTTAGTTGACAACGAAAAAGCAAAATATTCCAGCAATGGACAGACAGGATTCATTGTTCTGTATATAAAAAAGCAGCTTTTGCTAAATTTACAGGATGGAGCACGTGAAAAAATTGTTGGTACGAATAGTATAATTTCTGAACCCACACGCCTTATTCCACTGTCAACTGCAACAGTTTTCGATGGAACTGAACGAAGAGTGTGGAAACTTATATATTACTGCAAAGTTCGTTGGTTAAGTCAAGAGGTATGCCTGGAACGATTTCCCTATTTAAAACCCGCTATTTTTGAATTTATGTAGGGAAAAGGAGATCAGGAACGAAAATCAGAACTTCCAGAATCGATTGCTGACCTTGCATTTTCAGTGGACTTGACTGGACGCTGCCCACAAGACACTGCAAGGTGAGACTCTTATAAGAAAATCGCGTTGCAGAAGAACAAAAGAATCCAAAAAACACATTCCATTTCCCTACGCTCACTGGGGTCGAGGAAATTGCGAGGTTCGAAGGATTCTTTGTAAGCTTAAAAGAATTACAAGGATAGTTTTCTAAGCGTTTTGGGGACACTGCCAATCTTACATCTGCACCCCTGTGCGTGCGCAGACGGAACTAAGTGATGTGTAACGTAATTCCCATTTTACGGACATATACATTGCTTTCCTCGTGAAGAGTTTCCACGTCTCCATAGTGTGGTTCTGAAAGTGTGTGAAAGATCCTATTTTGATTATGAAACAAAGTAAGTCACGATTACGTGCGGAAATCTGTGTAACTGTTGTGTCTGTCCGTATACTGACAGACTGTATCATATAAAAATTATATTATGTCTACAGTGCACCCAAAATTATTAAATAATACAGAAAATTTGTTTCGTTCTAGTCTTATGTTGTCAAGAAATATGAAATGTGAAAAAAAGTTGTATCCAGAGCGCTTTCACACTTTATCCCGCTTCCACCTCCTCCCTTCCAGACAGCATGGCATGGCGGTGGAGGAAGTGGGCAGCTAGGCTGAGCGCTATGGGACAGGAGAACCAGGGCACAGTTTATGACACGAATTTTTGGCTGCCCCTGCTATACAGTGTACATATCTTTTTTTTTTTTTTCATCGGGACTGAAAAAGTTAGTTTTAACGTTATGTAGACTTCGATTTTACGAAGGTCGTTCAATAATTAAAGAGACAAATTGGTCTGGAGAAAAAAGCATTTACTTTTACAAAACAATACTTTTTCTAATTTTGAACATTTGTGCACTTGCTCCAACGGGCTACAACTTTTTTTTTTTATTCCGGCTGCAAAGAATTCTTTACTTTCATGTTTGAACAAATTTCCCACAAACTTTTTCACTTCCTCGTTGTCCTGGAACCTCTTCCCACTTAATGTCTCCTTCAGTGCACCAAACAAATGGTAACCATTAGGCGCTAAATCAGGACCGTAAGGGGGGTGAGCCAGTATTTCGCAGCCTATTTTGTCGATGGTTTCACAGGTTAGGTGACCAATATGTGGACGTGCGTTGTCTTGATGGAGAATCACACCTCTCCTCTGACATCCACGACGTCTCTCTCTCATGGCTGGCTTCACCTTGTGTACAGGAACTGTTCGTAACGTTATCTGTAAGAAGCTGAATTCAAAAAGACTGCAAGCAGTCCATCAATGGCAAGATTGTGACCGCCATGACGAGTTCTGCAGAGGGGAGGCACGGAATGAGGCTTCAGTGGTCCCTGTCGCTTCTACAGCCGGTAGATGAACATTGAAGAATAACTGCAGACGTTTTCCTCAAATGTAGTGCTAAGAATCCATCAAGCCGAGGTTAGTTTGAATACTATCATACTGAACTACATCCAAGAGGCTACACTTCTTTGCGGATGCATTTTTTTTCTACTTGCTTGGCTGTGGTACATATTAAATCTTCGTAAGATAATGAACATCGCTTGTTTGTGAAGCTACTCAGCGTAAATCTTAAAGTTTGCCAGCTGAGATGATAAGTGGCAGTTTAACTCTCAAAAATTTCGAGATTATCTTAGATTAGATACAGGTTTTTTCCATTTCTCCTGGAAAGCTCGAATTGTACTGTGGTTTTCGTCCAACTTTAAGTTCTAGTACCATTGGAAATTATTGTTTGGACTGGTTTTGAGGATGGATGCATACAATATCCATTAGAACTGTGTCCTGTACAAGCCATGTAGATAACCATCGCATTGGTGATTAATTTCATGACACATTTCTCCTCCAGTTATGCTCATGTGCTCACATGCAAAACACAAAATAGCATGAACTCTGGGCTATAAATATATCTCTTGCTCTACTGCAACTATTCCTGAGTGTCAGCAACCAACATCACACCAGTGCCTTGAAAATGCTTAATACACAGTGGACAATCTTCCGGAAGATAGACGAAGCTGTACACCAGGAGACCCAAGCACCGACAGAGGCTGCAGCGACCTATACTCTTCTTCAAGACACTTGGTCGAAAATAGAGCGGGTTGTATCCAGTGTCGGGGCCGGAGCAGGCTCACCTCAGTGCTAAGCAAAGTCTTCAATCCATCCTCTCCCGAAACATTCTCAACACTCGAAACAACGTCGCCTCGTCTGCGTCAACAAGTGTGGCTTCTGTCCGTATTTCTCGTCTAATGATCACCTCATGTATCTCACGCATCTCCTATCCCACCAGATCGGGTCCCGAAAATCTGCTATTTTAGTCTCCCTCATAGTAGAGAAAACTTATTACCATGTATTGCGTTCTGGTCTCCTTTTCAAACACGAGACATATGCACTTCCAGTTAACTATGTCTGTCTTACCTCGTCCTTCCTGTCCAAGCGCCCATTCTTTGTCACTGTTAAAAAAACCAATTCCCATCCCTTCCATCCCACTGCGGGGGTATCCCAAGGCTCTGACCTCCCCCCTCTCCTCTACCTCCTCTACACTGATGATGTGCCCAAATAATCTCCACCAGTACACCTCCTTCAGTATGTTGACTACACCACTATTCTAGAAATCCCAGCTAGCCTTCGAAACCCACTTCATTCAGTTTACGTCCTGGTGTAACCAATGGCTCCTCAAGATCAGCCTCTCCAAAACCTGGCCAATAATTATAGGAAGAACTGACTGTTGTGTCTCCATGACCTTTACCTCAACATTTACAGCTGTCCTGTCCAGTTATTAGTTAACTTGGACTACCCCTCGACCCGCTGTGGACTTAGAGTGTGGCCACAGAAGGTGGAGACTCCACTGTTGTGGCAGACTTGTGGATTTCTAAATTTATTCCTGTTTAACATTTGAACTGTTACACTCTGAATTTGGATAAATTTGCTCTCTGTGGTCCTTCAACTTCGGTCATTAATTTTGTGCATTAACAGTGAGCATTCTACGGTATTCTGATTTTGATGAAGTGTACGTTTAAGGAACTTGAACGCAGTGACAATCTAACCGGCCTTCAGCAGCCGGAAGTATTATTGTTTTATTTGAAGAATTGACTTATTTTGTGTTTTGTTTCAATCCACATCGAAGTAGATGTGCTATTACGCCTGGGCTCAATTTACAATTTTGGTTCTTGTAAATACCCGACGGTTATTAATATAGGAAATCGATTTCAGCTGTTTTGAACAAATAGGCGCCGATTCGTCGATAGTATTGAGATAGATCTATTAGAAAAGCTGCTCTATAGCACATGGTTTGCGCCATATCCGTTACGTACCGCATTATATGATGAGGCTTTTTCTTTACAGTGTAGTTTATTGCCTGGCTGGCATTTCCACAATAGTGAAAGTATTTTCTGTTATATTCAGAGAAAAAGAGAAAGAACCTCTCATACGTTAGAGCTCTTAAAACAATACACTTCGCAAAGTGTTACAAGATTTGGTAATACTTTATGTCGCAGGTCCCATACTGGCGACAAACACATTTTATTTCATGGGGACGACCGTCTCCAAGTCAGTAATTAACTTCGTAAAATATATGTTACGACGGTCTTCAAACGCACAGGCGGCGGCCGTAATTAGTCGGCCTGTGTAACGCAAGGCAGAAAGCGCCGCGTTTCTTGCTTTTACAGACACACAAGACGCGTTCTCAACACGCGACACGTCGCTCAGCCAGAGACTCCTGTAATTAAGAGCGGCTGTGATAAACGCCGCAACTAGAGGGAGGGAGGTCTAGTTTCAAAGGCTAACAGTTCCTCCGGCAGCGCCGCACATGGCTGTACACGACCAGAGAGGACTGCAAAGGGATTTTAAAACAAGCGACAGCTCTTGCGTTATTGCCGTTCATAAAGTCGAAAGATGGTCCACTGGAAGTAGTAAACCAGTTATCACGTGTTCGCCACTTATTATGACTTTATAAAGGTATTCTGTGAGGAACTGCCCAGTTCAGGGGTCAGTGACTTCTGAATCTCTTCAGGGTTACCCAAGTTTTTGCCCTATAAACTTAGTTTAAGTTTCAGCCAGATTCGTCTTTCTGTAATAAACATGTATGCTGTGTATTGGAGCTTTGAGATTGCGTCATAGGAAGAGATCTGAGGTTCCACTGTCGACAAAAGAGCCTGAGAGCGAGGAAAATTTTCCGAATGCAAAGGGAGCGATGGGAAATTCATCTAATAGGGTGCGATCCAAAGAGAAACAACAGATTTCAGCTGTTTACTACAGACAACCTATAAAAAAATAGAAACACATAGCAATTATCACTGGATACTGGAATGTTCAA
Organism: Schistocerca gregaria; assembly: GCF_023897955.1. Classification (NCBI taxonomy): domain Eukaryota; kingdom Metazoa; phylum Arthropoda; class Insecta; order Orthoptera; family Acrididae; genus Schistocerca; species Schistocerca gregaria. Next base: position 742,170,630 of record NC_064920.1, on the reverse strand, counting down.
AGTTTTGACACAGATCCGCTGTTGTTCGTTTGTAGCAACGTGGCGACTGCACCACGACAGAAATCATTTTGTTTGTTGTAACTTGGCCGAAGGGAAGGGCAGTAAAATCTTGTTCATTGTTTTTGGTCTCCCGGAACACCAGATCTCACACCTTGCGACTTTTTCCTGTAGGGGCACATAAAAGACAACCTTTGTCCCACATACTAGTTACTTTTCAGCATCTGAGAAATCAAACCACCGTGTGTGGAATGAAATTTATCACCATATCGATGTTTCTCAAGTAACGCATGGTGCTCAAGCTAAACGTATGGTGTAGTGCCCATGCGAACACAAAACTTGGAACCTTCCTCTATCCAGTGAGGTGCGCAATGCGCTTCTGTCTTTCCCAGTTTGTCTGTTATAATCAGCTGATGTCTGTACTGTTTTTTCAGTCACCCTGTACAAGTCAGAAAGCATTCGACCACATCCTTATCTGTTTCTTTGTTAAGTTACAGCAAGTAAATAATTCTATGACAAAGGTAACTTTAAGAATGTGTGGTAAGTGTACCGAAGACGGTCTACAGCTGCTAAAGTCTAACATTTTACCAAATTTTTTCAGTAGTGTAGGGGAAACCGAGGCGAACAATTTGGTAGAGGACACTTGTGGTCTGTCGAGCCGGGAAACAGCCTCAACTTGGCGTACAAAGACCACATTACCGACAGCGCAACGCATCAATCGATATTTTGAGTGTCCTCTCACCCTCTTACCCGGCCACTTTGTTGGCCTTAACTATTTAGAGCTCATTAATTTTTTAGATAAAATTGGTATTGAATATTAGACACGTCTTGTTCTTACACTTACAAACAACAATATTGACGTTTCTGTAAAATTTACATTCAAATTTTGTAAATTTTAACAGTGTATAACTAACAAATCGTTTTATTTTTCCGGCCTTCTTACTACAGAATTTTGTGCTTTTAACTTGTTAAGTTTACGCAATTAGATTTTACATAACCTTTACGAAAGTCTTTTTCCTTCCGTTACTGTCATTGGAAACTTTAAATACTAATGTAAAAAAGAAAATCAAGAAGCTCATCGACTAAAGACTAAGAGAGCGAGACGGTATTCAAAACATCGGTCGCCGTGAATGCGCTGTAGTTTAGGTGGCTCTTTTAGGACGATTTCCGGTTATTTCTCAGACAGATCACACTGTTCATCAAGACTTTTTCTATAGTACTGGGGTACGTTGTAAACAGTTATCGTTTATGCCCTGTACACGGCATTCCAAGAGATGATAAATACAGACAACGATGTAATGGAAAATGGGTAAAAGGCAGTACAAAATATGAAGGAGCTGCGAAGAAATCTGCAGGAAACAGTCTTGCAAAAGTCGATGCAAAATGGTTGAACATGCTGGAGGCAGACATTATAAATAGTAGTAAAAGGGAAAGTAGCGACTTGGGAACACTTATATTCGGAAAACAGGCAGAGCCAGACGAATTAGATTAATTTTCGTATCCAAAAAGCTTCATCGTTCGTTATGGTCGGAGCAAGGATGATCTCAGAAAGTGTCAGAAGGGAAGACAGATGTTTTCTGGTCTGGTCTCAAATACTGACGGGGCTAAAAGAAGTAGTCCACAAAAGAGCGCAGCTGTAGACTGTGACCGTACAGACTTTGGTATACACGTTACAGCCATTCTTTAATCATTAGAACCAGTATGCTTTTACTGCAACTTTGAACTGAACACGCCTCAACCCATTTTGCGAAATAAAGAAATATTTGATAAAGAGAACTGTTAACATAGTAATGTGCGAGATGTAACAGCCGTGTAGCTGGATATATTTCTTTAGCAAAAGCTATAGAGATTTGATTACCATCGTTATTTTATGATATAAATACAATAATACGAGGGTCGCTCCACAAGAAATGCATACTATTTTTGTAAAAATACAGTTTCCATTCTGCATGTGTGAAAGTGTTACAGTGTGTCCCTTTTGTTTTCAAACTTAGTCCAACCTGTTCCCGTAAGTGGCGCCGTCACAGCATGTTTTCAAGATGGCTGCCTCATTTGGCGTTCGTCAGAAGCAACGTGCTGTCATAGAATTCCTGTGATGTTAAAACGAGACAGTGGGAAACATCCACAAGATTTTGAAAAAGGTGTATTCAGGTGCTGTTTTCGATCGCAGTACAGTTAGTCGGTGGGCAAGCAGGTTACGTGATGAAAGCGGGCCCGGCAATATTGAGGATTGTCCTCGCAGCAGCAGGCTTCGTACTGCACGCACTCCAGACAATGTGCAGAGAGATAACGAATTGGTGACTGCTGACAGACGCATCACAGTGAACGAATTGTCTCGCTACGTTGGGATAGGGGAAGGAAGTGTTTGCAGAATACTGAAAGTATCGGCGTTAGAGAAGGTTTGTGCCAGGTGGGTTCCCAGGATGTTGACATTGGCTCACAAAGGAACAAGAAAAACGATATGTAGTGAACTTTTGGAACAGTACGAGAATGGTGGAGATGAATTTCTTGGAAGAATTGTGACAGGTTATGAAACATGGCTCCATCATTTTTCCCAAGAGACAAAGAGGCAATCAGTGGAGTGGCATCATGCAAATTCACCCAAGAAAAAACAATTCAAAACCACACCTTCTGCTGGAAAAGTTATGGCTACGGTATTTTTCGATTCCGAAGGACTCTTGCTTGTGGACATCATGCCAAGTGGAACCACCATAAATTCTGATGCATTTGTGACGACACTGAAGAAACTTCAAGCTCGACTGAGTCGTGTTTGACCACATCCGCAAAAGCAGGATGTTTTGCTCCTGCTGCACGACAATTCACGGCCACATGTCAGTCAAAAAACCCTGGAAGCGATCATAAAACTCGGATGGTCAACACTGAAACACCCCTCTTACAGTCCTGACCTGGCTCCATGAGACTATCATCTCTTTGGGAAAATGAAAGACTCTCTTCGTGGAACAAGGTTTGAAGATGATGACTCCCTTGTGCACGCTGCCAAACAGTGGTTCCAACAGGTTGGTCCAGAATTTTACCGTATGGGTATACAGGAGCTGGTTCCAAGATGGCGTAAGGCAGTTGAGAGGGATGGAAATTATGTGGAGAAATGAAAATTATTGTTATTAAAGGATGTATCTACAAACTGTAAAATTTTCAAACATGTAGAATAAAAGATGGATTTTAAAACTTAGTGTGCACTTCTTTTGGAGTGACCCTCGTATAAGGTATGAGGAGGTTCTCAGTAGAATCAGCAAAAAATGGAAATATAGAAGACACCGGCGAGAAGACGGGATAGGTTGATAGAACATGTTTTAAAACATCAGGGAATAGCTTCCATGTTACAAGCGCCGGAACGAAGAAGAAGAACGTAAGACCAGAGAAGGCGGCGAGGCGACATCAACCAACAGCGTGCTGACCAGGACGTCACCACGATAGGAGCGGCACCTAGCCGAAGCGAATATAAGCGCAGCTCCTGCCAGCCTCCGCGTGACATTAGTGGACGGTATTCGCTGAGTATTAGCGCGGCCTAGCAGAGAGTGCTACGAGAACAGTTATTAGCGTTCCATATCCACTGTTTGTTTGGACATTGTCCATAGCGAAGAACATTAGTGTTTGCATGTCTCCCATCGTTTGCGATACCATTGTTATTTCAAAGTTAAGTATTGTCAATCTGCTTTATTGAAATAAAACTACTACTATTATTTACTTGAATTGTTGTGTAGCATTCCGAGAACGCAGCATCCTCTAGGCACCCTATACGAGACGACTGGGCAGGACCTCACATTACTAGAGGGAGCTGTAGGGGGTAAAACCTGTAGTGGAACACAAATAATGAAATACATACAACAAATGAAACTGCAGGGTGCAAGTGCTACTCAGAGATAAAGAGGTTGATACACGAGAGGAATTCGTGGCGGGCCGCAACGAACTGAACCTGTCAGAAGACTAACGTTCTCTCCACAAAACAGGGAGGCGATTTCAGATACAACAAGGACGAAGGGACGGTTCATTGTAGTCACTCGCTGCAACGATTGACATGTTTTGAATGAGGGCAAGCTTGACATTCAGTCCAGTGATTAATGGAACGCTGGATCCCCAGGAAGCGACCATGAAATCAGGCAATTTTTCCTGAAAGGTCCGCTCACTCTTATGGAAGAACTGAATGAACTGCAGAGTAGTCGATACGTGTATCGAAATCTGACTTCCTTTATTACTCGAAATTCGTATTCTCGTGTGCTGATATAATTCATTCTTGACAGCGTGCACATCATGGAATAACATATGAGTAACGTTTAGAGTTCTGTACTGTCTTTCTTATTTGGTTGCCTCTGTGGTCGTTTAGCCTGTGCGAAACATACATGGCATTTGTGTGTTCGTTGATTTTGTATGAAATAATGTTTCCATTATAAGTCTATAATGCTACAATTAGTAACTACCATTCTATGAAAGTCTGTCCCTACAAAATCTTAAATAATGCACTCTGCTCTGAGTCAATAATTTGGTATTTGTAGCTTGTGACAATCGGTGGATCACATTCGCAACATAATGTAGGCTGTAGTACATAAAACTCTTAACGTTTCTACAATGACGCTCTTCAAGCTACATCCTCAAGTTAACAACAGACGTGCCTTTATATAGCGCAAAAGTGATTAACCGAGTGCGTTGTTTCATTGTATGCTCTCAACACGTATTACCGTTATTATGCAATCCTATCATTTACAGCACTTTACTAATACATTTATCTTTTAGTTTTAATAAATGTGACTCATGAAGCGCTTGTGCTAAAGTCAATATCGTTTTGCTATCGTCAGTCGAAAATCATTGACTTTTACTAATATTATTTGTTTTCTTACACGTGCTCCGAGATACTCGCAATTCTAATAAACTTGCCTGCTCCCGAAATCGGCGTTAACAATATTACGGACTATTCGGTTCATACATGATTGTACGAAGTAACGTGCCTGTACTAACGTTCTAATAATCAGTTGTCACTACTACATTATGGACGCAAAGTTCCATTCCCAAATGGTCTATTTTCTATTACGACATTTTTACATTCTTTTCAATAGTGTTACAAGAAGAGCATTTTATGGCAGTGAAACGCAGGTCATTGAAGAATTCAAGAAAAAATGGAGACACTGAAATGCGATTCTGTGAAAGTCTGGACGTATCGCTAAATGAAGTGGTCTTAAAAAGAACAGATGGTGAAATAATTACACGAAGAGTTACCAAAAGAGGGAAAGACTAAGATTCGATTATTAGAAATGAATTATTGTGAATTTTGGTTGCAGTAAGTACAAACAAGTGAAAAAATTAACATAAGATAGAAAGGGACGTTGAATGTCATCAAACGCAGAGAAAATCTAATGAGAAGGAAACGAAATAAGTCTTCGTACGCGATGCAGGACCGTCGAAAATCATTAAACATTGATTTCCAGTTAAACTTTAAGAAGTATATTCTTTAATAGAGACCTTTCACCTACCAGTTTTGCTGGAAGGCTCATTGTTTGAGTGTCACAACTTGTAATATTTTTTGTATGGAATGTTCAAGATATGAATCATGCCTGTTAATGCGCCAAAAAATTAATTTACAAATTCCATTTGGCTACTTCAGACAAAACCATTATAATATATGGAATATTATTCAGTGGTTTTCTTATAAGAGATTGTCTTAAATCGAAAGCGTTAAGACGCTGAAGTTAAACATCGAGCGAGGTTTTCACTGTTATCATTTCTCGGTAGTAGCCTTGAGTCTTGTAGGTCTATGAAAAGAGAGCTTTCACTGAATCGTATCTGATTAGTTATCTCTCACTGTAGCGCAACGGACGGAAGAAACTGGACGTGGTAAGGGCTCCGATAATCGACCAGTTCCAATGACATAGTGAATTATGCGAAAGATTATGCGTATGTGAAAACTTACATGCAAGGGTATATGCAAGGATGCGAGAAACGTTTGGGGGGTTATAGATCACGTCGTGAGGAACGCCCTTGTTGCAGACAAAATCTCCGCTGACGTTTCCCGGCGCCGCAGGCATCCTTAGACTGGGTATGCCCCTTAGAGACGGCAGGTTGTAGGCACTCCGTGGTGTTCGTATGTAATGTGTGTTGCCTGTTATCCAGGAATCTGCTCTGCGTGAAAGGCTGCAGGCTGAGCATAATTGAAGTTCCTGATTCAGACTTCCTCATTTTAGAGACACTTATTCGTATGGTTTTCTGGTTGAAAATCACTTTTCTCAGTTTACTGAGCTAGGTAGTATGCTACAGACCTGCTTAATAAATCCTGCTGGCTCCGTAATATCTCTTCGTCCCAGGGCTGGTGAATCCCAACTCTCGGAGAATATAACATGAATTCACAGAGAGGCTCAGACAAACTATTGACGATCGGTATCCCCTTTTTGGGAGTGAGTGTCAATCCGGGTGGCTAAAATCCCGTAAAGGATAATAGAAGAACCACCAGCTAATTACCCACCTGCACAGGAAGTGGCCAGCGGATTCAGCACAATCTGGAAGACATGGAGCACACTGAACCGAATAAGGACAGGGGTTGCCCCAGTGAGTTCATCACGCCTTACGACAACCTCCACTATATTTTGGACTTCGCTTTTGGTTAGACGTTCCCAACGCAAATTCTGTCGCTACAAATCAGACGGAATTACCAGTTCGTTCTGCACGTCTACGGTTCACCATCTGTGCCAGTGATGAACTGTGCATCTTCCTGCTCCAGAGTAAGATACCTACGATAATGTATAAGTTGGCCTCTACAGATGGCACTTAAATGTAGTAGTTGCATAACTGAGACGTAGACTGATAAATGCCGAATATCCACCTCACACCATTAATGAAGTGTGCATTTTGTTACCATCCATTTTCATGTTAGTCATAGGTTTCACAATGAGAAAAACTATGGACTACTCCAACATGGGAAAACGTTGGACTGAGTAGTCTAGGCTTGCTGACTTGGATTTTGCTGATAACATCGTTTTTCTGGCAGAAACGTCACAAAGTGTGCAGCTAATGACTACCAAGCTGGATGGAATAGACAGTTCCGTGAGGGTAAAAATAAATGATGATCAGGGAAACACGATGTACATAAGAAGTGGAAATGTATCTACTCAAATTACATTACAGCAGGATGCATTTAAACATGCTGACCGACTTTGTATCTCGGCAGCCTCAGCTGTAGTAGTGAGGCCGCAGATGCGGATAACAGCAGCAGAACTGGGAAGTATTCTATCTTCCATGAAATGCGACCCATATTGCAATTTAACTCTAGAAGTATGTGCACAAAGCTTCGGCTGTGCCCCTCTGTCATCCTGGTGATGGCCACATATGTATGTGAGACCTGAAAAAGGTCAGCGAAATCAGCGCACAAGCTTGAGGCGAATCTTGATCAGTTATCGTTTGAAATGATGAAGTGCTGAGAAGAAGTGGTCTGGACAACCTGAGTTACAGAAGTAGAGGAAGACCTCGTAACAGCTGGGAACGAATTTTTGCAAAAGGAACTTCAGTGCTTGGACATAAACTGGAAAGAAGCAGAATACCTGGCGGCTGATCGATTCTACTAGAGCAGACCTGTTGCCCGATGTGGTACTTTTTATTCAAGGAACTAATTCTAAGTATGTAAGTAAGCCTATCCGTTCGCCTGCGCCCCTTTAACGTTCCGTTAGATCTCAGAAGCGTCGCGTCATTGAACCGCAACCAGACTGGGCAAGCATTCGGTTGATTCAACACACGCAGGCTGTTGGATGTGGCAAAGGTCACTCTGCGGCAGTTCACTGAATGTTGCACCGCCTTAGTCCAGTCAGTGCAGTTGTGCCGTATGCTGAGAGTGAGTGTGTGTGAGAGAGAGAGAGAGTGGGAACGCCCAACGGCTCACCTCATCTTGATCTGCGAGCTGGGGAACATGGCTCTGGTGCTCGCGGTCAGGTCCTTGGGCTCCTTGCCGTCCGCCTCGCCTCGAATCTCGCACTTCACATTCTTCCTGCAACATAAACAACAACAAGGTCTGTATTAGATGTTAGCATTGATAGCAACAAATTCTAAAATCTCTTGGCTTAAAATATCTTTACGTCACAAGAGCTGTAAGTTGGGAAATTCTTATTTGGAAACCTAGTGCTATGGAGATGCTGCGTTGTAATTGTACACCACGTGATCAAAAGTATCCGGACCCCGAAAAACATACATTTTTCGTATTAGGTGCATTGTGCTGCTACCTGCTGCCAGGTACTCCATATCAGCGACCTCAGTAGTCATTAAACATCGTGCATCGTGAGAGAGTAGAATGGGGCGCTCTGCGGAACTTACGGACTTCTAACGGCGTGTTACTTGAGTCATACGTCTGTTCGCCAGATTTCCACACTCCTAAACATCCCTAGGTCCACGGTTTCCGATGTGATAGTGGAGTGGAAACGTGAAGGGTCACGTACAACACAAAGGCGAACAGGTTTACCTACTCTGTTGACTGATAAGAGACCGCCAACAGTTGAAGAGGCCCATAGTGTGTAATAGTCACTAATCTGTCCAGACTATCACACAGGAATTCCAAACTGCGTCAGTATTCACTGCAAGCACTAAGACAGTTAGGCGGGAGGTGAGAAAATTTGGATTTTATGGCCGAGAGGCTGCTCATAAGCCACACATCTCGCCGGTAAATGCCAAATGACGCCTCGCTTGGTGTAAGGTGCGAAATATTACACGATTGAACAGTGGAGTGACGAATCAGAGTAGACAATGTGACGATCCGATGAGTATGGCGAATGCCTGGTGAACGTAATCTGCCGGGGTGTGTAGTGCCAACAGTAAACTTCGGAGGCGGTGCTGTTATGGTGTGATTGTGTTTTTCATCGAGAGGGCTTGCACCACTTGTTGTTTTGCGTGGCACTATCACAGCACAGGCCTACACTGATGTTTGAGTACCATCTTGCTTCCCACTGTTGGAGAGCAAATCGGGGATGGTGACTGCATCTTTCAACACGATCGAGCACCTGTTCATAATGAACGGCCTGTGACGGAGTGGCTACACGGCAGTAACATCCCTGTTATGGACTGGCCTGCACAGAGTCCTGACCTGAATCCTACAGATACCTTTGGGATGAACGTCGACTTCGTGCGAGACCTCACCGACTGACATCGTTACCTCTCCTCAGTACAACACTCCGTGAAGGATGGGCTGCCATTCCCCAAGAAACCTTCCAGCACCTGATTAAACCATATGCCTGCGAGAGTGGAAGCTATCATCAAGGCTAAGCGTGGGCCAACACCACACTGAATTCCAGCATTACCGATGGAGGGCGTCACGAGCTTATTTGTATTTTTCTGCCAGGTGTCCGGATACTTTTGATCACATAGTGTACCTTTATTTCTGATGTGCGCTTCCATTTCTCGATATCAACTCGTATATCAATACTGATGGCCACGAAACAGATGAAGTTAAGGAATTCTACTACCCAGACAGCAAAACAAGCATTCACGGGTGGAGCAAAGAGGACATCAGAAGCAGACTAACACGGGCAGAAGTCTAACAGTATCAAACATAGGCCTTAATTTGAAGAAGAAATTTTTGACAATATACGTTTGGAGCACGTCATTGTATGGTAGTGAAACATTGATTGTCGGAAAAACGGGACACAAGAGAATCGAGACATGTGGAGCTATAGACGAATGTTGAAAATTAGGTGGACTGATAAGATAACGAATGAAGAGGTTTTGCGCAGAATCTGAGAGGAAAGGAATATGTGGAAAACAAGTAGAAGGGACACGAGGATAGGACATTCTTTAAGACATCAAGGAATGACTTCCCCGGTACTACAGGGAGCTGTAGAGGACAAAAACTGTAGAAGAAGACAGAAATTGGAACACATTCAGCAACAAATTGAGGACGTAGGTTGCAAACGCTACTCTGAGATGAAGAGGTTGGGACAGGAGAGGAGCCGGACGCTGTGGCAAAGCGGTTCTAGGAGCTTTAGTCCGGAACCGCTCTGCTGCTACGGTCACAGGTTCGAATCCTGCCTCGGGCATGGATGTGTGTGATGTCCTTAGGGTAGTTAGGTTTAAGTAGTTCTAAGTTTAGGGAACTGATAACCTCAGTTTTTTAGTCCCATAGTGCTTAGAGCCATTTGAACCATTATGAACAGGAGAGGAATTCGTACTGGGCCGCATCAAACCAGACAGAATACTGATGGTAAAAAAAAAGAAGGATATACTGCCTTACTGCCTTCGCGTGTAAGTCACAGATTTTTACAATTCAATAACCGGTTTCGACCGGCCAATGGTAATCTACAGATTAAAGACAAAGGATGTAAGCAGTTTCCGTCCCATTGATTACGTTGCTGTACGTTACCTATAACAACAATACATATCTATGTACGTATTGATGACAAGGCGACGGAAACTACTTGCAGCTCGTGGCTTTAGTCTGAAGATAACCACTGCCTGGTAGAAACCGTATACTGCATTGCCAAATGCTTACTTGATTGGTTGTAAAATATAAAAAAATAAAAGATTATTATTATTCATCTTTTGTTTGAGCATCACAATTTGTTCGTTTTTGATTCCTAATGTATTATTGACGAAATACGGTTCTGTCTTGAACGAAAAAATTTTTGTTTTATTTCCGAAAGGATTGAAAATAGCCGCAGAAAAAATAATTATATACAAATAAAACTGAGTTCAACCAATATCGGGCTGACAGGTAGAAATTTCAGCTTCAGATAAACTGAACACAGAAGGGTACTTAAATGTACAGCAGTCATTCCACGTTTGCAAAGTAGATTATGGACACTAACCACAGACTAACAGACATAAACACAGCTATCCAAAGAAATTTGACACAGAAACAAATTCCATATACAAATGGCCATAAAAGAAGGGAAAGAAATAATGAACGAATACACTGCATTGTGCAACGGAACATGGTTCTGAGCTCCAAAGGAACTATCGGAAGATCAAGGCACATGAAGTCGCGTCCACGCCGGTCACGCCGAGCCGTACAGCCTCACACCGAGCACAAGCGTCGGCGCACAGCAACGTCGATGTGCGCAGAATGGCGCCGAGTTTTCGTTCAAGTGGTTCTAAGCACTATGGGAATTAACATCTGAGGTCATCAGTCCCCTTGAACCTAAGGACATCACACACTTCCATGCCCGAGGCAGGATTCGAACCTGAGACCGTAGCAGCAGCGCGGTTCCGGACTGAAGCGCCTAGAACCGCTCGTTCACAGCGGCCGGCTCGAGTGTTCGTAGTTCCAGTGCGTGCGCGCTCGCGTCAGCTAAGTGGAAAAAGAGAATCGCCGTCCAAACAGACCTGCGGACGAACGAACCGCCCGCAACACATAAAAAAAGATTCCATAACAACTGATTCATAGTGACACACACTTCACACACCCTGTAGAGGCGCAAAAAAGCCGGATTTTCATAAAGTAAGTAGATTCAGTTTACAGACACGCTCCTTCCCCCCCCCCCCCTCCTCGCCACTCTCTATCTCTCTCTCTCTCTCTCTGTCTCTCTCTCTCTCTCTCTGTCTCTCTTATTCATCATTTTATGAGCTCATGCGTAACAAACATATATCCACAACATTTTTCAAAAGCTATTATTTTATCAGAAGAAAACAAGAGATCAGTATTGACAGCGGTATATTACATAATGACAGCACTCTACTCTAACATTAGAAAATCAGAAAAAACTAAAGTTTCATTTTAGGCCTGATATTTTGCTAACTATACGTAACAGAAAAATACTCATTAATTGCATATAACATTCTGAAACAAAACATCGACTGTACGGCAAATGCCAGATAGCCACTTAAACATCAGTATGTGATACTAAAGTATTACTTTCCTGTTAGCAATTTTATAAATGTTAATAAAATTATTTAAGAACTGTATATAATTTGATGGAAAATTTCTTTACGTGTTAACAGACAGAAAATAAGTGAGAACACCGACGATGGTGAAACTTAACCGAAACATTGTGTTCGCCCAAGGCAGAACCGTATTTCCATAATTATAATATATCTGAGAAGGTCACGCTCCAGTAATGCAACATTCAAAATTTGGCTTATTTTTCTTAACATAAAAGCTTAGGTGTTATTAGATTTATACTTACGGTTCGTGGAAACTAAATCACTCAGCAAAATAATTAATATGAGTCTGTGGATATGTTCACATAACTTACGGGTTTGCTGCCGGGTGACGTCGTCGAACACCGCCGATATTTAGACAGGAGCACACCCTGCGATTCTCAAGGCACAAATGCATGAAAGAAGAAATGTGCAAGCAAATTTAATACCTCGGTTCACAGAGGAGAAACAAGGAAGACACCACACACAGAACAAGTGTCAACACAAAGATAACCAACATCAGAAATATCGAAACTTACTATTAATCAACAGGTGAGGAAGCACTAATTCTGTCCCTCTGTTTTTTGATGAGAGACAGAGCCGGATTCTAAGCAGCATTTAAAGAAAATCCACCATCTCTCTTAATAAGGTTGCTTGATAGTCTGATTTCAACAACTTTCTTAATAACACTACCCCAATAGCTGGACGTGCAGCCCACAATCTCCGTGCTGTTGTATTCCATAGGATGACCGGTGTCAAGGCAATGTTCTGCAATAGCGGATTTGCTCGGCTGTTGTAAGCGTGTTTGACGCTTATGTTCAATACACCGGTCTTCCACAGTCCTAATTGTCTGACCAATATATGACATGCTACAACTGCAGGAATACGGTAGATCCCAGCCTTACGCAAACCAAGATCATTTTTTACGGACGCCAACAGGGCCTTGATAATAGAGTGTGGTCGAAAAACTCATTTCACCTCATATTTCCGGAAAATACGCCCAATCCTGTTAGAAATGCTTCCTGCGTAACGCAAGAAGGCCGTAGACTTAGGTGCCACTTCGTTGCTATCGACACTCACCCGTTGCACAGAAGGCTGATAGCTGCCTCTCACTACAACGATTCTGACGAAAGGTCACAGTCTGTGGATATGTTTAACACTACTATTAAAACTAATTAGTTCACTTTTTTCTATACAAGAAACACGACGAGAAAAGACAGTTAACATACTCGTAGTTTTGCGCAAGAATCTAAGAAGTAGTATAACATCTTCTAACGTTAGTGCTAATACGATTACGAGAATCGGAACTGCTATTTGTATCCATACTTCTTTGCAGTCATTTACACGCACTAGCATTCCATTTATTAATGTTAAACATTGAATTTCACTGTGACAAACACGGTGATAAAATTTTGTATCTGTAGGGATCCACAACCTCCTGATGTTTAATATACGTAAACATGGTCCACAGAAGGCTGAAGTGTCAAGCACTTGTAAAAACCAATATGGGAAAGCACTACATTGCCTGCATACATCGCACGATGATAAATCTTACCTGACAAAGTTCTCCTCAAGAACCGAGAAATACCGCATTCGGCATTCTATTAACGCCTCCAGTGTCATTGCCAACGAGATTAGGAGTCATAACATGCACACGGAGGAACACAGAACTTTGAAGACAATCTTAGACTCCAGTTTCTAACAAGGACCTAACACTTTTCATTATTTTTCTCGAGAGGGTTGCTTATGAAGCGCTGAAAGGTACGCACCTAAAGACTGGAAAATTGCTCAAGTCACACCAAGACCCCAAAAAGGGAAGTAAGAGTAATCCGTTGAATTACAGGCCCATATCCATAACGTCGATTTGCAATAGGGTTTTGGAACATATACTGTTTTCGAACATTATGAAGTATCTCGAAAAAAAAAAACGATTTATTGACACACAGCACGGATTGAGAAAATATCGTTCTTGAGAAACACATCTAGGTCTTTATACTCATGAAGTAATGAGTGCTATCGTCAGGGGATATCAAACTGATTCCATATTTTTAGATTTCCAGAAGGCTTTCGGCATTGTCTCTCACAAGCGTCTTCTAAATAAACAGCGGGCCTATGGATCATCGCCTCAGTTGTGCGACTGGATTCCTGATTTCCTGTCAGAAAGCTCACAGTTCGTCATCGAAAGTAAAAAGCCATCGATCAAAACAGAAGTAATATCCAACGTTTCCCAAGGAAGTGTTATAGGCCCTCTATTGTTCCTAATCTATATTAACGACATAGGAGACAATCTGAGTAGCCGTCTTGATTGTTTGCAGATGATGCTGTCATTTACCGTCTTGTAAAGTCATCAGATGACCAAATCGAATTGAAAAATGGTTTAGATAAGATATCTGTATGGTGGGAAAGGTGTTAATATGATGATATTCTCATGAGTACTAAAAGAAATCTGCTAAATTTCGATTACGCGATAAGTCACACAAAACTGAAGGCTGTAAATTCAACTGAGTACTTAGGGATAACAATTACAAATACCCTACATTGGAACGATCATATAGACGATCTTGTGGGCAGAGCCAACCAAAGACTGCGATTCACTGGCAGACCACTTAGAAGGTGCAACAGCTCTACTAAAGAGACTGTTTACACCACGCTTGTCCGACCTATTCTGGAGTATTGCTGTGCGGTGTGGGATCCGCATCAGCTTGGATTGATGGATGACATCGAAAAAGTACAAAGAAGGGCAGCTCGTTTTGTATTATCACGAAGACGGGGAGGTAGTGCTACAGACATGATACGTGAATTTGATTGGCAATCATTAAAACAAAGGCGTTTTTCTTTGCAGAGGGATCTTCTCATGAAATTTCAATCACCAGTTTTCTCCTCCGATTGCGAAAACATTCTGTTGGCACCCACCTCCATAGGGAGAAATGATCATGACGATAAAATAAGAGAAATCAGGGCTCGCACAGAAAAATTTAAGTACCCTTTTTTCCCGCGCACAGTTAGAGAGCGGAACGGTAGAGAGACAAGTTGAAGTTGGTTCATTGAACCCTCTGCCAGGCACTTTATTATGAATATCAGAGTGATCACGTAGTCGTAGACTTAGAATTGATAAGGAAGTCCTGATAATGAATGCTAGATATATAAACTTGACTTAATTATACTGAAAATGGAAGAAAGTAAGTGGGGATGGGGATGATCGACTCAAAGAATCAAAGAGGCACAGAATGTCAAATATTATGAGATGATAATGGATAACATAAACAATAATATGAATTCGAGAACGGTCCGTCTGTAACACCGCAGAGAACAAGGTGGAAGAACAAATAAGAAACTGCCGTATATTTCACGCCAAACACAAATACCTCCGATTGCCATAACAAGAGAAGATAGATCAATGATATGATTCGTCAAACGAATGGTAGACTTCTGAGCGTCAGCAAGACGTTGATCATCAGACTCGGAAAAGATGCACACACGTCCAAATCTGAAGTCATTTGACACAGCGCGAGAAGGAGCAAACAAAGCCGGGTGTGTCAACGCATATTGTGAACGCTTCGTTCGCCAAATGTCGCATAAAATATGGAGATGGCGAATGTGCTGCCAAATCAGACTGTGATTGTAACCATATTCTGTGATCATCCCAAATAAAATAAGTTCATGAAGCCTAGAAGGTGCTAGATCGTGAACCGTCCTAGACGAGAATTTGGAGAGATAATTTTAAAGCGTTAGAAGAGTCACGAACAACGGGCATTCATCACTTTACTCGTCTCGAACACGTTACGAAGAGTAGAGCTCCGCGTGCACTAAAAGGCCAGAAAATACACCCTAGTCATCAGAAACGATTTATTATCTAGAGTTGAGTTTTGTCAGTCTTTCATCCAGAAAAGTGCTATTGTTGAACTCCAGTGTGTTTCCTTTCAATAAATGAGTCTTCCTTCACTCCTTGTGTGATAATCAGTAATCGATGAAGAGCCACATACCATTTTGATGGGTTGTCATTAAGTGCAACTCTCAATCAAGGTTTCGGCCGTCGTTGTGCAGGAGGACCTCATAGTACATAATCTTCTGGTACGCGACTTGAATGGACTGGCGTTTCTTCGGGGTGTACTGCTTGCATTGTTGAAAACGGTGCTCTCGTTGTTCGCGAGAGGCGTAACGTGACGAGACGCCTGCTCACTTCAGTATTGGAGTGCATCGTCCGAATAACACCAACACCTTCTCTACGCGACGGTTTGGCAAGGGTGATCTTGTAACGTGGCTGGCAAGATCGCCATATCTCAACCGTCCCGAGCTGTCCAGTGGAGGCACGTCAAGTCGTTAGTGAAACGCAACTGAAAGGTGTCCCACCTCTGTCATTTGAGAGTGGGGAACTTATCACTATCGCAGGCTCGAATTAATGATATCGTCTTTGTTACACTTACCATGACGATTTATTAGAATTTACACCGTCTGTCGGAATTCATTAGCAAAAAATTGGTAGGATTTCATCATGGAGCTATTGTCGTTCAGTTCCTTGCTTCCCCATGCACATTAACAACGAGGTCTACGGATGGCAGCTTTGCAATGAGACTCTTAAACTATTCGAGCTTTTAGATAACAAAGAAGAGAAGTACAACGTTCATTAAAAAAGGAATAAACGTAATGTCCCATTTGTCTTTACAACCCCAAATAGCATTATACCAGGAAAAAATATTACTGTGTCAATTTTCGTTGTTTCTATTTGTTTACTGTTAACTCCAGCAAGTGGACGAGATACAATAATCCAGGTACGTGCCTGCGTCCTGCTACAGAAAAGTCAAAGTCAGTTTCATATTGCGTTCCTAACAACTTTATGTTTTGTGAATGGTGCCCTGTGTTACATTTTTAAACAGCTCTTGAGAAGAGGAGGTGGACTGCACAATAAAAAATACTGGGTGCTCACATCTACGTAGTGAAGAAAGTGGCTAAACAACATTTGTGTGATCCTTTCCGCCCCCCCTTTTTTTTTTGCTTCTGGACAGGGAGAAAGACATTAGGAAAGCTCATGTAAATTCACAACAAAAAAACAAAAACTGTTTAATAGTTTCAAACACACAGCTGCCATACTTCAGTCTTGTAAAGCCAAAAACTACAGTTGAAATCAAGGGGGATCTTCTCTTTAAGAAGGTAAGTTTCTGTAACACACACCAGTTACCTTTCGGAGGGTGGAGCGCACGGATTCTCCATACAAATCATGAAACCAGGCTCTCATAAGAATTATTACCTCCTTGCGAATGAAAGGTATTTCTGACTGTTGACGTGTGATAGTAAACTTCGATTTTAATCTCAAAAAAGAAAACTACAAGTTAAAGCTGCGCTCATAAACTGAATTCTGTTTGAGTAAATGTGTGTAAAATCTATAGCGTAAAGAACATTAAGCAATCATATGGCGTAGTCGGCAGGATATATTATCCTCTGCCAGAAACAACTTCTATCATGCGTGAATTTCAATTGATCAATCGATCATACTCTTGCTTATGTATTCTTTAAATATCGGGAACAACAGAGTCATATCATAGGAGTGAGGAAATTTTCGTGCCACGGTGTAAAACAACACTAAGTTTGGCGACCGTCTCTTTGATCATTTACTCGACTATGTTTGTTATTTATTGCTATACAACTTTACCTAAGTAATGTATTTGCGTGGAGTATCTCCTAGAAGTACGCTGGTGCCGTATATTTGTGCACGATGTTGAAAGAAGCTATGATTTCAGCTTCTAAAAGACAGCTGTAGTTATGTTTTATGGAAGTCTGGCTATATCATAGTGCAAAATTGTTAAGACTTTCGTGGCCACTTGTTGACAAACTGCTTATTTGCTTCTGTCTCGGGTTCTTCGGCCGACGTTCGTGTGATGATTTCGCTGACGTTTCGCCAGCACGAGTGGCTGGCATTGTCAAAGCTTCACCCTCCATTACCGGAGGTGAACTGGAGCCGGGCTCGCGGCCGCAGACTATATGTACCTTGCGCGCCAACGTCCGAGACGACTGGGACAAGATCGACAGCATCACTTACAGGAGCATGCAGAATGAACTCGAGCGCTGCACAGAGCGACAGAAGAAAAAGTTTGAAGGATTCCGGAAGAAGACTGACAAGGCGATTCCCGACATGTCACGCACTGTGGTCAACCTCACTGAACGACAATTGACCGAAGAGGAAGTATCCGTTCTTCAAAAAGGAGGGAATTTCGCTGTCATCCCAAGAACTATACCTGTGGAGGACATCATTGCTAACACCGAAGCGGCCATTCGGACCCTTCCTTGTGAAAGGGCAGAGGAAATACGCACTGAAACAGCCAGGATACTGCGCCGAGCTAAACCACCAGCATGCAATCTGAAGAAAGAAGAAGTACAAGCTATTAAGAATCTTAACGCTGACAAGAGTATATTGGTACTGCCTGCCGATAAGGGGAATGCGACCGTCGTAATGAAGACCGAAGATTATGAATAAAAGATCCGAGACCTATTAGATCCGACGACGTACCGAAAACTAAGCGCAGATCCGACGCAGCGTATCACACGGAATACGAATCGGTTAATCAAGGCATCTTCTGTTCCGGAGGACATACAGAGATACCTGCGCAACACAGAAGCCCTACCACCTCGCCTGTATGGATTACCTAAGATCCATAAGAACAACGTTCCATTAAGACCGATTGTTAGCGCTCCTGGCTCACCGACATATAAACTGGCAAAACACTTGGCCTCTCTGCTCCAGCCGCACGTGGGGAAGACCGACACGTACGTAAAGGACTCAGGACATTTCATCGAGAAGCTGAAGAAACTAAAACTTGCACCAAACGACATCCTGGTCAGCTTTGATATTGTTTCTTTGTTTACGAAAGTGCCACTCAGTGACGCTCTGGAGCACATCGGTTCCATTTTCCCGCAAGACATCATGAAGCTCTTCCATGCCTGTCTCACCACGAGCTATTTCACGTGGAATGGCAATTTCTACGAACAGCTGGAAGGCGTTGCCATGGGTAGTCCTCTGAGTCCAGTGGTGGCCAACTTCTTCATGGAACATTTCGAAGCACAGGCACTGGACTCGGCGACTTGTAAACCTAAGGTGTGGTACAGGTACGTCGATGATACTTTCGTCGTGTGGAGCCATGGTGAAGAACAGCTCGGTGACTTCCTAAGACACTTGAACAACCTCCACGCCAACATAAAATTTACCATGGAAGTGGAAAAGGACAAAAAACTACCATTTCTAGATGTGCTGGTCACAAGGGATGGCCAAAACCTGGGACATAGCGTGTACCGAAAACCGACGCACACGGACCGATATCTGCACAAACTGTCAAACCACCACCCGAGCCAGAAAAGAGGCATGATTCAGACGCTCGTAACGCGAGCAGCACGAATATGTGAGCCGCAGCACCTTAAACGCGAAATGCAACACCTGGAAAGTGTTCTGAGGAGCAATGGGTACTCCACAAATGATATTAGAAGTGTAACAGAGCCAAACCACCGGCGAAGTAAGAAACCAGAAAAAGAAATGTCGGGTACGGCCTTTCTGCCATACATTCCCAGAGTGACGGACAGAATCGGCCGTATATTACACAAGCACGGCGTAAAGACAATTTTCAAACCGACAAGGAAGATCAAAGAATGTCTTAGATCGGCAAAGGATAAAAGGGACCCACTTGCAATGTCAGGAATATACCGCTTACCATGCACATGCGGGAAAGTTTATGTCGGAATGACTGGAAGATCAATCAACACCAGGATCAAAGAACATAAGCGACATTGCAGGTTGGGACAGGTGGAAAAATCGGCCGTGGCAGAACACGCACTGAGTGAGACCGACCAGGTACATGTAATAAAATTCACCGACACGGAAGTTCTGGCTGTAGAGAAGCACTATCACACCCGCTTGTACAGAGAAGCTGTAGAAATACACAAACACGGGAACAGCTTCAACAAGAAAGAAGAAAGCCTTAAGGTAAACGGCTCCTGGCTTCCCGTACTGCAGAGAACGACCGTAGCAGGTAGCAAGAGGAGAAACGCACCGGAAATGACCGCGGAAATGACCGCGGAGAAGCCCTCGGACGTTGGCGCGCAAGGTACATATAGTCTGCGGCCGCGAGCCCGGCTCCAGTTCACCTCCGGCAATGGAGGGTGAAGCTTTGACAATGCCAGCCACTCGTGCTGGCGAAACGTCAGCGAAATCATCACACGAACGTCGGCCGAAGAACCCGAGACAGAAGCAAATAAGCACTATATCATAGTGACCCACACTACCGTTAAGCCAATTCTAGTATTACTAATCCTTACATGGTCGTATTTGCGTGACATCTTTGCATTTTCAGCTGAAACGAACTTTCACTTGTGCAACAAGCAGCACGCCTTTCCACTCATTAATTACACCGAGAAATATTTAATATATTTTTTTTGATAAAGGACTCTCACAGTCTGTCAGTCAAATTCATTTAACAATAACGGCCGCGGAAAAGTAATATTAGAACAGCGGATTTTGTAATCCGTTGAAATTAATATGTATGAGAGTACTTCAGGTGAAAATGGTTACCATATTAAACGCAATGCGCTCTGTTGGGCCATTAGAAATATAACCAGATCCAACGAAGCGTTTGTTTTACAAATAATGCTGGCCCTTTTTTATGTATACAAAAACAGGTTCAGTGCTGCTTGTTTTAAGCGCGTTATTCTGATTTGCTCCGCTAAACTGACAGTGTGCTCTCGGCTTATCGTTATGCGACACATAATTTGCTTTCGGCCTGTAATCCGGACAGGCGCTCTGTTTGATGTTCGGGAATACAAACATCAAACATGCCAGTATTGCATTCCTCTGCACTTGCTTCCAAACGCAGTACTTTTTACCTTTAGCGGATTTATAGCAGTAAATAATGCAATCTGCAGCAAGAATGCAGGATGGAAAAGAAATTTTGATAGAAAGACATGAATAAAACTGCAGAGCCCGTAATATTTCAGCTTACTGTTATCTTCAGCGTAACCAGCCTGAAAACTTTTTATCCTAGTGCCAGAGGGGGTGCGATATTGCATCCAGTACTAATTTAAGAATTCTACTGACATAGTTTTCGTTGTCATTAAAACTCTGTTCAGAAAACAGTGACTCTCATTCAGCTCAGAAAAGTTAGATTAGACAGCTTATTTTCAAAATAAAAGCTGAGCAAGGATCTATAATTGTGACAAATAGACGATTACGAGCCAGAAACTAATGTTGGACTTGATTACGGAAAATATGTAATGACCCAGTGTTTTAGGAAAGAAGACAACTGAAAGGCAAATAATTCTTTCTAAATACAGCTTGTAAATTATATACGAGAATTTAACATCAAGCATTGATAATTGTCACAGGCAGTTTAACCCAAATAGTTAGTTTTAGAATAAGACGCTCATGTTTTGTTTCTATCCTCAGACTGAGAAAGATACTTAAAAATGAAAGAGAACACGTGCGGAAAAAAATCCGCACCTACAGATCATAAAAATGCACTTGACAATTTGAAAGGAACAGTGTGTAAGAGATTTTCGAGAAGTATTGTGTTCTACCATCAATACCGAATAGTGAAAATAACCAGCAGTATACAGTTTTTATTTTAAACAATGTGGTAAATAACGTTTGTCACAAGGTATGATTTAACTACTATTGTCAACAAAACAAATACAATGACGATTGATGGACTGTGCCATTAAGGACGAAAATATAATAAATTGTAGAGGTAATAGACAATAGATTTACATTTAGTTGGCTGTGTGAGGCAGATTAAGTTGGCACGCTGCACAACTTTGTTCTACAGTAGTTATTGTTTGTTTAACATGCTACATGTCACTTGAGCATATCGATGCTGTACTCTGCTCAAGCAACCAATTACTGGAGACATACTCAGCACTGCCTCACTTGTGAGGGTGAAGTATGAACAGAATATTATTATAGTGCAGACACCGGACTTTTGAGAAAGTGTAATAACGTGTGCAGTTGAGAACAGAATGTGGAATAATTAAATCAATGGGGAAAATGTGTTCACTTTGTGTGATATCTGGGGCTCTGTTTGCTTGTATGTCTAAGAAAAATCACCAGAAAAACGAGAAGTAATGCCAATAGGTTCGCCAAAGTGGATGATGCGTACAATAGCTGGCTGTGAATATCAAAATATCGCAGCGAAACCCTGATGTAAATTAACTAGGTTCGTGTACCCCTTGGGTCTATGATTGCATCGCAGTCTCATGCTTGCCAGTCCTGAATGGTGCGGGAGTGAAAGATGGATGCAGAAGTGACTGGCAATTCTGAGTCTAGTTCAGGCTCTGTACTTCGCTCTAAGTTGGAGTCGTCTCTCTCTCCCGCGACTGTACCCTTCAGCATCTTGAAACGAGCACACTCTTTGATATCCCGGCAGCAAGTGTCTTCCGACTTACTCTCCAAAACCTTGCTCATTCTTCCAACGTAGGAATTTCATTGCCTTATTGCAGCAGACTTTGCGAGCTCTGATCAGCAAGAATTTAAAGAAAAAGTTTAACGAATTCCTGTTCTTGTGAATTTTGTCATGGTTCATACATCGAAATACATGTGGGAAAACACGCCTTCTACATAAAAAAATTACTGTGAACCGATCACAGATTTAAATGAAAATTTCTGCATTGTACGGCCATTACCCATGGACAGTCAAACAGTTTCAAGCTCCGAGTTTCTCAGCTTCCTTCTAAATCTTATCTTACCAAAAAGGATTCCTTCTAGCATCTCACACAATGTAGTTTTTATGGAATGCACAGTGTCTCCCCCTCCCTCTACATACCTGCTGTGCAGACACCGAACACAGTGATTTTCCTGCTTGAGGCTGACTTTCAGTGCCAAACAAGTTTATGATGCTCTAGTCCTTCTAAGGTACGAGGGGTATTCTAAAAGTAACCACTGTGAAAATCCGATGAAAGTTTGCACAGATGTAATGGGCAGTGTCTTTATTGTGCCTTCGATCGCTTCAAGTCGCTCTTTTCAATTCAGAGAGCAAAGTGATCACGCAGAAATTCCTAAAACAACTGTGTCTCCCCCAGAGTATGTGGACCTGGTGGCAGATTTCCGCCTGAAGCTATGCAGCCCACATAACATAAATGCCATGCGTTTCTTTCTTCAAGACAATTCTCAGCCGCATTCTGCAGGGACAATGAAAACATTCCTGCAGCGTTTTCGATGGGAAGTGTTTGATCACCCACAATACAGCCCTTAATTGGCTTCCTACGATGTTTATCTCTGCTCACATGAACTGCTGTCTACAAAGACAACATTTTGGCACAAACAACAAAAGGCAGACCAGTGTAGAGGATCGGCAGAAAGCACAGGCGACTCCTTCCTGTGACGAGGATACTGGTAAGTTTGTACAATACTACGACAAATGTCTAAGTCGGAGCGGCGAATATTTAGAAAGGTTGTTGGAAGGTTGCTTGTTGTGAACAAAAAAATTTTGATTTTTACTGTGGTTTTCATTCCACGACCGATCGGACCTTACTATCCGAAGAGCCCTCGTAACTTCCCTGTCACGAGCCTGCTAAAGAAAGCCCCAAGCCAAAAATTAGCAGGTCTCCCTTATCATAATAAAAGGAAAGGAGAAGAAGAAGTAATCAGCAGTGTGATCATTGAATACTGTCTGCAGTTTCTATGGAGCATTAAAGAACCGTCTTCACTGATTATTGGGATGTGTGTAATAGATTATAAAATAAGATGTGTATCAGTTTGGGCATAATTTACCACATAACAAAGGCAGTAGTGAAGTTTTTTTGTGTTCTAACAGTTAACAACACTGGCCCAACAGTAACATGTCTATGGCCTCTAAAACCACAAAATAGAAATTAATCCCTACTGCTGAAGGAGTATTAAAATCAAACTCTCCCTGTTGTTCCTGTACATTAGCTATGTTGGTCCAATGAATAACTCTGTTCGTACTGATTTCAAAGCATTTTTATTAAGAGTGCCCCATTGTCTGTCTGCGCCATGCAAAAAATTAGAATAGTGATTCGTTTTTTGTACTATGAAATAACTCAAGCTGAGGAGATTAGTGACGGAATTTAGCTGCGGTACGGTGGCAGCAGTCATAGTGAACAAAAGGCATGCGAGTGAACAAATTTCTCTGAAAGTGGACGTGTGTCTGTCTGCGACAAAGAATGTTTGAGTAAGTGCTCAACTTAAAAAAGAAAAGGAACATTGAGACAGTTGTGCGAATGATTCGTGATGATAATTGTGCGAGAACGGGTGATTTTTCATGAGTTGAACATTACAGATGAATCAGCATTTCACAGTCGCCCAGGAATCTGTAAACTATAGGAAAGTTTGTACTTACTGGGTACCATGTAAACTGAGAAACATAAACAGGAACGTTTGAAAATGTCGCAATCACATTTAAGGGGTTTGAAACGGAAGGAAAAGAATTCTTCAGTCTAATAGTGGCCGTTGACGAGATTTGGGTCCATCACTACAAACCACAGAGTAAGCGACGAGCATGGATGCATCCTCGCTCACAGCAAAATAGTCCAAAAACCATGTTGGAGCTGCATAGTTGAGATCATTGTTGTACAATATTATAAGGTCAACTCCTGATTCATTACGCGCCTGAAGGACAAACAGCAAATAATGACAGCTACCTGAGCTCCAAGTGATTGTCATTTTTTTCATCTGACGGTGAAACACCACCATGAATCTAAAGTATCATCGGATAACGAGACTTTAAGGCGGTGGCAGAATTTATAAGCTCAATGTCACATATAACTTCTTCCAGGGTGGAGCTGGGAACATTGGTAGGAAACGGATATGTTACAGAGATAGGTGAGACAATTTATAGAAATTATATTACTTGCAATATTCAGTTCCAACAACAAATTTGTTTCTAAAAATTGACTTTACATTTAGACTTTCTGCGTGCACATAAAATGTGCTATAAAATAAAAGAAATAAACACATTTTTCAAAACAAACGATATACAGAAAAATACTTGCGCCAAATAAATATAATCAACTGTTATTTCTAGCATTCCTCATTGAGTTCCAACGCATCCCTGCTAGGCTTTATATTCCGACTGGCCACTAGGTTTACATTGACTACGTCAGCTGTTGCCTAAGTTTTGAATCACAGTGTGTGTTGTACATGTCATAGCTGTAGACTGAAAGAGCGAGAAGCACGTTCCCGTCTTTTCAGTGTTTGCACAGGCCGTAGTCGCATTACTCGAATTTTATTACTAGTCAGGTGCCCACGGTCCCTGAAGAATAAACGCCGGAGCCCATTTCCATCAGGAAATAATGAAGTTCCTCTTATGCGACGGCGTTTCGGGGATAGTGTGTGGCGTGTATGTGTGTGTGAGCATATGGAGAACCGTTTGTGTAGGCCGCAGGGCAAAGCAAGGTAATTTCTGAGGCGGCGGCAGGGGGAATCCTTCCAGAGCCGGGAGGAGTACACACACACACACACACACACACACACACACACACACACACGGTCACCTCTCCAGCAGGTCGCGAGAACGCCGTGCGGACTGCCCTTCTGCCAATTAACTGGCCTCTGTTTGTGTTCGCAGACTCCTCGGGGAAAGGTCGCCTTCTGCAAAAGTAATCGCCCGTGGTCCAATTATTTTCTGTGAAAACAGTGACATATCTGCAGGGAGGCTGCGGCGGTCCGCCGAGGCCTCTACGCCGCTCCGGCTGGTCACGTTTTCCTGGGGAGATCTGAGACACCGGCCTCCGATTGTGGGGCAGAGGAAAACTCTGTAATAACACGGGGATCTCGCGCCTTTCGCCAAACGTGGACGGGATAACGGAGCCAGCGACTGTTGTCGAATTAACAGACACAGAGAAGAGAGCAATTCTACACTGCGATAGCATAGAGAAAGAACGCCGTGACCTCCTCTCAAACATTTGTTTATAAAGAGTGCCGCCGCTGCTTTTGGAGGTGTTTGATGTAAACATAACATGTCTGATAAAAGAGAATAATCCGGAAATTGATAGACCAAGAATTGTTAAGCAATAACGCTTAGAAGTATCGCTGTTAAATACTTGTACTAGTAAAAAAGTAAAGCATTCTTGCATAAATTGTAAAGTGAAGTATCTCAGAATTTTTAGTTTTCCTAGCTTTACGTTATAGCATATTCGACTTCTGGGTGGACATGGCTGAGTACTTCCATCTACGTATTGATCATGGTGTGCCTCTTCCCCGTTCTCGGCTGCAAAATGCTTTATAATCGTTAGGAAAAGTAATGTGTGTACCTTGAGTAAAATAATGAAATGACTAAATACGATGACATGACTTCCGCAGCAATCGCCTCAGTTGATACACCACATTTGTAACACATCTTGTTCTCCACTACATGGATTACGCATTCATGCCCGTTCCACTCTCACAGTTATCTCTAGCCTGTACTCGGTCGTCCTCCATCTCTTCTTCCCCTAGGTATGCAATCCAATCCAGCCTTGGATGGTTTGATATTTTCCACTCTTTGTAAACGATCGGTCCAAATTTTTCTATTATTTTATATTTGTAACACATGAAGGAGTAAATGTTAACTTTAAATGCAGGATGGCTTCATACCAAAGTTATGGAATTATCTTATGCCAACTCTAATTTGGATCACACTACGAGATCAGCTGATTGGGAACCATCTGTTTTGGGGCGTAAAGGGTGTTGGCTCCCTTCATGAACAAGAGCAGGCAACTAGGTGCTGGCACAGGAAATGGCGTGGGTCCTCATAGACGTCATACGCAGACGAGCTTCATTCTCTGACCAACGGATTATAGACTCAAGTGCCAAAGAAACTGGTACACCTGCCTAATATCGTATAGGGCCCCCGTGAGCAAGCGGAAGTGCCGCAACACCATGTGTCATGGACACGACTAATGTCTGATGTAGTGCTGGAGGTAATTGACACCATGATTCCTGCGAGTTGTCCAGGGGGGGGGGGGGGGGGGGGATATCTTCTGAACAGCACGTTGCAAGGAATCCCAGATGTGGTCAATAATCTTCATGTCGGGGAATTTGGTGGGCAGCGGAAGTGTTTAAACTCAGATGAGTGTTCCTAGAGCCATTCTATAACAATTCTGGACGCGTGGGGTGTCGCATTGTCCTGCTGGAATTTCCCAAGTCCGTGGGAATGCACAATGGACATGAATGGATGCAGGTGACCAGACAGGATGCTTACGTACGCGTCAGCTGTCAGTCGGATCTAGACGCATCACGGGTCCCACATCACTCCAACTGGACACGCCTCATGGCCTCCATCAGCTTGGACAGTCCCCTGCTGACAGGAGGGTCCACGGATTGATGAGATTGTCTCCATACCCGTGCTTCACTGTCTTGTCACGCTGTGTATGTGGCTCCCCAGTGGTTTGGATTTCCTCGCTTCGGATGTTGACATTGGCAACACAGCGAACTGTTAACTGTCGTGTAAGAGCAGACCGACATCAACAGCCTATGTCGACGGTAGCGGCGCGTGCTCGCTAACGTCTGAAGAGCCATGGGTGGGGCTGAAACGTGTGGCCTCTTGGCTGCACTTGTACAAGGACTTTCATTGCAGAGCACTGTTTTTTCTGTTTGCAATAGAAACATTCCTGACACAAAGGTTGGGTTTCGTTTTGGCCAGTTATTGCTCAGACCTGTTAGGACGACTACAAGTAGAGAATGAACTTCAGCAAGTGGAGAGGTGTTTTTCAGCGTTCGACAGTTACTAGCCACGCTACATTTCGGAGAACACCCTCGAAATCTCAGATACCGCTAAAATCATCCCACAGCCGTCAGCGGGTCAGGTTCTGCTGAGTAATAGCAGATGGCGTTGTCATTGGAAACGAAATGGTAGGCGTGCAGGCTAAAGCTGGCCAGTACTATGGGCATCAAGACACCCGACACCAAAATGTAGTCTTTTTTATCTTATCTTCTGAAACGGTCTCTTACAGCAAACTGCTACATGGATAACTAAAAATACAACGAATAGAAAACAGTAAACAGTTTGTTACCTTGCGTTTCACTCTTAAAGGCGGCTTTCCAAATTTACTAGAAACCCAAATACGATTATGCTTAGACTGTAGTTTTCCTACCATAAAGGAGTAATTAAAGTCGGGAAGGACAAGCAGAGTTTCAGCAGATTTTGCATTGGAACATTCCCGAAATCCTTTCATTTTATGCCACCGAAAAATTTGATAGACGTTCTCCTCTTCACAACTTTTACATCGATACGGTGCAGACGTTACTGTAGCGTCACGCCAATGAACTTGAGGCACGCAATGGCGATTACAAAGCTGCTTGAACATAGGCAGTTATCTTTCCATTGAAGCATTGGAAATGAAGTGTTGTTCCGCGTATGGTCATACACTGAATGGGGAGGGGGGGGGGAGGGGGGGGGGGACTAGTGCCGTCCTTTGCTCCACAGATGGTTGGTTGCTGGAAGCTCTAACTGATCGTCGGAAGTCAGTAGCTGAAATTCCTTAATGACTAATCTCTCCATCGTGTGTACCCTCCTTAGCGAATAAATCCACGATTTAGTTCTTCTTAAGGTCGCATACCTTCACACACTGTAGCTCCACCTTGGCAGTTTATGCATGTCGTAGGCAACCGAGTGGCTATTTGTTCTGGACGGTGAACGAAGTCTGGGAATCTGGTGAATGGTGATGACTTCTTCCTCTTGTTCGTAGGTATTTTGGAAATTGTATAGGATGGCTGTGGGATCTACTGCAACCATATTTATGTCCAGTGAATGCACAGATTTCCCATTGCTTTCGGCAGTAGTATCCCAATACGCGCATCGTCATTATTCTTCGTTTAGTGACATGTTGGCACATGTATTTAGGCTTCTCTACTTGATGAGATATTACCAACGTCTCCGTCCCTAAAACTGCGGTCTAAAAGTTCGACTGACTAAATGTGCATTGGTACTAATGTAGTTTCTGGTTAGATGTGCTTCCCGCAATCGAAGTACTTGTAGTAGGGACAAGGGGATTGTAATAGCAGTCTTGGGATTCAGAGATAACTTCTTTGGCAGTATTCACTGGCCATTATTGTTCAGGTATACTATGTCGGGGAGCTTTCAAGTTTTCCTTCTCTTTTTCCAGAGGATCACACCAAATCACCAAACAATGCCGCTTAATGTTGTGTATCGGGCTGTATGTCTGCACTAGTACGTTCGTGTCATTTTTAGTTTAAACAAGTATGGAATTATTTAATAATCCGAGTTTTACGTTAAAACGTATTTCTTTCATTTCACACTTCCAAGTCTCTCGTATTTCAGCTAAACATACAGTGTCATTTTCGAGCCATACTCCTAGCATAATAAATACTTTCTTTCTCCTCTTTATATTCGTTCATAGTTTCTTTCTTCTTAATAATTGCTGTGAGACGCAAAACTTAACCAGCAAAAGTGATATATGTTATTTACGCTATAAGCCGCATCTGATTTTCCTCTTCCATTATTTGCACTTCCCACTGCTAGAGAAAAAAATAGTTGTCAGTCTCTACACTACTTCGATTTTCCCTTTACAGTGTGAAACGTCTAACTTACTTTAGGTCTGAACCAGTAGTTCTTAAGCAACGTAACCTAGTAATGTTACGTTATTTTCGTCATCACACTCTTAAGTTACCAATATTGATTCAACCCCCACTTAAGAAACGGATTAATACAGGCTACATACAAACATTTAAAAGTAGAATGTTAACAGATAACGGATTTTTGATTGAAGTACGGAAGCCTACATCCTGCTGAGCACTTCAAGGTTTGTTCTGCGAGAAGTCGAACAAAGAGTTTATGCATTGTGCTAAATGAAAGACAGTGTAAATTAGCTATCCGCTCTGATTAGAGGTAGCTTGATGACTATACGGGAACAACGCATGACAGAAAAGAACATGAATTGTCCAGAGCTCTAAACTCTGTCGATTACTCCAAGAAACTACGATTCTATAAGTAGCTAAAGACTCGTCTATCTACTACACAGCTTTGCAGTGCTCCTGAAACTGATGCATGAGACAGGCTCTAGCATAGTGAACTCACTGTTGCTGCACTAACCGAAAACTTTTTACGAAACAAAAAGATCACAAATAAGTGAAGTTCGTATAATCAGGAAGAGAAGTGATGGACACGCATGCACCATTCGTGCGGAGACCTCAGTCACCGCAATGCCTGCATCACTATTCATTAGAAAGTGACTAATGGAGTATTGAATTAATACTTCCTTTACTTTTCAATGCCCACTACGACAGGTGATAATGTAAGGAATAATGTCTAGTTACAGGAAAATATTTCATGCAGCAAAACGAAGTACTCGATGCTTAGGTTTATAATATGTTTCAATGAAGAATAGACCGTTCCTTTTCGTTACATGTAGGCAATTGAAAGTTCGAAGGGCACTTTGACATGACAGTTGTCGTTGCCTAGTACAGTGGGGCGGCTGGGCGGCCGGCGATATTAGAGGGCGAAATATCGAGCCCTGTGGGGCGCGGCAGACCAGCGCATCACTGTATAAACAGCTGACCGCGGCCGCCGTGTTGTTCCTCAGCGGCGGGAGTTAATTTCTCTCCGACGGTCCGCCGTTTCTATTCCCCATCAGTATTTACCTTCTCGCCACAATTTCCTTGTGTTTTCAAGTGATTGCCTGAAGCAGTGTGCGAGTTCCAAACCGTTGCTCCCAGCGTCAATTACATTCCAGTTGTACTTCGCCCGAGCGCGATCTGGTCTGCTCGGCACATCGTCATAATGGCAAATGACATTAGTCCGCGAAATACTCATTACTGCGATTTTACATTTTCAGCAAATCAAAGCTACTTAATTTTACTTGATAAATAATAGGAAATCCGGTAAAAATCTTACAGCAAACGATATTTCAATCAAATTACTTTTTAAGAACCATCGCATTTCTCATAAAACCTCGCTCATTACAAACTAATTTTTCAGTGGCTTCATTGTTACCAGAATGCTGAAAATAATTCTTACCACCAGTTTTAGTTTGACTTCCCATACGAGACGGAAAAATAATGTGTACAGCAGTCACGCAATACTATTTTTGCACGATTAATATTGCCTACAGCTGGCAACGGGGAGTAGGCCTATATGTAATCAATCTCTAATCTCTAAACTTATCTTCTCCGCGGAGAATTTCACGCGTAATGAAATGCTTACATCGCATGAAAACAGAGCTACAGGAGTGGGTGAGAAAGGACGTCCAGACTCTAGATGTCAATTACTTTAGTGCCCATTAATCCTATTATTTCACCATATGTGGGTATAAGCTGCAAGATGTACGGCATGAAAAACTAAACTGAGTGCCACCACGTTCGTTAAATTTGCATTATCGCTCTGATTACGTCATTGCTCGTCCTGACCACTTTCAACTCTCAAGGTGAACAGCCATGGCCACTCTAACACAAACTTTCGTGGATGCTGATACAGATACTTCTTCATTCCATGCTCATTGTACATTTGGAAGCTTTATATAAGGTATTTTCGCAATAATTCAGTATTTGGTTTGCAGTTCACATTTTGTAGATTTTTTTATGGGCAAGCTTTCTTTTTGTACTGTATGCATCATCATTATCAACAGCGAACAATTTTCTGATTCATTATTATTGCCTACACCCGTGAATAACGCTCATTTTACATTAGAATGTGACGTAATTAGAGTAGGTCCCTGCCTTTTTCTAGCTTGTCAGAATATAAGTACCATCTACGACGTCCAAAATTACTTCGAAAAAAGTACTTTATCAACCATTTGTTGGTTTTAAGACTTATTTTGCTTACTTCCTGTGTTATTTCTAGCTTTGGGCTACACGAAACGACTTTTTGTTATTTCCTACCGTATTATGTGTAGTGGAGCTATAGAGCATTCGGAGTCGTCAATGGAGAAGCAAGTTTTAAATCTAATTTAAAGTCATTTATCTTTCATGATTCTAGGTCAACGGGTGGTGTGCTACAGGTCTTGAAGGGGTCTGCGACTATCAAAATATGTGACATAAATGGCCGCATTTTTGGATTGTACTGACGTAGAACCTTATGGTTTTTATGCCACCAAGAAATTATAGACTTAGCCTGCAACATACATTTCAACGTGATACGTCAACCCTTTTCTGCGGAAAAGAGTTTTCAGGCCGGACAGAAAGATGGTTCAAATGGCTCTGAGCACTATGGGACTTAACTACTGAGGTCATCAGCCCCCCAAAACTTGGAACTACTTAAGCCTAAATATCCTAAGGTCATCACACATCCATGACCGCGGCAAAATTCGAACCTGCGACCTCAGCGGTCGCGCGGCTCCAGACTGAAGCGCCTAGAACCGCTCGGCCACCACGACCGGTTAGGATGGACAGACGGGCAACAAAGCGATCCTACACGGCTTTTTTCCAAGAAGAACCTTGTTTGTAAGTGTAGTTGCGTGAATAGGACTAAAAATGTGTTAATTAATGTTAATCGTTCAAATGATCTATGGAACATGTAACTAATTAACTGGGTGTCGACCATTCCAGACAGCAATATTCACTTTCTGCGATGTCTCATTGGAGTAGACATAGTTTACCTCACCATGATCTCTGTCGGTTGAACGTCTTCCAAATAAGGTGTAATTGATTGAAACCGGCTGGGGACTAGAAATCTCCAGTCTAGAGTTAGGTACAGTCTGTTTCCAGAAAACCAACTAAGGTATCGTAGCGGTAAGACGCTCGACTTGCAATGGGTAGGAAGGCGGTTCGTGTCCAGATTTAGGTTTCCCTAAAACGCTCAAAGGAAATGCCCAAGTGGTACCTTGAGAATCCACAAAATTCCAATTACATCCGAGCATATCTGTAATGACTTCGTCGTCGACGATCATTAAACTCTAATCTCCTGTCCTTGCTTACTTCCGCGATTCAGATCGGCATACCGAGATGTGGTTGGAGTGAATATAGGCGCAAAACAGCGCTCCGGTGGCAGAATTCCGGCTGGCTGATTTCCTGGTCCGTAAATGTGTGAGGCCATTTCAGTTACTCTTTTTATCATTTAAGAAAGCATGATAACGAAGGTAAAAAACCTGAAATGAACAAAAGAAATAAAACATAGTTAAATCCTGCTTTCTTTTAACCTTGACCCACAGTGGTTAAGAATTTTTTGAATTATTCCATGTTTCCTACAGCTGCCAGTTTTTGGTTTATTTTCTGTGCTATCGTTTAGTTACGTAGGTTGTCTTAAAGCCGGTAAACATATTTGTGGATCATTGAATGGTTAAACACGAGTAATATTAGCCATAGTCGATTTTTGACGGCTGTTCAGTCTCAGTTTCTGCGTCAAATTGATAACGTGGTTTAGTAATACATGTGATTTTAATATCGTAACGTACTACTATATAGTGCTGCTTCGAGAGAATTACGAAAAGTAAGTTACACATGTCCTTCCACCCTAAGACGTTGAGCATATTATCACAAGAAACTACCTGTTCCAGATTTCCTCCTCACACATTCCTGTTGCAGTACAGAAGCAGATGGACACTTTATGATAGTGAAATGGCACAGCAGAGGTGGACTGAACATGTAACTTTCACGCAAATTCATCGTGAACGTCTGACGGTATGTGGAAGAGATGCGATGTCGTGTCCAGTCACAGTGAAATGGTGCCAACAATTTGACTAAGGTCACACAGACGTTACCAGTATCTACTTTGTATGATAGATTACAGTTATAAGTACGTTGCTACCTTGTTTCCCTTTATGTAAGACGGTGTAAGAATTGCCAGCCTTCATTAGAACACACTTCTTATAAATCAGCACAAAGATGTGTCGATAGTTACTACATAGATACAGAAGCACTGTTCCACCACAGTGCAAGAAGTGGCGACCCCTCCAGGATTCGAACCTAGTGTTTCCTGATCACTATCAGTTCAAATGCACTGATTTAATGAATTATTTGTAGGACATTAATAACTTGTTAATTAAATAATCTTGAGCTGGAATGGAGTAACCTTTGTTGAAGAATGAGGTCTTTATCATACAGCTATAATTTTGTCATGTGTAGTAACTACTAGCCATTAATATCACACTGTTGGGAGTAATGTATGCCAATAGGTATTCCATGTGGTTAACTACAGTTTTAAGCGTAATGGTATCTTGTTTCCCTTTATGTAAGACAGTGTAAGAAACGCGCAAGCAAGTGCTGATAGCTATTACACATGTGCAGTAGGGTTGTCACAGTAAAAAGCCCATCCAAAAACATTCCGCATTCAGCATTAATACTTGCGAAAATTTTGTTAAATTTGTGCTGATGTGATGTTGTATGTCGTGCGCCTGAAACCACGTAATATCGGGAAAATGGTAGTCGATGGAATGGGGCCAGGTTTGGCCTTGGCGGCGAGCAGCGCGAGGCAGTACCTGGGCCAGTGAAGTCGGCTCTCCTCTTTGCCGACAGGCGGGCTGACCGCGCAAGTTCGTGGCGGCCGTAACTCGATAGCGGCCAACTCCGGCCGGATAAACAGCCCAACTTGCCGGGCGCTCTGTTTTATTGGCACTCGCCGGCTGGCGCTCGCAACCCCGCCAAGGCTTTGCAAGACCGCACCGCCCGCTACTTGCTAGCCAGCCGACCAACTCCATTTGGCGCCTCGCTGACCACTGACATTCGCCGAGCCACAGCGGGATCACTTTGCTTTCCGCCTGATCTGCGTCTGGTTCTGACGGGAGTTTCCCCGTCCGGCCACCGCTGCCGGCTTGCCATAATTGAGACCCCTCCTGTTAAGGAAGGCGTCCTTCGCGTAGCGTACGTGGTAGGGCTCGTAATTCAGACTGCTTCATAAGTTGTAACAGCTGAAGTACAAGCGGCTCGATGAGGAATCGGGTTTTGCGGACTGCAGCAGCATCAATTAATCCAACCCACGCCGGCGCAGTCTGTATTCGAGGATTGCTTGTCCGCAGCTTTTCAAGCTAGCCAGTCCTACACACGTCATCTCTGCATAACTACTGCAACCTAATTGCTTTTGAACCAGTTTACCGCAGTCAAGCATTGGTCCCTCCGTGCAATGTTTGACCTCCCTCATCCAATCCACTTCAATTTCCTCCAATACCAAAGTAACTACTTCTTGACGACTAACGCTGTGTTGTTTCTTTTACACAAGTTGTACTGTTGTATACATTTATTTTCTCTTCAGCATGAATTAATCCAACCCACGCCGGCGCAGTATATATTCGAGGATTGGTTGTCCGCAGCTTTTCAAGCTAGCCAGTCCTACACACGTCATCTCTGCATAACTACTGCAACCTAATTGCTTTTGAACCAGTTTACTGCAGTCAAGCATTGGTCCCTCCGTGCAATGTTTGACCTCCCTCATCCTATCCACTTCAATTTCCTCCAATACCAAAGTAACTACTTCTTGACGACTAACGCTGTATTGTTTCTTTTACACAAGTTGTACTCTTGTATAATTTATTTTCTCTTCTACACAGTAGCTCTTCAGAACTTAGGAAATTCAGCATAGCTCTATAAAATGTTTCGTTAATAGAAAATGTGAATTTTAGGCACTGGATGTGTAACCTTTTGACTTGGGCCCGACTGTAAAATCGATACCTGGTCTAAAGATGTATTCGTGTCCTACTGAGAGACTGGTTTTGCTGAAATATTTTCGATCTTTTATTTTTCTGCTAAAAACTATATGAACTGCCTCTCAGGATTGCTCCTACATTCTTAGGGAACTGGACGAGGAGTACTGCGTCCGCGCAAATTGCATCCACAATTTTTAAATTTACCGCTTCAACAACTGTCCCTAAATGAGATCGTGTCTCAGAGGCTAAGAAGATTGTATGTATTAAAACTCACCCTGGGTCGACTGTACGTTTTTTAAATACTACAATAATAATACTACCTTATATATTTGAAATTTACGACAGGTGTTCAAATATTTTCAAAGGCCTAAGGATTCTAATTTTTAGATCACGATCCCTTATTAAGCAAATGTAAGCATCAAGTAAAAATTATTCTGAACATAAATTTAATTTAAGTTTACTAGCTATATTCCATTTACATTTTTTGTGAAAATAACTAGGGTAGAATTCGATAATTTATATTTTTTTCACATTTTAGGGTAGAAGTTAAAGTCAGTGTTTTTTTAAATACATTGCATTATGCACATAAGAAATCTGTCGAATAGTCGTTGGAATTCGTTCCTGTGACTTTAGCACACTTACAGACGGTCTGAGGCGTTTAAGACCGGAGTGATCACCCTTACCGCCTCGTAGTACTTGTCCCTCAGCACACTGCGAATATAGCAGGCAACGCCGAGAGATCTGAGGGAGTCGATTGATAACTCGCGAAGAAGTTGATATGGTATTGAATTTAGTCATGCCTCTGTGCGTCATGTTGTTTACAATACGAAGTTACAGTCACGAGCGATCGGCAGCGACTTAACTACCAAGTGAAAGAAGTTTGTGTGCACATCTTGAAACTGTGCTTTAGTTTTGAGACGGAAGGAGATGATTTATCAACGGTTATTGTTACCGGCGATAAGCGCTGGGTAATGAAGTTGCAGTCGGAGACCAAACGAACAGGGAAAGCTTAGCAATATTGAAATTCTCAGGGAGTCAAGACATCAACATATTGTTGTATGTAAACGTAGGCTTCCGCAGGTGTTGTCATAGTCAATAAAATTCTTCTGGGTTTGAGGCCACATTGTGAACTATAAAATTCCGACGTTTTGGCGATTGTTGCAAGGCGCCTTCCTCAGGCCGAAACGTCGGAATCGTCGGAATTTTATAGTTGATAATAAGGCCTCAAATCCAGAAGAATTTTATTGACTGCAACATGCTGTCCTTTCTGGGTCAGAAAGTTGTAATGCTGCAACATTATACGCTCAGAGAACATGAAAAAATTGAGTCACACAGAAATCTGCCTGAACACAATTTTAAGTCTGCAATGAAATCAAAATTGTGCGGTTATTGAGTGCTTGTACTTTAGTGAAGTGTGGTGATGTGAGATAACGTACAGAGTAATTATTCTTCTTCAGTATCTCTACAGCTTTTGGTGACCGTTGGGTTCTTGAACAATCTTCCTCCACGTTTCTCGGTTGTTTGCTGCACTTTTCCACCCATGAACTCATATACTGGTGAGATCCACTATTACGTCGTCAATCCATCTTCTTCTAGGTCTGTCTTTTAGCCTAGCCGAATGGATCGCACCTTCAATCATTTTCTTTGGAATTCTATCTGCTGGCCGGAGTGGCCGTGCGGTTCTAGGCGCTACAGTCTGGAACCGCGAGACCTCTACGGTGGCAGGTTCGAATCCTGCCTCGGACATGGATGTGTTTGATGTCTTTAGGTTAGTTAGGTTTAAGTAGTTCTAAGTTCTAGGGGACTGATGACCTCAGAAGTCGAGTCCCATAGTGCTCAGAGCCATTTGAACCAATTCTATCTTCTGCCATTCTTTCCATGCGTCCTAGCCATCGTATTCGCTGTCGTTTCACAAATTTTACTATGACCCCACCTTGTATTAAGACTTATAATTCGGCGTTGTAGCGCATTCTGCAGCCTTCTTCCTCTCTTATTGGACCATGGATTTTGCGTACAGAGTAATTATTTAATAGAATTGAGCGAGCCCGGTTTTGAATGACAGCCATAGTCGTATATTTTTTATGTTGTAATAATGATTACCACGCCTGTGGACTCTACTAAGAAGGAGGGAGACAGATTATGATTTAACGTCCCGTCGGAATCGAGATCATTATAGACTGAACACATGCTTGGAATTCTTCAAGGACAGGGAAGGAAATCTGCTGTGTCCTTTCAAAGATACGACCCTGGTATTTTCCTGGAGGGAGCTAGGAAAATCACTGACAACTTAAATCTAGATGGCCGGACGTGGATTTGAACCGTCGTCCTGGGGAATGCGAATCCATTGTGCTAATCACTGTTCCACCTCGCTTGGTGACTCCATTAAGAAAGCGGCAGCCGAGAAGGACTTCTGTCTCGAATTGTAGTAGATGGTTGGTTAGTGGTTACAGTCTCGATGAATAATATTGTCCGCAAGGAATACAAACTTTAGTACACCTCTGGCTCATCTGCACTGTTCACAACGGAGACTTTATTAAAAATAATATCATACCGTTGTATGTATTACACGTAGTAAAAAAACTATTCACTTTATTTTCGGACTACGACCTTAGAACGGACTCCCAGCATACAATTAGCGCTGCAGAAACTGTTTCTATTTTATTTTAATTCATTTGGATTTTTTACAAGATTACTGCTGTAGGTTGAGAGACGGACTGCACAAATTGGTGTTAGTTTCATAAGGATACAATGTCATTCCGAGATCGTAATTGGTGTACAGTTAAAGTCGTAAACGACAGTACAGACGATAGGATATGCAAACCATTAGCTGCCTTAAGAACGCAGGGCAAGGAATTTCTTACGCTGTAGGGAGAAGTATGGAAGGGAGATTAGTGTTCAATGTCCCGTTAAGTACAAGGTCATTAGAGACGGAGCACGAGGTCGTAATGGCGGAGGACAGGGAAGGAGATCGGCCGTGTCGTTTTCTAATGAGCTACCCCGGCACTTAGTGATTTAGGGAAGCGAATTACGCTACGGTATGGCAACTGCTGAAATCGTTTAGTGGCAACGCTGACTGACGACACAAACCGAGAAATCCGCGTAATCAGCATTAGTGTTTATAGTCATAAAGCTATTCGCCATTATTGTTATTAAGTTTCAGGTTCTGGAACTTTTATGGCTGATCTGTTTCTCTCGTTATATTTTCTGTGTGTATATGAGTCAGTTGGCATACTTTTCTTCCGACTGTAACTGCTGAACTGCAAGCCACGCCAGAAATAAATTTATATTATGTGAGTCTATTATCAACCGGTATCCATTATTAAGAACAAATGTTCAAAATTCACTTGTCTCCGGCATAGAATAAG
This sequence comes from Schistocerca gregaria, assembly GCF_023897955.1. Taxonomy (NCBI): domain Eukaryota; kingdom Metazoa; phylum Arthropoda; class Insecta; order Orthoptera; family Acrididae; genus Schistocerca; species Schistocerca gregaria. Next base: position 742,131,934 of record NC_064920.1, on the reverse strand, counting down.
AACTATTCTATCGATCTCGTTTTTTGCTTATTGCTTCTTAAACAGTATATTCGAAAGCTAGACTTAAGATCCATAAAGTTTACTGTAGACGATCTCATCGAATCGCCTAAATAATTTTTCTTTTTTTCTCAATTTTACGGACACATCTCAGTCAATGGCTGAAATTTTAATTCAGGACAGGAAGAAGGTCAGCATCGGTCGTAATTTCATTTGACTTTTAACTGCAGATCTAGATTTCAGCTGAGAGGCCACTATGACGAAGGAGAACGAGGTTGAAGGAAAATACCACGAGAGACATGCAGATACCGAGTCCCGGAGATGAAAACGCAGCTGACAGGAAGGTGTGGAAGTCTGGAATGAGTTCAAAATGGTTCAAGTGGCTCTGAGCACTATGGGACTTAAATTCCGAGGTCATCAGTCGCCTAGAACTTAGAACTACTTAAACCAAAGCAACCTAAGAACATCACACACATCCATGCCCGAGGCAGGATTCGAACCTGCGACCGTAGCGGTCGCTCGGCTCCAGACTGTAGCGTCTAGAACCGCACGGCCTCTCCGGCCGGCTGCAATGAGTGATGCCAAAGACCGGCTGCCGTTTGTGTGGCCACTACAAGTAAGTAAGTGCAGCTATCATCAGTACGTTATAATTAGTCATATAGAGTCAACGTAATCAAAACGTCACATACGCCATTCTGACTTACACATTAGACCAAACCTAATGCAGGTGAACTAATGCTTGCTCATGCCTAAGTTAGAATAGAGTATGTGTCATTATAATTAAGCTGAGTCTACATGACTATTTATAACGCATTCATGATATAATAGTTACACTATCAACTGAAATCTAGATCTAAAGAAAAACCAGACAGCAGATGACGTTACGGCCGATGCTGATCTTCTTTCTGTCCTGGATTACACCACGGTCGTGAGGCACAATCATTCCCATGGAACCGAACACGATACTTTTTAATACCTTTGTTCAAACATGTTGAAACCAAAGACAAAAAGTGGCTTTAGTTGAAACAACTGTGTAGTGTTATTTGCTATAATGCAATGTTTTCGCAGGGAAATAATGGAAGTCTGCATGTAAAACTTTTCAGTATTGGCGATCTCGAACACCAGAAAATGTTAACCGGTACTACAGTGTTATACGTTTTGCGTGGCACTGTGGCACGGGCCAAGGTGAGGAAGGAGACTAGCGGCTTGTAGCTGTTCACCAGGAAAGCCTACATTTTAGTTAGCAATGGGCTCTCGCATAAAAGCTGCTAATGTGTAACAAAAAGGAATGTTATTCTTGCAACTGCACATAACTGAATTTATGGTTTTGACCAATTTAAATTAAGCCGTTAAATGAGTACATTGACACCAAAACCTCGTGGAAAGTTAAACAGCTACTAGAAGCAAAAGCACTAAATCTCTGATCTTGTACTTCAGAATATGGCTAACGGTAAATTCGTAACTGCATTTGTCATTTACAGAGTGAACGGTACGTAGAAGCCGAAGAGTGACAATAGCTGATAGAGGCTCAGTGTTGCGTAATAGAACATGCTCGGATAGCTCAGAAAGCAAGAGTACTACTGTCGTAAGACAACATTCTCGATTCCACCCGCAGGCCTGGAGGCCAATTTCATCTGACCATAAGTCCCAGAACAAAGCAGTTAAAAATAAGCCGTTGTTTTCAAATATGGCGCCACATGGGCACTCTGGCAATGGTGCTGCATTATATTCAGTGGAATCGTCAGGTCCCTTAAAACTGCAAGGAATATAAAACATGGAGTACGGACATCTACATACATTATCAAGAATTCTAAGTAACAGAAGCATCACTGTAAGTTCTACGGCGCTCTTTTGCCTCGTAGTTTATGTAAAACTTAGCCAGTTTACAAGATCGTTGGTTTCGAAGAATATCTGTACGGTATCGAGCGACTGACTATTTCACCGGATGCTATTGGATCAAAAAGCGGGCGCCAACACTTGTTTTAAATTATTTTGATACAGAACCCCAGCACAGAGTGATGTGCGCCACAGATCTAGCGTGTTACAACTGTTATCATACACCACTAGCACAAACCAAAGTAAACAGACTGAACCATAATTATGATAACCTTTCAGAGCATGTCACGTGATACAAATCTATGGACACATGACGGACGCCAAAATGCTATATACAGGTGGAGCCAAGGATGCAAATGGTGCCGAATGCGCACTGTTAGACCAGACAACACTTAGGGATCTTATAAAGTACCTGTGGAAATGTCTAGTAGGATAACATAGTAATAGTCACTTTAGAAGTACTTAAATATGCAGGTAAGTGCACTGATGGCAAAATAATTATCTTAACCGACTCCCGAGCAAGAGTCATGATCTAGAACAACCATTTCATACAGCGACACTACAACCCCAGTACTTGCAAAAGTTTTTACTTGAAAATAATACTCCTTTTTTATAACTCAATTTGATTTAAATTTTGGACGTTGACAAGCGTAGTGTATTCATACTAGTTTTATAAAAATTGTATCGCTTTCAGTATAAATATTTAAATTTTGTTCACAGAGAGTCAAAACTCAGTTATTACTAATATGCAGAGATTATGGTTGGCTATATGCTCATGGAACCAACATCCAATAAATATAAAAACAGAACTCTAAGTAAATCGATTTTCCAGTACAGTTTACCTCTGATGCTCGAAACGATTATCTTCAAACGAGAACGTATAATCCATGCATTTCCTGAATTCCAGTGAGAGGACTTCCGGATAACAAATTCGTGAGTCGTTGCGAAACAATTAACCTCTCCAAGGTTGTCGAGGTTTCACTTGGAAGCCACCAATAAGGCAGTCGACTGCATAAGCAGCTGTGGCAGCCGAGTGAGCGGGCAGTCGGCATCCTATTATCCATCGGGTTTCAGTGTGGGCGATGGCGCCCTTGGATTCTAAGAAAACAATTAGCGGCTCCCGTTCTGCTCTGTTTTCTTGTCTGTCTATTCATTTGTATCGGCCGCAAACATACTCCCGATCGCAACTACATGCACCTTCACTTTTACTGTCATTACAACGATATTAAATGAAACTCACGGTGCAGCGAGAGATTGATGTTTGCATGGAAACAGGAAAACACCATGTAATGAATGGTTCGTACGGCCTTAAATGTCACAGCCACTCTGCTGTAGATACTTCCAAGAGACGTAAGGGACGCAGGTTGTTGTCATGCGCTGCGTTGACCTGTTGCTAGGAATCTAGAGATGCTGTCATTAACTCGAAGACTAAACACCACGGTGGTCCTTTTGGGTGTGATATGCTCTTACCTTCCTCCGAATTTTGAACAGAATTACTCAGTCATAGGGAGCCCTACAGCTGAACGAAGCCTAACACGGTACAAAACGGCGTTTTTCGCATTAAGAGCATTGCCAGAGGAGAAAGGAATGATAAATGACAGATAAAATTCCTAGGGCTGAAAGGCAGATCTGTAGCCTGGCATTTAAGGGGTAACACTACTGTAGAATTTTCATTAAATCATTTCTTTACTTGGCTTAAAAATGCTTTGAACCCTCTGAAATATGAAGCAAAAAGTCTAATCAGTGAAAACAAATTTGTTCTGTGAAGTCCCGAGCTCCTCCTCTAGCACCTCGAATGAACCGAAACGGCGTAACTGCGCCAACTCGATGCCCCCTGTAGTGTCTGGGTGTAGTTAGAAGCATTTCAGAACAATAATGCGTTAGCCTGGTGTAAGCAAGCGACAGTACGTGTAAGAAAAAGACTATTCGTTCACATCGAATCTTGATTTTTGTGCTCTGTATTGACTTTTGATATTTTGTTTAATATTTAATAGTATACAGTTTTGTCTTTCAGCTAAGAAAGAATGCTAAGCAAGTGTACTAGGCCAGAAAAGATACGAAAACATCGTATGCTACGCGGTGTCGAAGTAGTAAGTTATCAAAGCGTCTAATTAATAGATATGAGGCTAAGAGCATTTCGGAGTGAGTCAATGCCTCTTCTAAGAAATTGAAAGACAATGACCAAGATTTTGATGTGAATTATGGATTGGGCTACAGGATTATAAATTTTCTTGCCATTTTCTCTGTTATTTCTCAGCAAGTGAAACGTAATGTGTGCAATGCAGGCATCACGTTGCAAGAACGAAGACCTAGAGGGTTAGGCTTCACAAAAATTATTGCTCTTCCAAACAGCCCAGAAGTTGTTATATTAACTAGATAGTTTATGCCGTGCGCATACGAAACCAACTGTCCAATCGTTCTAGCTATGTCCCTATCCGTACTAGAGATAAAAGGAATTGTAAAATTTTGTGCGTGCATGGATATTTCACGAGTGATATTTCAATCGTTTTATGTTACACTAGTGGACGTGATTTCGATCGTATCAGCAACAGTACGATAGATCAGTCCTGGGGCAGCAGAGTAATGGTAGGAGTTCTCCAAAAGCAGGTTTTTTCCATTTCCTCATATCTACAACACATTTCAAAACTTCAAACTTTCAAAACTTCAACTTTTCTCGGAATATGATTTTTCAAAACGGCACGGAGACTCCTACCACTTTCAATCTTTTTATTCAAAAATATAAGTACAACTTCGAAACAACTTTGCACAGTGAATGAGGAAGAGGATTTTCGATCAGACAATATTTATTAACAGATGACTGTCCTTTTTGATGAAAATTGAACGCTTTATTCAAACACACTCCAGTTACACAAAAATCGATGTTTCTAAAACTCCCTACGTGGTCCACTAGCTATACTCATGCAGATTACATAGCATTTTTTTCTTTTTTCCAGATTCAAATCGTCATCAGTTATAGTGCGTGTCGCAGATCGCCTCAAATTTCAATATGTTTCGGAGAAATTGCTGCACAGAGTCACCATTTTGTAATATTTTCCTACAAATGCTTAATAATTATCCCAAGTATTATTTCTCTATCACCTTCCCTTCCGCACCCCCATCCCTCCATCCCTCTCCCCCCCCCCCCCCAAAAAAAAGAAAAAATTGCCAAGAAAATGCTTTTTGGGACCGTTACAGTGGTATTACCCCGTAATCGGTTATTCGCCGAGACGAACATTGAAGTAAAAAGCAAGAAAATAAGAAGTTGTTTGAGTGTTGACTTGGAGAGAAGAAGAACTTAGTACAACTTGTTTGGCTACCAGGTGGCCAGCACTGCGCAGTGGGTGGAGCCGCTTGCCGAAGGGATGAGCCGCGGGCTCCGCTATGATTCGCACTGCCGTGGGGGCCGCGGCTGTGCGAGTGTATGAATATGTAATGAGAGGCGCGGGCTGGCGCCAGTGGCGTGGCGCGCCAGCGAGTGCGCCACCAGCTGCGCCACACGCCGCACGCGCGTCTCCTCCGGCCATCTGCCAGTCCTGGCTCAGTCAGCGCGAGAACCACGCTGAGATCGATATAAATGTTAATAAAACCACCACAGCTGTACTTCAGGGACATTTATTGCACCTCAGCAGGTGTCCTTGTAAATGAACATCTTTAGGCGACAATGAAAGTTCACCAAAAGACTCCCTGTATGATTCTCATAAACTGATAATACGTGGCAGCTAGATACGAGGACTGTTGGTGGACTTTCGGAGCCAGCCTGAAATTTTCATTTAGAACGTAACTGGCTGTTGCGAAATATCTGAAACTGAAATGCTGCTCTGGTGGTTTTTATTAAAATTCGTATTATCTGCTGCGTAACATAAAATGGTCAAGATTAGGTCGATATTTAAATGTTTCGAGGATACCCACAAGGACTTCCTACGTATTCTAGTACATGGGTTAAGCATATGATAAATGAAAGTAATAAATTTAAACTTGTACGAAACTAATTTTAATGGCGCTACATCCTCCCCCCCCCCCCCCAATCCACTCCCCGTAGGAAGCATCGACTTCGCTGTGGTAGGGCGATGGGAGGAGTGGAGAGAAGGTTTGCTTGAGTGCGTGAACGATACAAACAGCCACATCGGAGGGGTATCTGATGGGAAATTTGTCCGTCGACTGACCACTGTTTCATCCACTGACATGAATCACTGTACGAAAATAGTGGTTGAACATCCGATCAGCTCGGCAGTGCTTACAGAGTGTTGAATACCTTCGTGCATTTTCCGGCTGGCCTTATCAATACACTTCCAACGACAGTTGAAGCATACCAGAGGTCCGAGCACTTTGTTCGTCTTTCTCATGGACACTATCATCGCAAAACCTGGAACTCCAATACAGGGTATTTATAATTAAAGTGCAGTTTATAGCAGAGCTCCATTGTGTATAGTAATTATCGTATGGAAGCGAAACTTAGTAGACATTCTAACGCGCTGGTGCGGAATCGATTTGCGGTGGAAAAAATTAGTTTCGATTTTGCCCACCAGGTGCTGTGAATGCATGAAAGACGTATAGAAATGTTTCTGTATGTAATGGATTAGGATTAGATTAGATTATATTAATACTTGTTCCATAAATCATGAATACGACACTTCGTAATGATGTGGAACGCAATGTGGTCAGAAAAGGTCAATCAAGTGAGAAAAGCATAATATGATTTTATTATTAATTTTCGTTTTCACAATTTGTGCAAATGAACACGGGAGATGTCGTTCCAATCACTCCAAGACGACCCCCGTTCCACGAAGCGTGCTACGAAATGAGTACCGGTAATCATTCCGGCTTTTGGGCAGGGGCGATAGACCCGCCATCTTCTCCGTCCTAGTGCCACAGTGTGGAAAGGCTGTACTCTACCGAGTAAGACCAGTAGTCTTTTGAAATGATACGGACTGTTTGTGGCAGTGAAACGGTGAGTGATAAAAACGTTTTTAAGTAGTGCGCGAAATTTCTTGATGATAGAGAGAGCATTGAAGGCGATCGAAGTCCAGGATCGTCATCAGAAATTCGAGCAGGATGAAATATTAAGAAACTGGCTGAAATACTTCGAGATGATCGTCGTGTGTCTACCAGGTTACCTGAGGAGCTCGCAGAAATTGCTAAAGCAACTGCGCGTAGCATTCTAACTGAAAATTTGTCCAAAAAGGAGATCTGTTGTCGCTTTGAGCTCCACTCTCTCACAGACGATCAAAAGTATTGCAGTGTAGAACACTGTAGAGGCACGAAGAGATCAGCCACTAAGGACCCAGAGTTCATTTCCTGCATCAATGGGTAAGTGAGGTTATAGTGTCCCCCCGTTGAGTAAAAAACTGCGCCGAGGTTTTTCATAAACTGTCACCGATTCAGGAGTTTCCCACCAGGTGGCAGGTGTGTCTTATTGCAACTTATTGTTACATGCAATTATTTCCAGGCAGGTCACTCCAGAGGTGAGAAAATGAGACAAGCCTGTGTCTTACTACATACATGTAAATTTTCCGATGTTTTACTTGAACATTGTATAATATAGCTTTTAAAAATACGAATAACCGAATTACTCGTTGACACTGTGTATTTAAGCTTCACTTTATTCTTGAAAAAATCATTCCACTTAGTCTCCAAAATCGTCAATGGCGCATTTATTGGAAGATGGCGCAATTGAGAAAATCCGCGCAAGTGTTCCCGGTAATCCCCGCGGCTCCAACAAAGTGATGACAATTCTTCAATGATAATACCGGCAAAAAGTAATATTCAACACACAATGTGTCAGATTATCTCACCTGAAGATATAACTGCTCTGTCTAAAATAAAGATTGAGCAGAAACTTACTGGCAAAAACTGATATCTGTGCTTCTAACTTAAGACACCCACTAAGGAGTGAATGGAAGAGGAACGCATGGAAAAGAAAAGCTTGCTGGGAAGAAAATACGCGTCAAAGAAAGAAAAGAGCGTGTTATAGAAAGAAAACGACGTAAGCTAGATTTCATTACATCAATGTAAAAAAAAATAAAAATAAAAAAAGACATAGAACAAGCCATTGATTTTTCTTCAGAGTCAGATTCAGACTTCTTACATCATGAAAATGACTTGGATATATATATAGACTTACTATTTAGGAAAGAAGTATGCGAAGGAGAAGAAGATGAAGACCTCGAGACTTTAAAGATGAATTAAACAAAGTACACTATTTACTAGGTACCTACATAGCTTAGCCTCAGCATTCGAACTCTTTCAGGTTACTCTACAAATCCTCCTTTCGAGAAGATTAAGGTATTATTTTCCTACAAGAATTTTTAACAATTATGTTCAAATTCATGAGACATTTCAGTTCAATATTGCTGGATAACCTGGCTACAGTACAACAATTTCACAAAGGGTTATTTCAAGTGTTTTTATTATATGGCCATTGAATTTTATCCATGTTTACCTCAAACAGGGCAAAGACCTGCAGTGCGAGGCCTTGCTCCACTTCGTATAGTAAACCCCCAATTATTGTTTTAGCTACATTGTAAATTTCTCTGTAATTAACAATCAGACAGAGCTGGAAGTTGGATGGGTTATAGGTAACAACGCAACCTATGACTTCAATTTGAAATCTCAGGAAAATCTACCACTCATTGACTACAACATAAGAAAAACTGAAAATTGCGAGGCTTTGCCGCCAGCCATCTGACAAGTGATGAAACGTGGTGTTTTCAGTACGAGACTTACAAAGTGCCAAAGCTCGGAACGGAGCGGTCAAGAATCTAAGAAACCGAAAAAAGTACACTTCCAGGAAAGCCGTGCCAAGACACTGCTGACAGTTTTCTTTGTTTCAAAAGGAAATTACCATGAAGAGTTCGCGCCAGAAAGTCAAAAGGTGAATACGGATTGCTGCTTGTGTGTTGTAAATTGTTCGGTGTAGACCTGAATGCCGAAATGAAGGGCCATGATGTTTGTAGGAGAGCCATGCACCGGCGCAGAAAACCAACATCGTACACGATCACTTGCTTGAAAAATACATCATGATACTTGAACAATCTCTTTATTTGCTTGTATGCGTGTGAGTTCTGGTTGTCTCCGTAACTGAAAATGTAACTGAGAGGAATGTGTTTCGACATGATTTCCTATATTTCCGATATCCAGAAAGCTACAGCCATGTCAAAGCTGAGTATCAGAATTGTTAAGAATTGCTTCCGGTAGTTTTTCCAAGGCTTCCAGTTGTGTATTGACTTACACAGACCCTACTTTGAATAAAACGTCATGTAACCTAAAAATAAACAACGTTTATTTCGCATCAGTGAAAAGGCCTATGTATTTCGATACCCTGTTCGCTACCTTGAGTACGGAGAAGTGCATGCAAAATGGTTAACTTGGTTCACAGGCGTAGTCGAATTAGTGCTGCAGTTACGACCGTACAGAAAATATCGGAAAATGGATCATGTAGCGTGTTTGTAGGAAGACAGTTCGACGTAGAGAAAAGACAACCAACACAGTATACATGTAGTGTGTCCAAGAAATTTTGCAACTAACTTCGCTGGGTTTTACAAGGTATCTTCAGGAACAAATCGATTACAGGAATCCACGTCCGGAAACATCAAATTACGCTAGGAGCGTCGAAGTTACAGCCGCCAGCGCAGGTCAGTAAGCAACCCCTCTGGCAGCAAGTGTGACGTTGTAAACTGACAGACCGCAAGCGGAATGTCTCTCAATGTTTTTTTGTTTTTCACTGATCGCGGCTGATTACCACGATCGCCGGCGGAGAAGAAGGAGCTAGCCGCTGCTGTGTAGACAGGCCTTGCTGCTACCAATGTAATGTTCTGTTGCCTCGGTGGACACCTGTTTCGGACACAGGTTTCCATCCAAATTTTATTTTTCTCCTGGCACCCACTAAAATCTCCAATGTTTATTGGTGTAGAGGGAAAAAAACTGCAGATGAAAACTTGTGTCCGAAACCGTAATCCACCAAGGCAACAGAGCATTGCATTCATAGGAGATAAGGCCTGCCCACTCAGTAGCTAGCTCCATCCACTCCACTGGCGATCGTGACAATCCGTTATGAACATTGAATAACGAACAACACCATGAGACGTCGCGCTTTCACAGGCTCTATTTGCTTCGTTATCGCTTGCGTAACAACTAATACATAAGATAAAATATATTGCTACGAAAAGAGCCCTGAAATACTTTTTAGGGATGCTGTGCTGTGACATTTTGGATCATTAATTTTCAACAGAAAAAAATATATTATGTTCTTATTACTCTGGATGTGGCTTTCTATTAAAGGAACATTGTTTCGTTACTGTAACTCGCATTAAAGTTTCAATATATATTTAAATGACTGAAAATGTCTTAAAGGGATGGGATAAAATACCAGGCAAGCTTATTACCAATTACAATGAAAGTTTTCACTAAGTTTCTCTATTCAAAACATTTAAACAGATTAAATTATTACACACCTTTATAATGAGTACCTAATGGCGTACGTCTCTCACTGTTCACGAAAGAATGCTACGCAAGCGTACAATATAACGTCACAGGCTCTTCCTACTCACGTAACTCCAAGAAGACGACAGAGACATTAATGTTCGGTCACTACTATTTATACCTGTTGTGACATATTCTCATATTTGTTTGATATTTAATAAGTATCGTCTGTGGCGGTCTCAGTACTCGCCGTCACCGATATTATCTTTAAATAAATCGGTACATAATTCTATAGAAAAACAAAACATGACAGATAATGCTTTCTCTTTATTACATAAAGTTAGCACAATCGTTGTCCACGCAATTACAATCATCCAGTTCAATTATTCTTTTCTCTTTTTTTTTACCACATATAATATGTGTTTTGCTAAGAGACGTTAGAGCGCCTACGGTCCGTCAGCGTACGAAGTCACGCTTGCTGACGATGGGGTGGCCTAGTAACAGGCGCCGGTGGATGGTGTGCTGTGTCCTGCAATTCCAAGAGCTGAAAGAAATAATTTTAGTTTACTATCACCTGTCCGCTTCTTTGCGGTATGATTGGTTTCATTTAATGCAGATGGAGTGCGACGCGGCGGCGGCTCGTTTGTTCGTAGCGCAGCTCTGCACCACGAATAATATTTAAATAACTGAAAATGTCTTAAAGGGATGGGATAAAATACCAGGCAAGCTTATTACAAATTACAATGGAAGTTTTCACTACGTATCTCTATTCAAAACATTTAAACAGATTAAGTTATTACACACCTTTATAATGAGTACCTAATGCCGTACGTCTCTCACTGTTCACAAAAGAATGCTACGCAAGCGTACAATATAACGTCACAGGCTCTTCCTACTCACGTAACTCCAAGAAGACGACAGAGACATTAATGCTCGGTCACTACTATTTATACCTGTTGTGACATATTCTCATATTTGTTTGATATTTAATAAGTATCGTCTGTGGCGGTCTCAGTACTCGCCGTCACCGATATTATCTTTAAATAAATCGGTACATAATTCTATAGAAAAACAAAACATGACAGATAATGCTTTCTCTTTATTACATAAAGTTAGCACAATCGTTGTCCACGCAATTACAATCATCCAGTTCAATTATTCTTTTCTCTTTTTTTTACCACATATAATATGTGTTTTGCTAAGAGACGTTAGAGCGCCTACGGTCCGTCAGCGTACGAAGTCACGCTTGCTGACGATGGGGTGGCCTAGTAACAGGCGCCGGTGGATGGGATGACGTTTCCGGACACAGGACCCTGTCCTCGATTTGTCCCTCAAGACACCTTGTACATCCCCTCGAAGTTTGTCGCAACATTCCTGGGACACCCTGCATATACCCGCTGCTCGGTAGATGCAAGCTGCGTAGAACGCCTTACGCCGGCACAGACCGCAGAACAACGAGGCCGCGTTTCAAGTCCATTAGCCGAGATGCGCAATAAATCAGATGAGATGACTTACCGGCAGAACAATGCGGCGCCCGCGCGGCGCTGACCTCTGCCGCGTGCCCGCGCTGCTCGCTCGCGGTGAGCCCCAGTTGTCACTGGCGATGAAATATGGCTGCCGCCGCTGCCGAGCGCTGTTCCCCTCCGCCGCCGCCGATCGCTATCACGGCTACCGGAGCTGCTCATTGCCTCGTTTAATTAAATAGGGTTGCGATTATTGTTTCTAAACGCCGCACACCGCGGGTAAACACGAAGACTGCGCCCTTTACGCCTGTCTAGGGTGGAAACGTGCCCGATCTTAATTGGCAGCTGAGAACAGGAGCCGATAATCGACACATTGAGATGCCACGTTATTACATTTTATTGAAATGACCCTGTAGATTAATAGGTGCCCACCACCTGTTTCCTGTTTCAGCATTCGCCAACCGCGTAATTCAATCACTGCATTCTTAAAATAGGGCACGTTAATCTTAGTCCCGAGCGCTCAGTGTGCAGTGGAATCGGCTCACGCAGTGACCGAGTGAGACATAGTCCACGGCAAGAGCGGTGTTGCCGCCATCGTCCACTTTACAAGATAATAGGCGTTACTTGGCAACCCCGGATGTACGATATTTTCGAACCGGGGCAAAAACTTGTTAGTAGCACCACCCTCACCCTCCTCCTCCCATCGAGAGTTTGAAATAGGACGAAAAAATTTAAAAGTAATCGATTTTTCAAAACTATGTTTATTTTGTAGCGCACGTCTTTCTGAAAAGTTTGATATATAAAAGCTATATGTTCGAGGAAATGTAAGATTGGTTTTATATGTGCCAAGGTGCAGTGGAATGCCTCTTCAAACAGCAGTCTTCTAACGCACGTCACTGTTTCGCTTTGTGGAATTTAAACGCGTATATTTTGCAATGGCAGCCATCAAACCTGTATTCAGGACAGCGGAAATTAAAATGTCCTGTGTTGCCTCTCCTAATCCCTGTCCTACCCCCTTAAAAAAAACTCACAATTAATACTGGGTAGGATTATTTGTAACTGGGAGAATAAGAACTCTTCAGAAAATTTGCCCTCTGTTGCTTACTAGCTAATAACTTTCTCTTTTGTGTGACATAAAATTAAATATAGGAAACATAAAGAGAGAAGCAAGATAGTACACATTTCTTCTATTCCCAACATTCTTTTCTGTCTAACCTTGTTACAGCTCTACGCAGCGTGCTTTCCTTTTTGCGAAATAATCTATTACCTCATCGAAGTTCGTCAAACGTTTTGCTACATTAAAAATTAGAATGTTGTTGTCTAATACTGAAAAAGCTATTAATAGGAATATAACCCAATAAAGGTATCGTTTCTCGATCTGATTACGTCGTTTAGTCACTGACTGATAGATGAAACAAAACAGGCCTATCTAATATTCCAGAAAATGTAACATACGCCAAATAAACGAGACTGCTGTGGCACAAGTGGTTATTTTATGTAGCTCAATTTCATAAATAACACGACAGAATATAATTCACGAAGTATCAATATCAAATGCCTATTAGGCCTGCTACAAGGCAAAAGTTTTGTTTTAGAAAACAGTTTGACATTTCATTCATACGCTCTAGTTTGTCAAGCAAGAGATCGAAAAGTAGTAATGCAAAATTTTTGTATAAGTTTGGAATCGTCGTATGATTCCATATAATTTGTATGGTGTCCCCGTTTCTTCTCCTTCCTCGTTCTAACAAACAATATTGTCATCACTAGTTCTGTAAGTATTCCCGCCATTGTCAGTACTTATTCTCCGGTTAACTTCACTAACCCTGCCAGAATCACCTGTTTAGTTATCCCGCGTTTATTCCCCGGTTAGGCGTTATGAGGTCATCGCGCAACGCGTTTTCAGCTCTATTCCCAGAACTGAACTTAAGCAGCTGCTAACCGGCACTATACAACTAGCCCTTAGTAGCGTAGCGATCTGGCAAAAATTTCCTGTCAAAATTTAATTTTCTGGGTACACTGAGAAGATAATATGTATTACTTCTTACCTGTTATTCCTAATAACCGTTTATTTCCATCCTGATAGTCTTACTCTATGCATTACACTAATAATTATAACAACGTTGATCATTCGCACGCCCAATCAACCATATGAACAAACAGTGATTGGCATTCACCCGTTCGCGTTTATTCGGCTCAGCTCGTGTACCCCGTCCCCCTTTATCTGTGCGACGGGGATTCGCTTGGAAGATACTTGGCGTACATTATGCTCGCAGTCAAAAATCGACTTACGATTCGTTCAGAAATCAAGTTAGAATGTGTACAAAAAGCAACTGGGAAGTGTTTCAAAATCATATGAATAATCGATAAACCTGCATGCGCTGGATGCTAGGCGCTTTCTGAAACTAGTCTTTTTTCTTCAAGAATGTGACTCTGGTGCCCCTGAAATTGCCAGCCGAGGCAGATACCAAGGCTTAACCCCCCCCCCCCCCTACCCCCCTAGGTCCGGTCCTGTACTTTGGTCTTTTCAGCAGACTCCAGGCTAAAGCAGGGAAGCTTCTATTCGTACTTATCCTCCTAGGATTCTGCTCTGTCTCTGACGACACTGACGTCGACAGGACAAACACCGTCCTCCCTTTTGTGTATTGACACTCGTTAAGTCAGAGATCATTCGTGCGAATGCGGAGGACTGCTTCATTTTCGGATCAGAATCATTGGCAGATCAGCACACAGTTGCACGTAAAAGACTATCCGGTGCGAAAAACTGCTTATCTATCGTGCGAGTCCACGCACCAGGAACGATCCCGACAGGGCAACGAGAGTAATTCCGAATCCCCCTCACTGACCAGCATCTTCTTTCAGTGAGTTCTTCACAACAGTTTAAAGCAAAAATCAGCTCGTTGTCTCCTGGGAACGTACGAAGTATTTTAGAATTATTTACTCTTCACAATGCGAACTATGGTTACTCGACGAGTAAACTAACTTGTCGCTCAGAGAGAAACTTATTAGAACCTATAAACTACAATGATCATGCATGTACCAACAGGTACGCGTCTATTTTGTCATCATTTCTGTATGCGTAACGGAAACCATTCATACTGTTCATCAACAGTAGTTTCGCATTGCAAATAGTAAGACTCTTTTACTTCGGGTGACAGGCTTACAGCAGCCACTGGATTGCAAGGTACCTCTTGCACCCTCGCATCATATGGGGCATCATTTTCATATACACTCCTGGAAATTTAAATAAGAACACCGTGAATTCATTGTCACAGGAAGGGGAAACTTTATTGACACATGCCTGGGGTCAGATACATCACATGATCACACTGACAGAACCACAGGCACATAGACACAGGCAACAGAGCATACACAATGTCGGCACTAGTGCAGTGTATATCCACCTTTCGCAGCAATGCAGGCTGCTATTCTACCATGGAGACGATCGTAGAGATGCTGGATGTAGTCCTGTGGAACGGCTTGCCATGCCATTTCCACCTGGCGCCTCAGTTGGACCAGCGTTCGTGCTGGACGTGCAGACCGCGTGAGACGACGCTTTATCCAGTCCCAAACATGCTCAATGGGGGACAGATCCGGAGATCTTGCTGGCCAGGGTAGTTGACTTACACCTTCTAGAGCACGTTGGGTGGCACGGGATACATGCGGACGTGCATTGTCCTGTTGGAACAGCAAGTTCCCTTGCCGGTCTAGGAATGGTAGAACGATGGGTTCGATGACGGTTTGGATGTACCGTGCACTATTCACTGTCCCCTCGACGATCACCAGAGGTGTACGGCCAGTGTAGGAGATCACTCCCCACACCATGATGCCGGGTGTTGGCCCTGTGTGCCTCGGTCGTATGCAGTCCTGATTGTGGCGCTCACCTGCACGGAGCCAAACACGCATACGACCATCATTGGCACCAAGGCAGAAGCGACTCTCATCGCTGAAGACGACACGTCTCCATTCGTCCCTCCATTCACGCCTGTCGCGACACTACTGGAGGCGGGCTGCACGATGTTGGGGCGTGAGCGGAAGACGGCCTAACGGTGTGCGGGACCGTAGCCCAGCTTCATGGAGACGGTTGCGAATGGTCCTCGCCGATACCCCAGGAGCAACAGTGTCCCTAATTTGCTGGGAAGTGGCGGTGCGGTCCCCTACGGCACTGCGTAGGATCCTACGGCCTTGGCGTGCATCCGTGCGTCGCTGCGGTCCGGTCCCAGGTCGACGGGCACGTGCACCTTCCGCCGACCACTGGCGACAACATCTATGTACTGTGGAGACCTCACGCCCCACGTGTTGAGCAATTCGGCGGTACGTCCACCCGGCCTCCCGCATGCCCACTATACGCCCTCGCTCAAAGTCCATCGCCATTCGACGACCAACAACGCGGTTCCTGGTGAGTCCGCTGTGCCGTGCGTGTGATCATTGCTTGTACAGCCCTCTCGCAGTGTCCGGAGCAAGTATGGTGGGTCTGACACACCAGTGTCAATGTGTTCTTTTTTCCATTTACAGGAATGTAGGATAAAAGTTAACTGCAAAACACAAGTGCGCGAATTAAAGACTGTGATTACTGTTCTGCTCCTGTCAATGAAAAAGGAAAGTGCATCTTTTTCGAAATTCAAATCGATGAGCTTTCTACGATGTTTCGAGGTTGAGGAAAACCCAGATATTGCCTTTTGCTGTTAACTACACTTGCCTCATTGCGTCGTACCATTTCCAGTGTTTTTCACTAACCATAAAAGTTCATTATAGAAATTATATAGCGCGCCGTTCGCTGTTATGAAAACCTTCATTATTGCTACGATTTTATAATTTTACTAATTATTATCAGGTACAAGCAGTTTCTTATTTGCACCACCGGTGTGAAAAACTTCTATTGCCTGACGAGGATCTGCAATATTTGAAATTGATAGCATCAATATAGGTTTTCGTTGTTTCTGATAGCTGGGTGACATGATTTTCAGCAAATATCTGGGAGCTTTTTAGTACCACCCACTTAAATTTTATGAAAGAGAAGTTCTACTGAGAAATAAGGGAAAACACCAGTAGAAATACCCCTAATTATCACTAAAATGAAGATGGTGGCCCTATATGTACTGTAATGTGACTATTTCCTGCTATAGCAAATTGAATTAAAAGCTTCGGAAAACGGTGCAATGACTGTGAAATAAGTCCAATTGAAAGTAATGTTCTGTAATTTGATTTTTCCTACCCGTGGAACGTCAAGTTTATTGTTAAGCGAATGTAAGCAAATATCGTTAAGTTTATCGGTTCCAATGGTCACGACTGACAAATGTTTTACATTTATTACTTCAACCGCAAGTGTAGAAAGCTTTTACATTACTTCGACTTATTTGTAACACGCCAATTATTAATTCCAGATTTATAGAGTTGCCGGAAGTGCCAATAGTTTTTCATTGCAGGTACTTGCTCGTGAAACTTCGCAAGCAACTGTGCACACGCATCCCGCTGTAGAATAAAATGGACAGTATTGCACACCTAATGATTAATTAGTGACATACTGAAGGAAAATTCACTGACTACAGTAATATTTTAAATACCATTCTGTTTGATTATTGATTATTATACAACATGGTTCGAAAGGGATATGTGAATCAAACAGTAAAGCTAGCGCGTACTGAGTAATTTTACCGACCGTGAGGTAAGAGTGCGTTTCTTGTGGGGTAAATTATGGCAATATTCACAAAATGACAAGAACGTACATGCAATCCACTTTTTTGTGTAATTTGAAGTATACATTTCTTTAAATGTACCTAGATTGTCAGCATATACCCGTAGTAACTAGTGTTTCCATAAAATTTGACTTAGTGAGTTAGTCGTGGACTTGTGAAGTAGATAGAGCCAATAATACAAACATCTGCAAGAGTATTCCCATCAGAGGGAACGACATCTGACACAGATGACAAATGGAGTGTTGGGAACTATAAGAGCGGCAATCATGGCAGTGAAACTCGCAATTTAGATGCTGAATCGTGTCTTCAGTTGGTGGATTTTTGTAGATTTTTCCGTCGACGTATTTAAGTTTTGTTTTGATTACCTTTGTTTGCTTGATCAGAATCAAACTGTTCCCGCCTTGGTATTGTTTCTGTTTTTCTCTTTTAACAGCGATTTCGGTTGCTTTCAAAATCATGTCCCAGATAATATTTCTTCTTCACTTTTTCTCTTTTTGGTGATCTTTTCTCCTTGACCAAGGATTGATTTCGTTTGAAGAAACCAAATTATTTGTTGCTGATTGTAGTTAATTTGTAGATGCCGCTGGATTTTAGGCTTAAGAAGCTTTTGTTAATTTTGAGCTTATTTTTACCTTTTCAACTGTCGTTAAAATGAAAAACTGTGTAATGAGTGAAAATCGCTAGTTTCATTTTGTTCTACGGTACTAATTTATTGTGTCAACCGGTTTTCGGCTTACAAGGCCATCTTCAGACATTTACTGTCTTATTATAGCCAAATAAATTACAATGTTTGTAAACGATACTGGAAAAGAAGCTACACATCTAGAATGAAACACGAACGTACAGTAAATGACTTCTCTGAGAGTGTGGTGGTAATGCAATGTAAAAAGTAAAACGTTGAGCAATAAATGAATACAAAGGGAATATACAGGTAGGGACTCTAACACAAAACTGAAAAATCATGCCTACTTAACAGATTATATTAATAAACAAAACCAACAAAGTAAAATAAAATTAGTTCTTGAGAAGGTTACTTCAAGAGGAATAAAACATGGCGAGTAATATATAATACGCGGCTGGTCCCGGTTGAGGTTTGAGTCCTCCGTCGGCCGTGGGTGTGTGTGTGTTTGTCCTTAGGATAATTTAGGTTAAGTAGTGTGTAAGCTTACGGACTGATGACCTTAGCAGTTAAGTCCCATAAGGTATCACAAACATTATGTAGTTCCGCACGGCCGATTTTCTGCCCCATCCTTTTGCAATGCGAGCTCGTGTTACGTCTCTAATGAGAGCGCCGTCAACGGGACGTTGAACACTAATTCCCTTTCTGCCTACTTCTAGCGCGCTTCGCTACTTCTATCTGGTCACCCAGTGCAGTGAAGTGGAGATTCGGCGATCGAGAGGCAACTCGCGATATCTGCTGTCGGCAGTGGAGCAAGCACGGGCCAGTCCGGTCCGGTCCGGGCCTATATGCCATGATTGATAGCGGCGGCAATAGCTGTAATTACCGGCGGTCCGGCTAGCTCTGCTAAATGCCACCAGACCAGACCAGCACGGACCACGATCCACGTGACGAACAGTGAGGAGCTGCCGTTCCGCCCCGGCGCGCCAGCCAGTCCTCCTCCGCTAACATGTGACGTACTCGTCCACGGGCCGTCCATTTTCCTCATCTTTCGCATTATCGCAGTATATACTTAGATGTAATGAATGCTGCTCTGACACGATCTGATTCTCCACCATGTTCGAGAATTCAAGGTTCAAAGTTTTACGAGGGGCGTTCCTCGGCGAATTACGGGTGAAAAAATGCGTAATTTACTGTGGGACTTGGCAGAATATTCCCGCTTCAGCCCCTATGGTTCGATGAAGTTCCGATAGGTGGCCGCGCGATGCATAGCTTTCACAATAGCGTCTGTAAAAGAGGCGCGTTTCAACCAGAAAGCTGCCATTGGATTTCTTTTGGCGGAAAACCACAACACCGCAGATATTCATAGAGGCTTGGAGAATGTTTACGGACACATGATAGTGAACAAAAGCACGATAAGTTGTAGATGGAGGCGTCTGCCGTCATCACCACAATGTCGCGGGAACTTCTCTGATCTCCTGCGTGACTGCGAGCCGGACACAGCTGTGTCCCCTGCAGTGTTGAAACGTGGTCTACGGATAACAGTCAAACACCTCGCCTCACAACTGGATGTCTCTGTTGGTTGTGATGACAAACTCATCCACCTGTTGGGATACTCAAAGGTGTATGTGCGTTGGGTGCCTCGCCACCTAACAAAAGACCATAAAGAGCAACGAAAACTGTCTGTGCAGAGTAGTTTGCGCGTTACAAAGTTAATTGTGACTTTTTCGTCGTACATCGTTAGAGGCGTTGAAACACGGGTTCATTACTTCGAAAAGGAAACAAAACGGTAATCGATGGAGTGGCGACACACCACCTCACCTCCGAAGAGAAATTTCAAAGCCTCACCCTCAGCCATCTCTGGCTCTGAAGGGGTTATTCTGATTGATGTCCTCTGTCATAACGCAACGATCAACTCTCGGGTGTATTTTGCTACCCTCAGGAAACTGAAGAAAAATGCAAACAAACCTCTCCTTCTCCATGACAACGCTTGCCCATCCGATAGAAGCTCACAAAACTTGACTGTTCTCCTCATCCACGTTACAACCTGCATCTCGCACCCTCTGGCATCCATCTGTTTGAGCATTCATGGATGCTCTCCGCAGGAACCAGTTCGTGGATGACTGGGAGGATATTAATGCAGCAAGACATTGGCTGCGGTGTCGACCAGCTGAGCAATGTGAAGAGCGGATACGGTCCCTGCCAGTTACGTTGGTAAAGCCGTCGCATTGAACGGAGGTTATACTGAAAAATTGGATTTTGTTGCCAAAAGAGTGGGGAATAATGTGGTGGATTGGAATCCTGAATAAAACCAACCTGCTTTCAGAAAAAAAATATTGCGTTACTTATTGAACGCCCCGAGTATTATTTCGGTTGTGCTCATGAAAGTGAGCTTTTCGTATCACCGTAGCAATACCGAACGAATTGTTCCCTTTCCATGTCACTGAAGGCACCGCCCCACCGAACGAAGAATGTGAGATTGGTAAATATAAGCCATCTTAAAAACAGTTTTCCATCGTTGAAGGCCAGGCACTGACTTACAGAGGGCAGATACAGTGGTAACGTTCGGTTTGATGTTCGTTACCATACTTTGCGCATTGTCCTTCATAAGGTGATCTATGTAGTGTCATGTAGTGGAGCCATAAACACCAATTTAGCTTAGTCTGTCTCCTAGAGTTTTTCAAGAGTTTTAGGCCACGAGGTCCCGCCCGGTTACATACTCGTATTTTAGTTTCTCTCTCCATCATCGTTATCTGTACAAATATAACTGTATCGCACTCACGCGCGCCATCTACTGTTTCGCTTTCAAAGGGACTAATGGATGTGAGGTAAGGACCTTCTTTGAGTTATGGCTGAAGTGGTCTTCCGAGTACAGCAATCAACATTCCTCGCAACGTTCCTTTGGCGTGAAAAACAGCCTGCCCTCTGAAGAAAAAGAAATTCGTGGGATATCTTATACATCGACTTCAGACTAAATACTATGTGCTATATAAAATATTTATTTAACAAAAAGAAAAGAAAATTAGATTGCCTTAAAAGAAAAAAAAACTTATTCTGAGCTTGCTGTCGATGTATACTAGCAGTCAGTGCTATACGTGTTTTAGGACACTTAATGATTTATCCGTTTTTTGTACAATGTGTGTAACATCTAGCATCATATGCAGCTACTAATCTTTGTACTGTTCAAAATTGTGGTCCGTTCAAGGCAGCATTCGTTCGTTAACGCCAAAAAGAATGTAGACTAGTAAAGATCGGGTTTTTTTTCCCTGTTATAGTGTTTCAATAACTTTCAACAAACAGTATCACGCAATGGACAACGCTTACTATACAGCTGCTGCGCTGGATGATTTTAGAAGTATCCTTAGACTTACAGCACCGGAGTAATTTTAATCTGATATCGTTTTATACATCTACATCTAGAAATATACGAAGTAAGCAAGTGTGCAACGTATTTCAGAGGATCTTTAGTGCCAGTAGTAGCTACACTCTGCCGTCTACAATTTGCTTAGGGGACGAGGAAGTAAGAACCGTATGCTTTCCTAAGGGCTTTGATGAACCTTGTTACACTCACGATCGCCACGTGAAATGTGCAATAGCGATAGCAGAGCTGTTACATATTCTTCCTCCAATTCTAGGTCTCTTAATTTACCCAAAAGGATATCTCGAAAACATATCCATTTAAGATCCAGGTGCACTTCCGTTGTTTCGCAGTTGACCTGCAATGATCCTGGTAGTGCGCCTTTGAATTCCTTCGACATCTGCGCTCCTGCTTACTTGGTATTGAATTCTACGACAACACTGTATTCTAGACCGAGCGGTATTCTACATTAAGTCGCAGAAGCGATTCGTTTACAATTAGTTTAACAGTTGCATTATACGTCGACAAAACTCTTCCACACGCCTTTTCTACCAATAATTTCAGATATTCGTTCTATATCATATCAATTAGTGTCATTCCATATACTTAACCGAAGGGACAGACACATGATGTATTCCACTAATCTTGTAACCGGATATCATCGGGTTATTTCTGCTACTTACATAACATCCGTGCAACAAAAGCTGTAAGTCGCTTTATCGTAGGAACTATTGCTGGCAGCTTGACAACACAACTGTAAACAACAGAAGTGTATTTGACCAGTCGGTTGTGAGCAGACAGTGTTAAGCAGTAGTCGTGCGACTCCATTCTCAATGTTCCTGTGCCACAAATCGCAAGGGAGCAACATCTGTAAACCAATTATTCAAGGCAATGTTTCGAAGAAGAGAAAAGTGTGTGCAAAGTTCGTCCCGCTACCTTCTCTACTGAACAAGAGTAACAACACGTGATCATCAAGGATGACGAAACATGCTATCACTGTAACCTATCGCAAAACGACAGGCAGCAGAAATTCACATGAAGGGTTAACGTTTTTGAGATAACCGACATTCAAGCCTATGTGACGCGCGAGTTGAACTACATCGAAAAGGGGTCGTTTTCCTATACTCTAAAGCGCCAAAGTAACTGATATAGCCGTATAGGCATGCGAATTCAGAGTATGTAAACAGGCAGAGTATAGCGCTGTGGTCGTCAATGCCTACATAAGACAAGTGTCTGGTGCAGTTGTTAGGTCGGTTACTGCTGCTAGAATGGCAAGTTATCAATACTTAAATGAGTTTGAACGTGGTGTTATAGTCGGCACACGAACCCTGAGACATGGCATCTCCGAGGCAGCGATTAACTGGGGATTTTCCCGTACGACCAAATGGTTCAAATGGCTCTGAGTACTATGGGACTCAACTGCTGTGGTCATTAGTCCCCTAGAACTTAGAACTACTTAAACCTAACCTAACCTAAGGACATCACACACATCCATGCCGGAGGCAGGATTCGAACCTGCGACCGTAGCAGTCGCACGGTTCCGGACTGCGCGCCTAGAACCGCGAGACCCGTACGACCATTTCATGAGTTTACTGTGAATATCAGGAACCGGGTCAAACATCAAATCTCCGAAATCGCTGCGGTCTGAAAGTCCTGCAATAACGGGACCAACGACGATACTGAAGAGAATCGTTCAACGTAAAAGAAGTGCAACCCTTCCGCAAATTGCTGCAGATTTCTATGCTGGGTCATTAACAACTGTCAGTGTGCGAAACATTCAACGAAAAATCATCGGTCGGTTTTCGGAGACGAAGATCCACTAGTGTACCATTTATAATTTCACGAAACAAAACTTTACGCGTCGCCTGGACCCAAAAACACCGACATTGGACTGCCGATGACAGGAAACATGTTGACTGGTTCAAAAATGGTTCAAATGGCTCTGAGCACTATGGGACTTAGAACTACTTTAACCTAACTAACCTAAGGACATCACACACATCCATGACCGAGGCAGGATTCGAACCTGCAACCGTGGCGGTCTCGCGTTTCCAGACCCTAGCGCCTAGAACCGCTCGGCCACCTCGGCCGGCTGTTGACTGGTCGGCCGAGACTCGTTTGGAATTGTATCGAGCGTATGAATTGTATCGAGCGTATGAATCCGCGGACCCTGCATGTCGGCAGGGGACTGTTCAAAGTGACGGAGGCTCTGTAATGGTGTGGGGCACGTGCAGTTTGAGTGATATGGGACCCATGATACGTCTAGACAAGACTCTGACAGGTGACACGTGCGGTAACTTCCTGTCTGATCACCTGCATCCATTGATGTCCATTGTGTATTCTGACGGACTTGGGCGATTCCAGTATACCAATTTGACACCCCACACGACCAGAATTGCTACAGAGTGTCTCCAGTAACACCCTTCCATTTTTTAACAATTCCGCTGCCCACAAAACTACCCAGATGTGAACATTACTGAGAATATGTGGAATGCCTTGCAACGTGCTGTTCAGATCTCCACCCCCTCCTGCTCCTGCTCTGCAGGATTAATGGTGTCAATTCCCTCCAGCGACACTTCAGACATTAGTCGAGTCCATACCACGTCACATTACGGCACTTCTGCGTTCTCTTGGGGGCCCTTCGCGATATTGGGCTGGTGTACTAGTTTCTTTGGCTCTTCATTGTAGTTTCACAGGATGCTTTGAACGTTCTGTGTGCGTTGTACTCCAGCGGAAGAGTATGTAGAACACCCAAAGTAGTAAAACCACCATGTTAGCTTTTCTCTATTGTTGATTAATCCAGTCTTTAAACTTTATAGATTGAGAGGATAGGCATTATTATCCATTAATCCAAATTTTGAGAAAACTGCCCTTCAGTACCTCAAGTGACGTGTTACCTAAGTCGCTCTACATTTTTTTAAAGTCAAACAGCGTCTGTACAAAACATCTTCGGCAGCACCATCAGCAATCGAATTAAGAGCGCTTCTGTTCTTGTGTAATAAGATATACTTCCCGATCTTACTTCTGTTTATGGAGAGCATTCGAACTCCAGTAATATTTGGGTCCATGTGGATGAAGAATACTTCGCGCCAATCACAAATTAGTAAAGCTATTTTGTATGATCGTACCTGTTGATATTTCCCGTGTCTTGACATTGTGAACGGTTAGACTAAAGCAACAGAAGTCAAGGGCGACGCTAACATACGCTGCGATTAAACGTTGCATATCGAGCACCACATTATAGCTACAGGGGAAGTCCCACATCCCGGGAAAGCCCGACCACAAGGTCTGCCGCAAGGGCGAACGAGGCTTCCTTTTGCTCCCGTCTCAGTCAGAAGCATACTCTTCTCCGTAGTATCGTCCTGAAACATCCTGTTCCCTGGTCGGATCACTATACAGTCTAGAAAATGTTAGTTCCAAATAACTCCCTAATCTTTTCACACCGCCATGCATTGCGAGGGTACTCAAGAATTATATGCGATAACAAAAATTCCTGCACAATGATCATTAAAACTTTGGCTTCGTGTTGTAACTTCTTATCGATTGCATTTGTTTGTAGAGGTTTATTTCTTTCTTTAAAAAATATTTAACAACAATTGCCTCGAAAATATGTCTCTGTTTTACAGACAGAATACACGTTTATCAAATAGCGAACCGTCCTGTTTCATATATTTTTTTCTACCTGCCTAATATCGTGTAGGATACCCGAGAACACGCAGATATGTCGCAACTCGACATGGCATGTACTCGACTAACGTCTGAAGTATTGCTGGAGGGAATTGACACCACGAATCCTGCAGGGCTGTCCAAAAATCCGTGTGAGAACGAGGGGGTGGAGATCTCTTTTGAACAGCACGTTTCAACTTATCCTAGGTATGGTCAAGAGTGTTCTTGTCTGGGGAGCCTGGTGGCCAGCGAAAGTGCTTAAACTCAGAAGAGTGTTCTGGAGGCACTCTGTAGCAATTCTGGAAGTGTGGGGTGTCGCATTGTCCTGCTGGAATTGCCCAAGTCCGTCGACATGCACAATGGACACGAATGGATGCAGGTGATCAGACAAGGTGCTTAAGTTCATATCACCTGTAAGAGTCATATCTAGGTGTATCAGGGGTCCCACATCACTCCAACAGCACACGTCCCACACCATTACAGGGCCTCCACCAGCTAGAACAGTTCCCTGCTGACAAGCAGGGTCCATGGACTCATGATGTCTCTATACCCGTACACGTCCATCCGTTCGATACAATTTTGAAAAGAGGCACGTCCGATCAGGTAACATGTTTCCAGTCATCAACAGTTCGATGTCGGTGTTGACGTGCCCGGTCGAGGCGTAAGGCTTTGTGTTGTGCAGCGATCAAGAGTACACGAGTGGGGATTCGGCTCCTAAGTCCCGTATCGGAGGTGTGTCGTTGAATGATTGACACTTGTTGATGGCCCAGCAATTTGCGGAAGGGTTGTACTTGTGTCACGCTGAACGATTCTCTTTAGTCGTTGTTGGTCCCGTCCTTCGTGTATCTTTTACCGGCAGCAGCGATGTCGGAGATTTGATGTTTTACCTGATTCCTGATATGCACGGTAAACTAGTGAAATGGTCGTACGCCGACTATAACATCACTTTCAAACTCACTTAAATCGTGATAACCTGCTATGTAACAGCAGTAACCGTTCTAACAACTGCGCCAGGCACTTGTTATCTTATATAGGCGTTGCCGACCACAGCGTCGTGTTCTGCCTTTTTACATAGCTCTGTGTTTCAATATGCATGCCAGTTCGAGTTTCTATGGCGCTTTAATGTGTTTAAGGTAAATCGTAAACAATTAGATGTGTACTTTTCATTAGTTGTGTACTTTTTCGTTTTGAAGGCTTTACAAACAGCTTTTTTCATGGGAACTGGCTATTAGATACCATGTTTTTTGTTACATCCCTGGATAACCACTTCACCTGCTCTGTACTTTTCAGATACATGTACTAAATTCATTATGCAAGAAATGCTTTGCATTGCGATAACACGCTGCGACGTGCGGGCATGTTTGAAGCGACTGAACATCTAAAGTCATCAGTATCTTATATGGAATCTGTGTACTTAGTCTATAGAGTATTCTGCATGCAAGGGTAAGAACGTTTTGTAAATGTTTGCGTAGCGTGTATATGAGGTGGTATGTGGGTATGGCCTGCCATCCACCCAGTGGTGTGTGGGAAACCACCTGAAAATCACATTGTGGCCGATTGGCTCACCAGGAAGCGTCGTTAAACCTGGTGAAGCTCTACTCCCCGTGCCCGAAACAGCGCTCGGATATTTGTACGGGTGTTTCCCAATCGCCAGAACGCGATTTCTTTGCCAGAAACGAGCTTATGAGACAGTTCTCTCGGATATTCTTTCTTCATTATTAATATTTAGACTTGTGGAGAGAAACTGTTTTCTGCAAGCAAAGGTTGATCCTTTTTCGCATCTTGTCGTTCCATTTCTGTGCATTTAAAATTAGTTGTCAGTCATTCAATAGGGTGCGCTATTGTTGGTATCCGAATGAGAGTCGTCGCATCCGATTCTTTTTTTTTTTTAAATGAGTCTTGGATTATGTCAGTATTGTCTGATATCTGTCGGACTACCAATAGTGCACTGCTGCTCCTAATAACACGTCTCCTACGCTATTATCTGCTCACCCCGACCACATAGCTGTAGCGTTTTTTCTGCTACCAACGACGGACTTCGCTTGCAAATATGCTTCAATGTCTCGCTGCGAAAATACGCGAGACTTGAGCAATGACAGATATGGTGAAGAACAATTTTGTTTTCCGGAAAAAAGTGACAATAAATAACTTCATTTGGCGAATGTTGATGCTTTGTTTAAAAAAGTGAAATTTATCAAAACTTAAAAAATAATAGAGACTGATAGTTTAAGGTAATGGACTTTGTTAATCAGGGAAATCGTCACTTAAAAATCCAGTATTAATATTCAATGATTAAGAAAAAGTGATTTCAGTTGGTTTTCAAAGATCATCGTGGATCAGAATATTTAATTTCTTAGTGTGATCAATAATTTCTGCTCTCATATCGAAAATAAGTAACAGTGTTGTGCAAGTGTTAATCAGTAGTTATTTAATGAAAGTTACACGCTAACAAGGCATCTTTTGCTAAACAGAAAATATTTATTTAAGAAAAATTACAAGAGGAGAAATATTAACAGTAGGTGTTATGGTAGGTTGCGCGAAGCCATTTGTTACGCATTCTGAGTTCCAAACTACCTGCAGTCAAGTGCGTATGTTCAGCGCAGTTTTCTTTACTGATTTCACGATTAGATTCATTTCATACCGCGAGACAGCGACTGTTTCCTATAACCATAGCAATCTAAACTAAAAATATATATATTTAACTTCATTATCTGAAATTTCACTAACTTCTATGCAGATGTATCATTTGTCAAAATTATTTTTAACGTATTGTGTAGAAGTAATCCCGCAGTAACCATTCGGTTATAGCTGATTCTATATTTTTTTAATTTATTTTGTTCTTCGAAACCGATGGTTTTTCCCTGACAACAGGGACGTTAGGAGCAAGTGTCGTCAGTTATTTCAATTAACTTAGTACTTCAGTATTAAGAATCAGGAATGAGACGCATTTATAGTGGGAAAAAATGTTCAGGGTTCTGTGGTGTGATGAAATACTCAAAATCGTAAATGATTTATTGTTAAGCTTGTATAATTAGTTCCTTTTACTGCAGGTTAAACTTAAATTATACAATATAATGTGTAAAGTGGCAATCGAACATAATCTACTAACATTTCTTTCAAGAAATTTATTCATATAACTATAATCGGGCCATTTAAAAGTTTTTTATACTATAAAAATGTTATCAAGGAGAAACAGTTTCGTCTGCTTGTAAGACGCTGTTGCTGTTTCTCAGACATCTCGTTTTATTGAGCAGAGTGTCAAATAAATTTTACAGCAATCCTGCGGCAACTTTAGATCCGCTTTTGTGCAGATCACATAACTTTTCTTTTTTGTGTTGTTTTTATGAATATCTCAATCACTCAGAAGCAAATGGTTGTTGCCTACAAATTTTATCTACCAATAAATATCATTTGAACCTGTAGCTGACATTCCGAATTTCAAAAACGGACGTCTACAAAATGTGCAGACGTTTCTTAACCCCGCCCTAGCTTATAACTAATTTTTCTTTCGTGATGGAAAATTTTCGCCTAAGCAAGGAATTATCACAAATTATTTTACCACGGGGCACCAGTGATTGAAGATACATAAAATATGTTAACATGCTAATTTTGCTGTCTCCAATGTTATAAATTACTCTTAAGGCAAAAATAGATAAATCTAGGCTTTTAGCAGTTCCACCATAGGATGTATGCGGTTTGTTTTCATGAATATCTAAGCTAAAGAACTACGGACTCTGTGTGATATTTAATATCTCTTGGTGGCTCACTAATTAATCGAACGCGGGTGGTTTTGATTGTACGAAATAGGTTGTGGTTTAAGGAATTTTAAAACTAGGTCATGTGTACATAACCAGCTAATAACTTTCACAAAATTTCAGCAATAAAGCAGGAAGCGTAGTGTGCTGCGATCGACCTACTTCTTCCCACTTTGGTTTCCGGTCATCAAATGATTATGTCCCTCGTATGATTTATATCGAAATGAAGGGCCACAACGAAGGAGGCTGCTTCATGTTTATATATAAGAGAAATTTCACTTAGAATTCTTGATGTCTCATGGGATGAAATAGAGAACCTCCTAAACACTTTTTTTAAGCATTAACAAAACAAAAATTAAAAAAAAACTATGCCTATGATTTCTTTCCATGTTTTTCACTGAAAATAGCGTTTCTAGAATATAATGTGGATTTTGCAAAAAATGATTAAAATGGCTCTGAGCACTATGGGACTAAACTTCTGTGGTCATCAGTCCTCTAGAACTTAGAACTACTTAAACCTAACTAACCTAAGGACATCACACACATCCATGCCCGAGGCAGGATTCGAACCTGGGTTTTGCAGATGGGCGAATAGAGAGTCGCATAACTTCACTGTCTCCGTCAGGTTCCAGGTGTACAATTCGTGACTGCAGCAGAAGAACAAATGAGTATTAGGGCGTCTTCAACTGCACGTCCACCTTGTCGGAATAATAATTTCAGATGGCA
Source organism: Schistocerca gregaria (assembly GCF_023897955.1). Lineage (NCBI taxonomy): Eukaryota > Metazoa > Arthropoda > Insecta > Orthoptera > Acrididae > Schistocerca > Schistocerca gregaria. The sequence goes on along the minus strand of NC_064920.1, from coordinate 742,102,403 downwards.
GCGATGGGCGGCGATGAATAAACATGCTGGCCAGTCATTACTCACGGCGGCGCGCCCTTCCCGCGTCAGCCACAGCGAGCGGTTGCCAAGGGATTTGGGGCAGGGTGGGGAGGGGGGGAGGGGGGAAGACAACGGGGACAGCGCACAGCCCACCACAGCCACGGGCGCGACGCGTAGGTGCTAAAACGAAAAACAGCCGGAGGACGTACGAGCCTTTGTCTCAGCTAAACCGGTTTTTTATTCCGATCAAATGACCTTAAATATAAATTATGTGCCGGCGGCGGCCGTGGTCTTTTTGGCCGGAGGGAGTGCCCGCCGCCAGAGGCCGTGCCGTGTGTATTGTCGGCCGCGCTGGCCTTGCCTACACCCGGCCTGTCCCCGGCGCGGCGCGGCGAGGCGAGGCGCACCCAGCGCCTCGGGCGCCGCACGCACCTCGCCGCACGCACTGCGCCGCCGCTGATCCGCCTCCGCGCAGGACGGCACCGTGTCAGTTCAAAACTCACAACTCTGCAGTCCTGCCCTATACTTACCAGCAAGCATCACCATCTCCTCAAAGAGGAGCCGGCGGGCTTATTTCACGGTACCCAAGAAGGGCAGTTTTTGTGAATGATGACGTAAAAATACGTACCTTCTATGATAAGCATAAGCTGCAGGAGGGAAATAGCCACTGTACATGATTGTGTGTCGCTACGGGAACCGCACAAGAACTATTCAAACGTGGCTTTCGTACGTCCTCAGAACCTCCCGGTATCGCGCAATTTTCTACGCGTGGAAATACTCATCATATTCTGCTGCTGTTCGCACTATAAGCAGGGAAGAAGGTTTAGGTTAGTGCACACCGATTTCTTATACTCAATGCGATATGTACACTGCCTGACAAAAGAAAGTCAATCTCCCGAAAAGGGAAGGAGGAAACGCAAAAAAGCATTGCAGTCTTAGAGGGTATACGACGTTATGCCAGCTATTGCAAATCGAGTCGAATGTATCATTTATCAATATAATATTTCATCCCCTCTGCCCTCAGTGAATGCACAGACTTGGTTTTGGATCTCTCTCTCTCTCTCTCTCTCTCTCTCTCTCTCTCTCTCTCTCTCTCTCTCTCTCTCTCACTATATATATATATATATATATATATATATATATATATATATGAGGGGGGGGGGATGGATGGGTGTGTGTGTGTTCCACATTTCCTCTTCAATCACGGGACAAAACTTCGTACACATATCCCCTATTGTATTGTCAGGCCACAATCGCTGTTGGGGTAAGAACCACCTACCTATCAGAGTTTAGGAGATATTACGTCATAAACACTGAGCTGCGTGAAGAACTGGCGCGTCGTGCGTAACGTTTAAATTTACTACTACTTTGCTAGTAGCTCTATTCCCAAGACATTCTGCAGAAAGTATCCACGTATGCCGCTGAATGTACCTACAAAATTATGTCATTGTATGACACAGATAAGGAGACAAGTCGCCATAAACACTAAGTTGCGTGAAAAATTGTGGTATCGTGCATGAAGTTTTCATACATTTATTCTTTACTACAAAGATATTCCTATGGTCGAGTCAACTTGAGCAAATCCCCTACACCTGTCAGCGCTTTTGACAGCTTTCAACTGCGAAGCGCAAACGGCTGTAGGCGAAAACAGTAGCCGTCTGTAGAGCTATGAAGAGACGTTGCCATGCTGACGTTTACAAAATAGCATTCTCGACACGCCCAGCGTACAGAAACTGTCCAGGATAGTGTAGTTACATATTTGTACATTACGTATATTTTTTTCTACGACTGTTTAATAATTCCAAAAGTGTTTTTTTGAATACCTGTAAATCAAATTTTTCGATATTACGCTACAAACACAATTCATTCCTAGTTTTCGTTTCTAATAGAAAACTGACAAAACGTATACGCGGACAATGCCGGGTTTGTGGGTTAGTGATATCCTCTCCTGAAGCAAACCGGCCAGGAATGTCCTAATTGTTGCAACTGATCCTTGATATCCCAGACACGCTCGGGCACTGGGGCAGAGTTGACATTCGTGTTGGTCCCACACATATTTCTGCCGGGGACAGATCTGGGGATCCTGCAGGCCACAGGAGTGCCTCAGCTTTTTACACACGGGTCGAAGAAACACATGTCACGTATGGACAACTATTGTCCTGTTGAAAAATTGCACATACTATCACGTGAGAGATAACACATGAGAACGCAGGATGTCCGCACGTATCTTTGGGCCTTCAGACTTCCATCAGTCACTACCGGCCGTGACCTGAAGTCATACCCGATGGCGTCCCGCACCATGACGTCACGACTAACACCGCTGTGCCGCTATGACTGTGTATGCGGCTCCGCGCGCTGTATTGTCTGTGTCTGCAGCCCGCGTGCGGGCCCGCGGTCCAATAAGCGGCCCGCGGCTGCTGTGGAACAAAGTGGAGGCCACGCAGGGCGGGAAATACGGACCCGCACTGAGTGCTCCGCGATCGCCGGTAACTTCACAGCTATTCACACAACATGCGCTGGATGGCAAGTGTGAGACGATCATTGTGTCCCATTCCTGTTCCATCGATGAACTACCAATGCACGCGTACGAAACTTCCGGACTTTTAGAGTTCTAAATAACGACAGTATTTGGAATAAGTGTAGTCGTTGGAAAAGGGTAGTTGTGCGAATGAAAAGAAAACCTCTGAAAACAGGAACCGAACGATGAGAAATAATAATGATGAATTTATCACACATCCTTGTATTTTCGAGGGTCATTTGCAAAGCCATGCCAACTATATTAAGGTGACAGAAGTCACGGGATACCTCAAATTATCGTATCGGACCTCCTTTTGCCGGCGTAGTGCAGCAGTTAGACGTTACATGGACTCAACAAGTCTTTGGACGTCGCATGCAGAAATAGTGAGTCATGCTGTCTCTACAGCCGTCCATAACTGCGAAAGTGGTGTCGATGTAGGATACCGTGCACGAACTGACGTCTCCATTATGTGCCATAAATATTCGATGAGATTCATGTCGGGTGATTTGGTTGGGCACGTCATTCGCTCAAATTGTCCAGAATGTTCTTTAAGCCAATCGTGATCAGTTTGTGGCAGGATGGCTCAAAATGGTCTCCAAATAGCCACACATAACAATTTACAGTCAATAATCGACTCAGTTGCACCAGAGGACTCAGTCCATTCCACGGATAAGCAGCTCACTTCATAATGAGCCACCATTAGGTTGCACAGTGCTTTGTCGAGAAATTGGTCCTCGGTTTCGCCGGGTCTGCTCCACACTCAGGCCCTTCTGTCAGTTCTCACCACGTGATAACGGGAATCATCTGACCAGGCCATGGTTTTCCAGTCGTCTACGGTACAGCCGCTATGGTCACAGGCGCAGGAGAAGTGCTGCATGCTGTGTCGTGCTCTTAGCAAAAGTTCTCACGTAGTTCGTCTGCTGCCATGCCCCATTAACATGACATTTTGCCACGCCTTTTTAACGGATACGTACGTCGCACGTCCGACATTCATTTCTGCGGTTATTTCTCGCAGAGTTCCTTGTCGACTGTACGAAAGGGTCACTGCTCTCCGTCGTTAAGTGAAGGACGTCGGTCACCGCGTTCTCCGTGGTGATAGGTAATGCCTGAAATTTGATATTCTCGGCACAATGTTGACACTTGGCCTTGGGATACTCAAGTTCACAATGAGTCCTGAAATGAAACGTCCCATGCGTCTAGCTCCAACTACCATTCCGCGTTCGAAGTCTGTTAATTCCCGTGGTGCGTCCATCATCACGTCGGACATCTTTTCACATGAATCAGCTGAGTACAAATGTCAGCTCCGCCAATGCACTGCCCTTTTATACCTTGCGTTCGCGATGCTATCACCCCTCCATATGTGCATAACTGTATCCCATGACTTTTGCCACTACAGTATATGGGACGATATGATTCCAGAAAAAGTAAAAATAGTCAGGTTCATCAGCTACTTCACAGCAATATTGACATACGCGGTCGAAGCATGCACCTCATAAGGTGTAATCGAGACGCCAGGAATCGTAAATAAAAATGCTTGCTTCTACCATCCAGAAGATCAACATGGACACGTTAAGGAGTGAAGAGATGAGAAGGAAAGCCAGAATCAAGACAACCCTTTTAGACTGAATCATCAGATTCAGGCTATTGTGGTACGGCCATTTAATGTGATTCGAGCCTACCAGAACAGCCCAGACAAGTTTGTTATTAGAGGTGGGAGGGAAACATTTTGTGGGAAGACCTGCAACCCGTCGTATGGACTTGACGGTGACCTCGCTGCCAGAGTAAGGGCGGTAGATGATATTCTCTGTGACAGGCTATACACGGATAAAAGGAAGTGGAAAAGGCTCGTCAACAGTACACCGGAAAGTGGACCTGTACACTGTTGATGATAAATACTGTGAACAACTAGGACAATGCAGCCGTGTAGCGAAGGTGGCTGAGTGGCGATCGGTCTGTATCCCTCGTTATCCACGCGCTTCTTCCCCTCCCTTTTAAGCGGGCTAACACTGCCGTTTCCGACTCAGCGGGCGCATATCCACTTCGGCGGCCAAGAAAACGTGGCGGGCAGCTACGTACCAATTGAGCGCGAGCGACAGAGGAAGAACATAGAGCCCCCGGACACCGCAAGGTCGCACACTGTGGGCATGAGCGTCGCTGCGCTAGCCGAGCAGCCGGCTGTGTCGGCCGCCTTCGCCAACTTCCGCCCAAGTGGTGCGAAGTTTAATCGCCCTCCCTTTCGCACACTGCAGCTGAGTGAACACCACACAAACAGTGAACGAGCTTGCAGTGCTCCGAGTAGAACATTTGCTCTTAAAATTTTGAGGATGTCATACACACAGTAATTTTGTAGCATCTCCCCTGAAATTCGTTCAACAATTCTGTGACCAAAGAAACCATAGCAAAAGCTCTTCTTCGAATCTTCTCTATTTAGTAAGAGACCAAATAGACTGACAATATTCAAGAACTGTTCAACGAAATTTTGTAAGGCCTTCACTTAGATGAATTACACTTCCTTGGCATTCTTCCTTACACTGAAAGATCTCTGTTGGACTCCATTCATGTTAATTTCTTAAATCTGTTGTCATTTACGGCATAAATTCCTCTTCTAAATTTACTGTGGTGTTTCTGACTATCTGGGAGGAGACTGAGCAGTGAAACGTGTTACCTTTACACATAATCAAGAACGATCTGTCACACTACTACACTTTAAAACACAGTTTATATGTAATTCATGTCTCACATTCTCATACGGAACCTACATCCGCTTTCTTTTATATACTGTATATGATAAGATACTGTCATCCCCCTTCCCTTCTGTGTGAAAGAATGAATGAGCAAATGTATTTCTAGTTGCATGCTTGATGGTAGCAGACAAGCCTGTCTGCTAGAGAACAGTAGGACCAACGTCGGAACAGGTATCTACGCTTTCTAGAAGCAAAGGGGTTTCTATTCTTAGTATGGTCCTGTGCGTCCCTTGTCATGTTGGTATAGGGAGCTGCCTCTCTGGTCACTTCCGTTTTGTATTTGTGAAGCACGCTCGGTAGGTCAGTCTGTCTGTGGCGAGCGTCTGAAGTGGTAAGATCTCCGGCTAAGCGCGTGTCTGCTAAGTCCGTTGGACAATGGATTTCTTAAGATAAGCCTAACTGAAAATTTAATGACCTTTATTTCAGGTTTAGCTCTAAAATATCTAATGTTATCTTAAATTGCAACGCAGTGTATTTCGAGTGTGAACTTCAGAATATTTTCCAGTAGTTGCTTTGTCACTACTTTGTGAGTAAAGTGGAACCACGTGTTGATCAGTAACTCTAAGATCATCAATCTTAAATGCGAATGTGCATGAGATTATAACGTCTCGTCGTGACAATATTTTTCAATATAGCGACGTTTCTTTATGTTCAACCCACGTGGGGTGTACTTTGTGAAACCAGTACTGCGTGATGATACAATTATTTGATCCATCAGGTTAATAGTAAGACGATAGTAACCAGTTCGAGGTTTTTCTTTCGTAAATTGCTTTTCGATCTAATTTATTTTAATTATCAAAATTATTGTGGAGTTACACTCTTTGTGTAAACCAAGTTGACCACGTGAAGCATGCGGTGTAATCATCAAAGTAGCCCTTAGCTATACCTTTCGGGAAGATTTCACAGAGAGTTAGTATGAATTTAGTATAGCAGTGTGTGGTAATTACATGACGGACAGGATTGCGCTACGAACGTAACTTCTTTGGGTGAAAATTGAATCGGTTGGTTGTGGTTAATTTCCTCTTGCATATGTTTCAACGCTCTTCGTGTGTTATTTTATGAATGCAGTGCTGCATGCAGTCTCCCAATCTTGGCTGCATATTTGATGTGTTCCGTAAGATTACAAACTTACATTTTCACAATCCTAAATAAGGCACCAGCTTAGTTATGACTCAAGTTTAATATGCTGAAATTTCAATGATCAATGTTAAAATAAATTTCCAAATATAAATTGATTTATTTCTTTTTATTTAAATTCTCTTTATATATATATATATATATATATATATATATATATATATATATATATATATATATATATAAAGAGAATTTAAATAAAAAGAAATATCAAATATATCACCGGTTTTCGTATGACTATTAAAAGAGTGAGCCTGGTTGGGAATTTGGTAAGCTAGACTGGATACCTGGTGAAACAGTTGCGCAGTAATGCAAGGTTAACTTCCCCAGACAGCTCACAGCTTTTAACCCGCTTTTGTTGTCTATCAGCATCGCTTTTATATCAAATTAAAGCAGCATACTTACAACACCCATTTGACATCTCCCTTCTGCACAATTACACCATCCAGTAACATTAATGTGACCACCTGTCAAAAGCCTGAATAACCAACTTTTGCAGCGCGGATGTGCAGAAATAGTCAGTGAGGTTCTGGAAGCTACTGCCCGGATGGAGAGCCATGCCGTGGTCACCTGCGTTAGGTCTCTCGGCTGAGAATCCATGGTACGAGCAACCCTATAGAGGTGGTCCAACATATTATCGATTGGGTTAAAATCCGGGGAGTTTTGTGGCCAAACGAGGACGGTAAGTTCATCCTGGTGCTGTCCGAGCTACGCATGAGCACTGCAAGCTGTGTGAAACGTTGGATTGTCTTGCTGGTGGGTGCCATCGTGCCGAGGATAAAACAAAATGCGCAATTGGGTGGACATAGTCCCCAAGGATAGATGCATAGTTCTGTTGGTCCAGTGTGCATTCCAGAGTGATAAGAGAACCAACGTAATGCCACAAAAACATTTCCCAGTTCGTAATACAAGCAGAGAGTTTGCTTTCAATCATTTCACGATGTACACACAAAGGGGCATCTGTCTGGAGGAGAATAAAATGCTATTCATCTGAAAGACCGCCTGTCACCGCTCACTGGACGTTCAGTTGTCGCACTGGGAGTACGCATTTCTGCAGCCAGCCTCAAATGTAGAAAAATATAAGTTAATGCAGGTGAGTAGGGGAAACAGATCCGTAATATTCGAACAGAATATTAGTAGCGTGGTGCTTGACAGAGTCACTTCGATTAATTATCCAGGCCTAACGTTGCAAACAAATATGAAGGGGAATGAACATGTAAGAATTCAAGTAGGGGACACGGTTTATTGGGAGAATCTTAGAGAATTGTGGTTCATCTGTAAAGGAGACCAAGTATAAAACACTTGTGCGACCCATTGTTGACTAGTCTTCGACTGTTTGGGATCCGCACCAAGTCGGATTAAAGGAAGACATGGAATCGATTAAGAGGCGGGCTGCTAGATTTTTTTACCAGTAGGTTCGAAGACCACGGAAGTATTACGGAGATGCTTCGGGAATTCAATTGGAAGTCACTGGAGGGAAGGCGACGTTATTTTGGGGGAACGCTAGGGAGAAAATTTTGAGAACCAGCATATGAGGCTGACTGCCGAAGTGATCAAATGGTACTAAGCACTATGGTACTTAACAACAAAGGTCATCAGTCCCCTAGACTTAGAACTACTTAAACCTAACTAACCTAAGGACATCACACACATCCATGCCCGAGGCAGGATTCGAAACTGCGACCGTAGCGGCCGCGTGGTTCCGGACTGAAGCGCCTAGAACCGCTCGACCACAGCGGCCGGCTGCTGACTGCAGAACGATTTTACTGCCGCCAACAAAAATTTCGCATAAGGATCACGAGGATAAGAGAAGTCGGTTTGCAGTAGGGTTTTGGAGCATGTATTCAGACATTATCAATCATCTCGAAGAGAACGATCTATTGATAGGTATTCAGCAAGGTTTCAGGAAACATCGTTCTTGTGCAACGCAGCTAGCTCTTTATTCGCACGAAGTAATGGCCGCTATCGGCAGGGGATCTCAAGTTGATTCCGTATTTCTGGATTTCCGGAAGGTTCACAAGCGACTTCTAATCAAGCTGCGGGTCTAGGGAGTATCGTGTCAGTTGTGCGACTGGATTCGTGATTTCCTGTCAGGAAGGTCGCAGTTCGGAGTAATAGACGGCAAATCATCGAGTAAAACTGAAGTGATATCAGGTGTTGCCCAGGGAAGCGTCCTGGGACCTCTGCCGCTCCTGATCTATATAAATGACCTAGGTGACAATCTGAGCAGTTCTCTTAGGTTGTTCGCAGATGATGCTGTAATTTACCGTCTAGTAAGGTCATCCGAAGATCAGTATCAGTTGCAAAGCGATTTAGAAAAGATTACTGTATGGTGTGTCAGGTGGCAGTTGACGCTAAATAACGAAAAGTGTGAGATGATCCACATGAGTTCCAAAAGAAATCCGTTGGAATTCGATTACTCGATAAATAGTACAATTCTCAAGACTGTCAATTAAACTAAGTACCTGGGTGTTAAAATTACGAACAACTTCAGTTGGAAGGACCACATAGATAATATTGTCGGGAAGGCGAGCCAAAGGTTGCGTTTCATTGGCAGGAGACTTAGAAGGTGCAACAAGTCCACTAAAGAGACAGCTTACACTACACTCGTTCGTCGTCTGTTAGAATATTGCTGGGCGGTGTGGGATCCTTGCCAGGTGGGATTGACGGAGGACATCCAAAGGGTGCAAAAAAGGGCAGCTCGTTTTGTATTATCACGTAATAGGGGAGAGAGAGTGGCAGATATGATACGGGAGTTGGGATGGAAGACATTAAAGCAAAGACGTTTCTCGTCGCAGCGAGATCTGTTTCCGAAATTTCAGTCACCAACTTTCTCTTCCGAATGCGAAAATATTTTGTTGCGCCCAACCTACATAGGTAGGAATGATCATCAAAATAAAATAAGAGTAATGAGAGCTCGAACAGAAAGGTTTAGGTGTTCGTTTTTCCCGCGCGCTGTTCGGGAGTGGAATGGTAGAGACACAGTATGATTGTGGTTCGATGAACCCTCTGCCAAGCACTTAAATGTGAATTGTAGAGTAATCATGTAGACGTAGATGTAGAAGTTACGACTCATATAGAGGTATATAGATTGTCGTTTTTCCCTCGCTCTATTTGCGAGTGGAGCAGATAAGGGAGTGACTAGTAGTGGTACAGGGTGCCCTCCGCCACGCACCAAACAGTGGCTTGCGGCGTACGTATGTAGCCGGCACGAAGCAGCCAGGCCCGACTCGGCGCGTCAGGCGAGTTGGGGCCCTCGGCCGTTAGGAGTGGGCGGCGGTCGGGTGTGACGCCGCGGCGCGGAGACAATGCAGGCCGGCCGGGGGTCGTGGGAAGGCGCCGCGCCCAGCGCCGCCGACGCGCCGCAGCGCACACGCAGCTCTCATCCCCGCACCACACCCGTAGCGCCAGCTGCACGCACTCCTACTCTGGCCAATGTCTTCCAAAACTGTAAGTAGGCTGTTTAGCTTCTTATGTTGGTAACGCCACGTAGTGCTCTGTATGAAAATTACTGGCTGTCCTGTGTGCAGTCCATGGCTGGGTGGCATTGTTGCAATAGTCGCTATTGTAGTGTTGGGCAGTTGGCTGTTAACAGCGCGTAGTGTTGCGCGGCTGGAGGTGAGCCGCCAGCAGTCGTGCATGTGGGGAGAGAGATGGCAGAGTTTTGAGAGCGGATGATCTGAACGTGTGTCCATCAGAGACAGTAAATTTGTAAGACTGGATGTCATGAACTCATACATATATACTCCTGGAGATTGAAATAAGAACACCGTGAATTCATTGTCCCAGAAAGGGGAAACTTTATTGACACATTCCTGGGGTCAGATACATCACATGATCACACTGACAGAACCACAGGCACATAGACACAGGCAACAGAGCATGCACAATGTCGGCACTAGTACAGTGTATATCCACCTTTCGCAGCAATGAAGGCTGCTATTCTCCCATGGAGACGATCGTAGAGATGCTGGATGTAGTCCTGTGGAACGGCTTGCCATGCCATTTCCACCTGGCGCCTCAGTTGGACCAGCGTTCGTGCTGGACGTGCAGACCGCGTGAGACGACGCTTCATCCAGTCTCAAACATGCTCATTGGGGGACAGATCCGGAGATCTTGCTGGCCAGGGTAGTTGACTTACACCTTCTAGAGCACGTTGGGTGGCACGGGATACATGCGGACGTGCATTGTCCTGTTGGAACAGCAAGTTCCCTTGCCGGTCTAGGAATGGTAGAACGATGGGTTCGATGACGGTTTGGATGTACCGCGCACTATTCAGTGTCCCCTCGACGATCACCAGAGGTGTACGGCCAGTGTAGGAGATCGCTCCCCACACCATGACGCCGGGTATTGGCCCTGTGTGCCTCTGTCGTATGCAGTCCTGATTGTGGCGCTCACCTGCACGGCGCCAAACACGCATACGACCATCATTGGCACCAAGGCAGAAGCGACTCTCATCGCTGAAGACGACACGTCTCCATTCGTCCCTCCATTCACGCCTGTCGCGACACCACTGGAGGCGGGCTGCACGATGTTGGGGCGTGAGCGGAAGACGGCCTAACGGTGTGCGGGACCGTAGCCCAGCTTCATGGAGACGGTTGCGAATGGTCCTCGCCGATACCCCAAGAGCAACAGTGTCCCTAATTTGCTGGGAAGTGGCGGTGCGGTCCCCTACGGCACTGCGTAGGATCCTACGGTCTTGACGTGCATCCGTGCGTCGCTGCGGTCCGGTGCCAGGTCGACGGGCTCGTGCACCTTCTGCCGACCACTGGCGACAACATCGATGTACTGTGGAGACCTCACGCCCCACGTGTTGAGCAATTTGGCGGTACGTCCACCCGGCCTCCTGCATGCCCACTATACGCCCTCGCTCAAAGTCCGTCAACTGCACATACGGTTCACGTTGACGCTGTCGCGGCATGCTACCAGTGTTAAAGACTGCGATGGAGGTCCGTATGCCACGGCAAACTGGCTGACACTGACGGCGGCGGTGCACAAATGCTGCGCAGGTAGCGCCACTCGACGGCCAACACTGCGGTTCCTGGTGTGTCCGCTGTGCCGTGCGTGTGATCATTGCTTGTACAGCCCTCTCGCAGTGTCCGGAGCAAGTATGGTGGGTCTGACACACCGGTGTCAATGTGTTCTTTTTTCCATTTCCAGGAGTGTATATATAATGACTTTTGAACATTATTAAGGTAAATACATTGTTTGTTCTCTATCAAAATCTTTCATTTGCTAACTATGCCTATCAGTCGTTAGTGCCTTCAGTAGTTTGAATCTTTTATTTAGCTGGCAGTATTGGCGCTCGCTGTATTGCAGTAGTTCCAGTAATGAAGATTTTTGTGAGGTAAGTGATTCGTGAAAGGTATAGGTTATAGTTAGTCAGGGCCATTCTTTTGTAGGGATTATTAAAAGTCAGATTGCGTTGCGCTAAAAATATTGTGTGTCAGTTTAGTGATGATCAGAATATGTAAAGAGAGGAATGTCTGAGTACGTTCAGTTTTGCTCAGCTGTTTGAAAATCAAATAGTGTAAGGGGTTTAACAGCACAGTAACTCACTAATTTTCCTAAGGGGACGTTTCAAAGCTACTTACAAAGGGACCGCGCCTACTCGCCAGCACCTATATTGTCTACCTTTTGTGGTATATGCAGGGTTTGTTCAGAAGTGAAAGTGACAGAAGTGGAATTTGCAGATGGTCGAGAGTTTAAAAATAGTCGGTTTTGGCGCGGATCAGGCGAGAAGTGAGCCATCTATGATGGCGCAGCTTCCAGGCAGCGGTTGGTGCAGTGGAATGAGAAGAGAACTGCGTTTCGAGAGTCCTGAAGCCTAGTCCCTAAGCGGAATATTTTTCTTCAGTTTTTACGTTACTTACAATGTAAATAACCCGAAATATTGCTTGGTATCCGCATTTATTAATATTTTCACAAAATATTTGAAAACGACAGGTAAATGAAAATTGGGATTACAAATAAATTTCCAAGAAACCATTGTAAGGCGTAGACGAGAACTTCGTGTATAAAACAAGGCACTTTTGTTATTTTACAGCTGACAATTTACACATCCACGGATGATACGGTATTCATAGTAAAAACATGGGATGCAGTAATTTTTTCAGAATTTGTGCAGGAAGCTTATTGTTCGCTTGCAGCTACCGAGAAATGCTCGAAGGTCAAAATGTAAGTACAATTATTTCTTGGAAGTTTATTCGCAATGTCAAATTTTCCCTTCTCTTCCTTTTTCAGGCCTATTATGAAAATACTAATAAATACAACATACTGATCACTATTTAGTTTTCTTTGCAGTATAACTAACGTAAAAATGGTTCATATGGCTCTGAGCACTATGGGACTTAACATCAGAGTTCATCAGTTCCCTAGAACTTAGGACTATTTAAACCTAACTAACCTAAGGACATCACACACATCCATGTCCTAGGCAGGATTCGAACCGCTCGGCCACAGTGGCCGGCAACTAACGCAAAAACTGGAATTAGAAAAGGACAATAAATATTACTTAAATTAAGGAAACATGACAGTTTAATTTTTTGGGACAAAAAAGAAAAACCAAATACTCCTTACCTGGGCTATGTCCATTGTTTTATACCACGAATGTAGTCTCACACGAGCCAGAGTGATTAGTGTCGTAGAAACATGAAAAATAATCATTTTCACGCCATCTAACACATCATACAAATGCTGCAATTTTACATTTGCCACTGTACCATTGCAATATGGACCCAACAGAACTGATCTGGAGCGGGATTTAGCCCGAGAAATAGCAGGATCGTTAAGCTGCCAGACTTTCTGGAACTAACGCACACAGCTTTTTCGTATGTCACTGCCGAACGCTGGCCACTTATGGAAGGTGACGTCATAAAGGGGACTCGACCTAGGGACACTCGAATTCCGGTTCCGTATTCTCTCCGCGGCGCTAACTGCATCTTGCGAAGTATCCTAACATAAATGGTTCATGCCTCACCCAGCCGCGCCGAAAATGCTATTTTGTTTCGAATTGCGGGAGCATCTACCTCTGTCACTTTCATTTATGGCCAAGCCCAGCTTTCACCATAAATTTGGACGAAACCGGTAATGACAACTACGCACAATAACACGGCGGGAAAAATACTTGTAACGCGGGCAGGAACCGCATGAGGTGAAACATATGCCATAGAAGAAACGCGTGGACGTCAGACGAAGAAGGTACCACCACCAGTTGGAGACACTTCAGCTAACCTCTGGCCAGGAAAACCTTCGGGTCCCTCCCGCAACGAGAACGTCTGTGGTATTATGAGCACGGCCGTCCAGTCAGCTCGTGGTTTTGAGGAACTAAGGCGCGAGTTGGACAGAATTTGGCACGGTAATCCACAGAATGACACCCAACAATTCTATAAACATTTCTATGAAACAGTGCCAAGCCAAATAACTGCTTGCATTATTGACTTACTCAATTTGTGAAGCTCTTTTTCTCGAATAAATGTTTCTGAAACTGTAACTATTTCTTTGTTTGTACATGTGAATCACATCTAAAGATTTCCGTCCCATTCGGACAACTCCTCCACTTTTTCTTTCTTTCTTTCTGTTTCTTTAGAGTGTAAATACACTGCTTTTCCTGATTTTTCAACTTTGTGATGGCTGCACAACGCGGGATTAAATGCCGCCTGGTGGAGTTGCGGACTCGTGTCGCAGGTAGAAAAGTACATATGCGGAACAGAGACTAACGGTGAAAACATGATAACAATGGGAAAATTCACTGAAAAAAAACTTTGACAAAAGGCAGAGTCTTGTGGCTTGGTGCCTGGAAACGAGCGTCTCAAAATGGCGAAGCTGGTCGGCTGTTCGCTTGGTGTTGTCTGGAGTATGTATGGACAGCGGTAGAAGGGCGGTGAAACCACCAGTGGGCGATGAAGTGTTCAACGTCCAAGCCTCGAGTCATCACAAATCATGGAGATCGGTACCTTTCCGCTCTGTAACGCATAATAGGCAGCGATACGTGGCAGATTTGACAACAGAGCACAATTTCGGTGCAAGTATGTGTTTCAGAGCACACGGCTTAGCCCACATTGTTCAACGTGAGGGTCTGCAACTGACGACGCCTGTGTGTTCCCATCTTAATCCTACAAGACCGTCAATTATGACTGCAGCTGGAACGATATCATCCAGATTGGGTCATGGATCAATGGAAAGGTGTCACTGGACGTATGAATCACCTCTGTTGCTACACCAAACCAATTGTGTTCTGTTTTTGTATGGCCATCCTTGAGATTGGAGGCCTGGGAGGCTTCTGCCGTTCACTTAAGAAGGAAAATGAGACACCTACAGCCGTGCTTATTATGTCATTTATTGTATGGCTACCAGTTTCGTTGCTTCAGTGCACCATTTTCAGGCCTTAGCTGATGCTGAGGGGGTTAGTACCATTCGTATACACGATGCATCAGCGGTCAACATCTATAACTGGTTTTTTGCAGAGTACCTGTGACCGCAATGTTGTGTCTGTAGCCATCAACTATCAATGGAGAGACAATACTGCGGTTACAGGCAATCTGCGAAAACCAGTTATAGATGTTGACCACTGATGCATCGTGTATACGGATGCTATTAAACCCCTGAGCATCAACCAAGGCCTGAAATACCGAAACTGGTAGCCTTACAATAAATGACATAATAAAGACGGCTGTAGGTGTCTTAATTTCTTACAATTGTGTCCGGATAGCTGGCCGCTGCGACCGAGCGGTTCTACGCGCTTCAGCCCGGAACCGCGCTGCTGCTAAGGTCGCAGGTTCGAATCCTGCCTCGGGCATGGATATGTGCGACGTCCTTAGGTTAGTTAGGTTGAAGTAGTTCTAATTGTAGGGGACTGATGACCTCAGATGTTAAGTCCTATAGTGCTTAGAGCCATTTGTGTCCGGATACGCCGGCATGCAGGCCAAAGGCTACTAGAAATTCCGCTCCACGGACGCAGGCCGGTGGGAAGACTCACAAGGGCTTCCAAGCGACCTGTGGTAGTAACTGAAGGCACCGTGACTGCTATGGACTTAGAGAGCATTACTAGGGACCACCTGCGTTCCTTCATGTACGATACTTTCTCCGACGGTGATGGCTTTTTCCAACAGGATAACTGTCCGTGTCACAAGGCCAGAATCGTGATACATTGGTTTTGAAGAGCATGATAGTGAACTTATGTTGATGCCGTGGGTATCAAAGTCGCCTACGGACAGCAAACTGAATAACTCGCCATAGTGCATTAAAAGGGATTGAAAATGTATACGCACGTCACAAAAAACATTGTGGACAGTACAGGCTCACGTTTGCTGCCGAGGGGTATAACTTCGACTCTTGGTAGCGTCTTTAGATCACATTTCTGGACGTGAGTTCCTATCCTCAATTTGTTCTTGGATTGGATTGTTTGGGGGAAGAGACCAAACAGCGGTGTCATCGGTCTTATCGGATGAGGGAAGGACGGGGAAGGAAATCGGCCACGTCCTTTCAAAGAAAACATCCCGACATTTGCCTGGATCGATTTAGGGAAATCACGGAAAAGAATGAACCGTCGTCCTCCCGAATGCGAGTCCAGTGTGCTCGCTCGGTAAATTTGTTCTTCAAGGCACGCAGTACAGCCTTATAATTTTGTCGGTATTGTTTTATTTTGAACAGTGAAAGTGCTGTTGCACTTCCCTGGAATAGAACCGAAGCTTTTAGATCTGACTATTTCTCCCTGTCGGGAATGACACACCAATTTCAAAAATGGCTCTGAGCACTATGGGACTTAATATCTATGGTGATCAGTCCCCCAGAACTTAGAACTACTTAAACCTAACTAACCTAAGGACATTACACAACACCCAGCCATCACGAGGCAGAGAAAATCCCTGACCCCGCCGGGAATCAAATCCAGGAACCAGGGCGTGGGAAGCGAGAACGCTACCGTACGACCACAAGATGCACACACCAATTTCGATTTCCTCGGAAGTATCCAATGCACTAACTACGTTAGTTGAAATTAAGTAAGCTGTTACTCAGTTCACTGCGTTATAATAATAATAATAATAATAATAATAATAATAAACGCGTGTCGTTCAGTGGCAGTGTGCAAGTATTTCAATTGGACGCTATTTGGACGTCTTTTGTGACCCGGACCATTCCAGTTATCGATAAGGGGAAACGGGAGGTACAGTTTAACGTAGAATAGCGACGACATGTCGTTCCGGAAGAGCTCACACTTCGTTGAGAGGTGAAGATTAGATTAATAGTAAACTGAAAATTTCCAAGGCCCGGTCGAGAATCGATCTAGTGACCTCTAGATTTCCAGGCAGGCGTTTTTCCACTAGACCACAAGGCCCGACATTTCGGTATGTAATAGTGTGGGACTGTATGGAAAACCTTCCAAAATTCAAGAAGTATTGAGAGGTTGCATGAGCTCCCTCTCATATTTCTATCGTACTCTGAGTAATTCGATTTTCGTCTCTAATTGCATGTGGTGAAAAGTCGCCATTGCTTCACACGTGGACTTCCTCCGCAGTGTGTCTCGTCACCCGGGTGGTCCGGTGACAGGCGGGTTTTGCTGATCTCGAAAGGGTGAGAGGGAGTCGAGTGGATGCTTTTCAGACGCCGACATTGTCATAAGAGTGGGGCCAACACGCCCACAAAGGCCTGACGGAACGGCTGGGCTAGAGATTCCGTTACTTCTTACAAACTTAGTGAAAACACTTTCTGGCGGGCTACCAGCGAGGCGTGGGAATGATTTGTGTTCCCAGGCAGTCTTGGCGGGCAAATTCCCCCGTTTTCTGCAAAATCATAACTGTGATTGCCTTGCTCAGGTGATAGCTCCGTGACGTAGCAAAATCGGCGCAGAAATTGGCGGCAAGTAACTCCATTGGTGGAATAGTAGCGCGCCAGCAATAGAGTGGAATTTTCCGCTGGTTTTCGAGTTTCTGATTGGAACATTTAACCACAACCACTGTCGTGGGGGCGGGAATGTTTTGTGTTCGGCTTGTACGGGTGCTCTTGAGGGAGTCGGCTCTCGTCTTTCGGTCGGAGTAGGTTACAAGACTGAGCTCTCGCTGCTCTGGACAGCCCGCCTTCCGTTGGCTGTCTAATATACTTTTATTTAATTGTAACTGTTTGACGAAGTTACTGAAGTTTCGACTTCAACATAACTTTCCGGGTACAGTTGGCAATTGAGCGTTCTGCATACAAGCGGCCTATGTTGTCCGTCTTGAGTAGTATCGGCTAAAGTTTACTGTACCAGAGTGTGACTTCTCTTGTTAAAATCCCTCACTGTACCGTCAGTGATTGTGTAGCGAGCCTTCTTCGTCTCCCTCAGAGGTGTACTTGTGTTGCTAGGAAGTCTTTAGTCTGGAACAACCAGACCAGGAAAATTTTTTTCGGGCTATACTCTCGACATTATTATCACCACGGTGGGACGTCGAAGCAACCAGTCATCGCCTCCGGTATGCCAGATCGTGTCCTTGAAGTTAAGAAGACGACTTGGTAATGTACGTCCGCAGCGCCGGCAAATCAGGGAATTTTGCTAGCTGATAATCAGAGCTCAGCAGAGCGCGCCTGTTCGTCTTTTCTAACTTTGTTTTGTCTTGGGTGTTCATTGTCTGAGTTATCATTACTGTAGCAGCAATTATTGTTTGGTTGGCTGGGTGTTTCTCTTATGATTTGAGTTGCAAGGAATTGGATCCACATACCACTTGGTCATACATGTCAAAATCTAGTTTATGGACAACTTCACCTTCACATCATTTATTTGAGTATCCAATTTGATGTATTGTAAATGTTTGACGTGTTTTGTTTATTATTTTGAGTTTAATCATAATAAATCAAATTGTTATTTTGGACAGAACATTCATTCTGTTAATCGTTAGAGCAACACTTTCATTTCTCACTACATTAATGGAACTTACCTTTACCTAATTAATTTCTATCCAATTAAATTATTGCAGGTGCCAAACTCTTTTCTACTTGACATGCAAGGTCGATTACAATCAGTTCGCATTTCTTCTTAATCCATGTGCAACAGCAAAAATCGGAGATAGAGAAGGGGGGTTTTAGAGTATCATTTCCACATGGAGATTCTAGAAGAATTTAGTGTTAAATACCCTACCTAGCCCCGGAACCTCGCAGTATGGGATCATCTCACGCTATTTATTGGTTTCTCAGTCTTGCTGACTAGAAAAATGAGCTCAGATTAACAGCTCCCCGATTACGGAATTCATGTTGATGCCCCTACGTAAACAATAACAGCGCAAATAATACTAAGTAAAAATAGCGGCCCTTTGCTCTTTAGAAGGCGATGAGCTTGTAGCGCGTGGGGGAGTAATTACAGCCGAGCCGCGGCCTTGGAGGGCAGAATGCGTTCGCTGCAGGTGGCTTTTCTTTTCGCGGTCCGGTGCATTATTTGCACACAATCCGGGCGCATGCGCACTCGCCGGCTCGCTCGCTAATGAGGGCCGCGGACGAGCTCGTTTAATTGGCGCCTGCGTCCAATGCCAGAGCGAGAGGCGGCTATCGATTGCGGCGTTCTACAGCCCGCCGCGTCTGGATTACCTACTCGTACCGTACCGTACCGCACCGCAGGGCGCGCGCTGCCCGCGTCGAGTCGCAGCACTCAGCGTGCGTTCTGCTCTGCCGGTTGCAGCCCGCAGGCGTTTGCTTGGCACCAGCTGGTAAAAGCACACCAGCCTACCGTTGCATACCCGCACATTCGGTCTCCTGATACGGAGATACCTGGAATTACCACAAGGCCATATTCAAATCATCACCAGACTTTCTAGCTAACAGGCAGGCGCACTGCACTGGTCGTGCAGAGGGCAACCCTTGGTATAGGAACACCTTGCGGAGCACACATAGGAAGGAGCAATCATAACTAGTCGGAGACTCCCAAGAAGAATCTAATGATTTTATCATGATGTGAAAACCACAGTCATAATATATTTCTTTAAAGTCAGTATCGCCATTAGGCTGTTTTTATTATTATTATTTGGAGTGTTACATTTACACGATCATGATCTCGGCTTTAAAGTGCCATTATCAACTGTTTTAATGTTATACAGTGCCTAAGATGCCATACTGTCGTACTTAAAACACACTATTAGACACATTGTCTAAGGGTCAGTACTTCTGGCAAAAGCCTACTGCTTTTGTAAGTAGGCTGTTTAGGTTTTTATGTTGGTAACGTCATCTAGCGCTCTATATGAAAATCACTGACTGTGCTGTGTGCAGTCTGTGGCTGGTTTGCATTGTTGGAATTTTCTATTGTAGTGTTGGGAAGTTTACTGTTAACAGCGCGTAGCGTTGCACATTTGGAGGTGAGCCGCCTGCAGTGGTGGCTGTGGGGAGAGAGATGGCAGAATTTTAAGAGCGGACGATCTGGACATGTGTTTGCCAGAGAAAGGGTACATTTTTAATACTGGATATCGTGAACTTATATATATAATGACTTTTGAACATTATTAAGGTAAATACATTGTTTGTTCTCTATCAAAATCTTTCATTTGCTGTCTATGCCTATCAGTAGTTAGTGCCTTCAGTAGTTAGAATCTTTTATTTAGTTGACAGTATTGGCGCTCGGTGTATTGCAGTAGTTCGAGTAACGAAGATTTTGTGAGGTAAGTGATTCATGAAAGGTATAGGTTATTGTTAGTCAGGGCCATTCTTTTGTAGAGATTTTTAAGTCAGATTGCGTAGCGCTAAAAATATTGTGTCAGTTTAGTGTTGATCAGAATAGATAAAGAGCGAAATGTCTGAGTACCTTCAGTTCTGCTCAGTGTTTGAAAATCAAATAACGTAAGAGGTTTACCAGCACAGTAATTCATTAATTTTTCTAAGGAGACGTTTCACTTTGTTTTATCACTGAGTATACCGTCTTTTACCAGAAATAGTGACCGTTAGACAATGTGTCTAATAGTGTATTTTAAATACGGAAGTATGTCATCTTAGGCACTGTACAGCATTAAAACACTTGATAATGGCACTTTAAAGCCGAAATCACGATCGTGTAAATGTTGACACTGCTAATAAAAGAAAACAGTGTAATGGCGGTACTGACTTTAAAGGAATCAAGCAGAATCGCTGCCGATGTTGTGTGCTATCTACTACCTTGACTGATACAGTATCTAATGAGGGAGACACGCACAAACGAACAGAACATTAATAAATCGAATCAAGTTCGAGATACACAACTTCAAGTGGGAGCGGCAGCCAGCAATATATGCCCAGAAGAACGTCAGGTTGTTTGGTTGGGTGAGGGAGGAGACCAAACAGCGAGGTCATCGGTCTCATCGCATGAGAGAAGGATGGGGAAGGAAATCGACCGTGTCTTTTCAAAGGAACTATCCCGGCGTTTATCTGAAGCGATTTAGGGAAATGACGGAAAATCCAAAGCAGCGTGGTCGGACGTGGGTTCGAAACGTCGTCCTCCCGAATAGCCGGTTCGGGTGGCCGAGCGGCTCTAGGCGCTTCAGTCTGGAACCGCGCGGCCGCTGCGGTCGCAGTTTCGAATCCTGCCTCGGGCTTGGATGTGTGTGATGTGCTTAGGTTAGTTAGGTTTAAGTAGTTCTAAGTTGTAGGGGACTTATGGCCTCAGAAGTTAAGTCCCATAGTGCTCAGAGCCATCTGAACCATCCTCCCTAATATGAGTCTAGTGTGCTACCCACAGCACTACCTGTACGACGAGTGCTCAACATATATTAATGCAACACGTATTTTTCTAAAAGCGGGTTTGTTCTATTCAGGATTCCAAAACACCATATTAATCCCCACTGCCTTGGCCACAAAACACTATGTTTCAACATAACTCTTCAATGCGACGGCCTGACTCCACCTCACTGGGAGGGCCTGTATGGCCGCATGGTACCACTCTACTGGTCGAGGTCGGAGCCAGCGTCTTGCTGCATTAATAACCTCCGCATCATCCACGTACTGGTTCATTAGCCCAAACTGATGGAAGACTGAAGGTGAGAGTTCTGGACTGTAGGGTGGATGAGGAAGAACTGTCCAATGAAATGTTGTGTTCTCTCAGGTGCGCAGACTGGTGTGAGGCCTTGCATTGCGCTTGCAGAATGAGAAATTAGTTTGCATTCTGTGGAGACGAAGACACTGAAATTGTTTCTTCAGTTTCCTGACGGTTGCACAATATACGTCAGAGTTGATTGTTGCGCCATGAGGGAGGAGATCAAGCAGGAAATCTCCTTCAGTCTCAGAAGGCCGTCGCAATGGCTTCACCGGCAGAGAGTGCGGCTTTGAACGTTTTCGTCGGAGGAGAGGTGGTGTGGGGCGACCCTATAGATTGTCGTTTTGTTTCCGGTTCTAAATGATGAGCCCATGTTTAATAACCTCTGACGCAGATCGACAAAAATTGTCGCAATGCGTCTCGTAACACGCTATCAATTCCGCACAGATGGTCCTTCACTGTTTTTTATGGTCTTCTGTTAGGCGGTGAGGAACCCAGTGGGCAAACACCTTTGAACATCCCAACATATGTAAGTGGTCAACATTGCAAGATCACAAGCTAATGCAAGCCCAAGATAAGACATTGCAAACGTGAAATTCTGATACATTAATAACCGGTGCAGCCGCTAGAATGTTAAATGTAAGCATGCAAACGTGCATATATTGAATTGTACAGGTGCCGGATGCCAGTTTTTGGGATGTAGTTCCATCCCTGTTGCACTTGGTCCGTCAGTAAGGGACCGTTAATGCTGGTTGTAGATAACGTGTAGATAACGTTGGAGTTGTCATCCGATGATGTCCATATGTGCTCGTTTAGAGGTAGATCTGGTAATCGAGCAGGTCAAGGCAATATTTCGACACTCTGTAGAGCATGTTGGCTTTCTACAGCGGTATGTGGACGAGTGTTATCCTTTTGGAAAGCCGGCCGCGGTGGCCGAGCGGTTCTAGGCACCTCAGTCCGGAACCACGCGGTTGCTACGGTTGCAGGTTCGAATCCGGCCTCGGGCATGGATGTGTGTGATGTCCTTAGGTTAGTTAGGTTTAAGTAGTTCTAAGTCTAGGGGACTGATGACCTCAGATGTTAAGTCCCATAGTGGTTAGAACCATTTGGACCATTTTTGCTACATTCCTGCCATGTCTTTCTGCAGTATCGCATCCATCTTCTCGTAGCCCTATTACACGACTCTCAAACTCAGTGAGATGCTGCTGACGGCGTCTTTGTCGCCTTAAAGGCATTTTTGACTGACATCAACTCACCACGTCCACTCTCTCAAAGGTAACAAACGCTCACGACCATCAAGGCCTGTGTTTAAAGCGAAGGTGATTTGCAGCCTCATACTGAAGCTACTACCGCCACTGTTATCCGCCTGGTGCTAAATTTTAATAGACGTCATGTTTCAGATGTAGAAACACGCCTACCAAATTCCGTTTATATCACACAACCCCTTCTTTGTACGCCAGTTTCTTTTTGTCAGTGTTTGTGAATTGACTTCTGACTCAGTTATTCGGCGTAACCATGCAGCCAACTGCACAGAAGACAACGCCAAAAGAGAACTCCAACTCTCCAGTCCAACAGCTGCACGAAGTTATTGACTCTGATGGTAACTTACATTTTGGAGGCACACTTGCTGAAACATCCATAGCTGGACCTCGGCGGACAAGCGCGGCAACTGGAAATACGTGGCAGGGGTCAGTTGCCCCCGAGATGTGGTCGGGAAGGCGGTGAGAGGCGGCAGCGGTCGGTAGCGGCGGCCAAGCTGACAGCTCTGCGCGCGGCCGTGTCGGCGATTCATCAGCCGGCCACCGTGACAGGACCACTTTGTCTCGCAGCCGGATCCATTCACTGGACGTGGCCCGATGAAGACGCGCGACACGCTTCGATGAACACGGCTCGGCTACAAACAGGTCGTCTATACTCCAAAAGTAATTGAAGTACGCAAAAAAACTAAATTGAATTTCTGTCAGTCTGAGGCGACCATGTCTGAGGCGGAGATCGTAACAATTCGGTCTGCTAGAACTATAGTTCAGAAGGCAATCTTCTAAAGTGGACTACAGTTTACCTTATTGTATATGCTTCAGTGTCAGTATAGGGATAAATCCACATTTTCAAGAGTGGACTGAAGTGATCATTTCTCCAGTATCTACAACAGAGAGTACTACCCATAGAAGTACTGCTTATCGAAGTTGCATTTTAGATGTCCTGTAGCACACTGATTCTGTTAGCAAATTTAAAAGGAAAGAAGGAGCGTTAAAGGTCAGTGTGTAGTTGGCAGTGTAATGGTACTTGAATTACGGCACCTCACCTCAACCTCTCGATACCAGCAATATTCTACTGTGTTTCTGTTAATTGAGTAACATTTTTCTGAGAGAACATTCAGATTTGATTTGATTAATGTAGAGGTACTTTGATACATCGATATGTTTATATTACAATGATAGTATTCTTATGTGTATTCTTTCTTTTGTCACTATGATCTTTGACGTACTTGTAACTCTGATTTTTGGGTGCGTAAGCGGTTATTAGAGAGTCAAATCTTGATCGTTATGTTGAAAAGACGCATATTGTAGTCAGTTTATAAAATGTGAACTTAAACAGTGAGGAAGATATTTTCAGGTATGTTTTATATTGTGGAGTGATGTTTTGTGAGTTATGTGATACTGCAACAAAAGTAATAAAAAAGAAGTGTAACTTAAATTCGGAGTGTTGATTACTTTTTTTTTACATCACCATTGTGCTAACTTGCAAAAGTTTAATCTTCAAGAATGGTTTATGAAACACATCTATATAACTTTTGAATATCGCAGAATAACACCGAGGCCTACTTGCATCCGAGCTTGGAATCATCACTACCTAGATTTTCGACGATTGAACCATGAGTTCACAACGAGACCAGCGTGGGAAACACGAAAAGATGAGTGCCCAGTTTATCCATTATTTCATGAAATGACTTTATTAACAGTGATCTAATGACACCTGCCACATAATATAACTTTATTGTTGCCCGAAAATGCAGTATTTAGCAGCGTGAGCAACACCACAATCATAATTAATTTTTGACCTTTGTTGTGGTAGGGTTGTTAGAGCAGTGACATAGAGAAAGCAGACCAGCATCCTTCGACGCTCTAAGAATCCAAACGACAATTTAGTGCTCTATATAGGGACATAATATAACTGAGGAGTCTTCTCACGAAATTCCAATCGCCAACCTTCTCCTCCGAATTGGAAAACATTTTGTTGCCACCGACCTACATAGGGAGAAACGCTCACCATGATAAAATAAAGGAAATCAGAGCTCGTACAGAAACATATGTGTTCATTCTTTCCCCGCGCTATTACAGATTGGAATAATAGAGAATTGTGAATGTGGTTCTTTGAACCCTCTACCAGGTACTTAAATGTGATTTGCAGAGTACCAGTGGAGATGCAGATGTAGGATGCACGAATTCGGCGTAGTCGCAGCAAGGTTTACCGGCTATCCGAGAATTTACTTGTACATTTTTTTTCACATTATACTTACTTACTAGGTTGGTCACACAAACGGCAGTCGATTTCTCGCCTCGCCAATGAGCCTCCTCCGTCTTCTTCGGTCCGTGTGTCCTTCTCCAGTTGGTCCCATCGTATTAACACCTATCTGATCACCTCAGTCCATCTCGGCCTTGGTCTTCCCCGCATTATGTTGCCTCTGATGTCTTCTTCCACATCTGGCCTTTTGGATGCGTGAAGTACATCAGATAATTAATTACATCAGATAATTAATTTCTGCTCATAATAACCATCACCTCAGTCTCTTCTCTTTGATCAAAGCTACAATGTCCAGCGATTTGCACAGCTCCTGTAATTCGCTGTTTTTCCTTTTTCTTCAATCATTACCATCTTCACAGGTCCAAACATCTGTCTCACAAGAATGTTCTCAAATGTCACGAATTTTCTTTCGGTCTTTTATGTCCGAGTCCTGGTCTGTGCTCCGTATAGGACGACAGGTTGTGTTACAGCCCTGTAATTCGTAATCTCCTTGGTTCTTGATAGAAGCCGGAGTTTCACCAGATTTCCAAGTGCAAACCTTGACGTGTTTCCTGTTTGAATTCTTGTCATTATTTTCTGGTCTGTCTCATTCCTTTCACTGAGTGCTACCCCAATATATTTGATCACCTTTACCATTTCAAAGACTTTTACCTTCCTCACATATACGTTTTTTATCGTTCAACGAGGTATTTTGTCTTATTCATGCTCATCTTCAAGCCAGCTCTCATTGCCTTTTCCACTAACACTCTTGCCACCTAAACCAGATCTTGGTCATTCTGCGTCATTAAGATTACATCATCCGCATAGGCCAGGATGTTGGTGCTTCTATATAGCTGTTATTTTTATTCATGTTATGATTTAAAATTGTTTAATACATCAGATAATTAATTTCTGCTCATAATAATCATCTTCAGACTTGAGTACACACTCATGTATGTAACGAAGTTTATTTGCCTTATTCTTGTGATTGTATCATTTTTACATATGCCGACTCGATATGATCAACAAACCGTATACTCTGGTCTGAAGATAGTTACTACGAACCGAATTTAAACACCTGATGCATAAAAAACTCGTGATACGTAACTTGAATAAAATATATAAGTAAATTAGGATAGTTAGTTCGAGAATTTAATTTAATGGGCACATATCACAGTCAAGACTAATACATACGAGAAAAATAAGAGTATTCTCCGATCCCACAAGCAAATTTGTTTTTTCATAAAATTCTTCTGATTTGACTCATCGATTTCACAGTTAATTTCGTTCACTTCACAACTCACATCTTTATGAGGCATCGTTTTGAAATGAAACTGAACCAAAATTTGTAATTACAATATTTTTCCGCAGATGACAACATGAAAAGTTTGGCTAAGGAACACTGTGTAGGTTTCGGTTGTCGATGACAGTAAAACAGTTGTTTAAATTAGGAACAAATCGATGCGTAACAAATATTTTATCGTCAAGAAACTCATCCACAAAAGTTACTTACCGGTACAAGTGGAGTCAAGTAACATCTGCGAGGACCGCTCGGTTAGCCGTGCGATCTAACGCACGGCTTTCCGGTCCCCGGCACGAATCCACCCGGCGGATAAATGTCGAGATCCGATGTGCCGGCCAGTCTGTGGATGGTTTCTAAGGCGGTTTTTCATCTGCCTCAGCGAATGCGGGCTGGTTCCCCTCATTCCGCCTCAGTTACACTAAGTCGGCGACCGCTGCGCAAACTCTGCCTCCACATACGCGTACCTCATAATTACTCTACCACGCAAACATTTGGGTCTACACTCGTCTGGTGTGAGAGGTTCCCGGGGGGGATCTACTGGGGACCGAACCGCACAGTAACCGTTGGTTCGGTGTGGGAAGGCGGTGGGGCGAGTAGACTGCTGTAGCCTGTTGTGGGGTTGTGAACCATTGAAGGTTACGGCGGGGACGAAGCCTCCTCCGCCGTTTCTAGGTCCCCAGTTCAACACAATACATTACGACATCTGTGATGTAAATACAAAACATTCTGGTTATGCCCATTGGTACAAGCTGACGAGGGCGCACGAGATTTGTCACTGTTTTCATACTGGAAGTTGTTGTCCGTAGGGAACAAAATCCTCAAGCGTAAAGATCATGATAAAGGATCTTCGCAACTTAAGAACTCTATAGTTCTTACAGCGTTTAATGTAATATCGTAAATGCTTCTCACAGCATGCTTCAGGAGATCTGTAAAGCACGTCATATCCTGATTCAATCGTTATGTCGTCATCATAGAGGAGCAGTACAGGTGGATAATTCAGGTCATTACAAAGAGTACGTGCATACTCACTGGTCCACGACAGACCACATTAATTCATTCGGTATCTATAACGTTAGCTGGCTTTCTTTCTCACGTGAAAATATATGTATGAGGTTCGGTGCTTAAAATAAATTCTCTTGCTCTGTTACCGAGAAATCATTTTCTACGTTTACGCTTGGTTTGCTAATACGGAGGTTCGCCAACAGTGGACGCATGTGGCAGGGAGGCAACGTCTTCCAGAAGGAAAGAATAATCAGCTTTTAACGTGCCGTCGACGACGAAGTAGTTAGAGATGAAGAGCAGGTTCAGACTGGGGAGGGATAGGACTGGAAATCGGTTGTATCCTCTTCAAAGAAACCACACCGGCAATTTCTTAAGCGATTTAGGGAAACTACGCAAAACACGGATCTGGATGTCTGTACGAGAACTTAAATAGCCGTCCTCCGATGTGCAAGTTCGTCGTCGTAACCATTGCACCACATCTTCCAGAGAGGAGAATAGGAGTCGTTCATATAACTCAAAAGTTACAAATCTTTCTCCTGAGTTCATAATATTAAAAAAAAGTTTCCCAACGTTGTTATGAATGGAATTGATTTTTACAATAATTTTAGAGGCTCCTGCCTTAAATTTATGTTGCACGATAGTGTAATACTGAAGAGTTTTATACATTTCAATTGATGTGTTCTGTGTAGTTTACCCAAGAGATTTTTATTTAGTACATATTTCGGCAGGACCATCTTCAGATGCACATCAGACGCGACGAGAAATCTAAATAAAAAATAAAAAAACGGGAAGCACTCCGTCTTCATGCCACAAGTCGCCCATCGGTACTATCCGACCGCCGTATCATCCTCAGTGGAGGATGCGGATAGGAGGGGCGTGTGGTCAGCACACCGCTCATCCGGGCGTTATGACGGCATTCTTGACCGAATCCGCTGCTATTCGGTCGAGCAGCTCCTAAATTGGCATCACGATGGTGAGTGCACCCCGAAAAATGGCAACAGCGCATGGCGGCCTGGATGGTCACCCATCCAAGTGCCGACCACGCCCGACAGCGGTTAACTTCGGTGGTCGCATAGGAACCGTTGTAACCACTGCGGCATGGCCGTTGCCTACCGAAAAATCTGACAAATCAAAATACCCTTACCCCAATTGCTGGAAACGTTGATTGAAGTTCAGTATGAACTAAGACTCTTATACACATTTACTGTACAAGTGAATACAAAATTTCCATGTAACTGGATAACAAGAAGACATGTAAATGCTGATAAAGTATACTGAATCACAAAAATACATTTGTAAGCAACGAAAGTTAATGAAAACATGTAAAAAAAGGTCAGAAAAGAGGGCGATGACTTTCCACCTGGTCAAATTGGGTTGAAAATCCACAAAAACCTCATAACCTCTGTCCTGACAGAAACCGTTTACAAATCGAGACCATACTCTCTAGCTATGATTAGTGGGTGAATTAATAGTACACAGAATCTTATGTACGGCTAATGTTTTTAGTGTGTGTATTCAAACAGGTCGTGCAGGAGCTTATTAAATCTGATTTCCAGAGGAGCCCTGCACGCCGTAATTGCGCCCGCTGTAACAGACGCGTGCGTGTCGGCTGTAACGTGGAACCTGTTTACCGTCAATCGTGCTAGAACTGAAGATATTAGAATGTCAGACCTTTCACAGCAGTCAGCCATAACGACATGAAATTAATTAACATTTACACAAGCTAATTAATATTTCAGGTCTACTTCGCTTTGACCTCCTCTGGAGATGCTAACATATGATTACTGTGATTAAAAAGCGCACTGTTCTGTTGAGCGAGAATGCTTCTCGCTTTCTGTTAACGACACAGATCTGTCCCCACAGCAAAATGACAAAATATTGCATGACTACAACTAAAGTTAAGTCACCTTTTTTTTCAAAAAAAAAATGTATATGTACTTCCGATTTCTCGTTCTATGACCTTAGGGGCAAACACGGCCGTGACTGTTGTTAATAAATCTATTCCATTAAGATGCCATTACGCGATTCCTAAAAGGAGTTCCATAACACCTAAGGAATATGAAGGCAAGTTATGGAAAGCATAATTTGTTTTTAAGCAGACAATTACAACTTATCGAGAACCATTAGACGTATAAAAATCCATTTCACCCTCACTGAAATGGCTCCTTTTTGGCCACGTGAAGCAGTGCTGGAGAGATTAATCTTTAAATTATCGACTTTCAGCTGATTCATGGCGGCAGCTGCTAAACGAAAAGTAAATCCCCCCCCGCCCCCCCCCCAAAAAAAAAATTTGCAGTAGACTGTTCGCACACCTACCAAAAGTTATGGTTTGGTGGAAACGATCAGTCAGTCCGATAATATATGTTGTACTACTTCTAACTGCACACCAGAATACTATTTGCAATTCTGAGCCGGCCGCGGTGGTCTAGCGGTTAAGGCGCTCAGTCCGGAACCGCGCGACTGCTGCGGTCGCAGGTTCGAATCCTGCCTCGGGCATGGATGTGTGTGATGTCCTTAGGTTAGTTAGGTTTAAGTAGTTCTAAGTTCTAGGGGACTGATGACCACAGCAGTTAAGTCCCATAGTGCTCAGAGCCATTTTTTGCAATTCTGAGACACTTGATGTAGAGAATTTTTAGAACGAAAATATCAAAATATCTGTTTTTAGTGTTCCATACCTCAATCGGTAAAAATGGAACCCTCATAGATTTACTTTCACTTTGTTGTCCGTTCTTGTGTGTGTCCGACTGCTCAAATCCCTTTTCCTCAGGAACAGGTTGACTTATCAATTTGAAATTTATGTCGCATGGTAAGGTCTATAGTCCCTTGGCGATCTAAAAACGTTAGCTTCCAAGTCAATGCAATCACAAGAGACGGCCATTTAAGTAACGTATTTTGATACTCGCAAAATCACTCGTCAAAACATAGAGGATACTTATCGCTGGTCTGGAATCATTAAATTTGGCAAAACGAAAGATTTCACAGTACAAATAATGCGGAAAAAACATAAAACTTTTAATCTGTAAATAAATCTTACAAAAATATTTCATTTGTCATTTACTATCCGACGTAAAATTAGTAATTAAATCATCCCGATAGTAACGGAATCCCTGAGACCGATATCTTGCCTGTGTCAGTGTCGATTGCAGTAAAAATCGTCCAGATCCTCGATTTCCGTAATGGCTGAACTGTCTGCATACACGATGAACTACACTACTGGCCATTAAAATTGATACACCACGAAGATGACGTGTTACAGAAGCGAAATTTAAGCGACAGGAAGATGATACTGTGATATGTAAATGATTATCTTTTCAGAGCATTCACACAAGGTTGGCGCCGGTGGCGACACCTGCAACGTGCTGCCATCAGGAAAGTTTCCAACCGATTTCTCATACACAAACAGCAGTTGACCGACGTTGCCTGATGAAACGTTGTTGTGATGCATCGTGTAAGGAAGAGAAAAGCGTACCATCAAATTTCCGACTTTGGTAAAGGTCGGATTGTAGGCTACCGCGATTGCGATTTATCGTATCGCGAAATTGCTGCTCGCGTTGGTCGAGATCCAATAAGTGTTAGCAGGATATGGAATGTGTGGGTTCTGGACGGTAATACGGAACCCGTGCTGGATCCCAACGGCCTCGTATCACTAGCAGTCGAGATGACAGGCATCTTATCCGCATGGCTGTAACGGATCGTGCAGCCACGTCTCGATCCCTGAGTCAACAGATGGGGACGTTTGTAAGACAACAACCATCTGCACGAACAGTTCGACGACGTTTGCAGCAGCATGTACTATCAGCTCGGAGACCATGGCTGCGGTTACCCTTGACGCTTCATCACAGACAGGAGCGCCTGCGATGGTGTACTCAACGAGGAACCTGGGTGGACGAATGGCAAAACGTCATTTTTTGGGATGAATCCAGGTTCTGTTTACAGCATCATTATGGTCGCATCCGTGTTTGGCAACATCGCGGTGAACGCACATTGGAAGCGTGCATTCGTCATCGCCATACTGGCGTATCATCCGGCGTGATGGTAGGGGTCTCGGTCACCTCTTGTTCGTATTGACGGTACTTTGAACAGCGGACGTTACTTTTCAGTTGTGTTACGACTCGTGACTCTACCCTTCATTCGATCCCTGTGAAACCCTACATTTCAGCAGGATAATGCATGTTGTAGGTCCTGTACAGGCCTTTCTGGATGCAGAAAATGCTCGACTGCTGCCCTGTCCAGCACATTCTCCAGATCTCTCACCAACTGAAAAGTCTGGTCAATGGTGGCCGACCAACTGGCTCGTCACAATACGCCAGTCACTACTCTTGATGAACTGTGGTATCGTGTTGAAGCTGCATGGGCAGCCGTACCTGTACACGCCATCCAATCTCTGGTTGACTCAATGCCCAGGCGTATCAAGGCCGTTATTAGGGCCAGAGGCGGTTGTTGTGGGTACTGATTTCTCAGGATCTATGCACCCAAATTGCGTGAAAATGTAATCAGCTGTCAGTTCTAGTATAATACACTCCTGGAAATTGAAATAAGAACACCGTGAATTCATTGTCCCAGGAAGGGGAAACTTTAGTGACACATTCCTGGGGTCAGATACATCACATGATCACACTGACAGAACCACAGGCACATAGACACAGGCAACAGAGCATGCACAATGTCGGCACTAGTACAGTGTATATCCACCTTTCGCAGCAATGCAGGCTGCTATTCTCCCATGGAGACGATCGTACAGATGCTGGATGTAGTCCTGTGGAACGGCTTGCCATGCCATTTCCACCTGGCGCCTCAGTTGGACCAGCGTTCGTGCTGGGCGTGCAGACCGCGTGAGACGACGCTTCATCCAGTCCCAAACATGCTCAATGGGGGACAGTTCCGGAGATCTTGCTGGCCAGGGTAGTTGACTTACACCTTGTAGAGCACGTTAGGTGGCACGGGATACATGCGGACGGGCATTGTTCTGTTGGAACAGCAAGTTCCCTTGCCGGTCTAGGAATGGTAGAACGATGGGTTCGATGACGGTTTGGATGTACCGTGCACTATTCAGTGTCCCCTTGACGATCACCAGAGGTGTACGGCCAGTGTAGGAGATCGCTCCCAACACGATGTTGCCGGGTGTAGGCCCTGTGTGCCTCTGTCGTATGCAGTCCTGATTGTGGCTCTCACCTGCACGGCGCCAAACACGCATACGACCATCATTGGCACCAAGGCAGAAGCGACTCTCATCGCTGAAGACGACACGTCTCCATTCGTCCCTCCATTCACGCCTGTCGCGACACCACTGGAGGCGGGCTGCACGGTGTTGGGGCGTGAGCGGAAGACGGCCTAACGGTGTGCGGGACCGTAGCCCAGCTTCATGGAGACAGTTGCGAATGGTCCTCGCCGATACCCCAGGAGCAACAGTGTCCCTAATTTGCTGGGAAGTGGCGGTGCGGTCCCCTACGGCACTGTGTAGGATCCTACGGTCTTGACGTGCATCCGTGCGTCGCTGCGGTCCGGTCCCAGGTCGACGGGCACGTGCACCTTCCGCCGACCACTGGCGACAACATCGATGTAGTGTGGAGACCTCACGCCCCACGTGTTGAGCAATTCGGCGGTACGCCCACCCGGCCTCCCGCATGCCCACTATACACCCTCGCTCAAAGTCCGTCAACTGCACATACGGTTCACGTCCACGCTGTCGCGGCATGCTACCAGTGTTAAAGACTGCGATGGAGCTCCGGATGCCACGGCAAACTGGCTGACACTGACGGCGGCGGTGCACAAATGCTGCGCAGCTAGCGCCATTCGACGGCCAACACCGCGGTTCCTGGTGTGTCCGCTGTGCCGTGCGTGTGATCATTGCTTGTACAGCCCTCTCGCAGTGTCCGGAGCAAGTACGGTGGGTCTGAGACACCGGTGTCAATGTGTTCTTTTTTCCATTTCCAGGAGTGTATATTTGCCCAATGAATACCCGTTATCATCTGCATTTTTTTCTTGGTGTAGCAATTTTAATGGGCAATAGTGTAGTAAGTCGACGGACTATCACGCGTGTATCGCATAATCGGCCGACGCGAACCCGTCTGCAGTTCCAAACAAGTTTGCTTGGGGAGCTGTACACCTCGGGTGCGTCGTGTAATGGGCGCTTTAGGTGCACACCGCTACGGGGCTCGCCCAGAGCCCGTCGGCTTCAGGGAGGACTCGCTGTGCTTAACCACTATCCCATTCAGAGCGGGCTTGCCGGGTGGCGAAGGCCGGCCGGCTGTGTCGCTGGTGTGCCGGCTGTGCCCGCACGTGCCCCGGCCTGCGCGACGGCGCCCGTGCAAGTCTGGGGCGGGTATTACGTAAATGGCGGCGGCCGTCGGTCACGCCGGCTGACGTCTTTATGGCCCGCTACCCCGCGTACACCGCGCGCGCTGATCAGCGCCCGTGTTTTGTGCTCTCTCGGCTCTGATACCAATTTTTTTTTCCCCCCGCGCCATTCGGTGTCAGACGCTCCACTGCAAATAACGGCCCGGGTAAAGCACTTTTTGAGTCAGTGTATCGTGATTAATCTCCTCCTCGTCCGGCTCCTGTTTAGATTTTCCTCCTGTTGCCCTCATCCTTCTTAATCTTCCTTTCGAGTGACAGTATGACAGAAATCCCCCAAAAAGAGCAAAGTAATACTAAGTCCTTGCTAGACCTGTCATTACACAACTTTTGAATTTCTCAGCTCCAACACCCCTTCCAAGAGATATCAAGAACGCTGTGAACTTTTGCTCGCATTGAACAGTTTTTACTTTAGCAACAGCTTAGCTTGATTTAGAGAGTGACAATTACTGAAATGTTTGAAACAGATCGTCAGAAGTTATAAGCGGTTTGCGTTAGGACACTCAAACTGGCTGGTTCCGGGGCATGGTGGCAATTAGTATGCCCATGCGTTTAGGTAACAGATTAAAGAAAGTACTGACAAAAGTACTCATCGTCACCAGTCCCATTGCCTAAGCACATGTTTAGTTCAACTAGCCGAGTGCATGAATTACTTAAGAAAATGCAGAACTCGAGTTTGAAACAAATGACTTCACGTCCACCTCGTCATGTTGTGCTCAAATGCTGCTGCTGCTTACCACTGTTGTTAAACTCAAATGCCGAGGATGGCTCAAAGTTACAATTCCACCCCCAACATCTGTGACTGGGCCTCCAAACGACCATCTGCTAGTGTCGTCTGTTGCAAGCGCAGACGAAGCTGATGTTTTCCCTATCTGGATTTCTAAGGAAAAGTCCTTACATGCTTAACTGCCAGAAATCTTGTTGGCTCTGCCAGCACGAATTTCCCTTTGGTCAATTCCTGGGGACCTTCAGAGTTCAATTCAATGAAAACTTTATAAAAATATTAGAAATCTCCCTCCTCTTAAAGAATCTGTGGTGGTTTAAACAGTAACACACATTTCTCTTTTATCGTCGGCCTGAGAGCTGAAATCCTCTCCTAATACCAGGTTGGTTTAACGTTTCGATCAAAGATAGTGGCTGCACACAGACACTTGCGAATTCTTATCCTCACTACAAAAATAATTTTGTTGAGTCAATTCTGGTTGTCCTTGCAAAATTTACATTTCAGTTGATGCTGACCTCTTTTGAGTTCAGCAGATTCCTCCCACTCTGAGTGTCACACGCTTCCCCGTCCCCTTGCAGATCCCTGTCGTTTTAAAAACCATTCGTTTCGCTGCTTATAGCAGTGTTAGTTTACACCACTTCCTGAGTTCGGCCTCCTGCCTCCTTCCGTGGCGGTCGTCGGGTGACCAACTCCATCCCAAACAGCTCCCTGTCGACCATTGCATACCTGTCTGCCTTTTACTGAAAAATATCTTTACAAGTCGCTTGCTATTCTACTCCCGTGCACTCGCGTGTTTGAGTCAACCAGTGTACTCACCTCTCCGAAATAATACACATAGCTTTCACTACCGCGTAGAAGTGAAATGATAACAATGATCCTTTTTTTCAAAAAAAAAAAACGAGCGAGGTGGCGCAGTGGTTAGCACACTGGACTCGCATTCGGGAGGTCGACGGTTCAATCCCGCGTCCGGCCATCCTGATTTAGGTTTTCCGTGATTTCCCTAAATTTCTCCAGGCAAATGCCGGGATGGTTCCTTTGAAAGGGCACGGCCGACTTCCTTCCCCATACTTCCCGAGACCGATGACCTCGCTGTTTGGTCTCTTCCCCTACACAACCCCCCCCCCCCCCAAAAAAAAATAAAAAACCTTGATTGCTTGCCACATTTTCGATGCTCATGCAGTAAAACTTCCGCTGCAGACATGAAATTTTAATTTATTACTCCTTTATTACCGACTCTATCCGCAACACAGCTGCAAGCAGTATCCACATATACCACTGAATATACCTTTAAAATTATATCGTTGTACGTCATAGTTCAGGAGATATGACGTCACATATATTTAGATGCATGAAAAAGAAGTTTCTGCTTAAAATAGCGCGAATATTAGCCAGGCTATATTCAACCACTGTTTCATAATGAGTGCAGTTAGGAGCTTCCAACGAACTTCAAGCATAATTTCAAAGGTTTTGTAGACTTTTTCTCTGTTACATACTGAGCCGTGTTTTATAGATTACTTTTTTATTTTCCACTTATTTACAAGCTAGACGTAGAACTACCAGGAAGCAGTAGACAGTTATTTAGATACATTAATCTAACGACAATTGTACATGGTGACAATTTTTGAACTGTATGAAAAAAAGGTAAATTAGTTACAAACTGCGGCGTGCACACACTTTTTTCAACATGTAAATGTCACTATAAATATTCGAATCTAGGTTATGTCATGATCGATATGCCTGCCATCATTGGCGATGGTGTGTCGCAGACGAATAGTGAAATAATGCATGACCCACGCGTCGGAAAATCGACGCTGTCGATGATCTCGTGAATGGGTATTTTCAGCTTAGCAATGGTTTTGGGGTTATTGCTGAACACCTTGTTTTTAATACACGCTCACAGAAACGAGTCGCATATGTTCAGATCAGGAGAATGTGGCGACCAACCGAGGTCCATGCCCGTGGCCTCTGGGTACCTCGAGACAGAATGCGGTCCCCAAAGTGCTCCTCCAGCACATCAGACACTCTCGTGCTCCGATGGTCGATCTCCTTCCTGCATGAACCATATTTTGTCCAAATCACGATCACTTTGCATAATAGAGCCGAAATCACCTTCCAAAACTTTCATGTTCGGTAGTCAAAGTGCCATCAAGACCGTCGCACCCACTACTCCGTGACTGGACATTGCACACCACATCGTCAAACGTTGAGGGTGAAGAGACTTCTCGATAGCCAAATGCGGATTCTCCGTCTCCCAAAATCGCAAATTTTGTTTATTGGCGAACCCATCCGAATGAAAGTGGGCTTCCCTCACACTTTCAATCATTTTGTAAGAGTGTCGCCGAGAAAAGTTTAGTGTAAAGTGTAAAGTTCGCTGGAATTCCCTGAATGCTCTCATTTAGACCCAGCCGCGGTTATAGGCGCTTCAGTCCGGAATCACGCTATTGCTACGGTTGCAGATTCGAATCCTGCCTCGGGCATGGATGTGTGTGATGTTCATAGGTTAGTTAGGTTTAAGTAGTTCTAAGTCTAGGGGGCTGATGACCTCAGATGTTAAGTCCCATATTGCTTAGAGCCATTTGAACCATTTTCTCATTTCGAAATACTGGATGAATAAAGCTCGGTATACGCGCAGCATTAGTTTCCGTGCCTCAAGAGAAACGCACAGTTCCTAATCGTAGCACGTAGACTTAATTTTAAATTTTTAAATTCGGTCAATAATTACGCGATATGTTGATTACGAAATTTATATTGGCCCTAGAAGCCATTAGAGAGGCAAACTTCAACATATACCGGGTTCCGATATTGTCACTTATTAATACACTGTGTTATTCTTTTGACTTGAACGACTCGTGATGGTGACTGATTTGTTTTCTATCACCGTCTTGAACACAGTTGATCACACGCGCTCGTGATGACAGACAAACTTCATTTATGTTGAAACGTCCCCTCCCTCTCTCTCTCTCTCTCTCTCTCTCTCTCTCTCTCTCTCTCTCCCCCCTCCCTCTCTCTCTCTCTCTCTCTCTCTCTCTCTCTCTCTCTCTCTCTCTTAAAGAGGTAGAAAAAAGAGAAGGCACGGGAGTGAGGTGGCAGAGGAGAGAGATACGCACTAGGGATAGGTCGCTCCCCTCCTCCTCCGTTCCCCTTTATCATCACATTCCCTCTCCAAAAAGTGATATCGGCTTAACACGTCCGGTCTTGTTTTGTAGGGTGTAAATATGTACTTCCCATTCAAATTACCAATTTGTCTCTGTATTTAGCGACAGAATAATTTACAAATACCTACACCGACCGCCCAAAAAGTTCCGAGACTAGCATATAAGCGACGTCAGCTTCAACTAACGACTGTAAACAACAGATGCGCATTCGACCTGTTAGTTGTGACCAGCCAGTGTTAGGTAGTGGACGTGCGGCCACCCACAGTGTCTCAACGTTTCTGTGCCACAAATCGTAATGGAGCAACACCTCTAAAGCAAGTATTCAAGACATCCTCCAGAACGTTTTGAAGGAGAGCAATGGGCGAACAAAAATTTGCCACGCACACCCAGACTCCCATTCAAAAGCAACGATGTGTGGGCACCTGCCGCGACTTGGTGAAATGCAAATCGCGGATAATTCTTTTCTCAAAAAAACTATCACGGCTGAAGACTTTGGTGTTACCAGTACGAATATACCACAAAACTACCCAGTGCATAAATTCACACGAAGGGTCAACGCTTTCGCGACATACTGACTCTCAAGTCAGTATGACACGTAGTATGAATAGCAACCCAAAGAACTTTTCTGACTGTTTCACAGGGTTGTAAGAACCTTGTGTGTAGAAAACCTAAACCGTTAAAACCACCATGCTAAATATTCTTTATTGTTTGTTAATTCAGTCTCGAAACTTCTTGGAATGACGGAAAACAATGCGCTTGGAAAAATAATCATTGCGGGATTGTTCCCCATTCCGCCGACTGGTGTAAGTCTATAGCACATGCATAACAATAGTCTTAGGTGACAAAATTCATGGGATAACGGTGTTAACTTACACAGATGTTAGTGTCGCGTACACAAGGTATAAACTGGCTGTGCATTGGCTGAACCATCGTTTGTACTCAGGTGGTTCGTGTGAAAAGGTTTCCCACGTGATTACGGTCGCACGACGGAAATTAACAAACTTTGAACGCGGAATGGTACTTAGAGCTAGACACATGGGACATTCCATTTCGGAAATCGTTGGAGCATTCAGTATTCCGCGATCACTGTGTCATGAGTGTATCGAGAATAGCGAATTCCAGGTGTCCCCTGTCATCACGGACGACGGGCTTCAGTTAACAGCCGAGAGCAGTTGTCAGTGCGTTTCGGAAATCGTTAGGGAATTCAACATTCGTAGAACCACAGTGAGAAGAGTGTGCCGGGAATTCCAAATTTCAAGCACTACCTCTCACCGCGGGTAACGCAGTGGCCGACGACCTACACTTAACGACCTAGAGCAGCAGCCATTGTATAAAGTTGTCAGTGCTAACAGACAAGCAACACTGCACGAAATAGCCGCAGATATCAGTGTGGGACGTAGGACAAACATATTAGTTTGGACAGTACGGCGAAATTTTACGTTAATGGGCTGTGGCAGCAGACGACCGACGCGAGTGTCTTTGCTAACAGCGCCACATCGTCTTCAGCGCCTCTCCTAGTCTCGTGACCCTGTCGGTAGGACCCTAAACGACTGGAAAACCATGGCCTGGTCAGATGAGATCCGATTTCAGTTGGTAAGAGCGGATGGCAGGGCTCTAGTGTGGCACAGACACCACGAAACCATGAACCCCAGTTGTCAACAAGGCACTGTGCAAGCTGGTGGTGGCTGTGTAATGGTGTGGACTGTGTCTGTACGGAACACTGACTGGAAATGGTTGTGTTCGGCCATTTGGAGACCATTTGCGGCAACACATAGATGTCATGTTGCCAAACAATGACGGAATTTTTATGGATGACAGTGTACCATGTTGACGGGCTGCAGTTGTTCGCGATTGGTTTGAAGAACTTTCTGCACAGTTCGAACGAATGATTTGGCCAAACAGTTCTCCTGACATGAATCCCACCGAACATTTATGAGACATAATCGAGAAGTCTGTTCGTGCACAAAATCCTACTCCAGCAACACTTTCGCAATTTTGGACGGCTATAGGGGTAGCACGATTCAATGTTTCTGCAGGGGACTTCCAACGACTTGTTGAATCCATGGCACGCGGAGTTGCTGCTCTACCTCAGGCAAAATAAAGTCTGACACAATATCAGGAGGTACTCTATGACTTCTCTCGCCTCAGTGTGAAGTGACTGGAATACTCTCTTTCAAATTCTAAAGGTGTGGCAGGGGTAAAATACAGGGAGCGAAAGACTATTTACAATTTGTACAGAAACCAGATGGCAGTTATAAGAGTCGAGGAACATGAAAGAGAAGCAGTGGCTGGGAGGGGAGTGAGACAGGGTTGTAGCCTCTCCCCGATGTTATTAAATCTATATATTGAGCCAGCAGTAAAGGAAACAAAAGAAACATTCGGAGCAGGTATTAAAATCCATGGAAAAGAAATAAATACGTTGAGGTCCGCCGATGACATTGTGATTCTGTCAGAGACAGCAAAGGACCTTGAAGAGCAGTTGAACGGAATGGACAGCGTCTTGAAAGGAGGGTGTAAGATGAACATCAACAAAATCAAAACGTGGATAATGGAATGTGGTTGAATTAAGTCGGGTGATGCTGAGGGAATTAGATTAAGAAATGAGGCACTTAAAGTAGTAAAGGAGTTTTGCTATTTGGGGAGCAAAATAACTGATGATGATCGAAGTAGAGAGGATATAAAATGTAGACTGGCAATGGTAAGGAAAGCGTTTCTGAAGAAGAGAAATTTGTCAACATCGAGTATAGATTTAAGTGTCAGGAAGTCGTTTGCGGAAGTATTTGTATGGAGTGTAGCCATGTATGGAAGTGAAACATGGACG
This sequence comes from Schistocerca gregaria, assembly GCF_023897955.1. Classification (NCBI taxonomy): domain Eukaryota; kingdom Metazoa; phylum Arthropoda; class Insecta; order Orthoptera; family Acrididae; genus Schistocerca; species Schistocerca gregaria. The sequence continues at coordinate 742,062,188 of NC_064920.1, read as the reverse complement.
ATAAATAGTTGAGACAAGAAGAGAATAGAAGCTTTCGAAATGTGGTGCTACAGAAGAATGCTAAAGATTAGATGGGTAGATTACATAACTAATGAGGAGATATTGAACAGAATTGGGGAGAAGAGTTTGTGGCACAACTTGACAAGAAGAAGGGACCGGTTGGTAGGACATCTTCTGAGGCATCAAGGGATCACAAATTTAGCATTGGAGGGCAGCGTGGAGGGTAAGAATCGTAGAGGGAGACCAAGAGATGAATACACTAAGCAGATTCAGAAGGATGTAAGTTGCAGTAAGTACTGGGAGATCAAGAAGCTTGCACAGGATAGAGTAGCATGGAGAGATGTATCAAACCAGTCTCAGGACTGAAGACCACAACAACAACAACAACAACAACATTACCTACAGATGCAGTCATTCGTCGTCATGAATGAATGCTGATGTTGAGCGCATCACATCACCGCATATTACAACACCTTATACTGAGAATTTTTTGCCTTGCGCAAACTGCATAACTTGGCATTATTCTCCCACGCGTTAGGGATATGTATCATTCTCCGGTAAACGCATAGCAGTTTCGTTGAATCTAATGCGGCCAGAAACTTCATGCGGTTGGCAGCAGACTCGCACTTCTGTGGTGATTATTTTTTTCTTTGTACCTTTGCGCCCAGATGGTTGCCAGTTGGAAAAGTCTCACGTGACTGATATAGCCCTTACAAAACCCGCTCTGCAACTTCTGAGCTCACGTGCCCCGCGGCGGGGTTATAGGCTGCCGTTTGCTTTGAGCAAAGTCGCCTGGCAAAATCCTCTTCGAGACGGCCGGCACAGTCGTGCAAACTCAAGTTCTGGCTTACATGGAAAGACAGGAAGCGCTGCTCGAAGGCGCTCGTGTCATTAAAGTGCTACACCCGCCTCGCGTACAGAGGGCCGGAGTTTTATACGAGGCAATAAGTGGAAAAAAGCTGTGGCTGCGCATCTGTTGCTTCCTCGTCCACTCTGGGAACTGGTTCGTAGTCGTTCAAAGTTTCCCAGTGTCCTCTCCACCAGGCGAAAGTGAAAAAGCAGCAGAAATGTCGCAACCGCTGAAATAGTTTCCCATGCTTGGAACTGCTTCTCTTCCGACAGTGAGTTACGCGCCGCTGTAGAACGATTTATCGTGTGGTATTCCACCAGCGAAGTTAAGCCCAGTGTTAGTGAATGGATGACCAAAGATATAAATATACTGTCAACACGACACAGCAAAAAAAAAAAAAAAAAAAAAAAAAATGTTCAAGAACGTAGACGATTCGTGAGAAACAGTACTTGCTGGCGTGGGTTTGCAAGCAGAACTAACGATTCCCTCTATTGACAAAAATGTTGCAGCAAAATGAAGCAGTTACAATAAAAGCGAAAAATCGGTCCAAATCTAACTCATAGTGAAATAAAGAAAGAAAGGTGCAGATTAGTAACACAAAAATGACTGGTATCAGTATTTTGTGATTGCGCTATGGGGTGAAAAAAGATTTTACATACAGCATTGCACTGAAAGTTTTTCGAGTGTTCCCTATCAGGCCGCTTCGGTCAAAACCGACATTTTATTGATGCGCTTTTATGGGACACGAAGTGTTGGTATTTCACGACTGATCATTTGTTATATACAGCCAATAGGCGACAATTCTGGCAGATGGCTAGGTCTAGAAACAAAGATATTCTGCTGTTACAAATAAAAGTTAAAAACATGGCGTCATTAAAGCTACGGCAATGTGCTGATAAAGCTGCTACCACACCAACAGAAGGCTGCGGAATGCCCACCGGAGTATGAACTTAAACTGCCCATACTGTCGCCCACAGCACACAGAATCAATACAGTGAATGGCAGTCTGGCCGGCAACATGTTATGCTGACAGGGAAGGCTCTCTTATCTTCTATTACAATGATGATCACAAACGCTCCGCGAATGCTACGTTTATGCCTGCGCCTAGGACCGTAATAATGCCGATAGAAGATATTACCAATTCTAAGCCTGATAAGTTTTTAAAAGCAAGGTTGAAGTTTTCTTCTCAAATTCGCGGCATATCACATTTCGTCAATACCTCACCTCACCGTACGTTGCCTTGAATGTTTTGGTCTCTTCCAGCGTCTGGTGAACTTATTCATGTTGTACCTGCTAAAAACCTCTCTGATTTGATGTCTCGTGCGAAGAACGCGTTATTTTCGATTCGAAATGAGTCACAGGAAACTAATTACTCGGCAATTTGAATAATCTGATACTTTTAGGATTTATCTGCAACATCATTAATCCTAATGTGGCATACTTTTAACCCCTCTCTTATCATTCGCTAAAGGTTTTGTCTACAGTAACGTACAAGCTGGAGCTGAAAATGATACGCTGCAGACAAGATAGCTTAATAATATTATTACAGAAAACGCGCTTTGAATCAGTACATTTGACTTTCCTTAACTAAGGTACGAGATGCGTCTTCATTAATATCTGTTAAATGACTGTTTCCAATTTCATTGTCGACTTTATACCATACCATTTATTTATTTATTATCTCGCTGAAATTTAACGAAAACTCCTAAACAACGGCAAACAACCTTTGTTAGACAAATAGAGCAGCTATAATCACCCTGAATGACATCTATGACGATCTAACGGTATCTGGAAGCAGAGTGTTCCGAAGAAGTAATTTTGTTATTTTCGACAGTTACATATTGCTTGTAGGAACACTTTTTCGAAAACTGGCGAATATTAACAGGAACCGAACATACAGTGGCAAGATAAAAGCTGTTTTATATGAATTTCGTAGCTTTAACGTTCAAGTGCAGTTCATTAACAACATTTATCTAATTTGTGCCTTTATTCCCACAACATATGAGCATGAAGTTGAGGACAGTTACCCAAACAGCAACTATGAAAAAAAAGGAGTCCCTGAAGATTCTGTCGTTCTAAAGAATAAGATCCGAACAAAAGTGTCCGTGATGTTGGTACGAATGTACTGACACATGTTTGGGCATAAAAATAGACAATTGTCTGCAATAGACAATTGAATTAAATTCCCACTATTTACTCTGTAAATGCGGTTACTGTTTCAGATTCAGCGTCTAATGACTATGTAATAGCTGGGCCTACTCCTTAGCTTAAAACTGCTACACTTTTACAATACGGCCCACTGACATGTTGGAGAGTGTGATCAAATAGAAAACCGCAGGTCTCTTGTTAATGACGGAACTAGGGTACTGACAGTAGGAAGAGTTTTCGACAGATTGCGAAGTTTGGATGTAAACGTTGTGGCGACCGTACGAACCGTGTCAAAGTGAGGTTGACAACATTTATTATGACTGTTGTGTAAGTGTAGAATTGCTAAGATTCATTCTGGTTCTCCGAAATATTAGGGAAGGGGGGGGGGAGATTTCATAAGTTGGTGACAGCAAGAGCAAGAGTACCCTGGTGACGTGGTCAGTTTCAGTGCATACATAGCCAACAATATTACGTTGGTGCAAAAGTTCATAGCGCTTTTGTTTTGCATGTTCGTATTCCTGCTGCTAAGAGTTTATTTACCGATTGTCACTTTTTATTTGCAGTACACTCTTGCTGTATGAGTTTACATATTGTGATTTTTTCATCTGGAGATGACGAGTGGAGCTGTGGGCGCTAGAAAATGGAGTGCCAAGTGGAGAAATCGGAAGACTTCTGACGTAACGTTCTGTTTGAGTTCAATAGAGAGCTAACAACGGCAAAGACAGCCAGAAACAGTTGCACCCTCTACGGTTGGTACGGTTTGACATTAGTGAATCTCAACGTTCCGGAAGACCCTAGGGGTTTGATGGGGAATGGCACTATGAGACTCAACATCTGAGGTCCTCAGTCCCCTAGAACTTATAACTGCTTAAACCTAACTAACCTAAGGACATCACACACATCCATGCCCCAGGCAGGATTCGAACCTGCGACCGTAGCAGTCACTCGATTCCGGACTGAAGTGCCTAGAACCGCACGGCCACCGCGGCCGGCTGGGGGTTTGATGAAATTGGTTTGAGACCTATTAACCCACAATGATCCACGTCATTGTACTCGAGAACTGGCAAAGGTGATGAATTGTGATCATTCTACCTTCGTGCAACATTTTGTTGCAGTGAGAAAGGTGCAAACGTTGGGTATGTGTACCGCAAGATCGTAGCCAAAATCACGAAAATTAGAATCTCTGCTTGTTCGTCATCAGCTTGTTCGTGAACAACGCCGGCCATACCTATCCTCTAACGATATATGGTGCCTTTATGCTAACATTCAGGAAAAGAAAGGAATGGTCGGACCCAAACAAAGCAGCAACTCCTCGTCCAAAGACCTGCGCGCATCCACGAAAGATGATGTTACGTGTTCGGTAGATCAGCGACAGTGTGGTGTACTGCGAATTGATTCTCCGAGGTGTAACTATCATTGCTGACATTTACTGTCGACAACTGAGACGTCTTACAGTCCCAATCGTGGAGTAACGCTACTCCACGATAACGCCCTCCCGCATTCTGCAAGACTGGCAGAAAACACTCTACAAGAGTTGGATTGGAAAGTCATTCCGAACCCATCTCATTCACCTGATCTTGCGCCCTCAGATTTTCATGTTTCCTGCCCTCTATCGAACAACCTTCAAGATACTTCCTTCCTGAATGAAAATGTGCTCCAAACGTGGCTCGTCGAGTTCTTCGGCTAAAAACGGCGTGATTTCTACAATCGCGAAATCTAAAGGTTATTCAAGCTTTGGCAGGGGTAAATAGTGAAGGAGAATGTATTATTGATGACTAAATCTCTGTTACGCGTATCTATTGTGTCCATTAAAATGTGTGGGAAAACGCTAAGACCTTATGCACCAACCCAATATATTACCATGCTAATCAGTGGTGCAGTATCGCGTGTTAATTTGTCCCGCGAGTTGCATCTGATGCGCGGTAGCGAGAGAGATCTCGTGCGACGCCAGGATATCTCAGAAAAACGGGATGAAGGAACGTATCAAACGAGAATGTCAACCCTTCGGGACTCCAGGAAAAGTATTCATACAAGCGTTGTATGCTTGTTAAGCGATTCATACCGGTCGTTCGGTTAAATAACATAAATACAACATGGCTGTTAGTAAGTGACATAGGACGTTGTATTTACCGACAGTTAACGGCAGCCCGAGAAAGATACGCGGTGCGTGGTAGGCCCCTTTTACGCGACCGACTTTTTTGTCTCACAAAGAGAACAGAGCAAGTGCCATAATCAGATTTCCCAGAAACTTCGTTCAGTGGAGGAGGAGTCAAAATCAGGAAATACGTATTTCAGCTTATCTGTAGATATGTTACCGTTTCTCAGAAAGCGACGGTCAAAGTTTTCGAAGTGCTTTATGTGGCTTTTAGCGGGGGAAATAGTTCAGGTGAATCGATAACGCAATGACTAGAGTCGCGGCTTTGCCCGTTTCCACCCCGTGTTCGAAACCCGATGACTATTTTTATTTTTGTTGTCCGTCTGCCTGTCCATGTCCGTAGAACAGTATTCCACACATGTTTTCCAGTGTATACTGCAATAAAGTTGTTCTTATTCGTGTACTAATTGTACGTCTGGTGAATAAATTTAAAAAAGGGGAAGAAAACAATAAACGAGGAAGAAAATTATTTGGAACTGTTTTCTGTGACATTCCTGTGGCGTATCTTGATTCGTAATTAATGGCAAGCGCCAGTTTTCGGTAAAGTGATCCGCCATGCGTGGATTACCGCGAAGTTCTTGCCAACGCGTGAAATCTTCAGCAGTATTAACGACGTTCCTATCCCGAGTGAAATTCATACGAAGAAATGTCACTGTGGCACATCCGCATCGGCGCGATGCTTGAAGCGTTCGGAATTTCTATCTTCCGAATATTTCTGCGATTAGCATCATACAAGGTAATGCTCCAAATCGCCCAGTAGAATAAGCGAAGTATAAAATATAAGATTTAATATAATAATTTCTAAAAGAATGAAATATAAGAATATGAGAACTTAAAAAAGATTGCAACCCTGAAACTACCATACACACATATATAATATACAAATAAAATAAATGTATGACACTTATTGTGAAACCAAATTGCAATTTTCGATTAAGATATCGCCCTTGCCGCGCGGGATTAGCCGAGCGGTCTAGGGCGCTGCAGTCGTGGACTGTGCGGCTGGTCCCGGCGGAGGTTCGAGTCCTCCCTCGGGCATGGGTATGGGTGTTTCTCCTTAGGATAATTTAGGCTAAGTATATGTAAGCATAGGGACTGATGACCTTAGCAGATAAGATTTCACACACATTTGAACATATTGCCCATGCATCATGATAAGACACTTTCGTGTAGTATCCTTCTTCAGACATGGGTAGATAAATGAAAAAATGTAATAAAATAAATAAAAAGCAATAACCTGGTTTCGAACATACGATGCAAAACTAACAGCTCAGGAGACTAATCACAGTGCCACCATTACAGCTGAGAATATCGCGCGCTAAAAGACATCTAAAGTACGTCTAAAACATTGAATGTTATTTTCTCAGAAACTGTCGAGTATCTACGGATAAACCGAGGCAAGTGTTCGTTTATTTTGACTCTACCAACGAGCGAAGTTTGTGGGAGATCTGTTTGTGGCACTTGCCGTGTTCTCCTCGGCAGTCGATTACTCGCGGCAAGTGAGTCTACTCCAGTGCTCCTGCAATGTTATTCCCTTTGCCAAGAGTGACCGACTTTTTTTCAAACAGACCCAAAAGTTTTGCAAAAACAGACATAATGTCTGATAGGATAGACGCAATCAGGGATTTTACAATGTTACCTATAATCCGTCTTGATTACAAAATGTTTATTCAAATGACCGGATCCGGTTCCTCTAGAAGCATCTTCAGATCTGCAAGGATAATGATGCTAATATACTATTTCACGAATGCAAACCCTTTTCATCCTATGTAATCGACATCAAATGTACCAGAACGTACATGATACTTCGGTTACAGGAGTAACCCGTCCAAACACAACAACTTTCACATGTTGCGTCACATAAAATTGGATGGCAGAATGCACGTCATTTATATTAATTTTAGCACTGTTACCGTCAGGTGGCGCCTGGTACATTTGTAACACTACATATGGACATACTGTAGTCAGTAGATTTTTGTAATTAACATTTATCTCTAAAAATACTTAATTGAAATCTGTAGATGTCGAGGTTAAAATCTGTACTTATAAAAATTTTGATAAGTTAAAATCTTGATAAGTACAGATTTTAACCTTGACATCTACAATAAGTATACAGTATGTGCATATGTACTGTAACAAATGTATCAGACGCCCCTGTCGGTAATGATACTATAATTAATATGATTGGCGTGCATTCAGCCAACCAATTTTATGTGACGCTTCATGTGAAAGTAGCAGAGTTTGGACGGCTTACTCCTGTAACCGGGCCGGCCAGGGTGGCCGAGCGGCTCTAGGCGCCACAGTATGAAACCTCGCGACCGCTACGATCGCAGGTTTGAATCCTGCCGCGGGTATGAATGTGTGTGATGTCCTTAGGTTAGTTAGGTTTAAGTAGTTCTAAGTTCTAGAAGTCTTATGACCTCAGAAGTTGACTCCCATAGTGCTCAGAGCCGTTTTCCTGTAACCGAAATATCAGGTACGTTCTGGTAGATTAGATGATGATTGGATAGGATGAAAAATGTTTGCATTCGTGAAATAGTTGTTGTTGTTGTTGTTGTCGTCTTCAGTTCTGAGACTGGTTTGATGCAGCTCTCCATGCTACTCTATCCTGTGCAAGCTTCTTCATCTCCCAGTACCTACTGCAACCTACATCCTTCTGAATCTGTTTAGTGTATTCATCTCTTGGTCTCCCTCTACGATCTTTACCCTCCACGTTGCTCTCCAATACTAAATTGGTGATCCCTTGATGCCTCAGAACATGTCCTACCAACCGATCCCTTCTTCTGGTCAAGTTGTGCCACAAACTTCTCTTCTCCCCAATCCTATTCAATACTTCCTCATTAGTTATGTGATCTACCCATCTAATCTTCAGCATTCTTCTGTAGCACCACATTTCGAAAGCTTCTATTCTCTTCTTGTCTCAACTATTTATCGTCCATGTTTCACTTCCATACATGGCTACACTCCATACAAATACTTTCAGAAACGACTTCCTGACACTTAAATCAATACTCGATGTTAACAAATTTCTCTTCTTCAAAAACGCTTTCCTTGCCATTGCCAGCCTACATTTTATATCCTCTCTACTTCGACCATCATCAGTTATTTTGCTCCCCAAATAGCAAAACCCCTCTGCTACTTTAAGTGTCTCATTTCCTATTTTAACTATCTCAGCATCACCCGATTTAATTCGACTACATTCCATTATCCTCGTTTTGCTTTTGTTGGTGTTCATCTTGTATCCATCTTTCAAGACATTGTCCATTCCTGGCCCTTTGCTGTTTCTGACGGAATTACAATGTCTTCGGCGAATCTCAGTTTTTATTTCTTTTCCATGGATTTTAATACCTACTCCGAACTTTTCTTTTGTTTCCTTCACTGCTTGCTCAATATACAGATTGAATAACATTGGGGAGAGGCTACGACCCTGTCTCACTCCCTTCGCAACCAGTGCTTCCCTTTCATATCCCTCGACTCTTATAACTGCCATCTGGTTTCTGTACAAATTGTAAATAGCCTATCGCTCCCTGTATTTTGCTCCTACCACCTTCAGAATTTGAAAGAGTATTCCAGTCAACATTGTCAAAAGATTTCTCTAAGTCTACAAATACTAGAAACGTAGGTTTGCCTTTCCTTAATCTTTCTTCTAAGCAATGTGCGATTTCTGCATTTACCAGTGGGGGGGGGGGGGGGGGATGTCTTAGAGGGTTAGTATAACTATGTTTGTTACTAGCTTGGACCGTGGCGTTACCCATGGTTAAACCGTTATTTATAAATAGATGTTAATGCCGAAACTCACTATTCACGCGTATGAACTATCAGAACGCCATCCCTGGTTATATCTTTAAAAGTACATTATACGTAAAGTTTATTTACAAAATCATCTACATTCAGGTATACGAGGGGAATTCAAAAACTAAAGGCACATTTGTGAAAAGTTGTACTTATTCTGATGATAGAAAACTGATACAGCCGGCCGTGGTGGCCGAGCGGTTCTAGGCGCTACAGTCCGGAACCGCGCGACTGCTACGGTCGCAGGTTCGAATCCTGCCTCCGGCATGGATGTGTGTGATGTCCTTAGGCTCGTTTGGTTAAAGTAGTTCTAGGGGACTGATGACCTCAGATGTTAAGTCCCATAGTGCTCAGAACCATTTTTGAAAACTGATACTTGCGTTATTTTTCTACGTAACCTCCCTGGACTTAAATGCAGTTTTCCTGACGGTTTACAAGTTTGTTTATTTCATCAGAAAATACGTTTATCGGTTGCTTCTGTAACCAATTTTGCACCGCAGCAATGACGTCTTCATTACTTTCAGATCTTCTCCCTGTAGTGATTCCGTTAAGGGTCCAAACATGTGAAAATCGCCTGGAGCCAGGTCTGGACTGTATGCTGGATGTTCCAGCACATCGAATCTCAACTCCTTTATTGCGTCGGCTGTCCGTTTGGCAGAATGTGGGCGAGCGTTATCTTGCTGCAGGATGACACCTCTTCACAGTTTTCCACGAGGTTTGGATCTGATTGCAGGTTTTAGTTTCGTACGCAACACCATACAATACAAACCTGGCTCTAAAGCCTCGTTTACGCTGGGGCGACGTGTTGCAACATTGTGGCATGCTACGGAAATTTGGCGTGCGTCGTCTTGTCATTTAGTTCTAAATGTTTTGAAATGCTTACCTACTACATAACACTTTTTCAAAATTAATAAGCAAACATATTAATAGTAAGACTGTATTAAAACTTTCAGTGTTTATTTATTTATTTATTTATTTACATGTCAAGTTCCGTAGGACCAAATTGAGGAGCAAATCCCCAAGGTCAAGGAACGAGTCAGTACATGAACTTACGACATAAAAGTAATAACAGATAAAAATAAATGTTCATGAACCTGAAAGAAAATCAGTCCATAAGTTTAAGCAAACGCTATCAGCAATACAATGAGAATCAGCTCAATTTTGCAATGAACTCCTCGACAGAATAGAAGGAGTGACCCATGAGGAAACCCTTCAGTTTCGATTTGAAAGCCTTGGATTACTGCTAAGATTTTTTAATTCGTGTGGCAACTTATTAAAAATGGATGCAGCAATACACTGCACACCTTTTTGCACAAGAGTTAAGGAAGTCCGATCCAAATGGAGGTTTGATTTTTTTTTAGTATTAACCGAGTGAAAGCTGCTTATTGTTGGAAATAAACTAATATTGGTAACAAGAAACGACAATAAGGAATATACATATTGAGAGGCCAATGTCAAAATACCCAGACTCGTGAAGAGAGGTCGACAAGAGGTTCGTGAACTCACACCACTTATTGCCCGAACCGCCCGTTTCTGAGCCAAAAATATCCTTCTAGAATGGGAATAGTTACCCCAAAACATAATACCATACGACATAAGTAAATGAAAATAAGTGCATGGGAAATAAACATCCCAGGTTGGGATGCATAAACTAAAACCAGAGGAGGGGATGGTCTGATGCAGAGGGGGGGAAATCCCCCCCCCCATCCCCCCCTGCAAATCGCACACTGCTTCTACGATAAGTCGTAGGATCAGTATTGCCTCATGTGTTCCAACATTTCTACGGAATCCAAACTGATCTTCCCCGAGGTCAGCTTCTACCAGTTTTTCCATTCGTCTGTAAAGAATTCGCGTTAGTATTTTGCAGTTGTAGCTTATTACACTGATAGTTCGGTAATTTTCACCTCTGTCAACATCTGCTTTCTTTGGGATTGGAATTACTATATTCTTCTTGAAGTTTGAGGGAATTTCGCCTGTCTCATACATCTTGCTCACCAGATGGTAGAGTTTTGTTAGGCCTGGCTCTCCCAAGGCTGTCAGTAATTCTAACGGAATTTTGTCTACTCCCGGGGTCTTGTTTCGAATTAGGTCTTTCAGTGCTCTGTCAAACTCTTCACGCAGTATTATGTCTCCCATTTCATCTTCATTTACCTTCTCTTCCGTTCCCACAATATTGTGAAATAGTAAATTAGTAAAAAAAAAGAGCACTATGGGGCTTAACTTCTGAGTTTATCAGACCCCTAGAACTGAGAACTACTTAAATGTAACTAACCTAAGGACCTCACACACATCCATGCCCCAGGTAGGTTTCGAACCTGCGAACGTAGCGGTCGCGCGGTTCCAGACTGTGGTGTGTAGTAAACTAGTATGAAGATGGTTCTAGAGGAACCGAAACCGGACATATGAATAAACATTATGCAATCAAGACGGATTATAGGTAACATTGTAAGACCCAAAAGCACAAAATCTGTCAATGTAAGAGTGAACGCGCCGGAAATAGCCAAACTTCCAATTTTAGCAGATGGTGCGACAATTCTGCGCATGCGCAGTTTTTAGTATGGTCCGCGTTCACCTCAGTCACTTGATCACTGGTGCTACCGACCTGCTCGCCACGGTGTTGGCGGCTCATTTACTCGCAGACGTGAGACGCGCGCCCAGTACGATTACACCGTTTGGAACGGAACGTCGCTCGTTTAAACGAGCTTAGTGCGAGTGTGCCCGGAAGCGGCAGTGGCGGCGCCACGCGGCTATTGTGGGACTGGCGCGACACGGCGCCCGGCCGGTTTTGAGCGCGCGCGGCTGTACTGGCGGCCGGCGGCCCGCTGGTAGCTGGTATTGTACCCTGGCCTTGACATTCCGGCTGGCGCTGGCACACCTCGCGCCGTCTGCGGCCGCCGCACACACACACACACACAAACACACACACACGGCACTTGAGCCCTAGGCGGGCGTCCCGCCTCCATCCTGATTGCTGCACCGTTGCGGGATTGCCACAGCTGGCCTTTGGCTCGCAGCCCTTCGTGGATTCAGAATGGAAAGCCTTCAGCTCCAGCCAGCTATTTCCATTCACAGTTTCATAGCCCCCTTGCTTTTTCTTGCACGACAGTGCTATAGAATAGTGTTCATGACTCCTGGCTTAAAGAACAGTGCTCTGCAGTTGCCTGCTGCTCACTTCCATTTCCTTTCAAATCTTTTGACACTTTCGCCGCTCTGTCAACAATCGCTGTGGTATTTCTCTACTGCTTTTCTAAGTCCCTCACGTACAAAACCTAGACTATACACAAGGAATTGTTTGACATTCAACCCACTGTGCCACTTAGTCATGATGTTATTGCCTATTTATGCCATGAATCAGCAGCTTTCCTCCTTCAATTCTGCACTATACCAGACATTAGAGCCCTGCTTCCGGGTGTTGAATGTTAACCTTACAGCAGATAGATGACGACCGCTCTCAAAGCCCAAGGCCGGCCACGATGGCCGAGCGGTTCTAGGCGCTTTAGTTCGGAACCGCACATGGTTTTTTGATGTCCTTAGATTAGTTACGTTTAAGTACTTCTAAGTTATAGGGGACTGCTGACCTCAGATGTTAAGCCCCATAGTGCTCAGAGCCATTTAAACCATTTTCAAATCCTAAATATGACTCGCAGACCTTGCAGTCAGAGCCTGTAGAGAGCCAAAACAGTTACAATAGATCTAAGAAAGAATTTCGTCAAGTAGATAGTCTAAAGTAAAGAGGAAACATAGGCTGCGTGAGTGATTATGGAATCTTGCTGTGGAGAAGAAAGCTTAAAATTATAAAGTACAGTCAAATAAAAACAAGGTAGATGGAAAATGGTAAGTAAACTGTGTAACACTTCAAAAAATAATCGACATAACTGTTGATACATTTATCCAGATGAGAGACAAGACGGACAGTCTTCATGGCAAAATGTTTGCGTTTGCCTGCGGAACCCTATTGTACCAACCAGTGCACCTATTCCTCCGAAACAAATCGATGGCCACGAATATCTTTCTTAAGGCTTCCAAAAATGTGGAAATTGCATTGGGAGAGGTCGAGAACTGTATGGTGAATGTGTAAGGCTTGCCCAGCGTAACTGGTACAGCGTAGTCAAAGCAATCTTGACCGCATATGGATTGGCGTTATCCTGTAACATAATAAATCCATTCGTTAAAATTCCCGGATGTTTGGACTTGGTGGCGCGTTTCAATTTTTACAAAGTGTCCACATACGGCTTTACTTTAATTGTAGTACCATACTCTACAGTAGAAAGTCAATGAGTATCAGACCTTTGCAGTCAAGGGAAAAGGTGATCATGACTTTCCTTGAGCTGGCGTGCCTTTCATTTCGACTATTCTGCAGAACTTTTGCTGGGATTCCTATGAACGTCCTCCATTGCGTCCTGATCGCTTCCCCTGCGACTTCCATATTTCTAGAGACTTGAAGAAAGTCTCTTCGGGCTAAGAGGTGCACGTCTGGCTACAATCATTACATAACAAACGGTATACTTACTTTTTTTTTCATCTGTCTCGTATTCATTTGATTGCCCCAACACAATGAAAGTGGGAAAAGTCATGGTATAGCTATATGCTCGTATACAGACGGCGATAGTATTGCATACACAAGGCATAAAAGTGCAGTGCATTCTGGGATCTGGTCACTCAGGTGGTTCACGTGAAGTTTCCGACGTGATTTAGGACGCACGATGGGAATTAACAGACATTGTAGTGGAATGGTGGTTGGAGCTAAGAGCATGGGACATTCCATTTCGGAAATCGTTAGGGAATTCGATATCCGGGATCCACAGTGTCAAGAGTGTGCACGGAATACCAAATTTCAGGCCTTACCTCTTACCAGGACGGCCTTCACTTAACGACCTAGAGGAGCGGCATTTACGTAGAGTTGTCAATGTTGACAGACAAGACGAACGTATCCGTTAGGACCGTGCGGCGAAATCTGGCGTTAATAGGCTGTGGCAGCAGACGACAGACGCGAGTGCCTCTGCTAACAGCACGGCATAGCCTGCAGCGCCTCTCCTGAGCACGTGACCGAATCGGTTGGACCCTAGTCGATTGGAAGACCTTGGCCTGTTCAGATGAGCCCCGATTTCAATTGGTAAGAGCTGATGGTAGGATTCCAGTATGGTGCACACACCTCGGGTACTATGGATGCTAGTGGTAGCTCTGAATGGTGTGAGCTGTGTTTACATGGAATGGACTGGATCCTCTTGTCCAACTGAAGCGATCAAATCCATTACTGCCCCTAGTGCCTTTTGTGCCCAAACAGAAATCTGTGAAATCCGCGCGCAATACCTGGTCGCTTTGTGTCACGGCTTACCCTCGCCTGGACCCTCGTTATTACTCTAAACTACCTGCTCCCTAGACACGGCCGAACTGTCCACCGATAGACCTCCTCTACCAGAGTAGCTGACTGTCTGCGCAAACAGCCTTAGTGCCGCTCTAACTGTCGTTGAGCTGATATCGTACGACTTGTGTATTTCCGTCATAATAGTTCAGATATGGAAGTTTCAATGACCATTCGCTGTTAAGGTCACTTTACATAGTGAAAAGAACGAAAGAAGACGGGACTGTGACTTGGCGCTGTTAAAGACAGAAAGCAAACCACTGCCGAGGAATGCTTAAACCCAAGAATTCGGCGATGCTTTTTTCGCTCGAGCATCAGTGAGGAGCTCCTGATGACGCTCGGTTGGAAGTAAGGAAGAATTTTAACCAACCAAAGAAACGGGCAAGAGAGGAAGAGACTTCTATTTCCAACGTTTATACAGAGGAGCTGGGACGCCTGCGCAATTGAGGGTATGATTTTGTCACTGGAATGCCAGAGCAGCAAGCAACAAAGAGAACTTTATACTACCAGCGGGAGAAACCACGGGGAAATGAGAGAGATTTGCAGACAAGAGACGAAGTTGACCTCAGCGCAGAGTTATTAGCAATGATTGATGGCAGCAGTTTTCCGTTAAGCGACGAAAAATTAGGATAATAGTATTTAACGGAAGAGCGGGGAGAGAGGCTGTAAGAAGTAAACAGGTTTCGCAAAATACACCATTGACGCCGACTATGGCAGCACAAATAAAAAGACAAACAGCTCTCCAGTTGCCTTTGCATTTTTGCGGAACAAAATAAATGAGAAATACATCCGTCTTTTCCGAAATTTGGTGGAAAATAATCCAGAATGGAAACCTGTAAACGTGACCGTAGATTTCGAATCCGTAGCTATTTCTGCGGTTAAAGTTATAGTACCGACAACGGAAGAGCATGGATGTTAATTCTCTCTGGAGAAAAGGACAAGAGAAAGAATAGAAAGAGAATGAAGAAGTGCGATAGCAAATTCGCATATGTGCTGCGCTAGTGTTTCTACGACCTGAAGATGTATGTGAAGCCTTGCTCGTGATATGTTCACAGGCACCAGATATCCCCAGGATATCTGAGTTTTTTGACTACACTGTACAAATGGTTGGAAAATAAAGAAAACGCTATCAGTCTTTGGTATTGCTACTAACGGTGACATCGATGAGCAACGATGTTTAAGGCTGGCTCTACAAAATTAATAACATGCTTGATAAACCAACCTAAAATCAATCACATAATCAGGTGTATGAAGAAGGAAGCACAAAATTCAGCATGCGCGTTAGTAAGGACAGAGATGAGTGTGGAAGGTAAACAAAAAGAAAGAAGTCCACATGAAACGGGATGAAAGGTTGGGAAAAGGAGCAAAAACGTACGAAGAGCGTGGTGAGATCAGAGCTTCCTTGAAATCTATCTCCTGTCAACAAAACCTTGACTAAATTTATCAAAGCCTGTATGGAGGCAGAAAAATGTACAAAATGTAAATAGCAACTAATAAGCAAAAAAAGTGGAAAATAGATATATTGTTCATGCTTACAAGCTATGTTAAACATACCTAAATGACAGTAATTTACTTTTGCCATCTAGTGTGTACAAAGCCCGGGTAAAGTGTGATGGAAATCTGATTATTTTTAAAAACCTGTGCTCAATTCTGTGGCCGGTCATACCAAATTTAGTTTTCCGTGGTTTCTCCGATAATTCCACTTAAATGATAATTGCTTCCTCCCTATCCAATAGCAACAAATATGATCAAAAGCTAAAACACCAAACGCAAAATTTGTTTTCTCTAGGTTGTTATAACTATGAATGGAGGAAGATATTCTGAACTAAAACTACACATATCACTGAGGAGTAAACTTTGTTTCTGTGAGTAAATTGGAAATTTATGGTAAGGTCTTATGGAACCAAACTGCTGAGGTCATAGGCCCTTAAGCTTACCCAGCACTTAAACCATCTTACGGTAAGGACAACACACACACCCATGCCCGAGGGAGCGAGGGAGGACTCGAACCCCCGACGGGGATAGCCGGGCGGGCCGTGACAAGGCGCCCAAGACTGCGCAGCCACCTCGCGCGGTTGTTCCTGTGAATGAACTTGTCATTGACTGTATAAAGCTTCTAACACATGTACACTTACTTTAATGATGAGCTGTTTAAATGTTCTTGAATGTCTTGGCGATATTTGCTGTGATCAAATTCAAACTTGCACAGAACTGTATAGAGAATTCCGTATTTGGTTACCTACACGTCCAGTATTTTACTCTCATTCTGACTATCCTATACGCAGTGGTGTAGCTAGGTAGTTTGGTACGCGTTTCAGACTTTTAATTTGTCGGACATCCCTCCCCCCCCCCCCTTTACCACAAATTGCCAACCTCACAAAAGCAAAAAATACATTTGCGTATAGGAGATTTTTCGTCTGTGTGATTAAGTAATCAAAGTGTAATGTTAACTACTTCGAAAACAGTTTTTTATGGCTGAAAACGAATAAGTAAAACGCCTTAAGAAAAACACACAGTTTAACTGATCATTAAGGAAGCAGAACAAGTAACCGAAGATCCCCTTAGTAACAGGTGAGCAGGACATAGCTTAGGGTGTCTTTTTTGTAGGCTGCAAATCTTGAAATTGCCTCATCAATTGATACCTTTAGGTAGCTCAATTTTTTACTACTTAACGGGTAAATTAGACAGTCGTGCTTGAGACGTACTGGACCCAAGGCAATTCTTAATTAATTCGACTTTTTTTTAAAAAAGGAATTATCTTACATAACGCTATAGAAACACACATAGTTGTCTCCAAAATAAAGCTGGGATAGATTTAGAAAAAATCTCCTTAGTCGTATAATTTGTGCAAGGGTGCCATCTTCAGGTATCTCATGATAATTTCAAGCTAATCTTTGTATAATCGTGGAAATTTTCGTTTTGGTAGTTTTAATCCAATGATTAGGATCTGGTTGGTTCTGAGCACTTTGGGACTTAACTGCTGTGGTCATCAGTCCCCTAGAACTTAGAACTACTTAAACCTACCTAACCTAAGGACATATCACACACATCCATGCCCGAGGCAGGAGTCGAACGTGCGACCGTAGCGGTCGCGCGGTTCTAGACTGTAGCGCCCAGAACCGCTCGGCCACTTCGGCCGGAGATTAGGATCTAAAGCAGCGCAGCATCTCTTATACGTTCCATGGTTATGCAACGTGTATCAGTTTCTTGTAGAAAGCAGTCGCTGCAGTCTTAACACTGACATTCTCAGTTCGCAGCGTTATGCACAGTACGGCTGGAAAATGCGAGCTCGGAAACCTCTAGGTAGCGTCCGTCAGTTCTCACCTGCCAGGCAAGGGGATTAGTGGACCCTTTCTTGACTCTTTCTGGGCGCAAATGTCACTGAGCGCAACTTTCAGTTGGCAAAGTTTTCAATATACCGAAGCGATCAGTAATTGGAAATAGTTATTGAGCCAGATCGCTGATCGATCATCAGCGATCGTCTTGTTATCTTTGGCGCTCCCCCGGGCATGAGCATCTTTGCGTTTTCGGCTGGGGCGCGCGGGACGGCGAGAGGCAGTCTGTTTGGGGCGGCCGGTGAGACTGGCGGAGCTGTGGCTCGGGCGTAAGCACGTGTGTGATGTCTGCTACGCTGGGGCTGTTTGCTAATCGTGACACTCCTGCGGCGGTTACTGGTTGCCTGGAAGGCATTTCATATAGACTGTGTCAAGCCTCGCAGTGAGAGGGGAGTCCGGAAATGGTGTTGGCCTAGCTGTTTGTACAAATTGAGGTGCCTGTGTGAGAAGCACGGCGTGGGCCTGTTGGTTGCTTCGTCCTTCTGGCAGCCACCGCAAGCGGATGTTCGGCCGGAATGTCTACAGTTTGTAGTGAGGAGAGTGTGAACAAGTTCTCGTAGGATGTGCTCCCAGCCTGACTCTTTGTGTTATTTGTGGGTGCCGACCCCTTGTCTGTTGCTGCTTCCGGGTGTCCTGTAAGATTTCGCAGCAAAACTGTTTTTGTGGCATTCTATGTTTCTGGCTCATCCTCCGCCTAGAAAGGGGAAAGATTTGTGCCTCAGCTGAAAGGGGGGGGGGTTCGATTGGACATATTTTGGAATTCCTTAATGTTGTAATTTAAACATATAAAAAATTGTTCTTTCAGAATAATCACCTGTTTCTTTGGGACACTGCAGTTCAAACAGGAGTGGCGTAATGTTAATGAGTCTTTGTTATTCGTCAAATGAAATGTATTTAATGTCTTGCAGTTTACTGGGGCACGCAGCTGTGTTATTGAACTCATTTTGAAGTGTTCTGTCGGGTGAATGACTGCTCCCCATTTCAGTGTATTCTTTTGAGTAGTATTGTAAAGTTTTTTCGGATCTTTGTCAGTGGAGTGTATTGATTAAATTTTGTTTTTCTCTTTCTTTTGAATTACGGTGAATTGTTTAGTTTATCTGGTTATTGACTTGACTCGCGCTTCACGCACTAAATCAGCTAATACTGAAATTGTTTTTTTATTCCCGTTTAATGTCAGACAGATTCAAATGTAACTTCATTTACGTTATTTGAAATAAATGTGTTGGATTGACGTTAATGAATTGTGTGGATATGAACGTCCCCTTAGAACAATTATACAAGACTGGTCTATATGAAACGTCCCCTTAGAAAAATTATACAAGACTGTGCTTAAACTGACACACAATAGTTTTTAGCGCAACGCAATCTGACTTTCAATAATCCCTACAAAAGAATGGCCCTGACTAACATTAACCTATACCTTTCGCAGATCACTTACCTCACAAAAAATCTTCGTTACTCGAACTACTGCAATACAGCGAGCACCACTACTGCCAGCTAAATAAAAGATTCAAACTACGGAAGGCACTAACTACTGATAGGTATAGTTAGCAAATAAAAGATTTTAATAGAGAACAAACAGTGTATTTACCTTAATAGTCAAAATATATATGGTAGTTCATGACATCCAGTCTTACAAATTACAAAACTCCGCCATCTCTCTCCCTACGTCCACCACTGCTGGCGGCTCACCTCCAACTGCGCAACGCTACGCGCTGTTAGCATCCAGCTGCCGCTGCCCAACACTACAATGACAGACAACAATGCAAACTAGCCACAGACTGCACACGGCACAGCCAGTGATTTTTATACAGAGCGCTACGTGGCGGTGGCGTTAACAATAAAAAAAAAACCTAAACAGCCTACTTACATGTGGAATCAAGTA
This sequence comes from Schistocerca gregaria, assembly GCF_023897955.1. Lineage (NCBI taxonomy): Eukaryota > Metazoa > Arthropoda > Insecta > Orthoptera > Acrididae > Schistocerca > Schistocerca gregaria. The sequence continues at coordinate 742,042,661 of NC_064920.1, read as the reverse complement.
AGGGACCCAGTCCTTCATCAGTGCTTAACAGTGGCGTGTGGTTCGGGTTGTGAGCCCCGTGCCAGTTATGTTCGGCTACTTGGAGGCAGTTTTCAGCCATTCGTGGACTGCATGTTCACAAACAACGGTGGAATTTTTATGGATGCGGATACGCCATGTCAACGGACCAGAACTGTTCGAGATCGCTTTGAAGAACATTCTGGACAACTCCAGCGAACGATTTGGTCACATCGCCCGACATGAACCCTATCGAACATTTATGGGACATGATCGAGAAGTCATTCGTTGCACAAAATCCTGAACCAGTAACACTTTCGCAACTATGGACGGCTATAGAGGGGCAACACTTTCTCATGGACGGCTGTAGAGAGCAGAATGGCTCATTACTTCTGCAGGGGACTCCCGACGAGTTGTAGAGTCCATGGCATGTCGAGGTGCTTTAGTGCACCGGGCAGAAGATCCCAACAAAATATTAGGAGGTATCGCATGACTGTTGCCACCTCAGTGTACATTGAAATGAAATGGTAAGAGTCGGTGCCGAGGTGTAATCGAAGGACAGGCCGCAGCGGTGAAAGAAAGAGAGAAAATAAGATGGGTTGGGGAGGGGAGGGGGGAGGGAAGCAGGAACAGGACCCGTTGGAAATCTGAAGTATAAGAAATGAAAACTGTTGCTAGCGGCGGATACAGGAGAGTAGAGACCTTTCGTAAAACAGATATATCGAAGAATATGTTGTTAGATTTCTGTGTGGAGGATTGAGCAACGTGGAATTTGTGAGTCGGCGTGCTGATTGTAGACGGTTGGCCGCTCTAGAGGCATCCGGATGAGAGACGGGAGGCGGACAGCGTGGCGTGTGCCCGGTGGCTGTGGCTGTGGCAGTGAGCGGGCCGTGTGATACCGGGCCAGGCGAGTGAGGCCGGCGGCCGGCGGCCCGTCTTGCCTTAAGCGGCGGCTGGAGGTCAGCGGCTGGTCCAGCTCCAGCGCCCACACCGCCGCCGCCGCCGCCGCTGTCGCCACGGGGGCCCCCGCGGCACTGGAATGCCGGCCATCTGGCGACACACGCAACTCGCGGCAACCTCGCCTCTGCCGCTCTCTCGCCGCTTCACACCAGCGTCGCTTTCAAAAAGTTCTACTGTATTTTCCCCACACAAACGCATGCCTACCGCGATTCTTGAAATCACTCCAAACACGTTCCTTACCTGATCTTTCAACGAAGCCACAGGACACCTTTTCCTCAATTTTTTCTAACTGATACATCGCTCACTCTTTTACAAGTCTATAAATATCTGTTTAATTACTACAACTTACTATACACGCAAACAAAGATCCAAAGAAGAGCGGCGCGTTTCGTCACAGTGTTATTTGGTAAGCGTGATAGCGCTACGGAGATGTTTAGCAAACTAAAGTGGCTGACTCTGCAAGTAAGGCGCTCTGCATCGCGGTGTAGCTTGTTATCCAGGATTCGAGAGGGCGCGTTTCTGGATGAGGTATCGAATATATTGCTTCCCCCTGCTTATACCTTCCGAGGAGATCACGGATGTAAAATTAGAGAGATTCGCACGCACACGGAGGCTTTCCGGCAGTCGTTCTTCCCGCGAACCATACGCGACTGGAACAGGAAAGGGAGGTAATGACACTGGCACGTGAAGTGCCCTCCGCCACACACCGTTGGCTGGCTTGCGGAGTAAGAATATAGATGTAGATGTTGACTGATGAGAGCAACCGTAAAGGCATTTCCCAGTTACAGTCACTCCCACCGGCCACCGCATTAAGTGTCAAATAGTTAAAATGGCTCTGAGCACTATGGGACTCAACTGCTGTGGTCATTAGTCCCCTAGAACTTAGAACTACTTAAACCTAACTAACCTAAGGACATCACACACATCCTTGCCCGAGGCAGGATTCGAACCTGCGACCGTAGCAGTCGCACGGTTCCTGACTGCGCGCCTAGAACCGCGAGACCACCGCGGCCGGCGCATTAAGTGTCAATTCTGCTTGTGCGAATATTACATTTATTTGGCCCTGCTTGCTGCTTCACCTCCCTCTACAAGTTTACCCTTCCCGTTAAGTACCTACTTTTTTACAGTTTCGTACCTCAATCGGTAAAAACGAAACCCTTATAAGATCACTTTTGTATGTCTGTCTGTCTCTCGCACTGTTAAAAACCCATTTTCTCAGGAATGGTAAATGAATCAAGTTGAAATTGGAATCTGTGTCTCACACTAAGGTTTATGGTCCCTCGGTGGTATAATAAATGTAAGCTTCTAAGTCAATGCAGTCCAAAGATAAGGCCTTTTGCGTTCAATAAACACATTCGTCACAACATAAAAGGTACCTCCCGCTGGCCTAAAATCATGAAACTTCCGAAGAAGAAAGCTTTTACAGAACAAGTAAAGGCAAAAATCCGAAAATAGTAAATTTGTAATTAGATTATAGGAAGAATTTATTTTTGCCATTTTTTAATCGGAATATTCGTCCTCCTGTTCGTCTATTAAGAACTTTTCTTTTCAGGAATGGGTAGACGCATCAATTGAAAATTTAGGCTATGTCGCATATTACTGTCTATGCTCCTTTGGTGTGTACAAAATTGCAGCTCCTGCGTCAATGGAGGCAAAAGATACCGCCATTTATATCATACTCTGATACTCTCATTCTATCTCATCAAAATATATAGAGTAGTTTCTGTTGACCTAAAATCATGAAATTTGGCAAGAAGCAAGGTTTCACAGGACAAATAAAGGAAAAATTTGAAAAGCTACATTTTTAAATACATCATATTATTTAGCACTTGTCATCTGGCTTCAAAATTAAAATTAAAACGTTCTCAAAAGTCTTAGAATTGCCGGGACCGATATCTTGCCAGTACTGACTGTACACATAATTAAGTTAGTACAGAATGCTAGTATGATAAAATGTTTTGATATTCACATTAGGTTGCATGCTGAGACCATCAACACGAAGAACAACACGTATATTTCCTGATTAATTAATTGAAATCTACGCCCAGACAGCATTTAACCTAGTACACGTTTCAGAAGAAAAGAAACTTGTTAACATCAAATATAGATTTAAGTTTTAGAGAGTCTTTTTCGGAAGTATTTTTATGGGGCGTAGCCATGTATGGATGTGAATCATGGACGATATACAGTTTAGACAAGAAGAGAATGGAAGCTTTTGAAATGCAGTGCTACCGAAGAATGCTGAAGCCTAGATGGATAGATCACGTAACAAATGAGGAAATACTGAACAGAATTGGGGAAAAAAGAAATTCGTGGAACAACCTGACTAGAAGAAGGAATCGGTTGACAAGACACTTTCTGAGACAAAAATGGTTCTGAGCACTATGGGACTTAACAAAAGATGGTTCAAATGCCTCTGAGCACTATGGGACTTAACATCTGAGCTCATCAATTCCCTATAACGTAGAACTACTTAAACCTAACTAAGCTAAAGACATCACACGCACCCATGCCCGAGGTAGGATTCGAACCTGCGACCGTAGCAGGCGCGCGGTACCGGACTGAAGCGCCTAGAACCGTTCGGCCACCGCGGCTGGCTGAGAGTTAACATCTGTGGTCATCTGTCCCCTAGAACGTAGAACTACTTAAACCTAACTAACCTAAGGACATCACACACATCCATGTCCGAGGCAGGGTTCGAACCTGCGATCGTAGCGGCTGCGTGGTTCCAGACTGAAGCGCCTAGAACCGCTGGGCCTTTCTGAAACATCAAGGGATCACAGATGTAGCATTGGAGGGAAGTGAGTGGAAAATCGCAGAGAAGATCAAGACACGAATGCAATAAGCGGATTCACAAGGATGTAAGTCGCCATAGTTACTCGGAGATGAAGAGACTTGCACAGGATAGAGTAGCGTGGAGAGCTGCATGAAACAATTTGGAGTGAAGACCACAGCAATACGAAGTACATGTATGAAACTTGCTGGTAGATTGAAACCGCGTACCGTATCAGGACTTCAGCCCAGAACGCTATATTTCGCGGAGAGTGCCCCTATCGACTGAGCTACCCAGGCAAGCCTCACGACATGTCATCATACGTGCACTTCTACCAAAATCTCTATCTGTCTGCGTACTTTGGTGGACTATCACTCATGGAAGAAATGACATTGCCCGCGAAAGGCAACTTTCTGTATTTAAACAGGGAGGGGCTCACAGTTTAACGCGCCAGGAAATTTCGGAACAGCAGAGAATGTTTTATTCTAATTTTAAGTACTTTTTCAATTTGAGTGGAAGAAAATCAGACTTTTAAAAAGTAGGGTGGTACGCTACGTTTTGTTGAACCCGACGGAGACCAGTAAGTGCAGTAAATATTCCAAAGGCTGGACCATGTCAAATCCTCTTCGTTGAGAGACAATCTGATATAAGAAATATTTCCACTGTCCTATGCTGTGAACGGTGCTGTTAATTATCGTCCTACTCAGGATTCCTCTTCAATAATTCAAACAACTTGCCAAAATAAACAAGGCCATCCTCGTGTTCCAAGGGCATCGGCTGAAGGCGCGACAACTGAAATACAAGGGCCCAGCTAACAAGGCCTTCTTCTTATTTGTGTATTAACTTATTAAACTGGTCCGGCCGGAGCGGCCTGTTAATAAGGCCACGCTTCATTAGCCGCGAGCTGCCCACCCGTCAGCCCAGCCCGGTCTGGAGCTGCTGCGCGACCTGATCCCCGAGGCGTCCTGTGTGTGTGTGTCGCTGTGAGCCGCGTCTGCACACGTGTGTCGGATATGTCATCCGACTCTGAAACAGCGTTAATACTCGGACTAACATTAACTCCGAGCGAAAAGCAAATCTCGTGGAAATGCGGATTAAGCACTCAAAGTACTCTTCTCCTCGCTCCTTTTTTTCCGATGTATTCCCGACTTTTTCGGCACGAGTACAGCCACGCATGTGCTCATCTTGGATACAACAGTATCTTATTTCTGTGGCCAGATGCGTCTCTCGTCGCCACAACACTTCTAACTGCGATGAGGTGGAGAAGCCGTACACAACGAATCGGGCAAATGTATGCTGAGTGTTCTTAGTTTTACGATTCTTGTTTCTATACAATAAAGTGACAAAAGTCATGTCGAACCGATAAGCATATACAGGGTGGTCCATTGGTAGTGACCGGGCCAAACATCTCACGAAATAAACGTCAAACGAAAAAACTACAAAGAACGAAACTTGTTTAGCTTGAAGTGGGAAACAAGATGGCGCTATGGTTGGGTCGCTAGATGGTGCTACCATAGGTCAAACGGATATCAAATGCGTCTTTTTAAATAGGAACCCCCATTTTTTATTATATATTCGTGTAATAGGTAAAGAAATGGACCACTTTTTTCGCTTTGTGATAGATGGCGCTGTAATAGTCACAAATATATGGCTCACAATTTTAAATTAAAATACAGAACGTAGGTACCTTTGAACATTTCAATTCAGTTGTTCCAATGTGATACGTGTACTTGCATGATCTAATCATTTCTGAGAACGCATGCTGTTACAGGGTGATTACCTGTAAATACCACATTAATGCAATAAATGCTCAAAATGATGTCCGTCAACCTCAATGCATTTGACAATATTTGTAACGACATTCCTCTCAATACGACGTTTTTGAGATTCCCGATTCTCGCACAATTTGTCTGCTACTGACGTGCGGATTAGCCGCGACAGCAGCTCAAACACCTACTTGGGCATCATGATTTGTTCAAGGTCGTGGTTGACATTTCATATGTAACTGAACAATTCCTGTTTCCTTAAATAACGTAACTATCCGGCGAACGAGTGCATGATTTCCGCCCCAACGGATGGGTCTTGAAGGCTATATGCGTGCAGTCAGGTGTTAATGGAGCCGTATCAAGGCCGGTAGAGTTCGGCCTATTGAACCTTGTCTCGCAGATTACAGTGAAGTTGGTGATACATTTAACAGTTCAGTGAAGTCGCGCAGAAAGTTGTTCATGGCCAGTGTGTCTTCATCTACTTTCACGTTGCAGATTTGCACTCAACGTGCATCACCAGTAGCCCACAAGTGGTGTGGCATAGGGCGTCATTACATTATGTGACGTCAAGAGAAAGAGCGCTACATTCTTACCAAATATTTGGGTGCTCTGATAATGTAGTACACCCTGCACGTACAGTGACACGTTACAAAGCTTCCTGTGAAGTGATCACATCAGGAGATAGGATTCCGTTCTGTGGGGGTCACAATTTGTTACGGTGTCTCCCTAGACCCCCAGAAGTCTAACTTGTCATTAGTCCCGCTTTCCGTGTGCCACATTAGACTACAATTACGATAATAATAAAAATAAAATATATAAAGTGTTTCAAAATAAAAGTAATACGTTTAGATAAGTGGTTAGTACATAGCTGCTCCGTAAGTCCCAAGAAATTGTAGTTCAGAGAAATAGAGCATTTGAAAATTATTTGTCCCAGAATTTGAGAAGTACATGTGCCAAGTATTTGGTACTAAAACTGTAACAACAAGAGCTGTCGCAGCTTTGTCAACATCAAAACTGACAAAATATAAATATAGCTCGTAATTTTCTCGATTTCCTTGTCATTTTGGAGACCTGGTTTTAACGCTTCTTGCTTCCCTATGCCAAAATATTTTGAAACTTCTACTTCTTCTTCTTTATCGTCGCCTTGTCTCACGTCACGTAGGGTCGGCGTTGCTCTTCTGGATCTTTCTCCTCCATAGTTCTCTATCCATTGCCTCTTCCTTCTTCCATCCTTTCTCCTTTAGGTCCCCGGATATCTTATCCTTCCACGTCATCTTCGGTCTTCCACTCCTTCTCGCTCCTTCAATCTTTATATCTCCAACTCTGTTTCCGATATACTCTTCCTCTTTTCTCTGTAAGTGTCCGTACCACCTTAGTCTGCTCTCTTGTTTCCTTTTCCCCATGGGTCCCACTTTCACAGCTCCTCTAATAAATTAATTTCCAATCCTGTCCTTCCCTGTTACCCCACACATCCACCTCAGCATCCTCATTTCCGCCACTTCCATCTTCCTTCCCTGGGATACTGTGATTGGCCATGTCTCTGCCCCGCAATCATAGCAGGCCTTACCACCGACTTACACACTTTCTCTTTCAACCCAGTGCTCACCTTCTTGTCACAGAAATATTTCGAAACCGATATACGTAAATACGTAAAGTCGTAAACGTAAACTCCGTCCGCAGACCCTGACGCGTCCTTCACCAATGGCATCATCTGATACGGCATGGAAGAGCGCTTGGTCATCACACCTCTCCCGGAATTGAAACCGGGTCCTCTATGTTGCAGCCAGCCGTGATAACCACTCATATACATCAACATCTACATTTATACTCCGCAAGCCACCCAACGGTGTGTGCGGAGGGCACTTTACGTGCCACTGTCATTACCTCCCTTTCCTGTTCCACTCGCGTATGGTTCGCGGGAAGAACGACTGCCGGAAAGCCTTCGTGCGCGCTCGAATCTCTCTAATTTTACGTTCGTGATCTCCTCGGGAGGTTTAAGTAGGGGGAAGCAATATATTCGATACCTCATCCAGAAACCCACCCTCTCGAAACCTGGACAGCAAGCTACACCGCGATGCAGAGCGCTCTCTTGCAGAGTCTGCCACTTGAGTTTGCTAAACATCTCCGTAACGCTATCACGCTTACCAAATAACCCTGTGACGAAACGCGCCGCTCTTTTGTGAATCTTCTCTCTGTCCTCTGTCAACCCGACCTGGTGCGGATCCCACACTGATAAACAATAAGTATAGGTCGAACGAGTGTTTTGTAAGACACCTCCTGTGTTGATGGACTACATTTTCTAAGGACTCTCCCAATGAATCTCAACTTGGCACCCGCCTTACCAAAAATTAATTTTATATGATCATTCCACTTCAAATCGTGCCCAGATATTTTACAGAAGTAACTGCTACCAGCGTTTGTTCCGCTGTCATATAATCATACAATAAAGGATCCTTCTTTATATATATTCGCAATATATGACATTTGTCTATGTTGAGGGTCAGTTGCCAGTCACTGCCCCAAGTGCCTATCCGCTGCTGATCTGCCTGCATTTCGCTGCAATTTTCTAATGCTGCAACTTCTCTGTATACTACAGCATCACCCGCGAAAAGCCACATGGAACTTCCGACACTATCTACTAGGTCATTTATATATATTGTGAAAAGCAATGGTCCCATAACACTCCTCTGTGGTACGCCAGAGGTTACTTTAACGTCTGTAGACGTCTCTCCATTGAGAACAACATGCTGTGTTCTGTTTGCTAAAAACTCTTCAGTCCAGCCACACAGCTGGTCTGATATTCCATAGGCTCTTACTTTGTTTATCAGGCGACAGTGCGGAACTGCATCGAACGCCTTCCGGAAGTCAAGGAAAATGGCATCTACCTGGGAGCCGGTATCTAATATTTTCTGGGTCACATGAACAAATAAATCGAGTTGGGTCTCACACGATCGCTGTTTCCGGAATCCATGTTGATTCCTACAGAGTAGATTCTGGGTTTCCAGAAATGACATGATGCGCGAGCAAAAACCATGTTCTACAATTCTACAGCAGATCGATGTCAGAGATATAGGCCTATAGTTCTGCGCATCTGCTCGACGACCCTTCTTGAAGACTGGGACTACCTGTGCTCTTTTCCAATCATTTGGAACCTTCCATTCCTCTAGAGACTTGCGGTACACGGCTGTTAGAAGGGGGCAAGTTCTTTCGCGCACTCTGTGTAGAATCGAACTGGTATCCCATCAGGTCCAGTGGACTTTCCTCTGCTGAGTGATTCCAGTTGCTTTTCTATTTCTTGGACCCTTATTTCGGTGTCAACCATTTTTTCGTTCGTGCGAGGATTTAGAGAAGGAACTGCAGTGCGGTCTTCCTCTGTGAAACAGCTTTCAGGTTTACGCGTGACATCCTGTTTCAATGCCATCATCCCAGAGTGTCTGGACATGCTGTTTCGAGCCACTTACTGATTTATTTAAGACCAGAACTTCCTAGGACTTTCTGTCAAGTCGGTACTCACCTACGGAGCCGGACGTATTGAAATAAAATGATCAAGGTGTGCTCCTCGTCCTGGACCTGGACCTCCTGCCCCACTCTTTGGATCCACGTTGCGGCCCACGGCACACGAAGGTGAATCGGAAAGCGAGCAGTGCGTGCCGTGTTTAGCGCGCGGGAGCACAGCCGTGCTTGGAGGACGTGGCTGCCGCCGAAACAGGGGGAGCCGGCCGGCTGTCCCGGTCCTGCTCGAGCTGCCTCGTTACGGACTGAGGCAGCCTTTCCACCCTCACATGCGACGCGTAATGTGGCCGCTTTATTACCTGGAAGTCTGCGAGGAGAGCAACGCCCAGTCGGCGGCGGAAACGAAATCGCCCTCATAAAAAGTAATGTGCGGCTGCGCTCAACCCGGCTCGGCTCGGCGCGGCACTTTTCCACAAAGGAACGCGCCCGCGCCCCGCCCTGACAGCGGCCTCTCTGGCTGCGCGGCGCGGCGCGGCGACAAAGGAACGCAGCCGCGCAGGCCGCGCTGGCCGTCCCGCGTCGCCCGTGAAATAATTACGCGGTCGCCCGTAATTACGACACCAACAATTAACCCGGAGACTTTGTTCAGTTAATTATGTTGGTTCTGCACCGCCCGCAGAGGAGCGCAAGTGGCGCGTTCGCTCGCCCGCCCCGCCGCGGGGTGCGGCTACGGCGTGGAGCGGCCGAGACCGCTGCACGCGGCCACGTGTACTCTTCCCCACCTGCAAGAGCTTAGCCGGGTCTTCGAATGGGCGGCTGCGACTTCTTTAGGGCTTGGAAAAAGGTAAGTGAGAGATTGAGGACTTGTGTCGTCACGTGGACGTTGTGACTTTATTAGGAGAATAAAGGGTGTTAGGAGTATGAGTGCAGATATTGTGTGATCATTGGTACCTGGATATGTGCCCATTTTAGAGTGTTAGTTGTTTTTCCTCTACACGTAATAGTCTTCCTGTAAACACGTCACATTACTTACTACCGAATATTTTCTGCACGGTAGTAACGGCATCACTAAGTGGACTACGCCTATCACTATAGACTAACCATTTTGCACATTTACATTTCAAAGGATATAAAACTTTTCACCAAATATTAAATATTCGATACACTTAAGAGCGTATGGTAATTCTTATGCCGTTGTAGCCATGTACCACAAAAAAAAAAGAAAAAAAATCTATTTTACAACACTCATTTACAATGATCGCATTACTTCACAAATTTGAACGGAAGTCTGATTGTACGCAAGCAAGCACTCCCTCTTCAGGCCATAAGTGGCCCATCGGGACCATCCGACCGCCGTGTCATCCTCAAGTGAGGATGCGGATAGGAGGGGCGTGGGGTCAGCACACCGCTCTCCCGGTCGTTATGACGGTTTTCTTTGACCGGAGCCGCTACAATTCGGTCGAGCAGCTCCTCATTTGGCACCACTAGGCTGAGTGCACCCAGAAAAATGGCAACAGCGCATGGCGGCTGGATGGTCACCCATTCAAGTTCCGGCCACGCCCAACAGCGCTTAACTTCTGTGATCTCAGGGGAACCGGGGTATCCACTGCGGCAAGGCCGTTGCCTGATTGTACGCAACATTCACAATAATATTCACTATATTTATTAATAACATACACGCTTCAATCGGTTCTGCTAAGAAATTCATCAAAGCAGTTGCCCACCAATGAATCCTTTAGACTCTTCTCAAACTGAACGTTATTATTAGTTAAACCTTTTACTGCTGTTGACATGCTACTGAAAATATGCTGAATACTGGCAACTTTCTGAACCAAAGTATGTGACTTTTAAATCTTCATGAAAGTTATTCTTATTACTACAATTGATTCGATGAACTGAGCTGCTGGTTTGAAAGAACGATATATTTTAATGACAAATTTCATTAACGAATAAATATATTGGGAAGCAGTAGTTAGTATCCTCAATTTCTTAAACAGCCGTCTGCAGGATGCTCTTGAGTTCAGCACCTAACCAGCTGCCCAGAGGAAAATAAGCATTAATGGCTCGATCTTACCACATGTACATGGACGTACGCAATCAACCTAAAAACATACTACTCCTGACAGCTATAATAGCTAGTCTGAAGAATAAATTCTTGGGTGTGTCAAAGCTTATGGGACTTAAGTTCTAAGGTCATCAGTCCCTAAGATTGCACACTACTTAACCTAAATTATCCTAAGCACAAACACACACATCCATGCCCGAGGGAGTACTCGAACCTTCGCCGGGACCAGCCGCACACTCTATGACTGCAGCGCCTTTAGACCGCTCGGCTAATCCCGTGCGGCGAAGAGTAAACCCTCATGAAATGTAGTTCAGTACGCCATCCACTGTCACCAATAAAACCATGTGCACTTATATCCCTAACACTATGTATAATACCTATGTAGGCGAAAAATACATCGTTGATGGGATTACGTACGCTTACTACACCAAAGATAACGGCAATTTAAATCGCTGCTATCCTTCATATCTTTACTTTCCGGTCCGAGATGGGATCGTTGAAGACAATTCTAATTTATTCTCTTGTACTGAGACGTAGTAACATAAACGCGCGTACTGTTGGAGGAAAAAAATAGTAAAATATTTTGCGCAGTTCACACTCAGAAAACTTCAATTTTTTTTCTTTAGATAGAGGAAAGAGATCGAGAGAGAGCTTACCTTCTCACTCCTTTATCTCCTTTCCAGACATAAACCATAATCACGTCAAAGGTTATTATTTTTAGTGGCAAATTTTAATTGATAATTTTACCGCTTGCCATTTATTTAGCCTATGTCGCTGCACATTTCACGACATTCTAAATTTCGTACTTAGGTTTTAATTAATGGAAGGACTTGAAAGAGTAGAACATGAAATGTGACGTAGGGCGATCGCGTAACATCAGCATTGCACTGGAAGACTTAGACTCTTGTTAGGGATCTGGGAAAACGCATCTGTAAACACATACAAGACGCTAGTGCGTCCTATTCTAGGGTATTGTTGTTGTGTTTGGGCTCCTTATTAAGAAGCATTACAGAAGACTTACACAGAGTTCGGGAACGCGCTGCTAGCATGGTAACTGGTCGGTACATCTCATACGAAAGTGTAACAGCAGTGCTCTGACAGCTTAAGTGTGGCGATAGGGGGAGCCTTCTAGAAGCGTGCGTAACAGCATTTCACAATGCTCCAGTTTTTATTAATAATACAAATAACCCGAAGCATTAAAGCGAATACCCAAACAAGAGTTGAGCCACAGAATTACCATTTTATTATAAGCATATACAATGATCTCCAAAATGTACAATTACTTTAAACCATACAATCGGTATCCCTTAGAAATTCTGCGGAGGAAGTCTACATTTCTTATGTTATCAGTGCACCTAATTTTTAACATCTTAGACCCTTTATTCACTTCTTTTTTGTGTTATTCCACAGTCCATGATTCACTTACATGCAGTACTGCGCTGCAGAAAGGATCCCCCATTATATCTAGACCGATCCCTTGGACTGTTTTTCAGAATTTCTAACTTCCCTACGACATTCCGACTTCTGACATTATCCGAGTCGGAGATTTGTACCATTTCGTTGGTTATTCAATGTTTTAATTATGGTCACCTCCCCATTGATACTCCTCTGCTGGACATCCCAATATTGGACAAATCCGAAATCTTGTGGCAACGAAGTGATCCTCTTTACATTTCCCAGTTACAGGCCACGTGTCCTGTGCATATGCATTATTGTTTTCATTGCCTTCTGTGTCTTACTGCCTTCGCTAATTGCTCATTCCCATCTCAGCTCCCCCATTCTGTGTGCAATGCCATTGGCAGAACGAGGGTAGCTTCTTACACTGAATGTCCTTTCATTCTGTCTAGTGTACGCTTGCGACTGTGCTATTGTGATTTAGTTGGTGTAAGTTGACCAAGACAGTTGTAGCCGCCTGGGCGCGGCAGCTTCGCCAGCCTACACCCAACCAATAACGTAACACGATTTTGTAAACGCCTCTATGGCAAAGCCCCAGTATTGGCTCAGATTTGTACACGGCTACTGTATTGGGTTCCAGAAGTTACCACTTCGCTGTTGAAAAGTGGCAACAGCACTGCTGATTGTCAGGGAGCTTCTTACGCCGTCTCAACTGTAGTCTGCTACTGACGGTTCACGTCTGCGAAATGGTGTCATCTATTCTGTATCTAGTGCACGTCTAATTTATCTACACTAGCACGAAGTAATTATTTTGCTAGTTTTCACGCTTAGAATGCTTCCGCTCACAATGAATTTTATATAACGAACATTTTAATTTTTTATTTTGTTGAAGAACTCTTTGAAACACCCACCGTTGATAACTAGCGAGGTGGCGCAGTTGTAAGCACACTGGATTCTCATTGGGAAGGACAACGGTTCAAAGCCGCGTCCGGCCATCCAAATTTACATTTTCTGTTATTGCCTTAAATCGTTTCAGGCAAACGCTGGGATGGTTCCTTTAAAGGGCACGGCCGACTTCCTTCTGTAATCCAATGGGACCGCTGACCTCGCTGTTTTGATATCCTCCCTCGAAGCAACCAGCGTTGACCGGGTCGGAATATATGGCATGGGAGAAGACAAGAATACCAGTCTAGATATGAGATGCTTACAGACGTATATCTCATTAAGGGCACTATGAAAACAGTTATCCTGTTAGTAAAATAGTTTGGTTGCGGTGTGTAGCCATGGGTGAGTGTGGTGGGCACAAATCGGCGAAATATGAAGCAATAAATACTATAATGACATGGGAGAAGGCAAGAGTACCAGTCTAGATATGAGATGCTTACAGACGTATATCTCATTAAGGGTACTATGAATACAGATATCGTGTCAGTAAAGTAGTTTGATTGCGGTGCGTGGCTGTGGGTAGGTGTGGTGGGCAAAAATCCGCGAAATATGAAGCAATAAATACTCTTAGGTAAAGCTAAATAATTTGTGACTTACGAACTTTTCTGTATATGTGAAACTATTTTTATTGTTTCATTCACGATATAATGTATTGGCGATAGGATCCTCAACGTGTTTCATCTACACTGTGGAGGGTGATTACACTCACTGCGAATAACGTAAAAGAAGAATAAGTGAAGAGATTGACGAAAACGCACTAAATTATGAAAAAGATTATACTGATGAAGGACAAACGAAACGTTTATCTGAAATCATTGTATGTACCGTTCGATTATTCATTTGTTACGAGTGTTTTTTTCTTTGAAGTAAATCTAATTTTTTTTTGTGTCTCTGTTGATCGTCGGTAAAGAGTGATAATGAAAACGTGCTGAGAGATTAAAAACCGGAAGTTTGAATGACGAAACTGTGCAAGTATCGTATTATATCAGACGAATGAAACAATAACATAATTTTCACATTAATACAGTTCATAGTTTTTCGCAAGAGTACTTATTGCACCATATTTTGCAGATTTTTTGTCACCACTGCCAGGCACCGCAACCAAACTCTCTTACTAGCAGCATGAGACCAAAGGCTGTCTATCACTCTAACAATATGCGACCGGCAGTGGGTGGTCATGAAGAAAAATCTGTCATACAAGAACAAGCCTTAAATATACACACACATAAAAAAGTTATGCACCACCTCGGTTCCGAGAGTTCCGGAACCTGTACAGAAAATTGGAATAGACATCAACATAAACATTATTTTCGCCCTTCTTATTGCCCATGAAAACCACACATTGCATGTTGTACCAGCATACAACGAGACCTTCAGAGATGGAGGTCGAGACTGCTGTACACACCGGTACCTGTAATACCCAGTAGCACGTCCTCTTGCTCTGATGCATGCCTGAATGCGTCGAGGCGTGATATCCACAAGTCCATCAAGGCAATGTTGGTCCAGATTGTCCCACTCCTCTACGGTGATTCGGCGTAGATCCCATAAAGTGGTTGGTGAAGCATGTCGTCCATAAACAGCCCTTTTCAATCTATCCCAGGCATGTTCAATAGGGTTCATGTCTGGAGAACATGTTGGCCGCTGTAGTCGAGCTATGTCGTTATCCTGCAGGAAGTCATTCACAAGATCTGCAAGATGAGAGTGCAAATTGTCGTCCATGAAGACGCATGCCTCGCCATTATGCTGCCGTTATGGTTGCACTGTCGGTCGGAGGATGGAATTCACATATCGTACAGCCTTTACAACGCCTTCCATGACCACCAGCAGCGTAGGTCAGCCCCACATAATGCCACCCCAAAACAGTTGGGAACCTTCACCTTGCTGCACTCGCTGGACAGTGTGTCTAAGGCGTTCAGCCTGACCGGGTTGCCTCCAAACACGCCTCCGAAGATTGTATGGTTGAAGGCATATGCAACACTCAACGGCGAAGAGAACGTGATGCCAACCCTGAGCTGCCCATTGTGCATGTTTTTGGACCCATCTGTACCAGCTGCATGGTATCGTGGTTGCAAAGATGGACCTGGCCATGGACGTCGGGAGTGAAGTTGCGCATCATGCAGCTTATTGCGCACAGTTCGAGTCGTAGCACGACCTCCTGTGGGTTCACGAAAAGTATTATTCAACATGGTGGCGCTGCTGTCAGGGTTCATCGGAGCCGTAATCCATAGATAGCGATCATACACTGCAGTAGTAGCCCTTGGACGGCCTGAGCGAGGCATGTCATCAACTGTTCCTGTCTCTATCTTCTCCATGTCCGAACAACATCGCTTTGGTTCGCTCCGATACACCTGGACACTTCCCTTGTTGAGAGCCCTTCCTGGCACAAAGTAGCAATGCGGACGCGACCGAAAAACGGTATTGACCGTCTAGACAGGGTTGAACTACAGACAAAACGAGGCCTGTACCCCCTTCCTGGTGGTATGACTGGAACTGATCGGGTGTCGGGCCCCTCCGTCTAATAGGCGCTGCCTATGCAGGTTTGTTTACGTCTTTGGGCGGTTTTAGTGACATCTCTGAACTGTCAGAGGGACTGTGTCTGTGATACAATATCCACAGTCAACATTTATCTTCAGGAGATCAGGGAACTGGGGCGATGCCAAACTTTTTTTTCTTGTTTGTATATATCCCGTCTCTGTCTCTCCATGTCCTCTCCCTTCTTGTTGTCCATCTTCCTCCCCCCTCTGTCTGTCTCATCCTCCCTCTCTATCGGTGACCATCTCCTCCTTTCTGCTCTCTCACTATCGATCATCTCCCCCCCCCCCCCCCCCCCCCCCCCCGGCTCTCTCTCTCTGCTCATCCGTGCCCATCTACACATGTAGCCCTGCAAGGCACAAAGATGCTAGTCACAGAACATACCTGTTGCAAACGGCAGTCTACATTGAAGGGACAAAAAAAAACTTATTTGCCTGTACCCCAAAAGTGCTGATTGTCATATACACTCCTGGAAATGGAAAAAAGGACACATTGACACAGGTGTGTCAGACCCACCATACTTGCTCCGGACACTGCGAGAGGGCTGTACAAGCAATGATCACACGCACGGCAGAGCGGACACACCAGGAACCGCGGTGTTGGCCGTCGAATGGCGCTAGCTGCGCAGCATTTGTGCACCGCCGCCGTCAGTGTCAGCCAGATTGCCGTGGCATACGGAGCTCCATCGCAGTCTTTAACACTGGTAGCATGCCGCGACAGCGTGGACGTATGTGCAGTTGACGGACTTTGAGCGAGGGCGTGTAGTGGGCATGCGGGAGGCCGGGTGGACGTACCGCCGAACTGCTCAACACGTGGAGCGTGAGGTCTCGACAGTACATCGATGTTGTCGCCAGTGGTCGGCGGAAGGTGCACGTGCCCGTCGACCTGGGACCGGACCGCAGCGACGCACGGATGCACGCCAAGACCGTAGGATCCTACGCAGTGCCGTAGGGGACCGCACCACACCGCCACTTCCCAGCAAATTAGGGACACTGTTGCTCCTGGGGTATCGGCGAGGACCATTCGCAACCGTCTCCATGAAGCTGGGCTACGGTCCCGCACACCGTTAGGCCGTCTTCCGCTCACGCCCCAACATCGTGCAGCCCGCCTCCAGTGGTGTCGGGACAGGCGTGAATGGAGGGACGAATGGAGATGTGTCGTCTTCAGCGATGAGAGTCGCTTCTGCCTTGGTGCCAATGATGGTCGTATGCGTGTTTGGCGCCGTGCGGGTGAGCGCCACAATCAGGACTGCATACGACCGAGGCACACAGGGCCAACACCCGGCATCATGGTCTGGGGAGCGATCTCCTACACTGGTCGTACACCTCTGGTGATCGTCGAGGGGACACTGAATAGTGCACGGTACATCCAAACCGTCATCGAACCTATCGTTCTACCATTCCAAGACCGGCAAGGGAACTTGCTGTTCCAACAGGACAATGCACGGCCGCATGTATCCCGTGCCACCCAACGTGCTCTAGAAAGTGTAAGTCAACTACCCTGGCCAGCAAGATTTCCGGATCTGTCCCCCATTGAGCATGTTTGGGACTGGATGAAGCGTCGTCTCACGCGGTCTGCACGCCCAGCACGAACGCTGGTCCAACTGAGGCGCCAGGTGGAAACGGCATGGCAAGCCGTTCCACAGGACTACATCCAGCATCTCTACGATCGTCTCCATGGGAGAATAGCAGCCTGCATTGCTGCGAAAGGTGGATATACACTGTACTAGTGCCGACATTGTGCATGCTCTGTTGCCTGTGTCTATGTGCCTGTGGTTCTGTCAGTGTGATCATGTGATGTATCTGACCCCAGGAATGTGTCACTAAAGTTTCCCCTTCCTGGGACAATGAATTCTCGGTGTTCTTATTTCAATTTCCAGGAGTGTATAACAAGCAGGTACGTACCAAGTTTGAGTGAATTCGACCAGTGGTTTAGGAGGAGATACTGGGCATACAGATGTACATAATATATAGTTAAGTAACTAATCCTTACACACACACACACACACACACACACACACACACACACACAGCCTTCAGTTCCAGAAATCAGAGGAGAGATATGCTTGTGAATGCCTATTCGGTCCTGTTCAGTTGACAAGTTACTCTGCAAAGTATTCAACTATGTGTCATTGTGTATAGACGCTATTCCGATTTGTCTCTTAGTTTCCTGGTATTTTACTATCCCCTTTCACTTTCATCTGACGATGACGTGGTCATAAGCTGGAACTGGTGATGATACCTTTTGTGTTTCCATAGCGCAGCGTGCCTGGTCTGTGTAGCATCGATCCATTTCATTTCTAATATTTGCCCGTTTGCTCAGAGCGTTCGCTGTCCCAGATGGCAAGTGTCCTCTGGTGCCTCCAGTAACCGCGCGTGGCCGAGTGGAACGAGGCTCGGCTGACCCCGCGACCCACGACCCACGACTCGCGACCCCGGCCGCGCTGTCGTCTGCGACCCGCGGGGAAAGCGGCAGGCGGGACACCGCGGGCGCGACTCGCCGGCCAGTGTGTGTGTGTGTGTGTGTGTGTGTGTGTGTGTGTGTGTGTGTGTGTGTGTGTGTGGCCCCAGGTGGCAGCGGTCTCCAAGCACACCCAGTGCTCCAGGCACAGCGGGCTCACTGCCAAACTCGAGAGGCTTCTCAAGGGCGTTTTTGGCTAGAAAACAGTGACGATCTGTGGTGGAATACAAGATAGGGGCATTCTTAGTTGTTAGTAGGTTTTCCTGATTGCAAGTTTAAAGTGATTCCTTCTTTTTTAGAAAAACTATTGAGTTGTAATGTGTTGCGTACGGATGCAATAATCGATAGACGGCAGAAAGTGGCGTTCAGCTGCACAAGTAAGTCATGCGTACTTCAATAAAATGGAAAGAAAATGATCTTCGATAAACACAAACACTGCTCAACGATACGTAAAATCTTGTCATGTTTCCTCACTCGCTCTGAGAATTACTAAAGAAACGAGTGCATGCAATACGAATATACAGCTGCTGAATGGTAATGCTGTTCAGAGCGTATTAAGTTTTCCTGCCCCTTTGCAAATAGAAATCAGAGAAAGCAATTTGTTGCGAGTACACAGCAGTTTCTGAGCTAATCACAGTTAATACTGCGTATTGCAACCGTGTATCCAAAAGCACACAAAAACAGAGCAATAGCTGCCGCAAAGGGCGACTATTCTGGTATGAGGCAAGGATAGGCAAGCTAATTACATCTTCCAATGTTTGAATTATTTTAAATATACACGGAGGCGCCAGAGAAACCGGTATAGACATGCATATTCAAATACAGAGATATGTAAACAGGCAGAATATGACGCTGTGAACGGAAACACCTTCATGAGACAACTGTCTGGAGCAGCTTGTTATATCAATGCTACAATGTCAGAACGTGGTGTTACAGTCGACGAACGAACAATGTACACAGCATCTACGAGGTAGCGATGAAGTGAAGGTTTTCCCGTACGACCACTTAAAGAGTGAACCGTGAATATCAGGAATCCGGCAAACATTAAATCTCCCACCACGCTACTGCCGGAAAAAGATCGGGGACCAACGACGACATTGCAGATTTCAATGTTGGGCCATCAGCAAGTGTCAACGTGTGAACCAATCAACGAATTGTCATTGATATGGGCTTTCGGAGCCGAAGGCCCATTCGTGTACCCTTGATGACTGCACGACACTAACAGAAGAAAAAGAGCTTTAGCATTTATATGAGTTACTGTACAGGTTAACTTATGTTGAAAGTTTGCAAACACGAATTTTCGCAGAGCAAGAGAGTAACATATAAGCACTAAATTTCATTTTTTTATTTGGTACTTTGTTTCATTCAATATACTCTGAAGAGCCAAAGCAACTGGTACACCTGCCTAATATTGTGTAGGGCCCCCGCGAGCGCGCATACGTGCCGTAACACGACGTGGCATGGACTCGGCTAATGTCTGAAGTAGTGCTGCAGAGAACTGGCACCATGTATCTTGCAGGGATGTCCAAAAATTCGTAAGACTACGAGGGGTTGGAGACCTCCTCTGAACAGCACGTTGCAAGGCATGCCCAATATGCTCAATAATGTTCATGTCTGGGTAGTTTGGTGGCCAGCGGAAGTCTTAAAAGTCAGAAGAGTGTTCCTGGAGCCTCTCTCTAGCAATTCTGAACGAGGGGTAAAACTTTACCCCTCGCCTGGGCCTGTCAACACCGACAATGGACTATCGACGACTGCAAACATGTTGCCTGGTCGGCCGAGTCTCGTTTCGAATTGTATGGAGCGGATGGACGTGTAAGGATAAGGAGACAAACTCATCAATCGAGGGGCCCTGCATGTCAGCAGGGGACTGTTCAAGGTGGTGGAGGCTCTGTAATGATGTGGGGAGTGTGCAGTTGGACTTATATGGGACCCCTGATATGTCTAGATAAGACTCTCACACGTTACACGTACGTAGGCATCCTGTTTGATCACCTGCATGCATTCATGTCCATTGTACATTCCGACGCACTTGGACAATTCCAGCAGAACAATGCACCAACCCACACATCTAAAATTGCTACAGAGTGGCTTCAAGAACACTCTTCTGAGTTTAAACACTTCCGCTGGCCACCAAACTCCCCACACATGAACATTATTGAGCATTTCTGGGATGCCTTGCAATGTGCTGTTCAGAAGAGATCTTCACCCCTCGTACGCCTACGGATTTATAGACAACCCTGCATAATTCGTGCTGTAAATTCCCTTCCAGCACTACTTCAGACATTAGTCCCAGTCCATGCGAAGTCGTGTTGCGGCACGTCTGCGTGTTGAGTTGCCTGACCCGACGTGATCCTATCAAGCACTGCCACAAACTAAGGGCGAGAGGGCGCCTCACAGTGGTTTTGTTATCTCGCTTCCTCGCACACCGTGTGCTTACTCAGACAGCAAAACTCCCCTGCTGTCGACATGAGCGGGCGCGGGATCGCCGACGTATGCTCGGGCTTTCAGTCGCCCACGCACAAGTTGGCGTTACTCGGATGGCGCCAGGCGTCTGGTCGTCGGAGAAACTGGTGTACCTTCGCGCAACCGTCCCTTGGCGTGGATTTTTGAAACCATCGGCCACTATATCTTCCGCAGTTCTACGTCATTTTGACGAAGTTATGAAACAACTGATTAGTGAACGCATAAAATTTCCTGTCCCCACCACTTGATTTCCTGTACTCAGGCAAGCGATCTGTGGCTACAAATGGCTTGAGAAAATTGCTTTTAATTCATAATCAAGGGAATCATTAAACCCTAAAGCAAACCGGATCTGTTACTTGAAAACATGCTGGTAACGCGACCACTTTTACAAGTAATTGCTTAGGCGTGATCCAGTATAAGACTTGTTTTACAGTTCCACCCATTAATAGTCTAAGGCACTGCTCCTGTACTCGTTGACGGGTTCTCGTCGACGTGATGCTGTACAGCCTCTTCCAATTCTAGTGTGCGACGTCTCCTTGGAGCATCACTGTCACGCCCGCTGATGGCGGAGGTACCCTCTCTCGATGCCATTGATTTATTGAGTCGAAAAGGGTATGCGATTGAGTCGGACGTTGTGGAGAACGATCTCGATAAAGGCGGCGAGCAGCTCTTCCATTACCGTGAGCTTCGCCGTTCAGAAGGATCACATCGGTGTATTCTGCAAACGTATACCCGACCAGGTTGCGCTAACACTCACAAACACGTGAATGAGGCTCGAACGAGGTCAGAGAGGTAGGTAAGATATTAAATCACATCAGCCGAACCGATGTAAGCACTCCCCGCCATGAATACTCTGTTGCATACCTACCCAGCAAACATGCTTTCAAACTGTGCGACTTAGCTCACTGTGCTGAGCGCCATCTATGGTGCGCGGGTTGCAGCACAATTGACAACCGTGCGCCCAGTATAACAGAGGTAGTGGCGGAGTACATACGATGCCATGTGTTATTTTACTTATGTTCGAAACAGTCTTATGTGAGTTGAAGTTATTTTATTGATCTTGACGCAGCCGCTGGGCTAAGACATTTTTCATTTATTAGTGTCTATGTAAGTAATATGTTGTCACTCACCTAATTTTGAAGTTTATGCTTAGATTGTATCACTGGTCTAGATGTTATTTTGATAATTTTTAGGACTTCTGAAGAAGGCTATATTATTATAGCAGAATCCACGGTCAAGGTTTAAAATAAACATAATTTAGTGGGCTGTTTTTCATTTTAGACGATGTTTTCAAACGATTGTAGCACGGAAACGGCACGTTTCCGGACATGGGTCCCTGCTCAAAATGTTAAGTACCCACTCCCCTCTACAGCTCCTAGAAGTTTGCAATGAGAATTTCCGAAGATCCTGTATACTGAATTTAGACTCAACAGAAGGGCCTGCAAGACACCACGTATTTATACCAATAGTCCTCTATTCCATCGCCAGAATACTTCCGCTAACGCGCAAATTCTCTTCGTTATGCTGAACAACACTCGGTCGGTTGCAACCCTCAACATAGGCTCTCTCACCCGAATTGGCAGAATCGGCGTACAGCAGCACCGGAGAAGCCGAAACTATCTCCTTCCAGCAGATCACACTAACCGCGCCGCTGAAAACACAAGGAAGCGCCATGCCTGCTCCCACGCGGCACGGCCCACTGAAGAAATACGGAGAGCTGCTCCCGCAACGGCCTTCCCATCTTAGAGCAGTAGGGAAGGTAAACGATAGGCTGCACCCGGAAGAAGGCGAGGTTGCTCTCCAGTGGTGTCCGTTTTCACCTCCCGCCGCGGACTCCGGATCACCTCCTGCTGCGCGAAAAGGCGCTGCAGACCAACCAAAGCGGGCAGCAGAGAAGTGGCACGAAGCCGAATCTATACGTGGTAGGCGTGCCACAAAGCTCACCCATCCTTGGTTTCCTCCCTGATTCTGATGAGATCTACTTAATGTCTCATCAGTACGCGTAACATTTCTTCAGCAACATCAGATATCAAACGCTTCAGTTTCTCTTGTTTTCCAGTTTTTTAACTCGCCATGAGTAACCTCAGTTATTAACTTAAATTATCCTCTCTACTGCCGCGTGGGGTAGCTGCGCGGTCTGATGCGTATTGTCACGGTTCTCGCGGTTTCCCCCGTCGGAGGTTCAAGTCCTCCCTCGGACATGGGTGTGTGTGTTGTCCTTAGTTCAAGTTGGATTAAATAGTGTGTAAGCTTAGAGACCGATAACCTCAGCAGTTTGGTCCAATAAGAACTTACCACAAATTTCCAATTATCCTCTCTACTGAAAGTTCCTGGCAGATTAAAACTGTGTGCCGGACCGAGACTCGAACTCGGGACCTTTGCCTTTCGTGGGAAAGAGCTCTACCAGGAAGTTTCATATCAGCGCACACTCCGCTGCAGAGTGAAAATCTCATTCTGGATCCCCTCTCTGTTGCTCTCGCCTAATTTTTGTCTCACCTTTTATTACATGTTATACAACATTCCTGCAGAATGAAACAGAGCGATAAGATATGGCACAGTTGCACTGAAGCGCCAAAGAAACTGGTACAGGCATGCATATTCAAATACAGAGATATGTTAACAGACAGACAACGGTGCTGCGGTCAGCAACGCCTATATGAGAAAACAAGTGTCCGGCACAGTTGTTGAACGGTTACTGCTGCTACATTTGCAGGTTATCAAGATTTAAGTGAGCTAGAACGTGGTGTTATAGTCGGCGCACAAGCGATGGGACAGAGCATCTCCGAGTTAGCGATGAAGTGGAGATTTTCCCGTACGACCGTTTCACGAGTGTACCGTGATTATCACGAATCCGGTAAAACATCAAACCACCGACATTGCTGTGGCCGGAAGAAGATTCTGCAAGAACGGGACCAACGACGATTGAACAGAATCGTTCAATGTGATAAAAGTGCAGCCCATCCGCAAACTGCCACAGATTTCAATTGTTGGACCATCAACAAGTGTCAGCGTGCGAACCATTCAACGAAATATCATCATCGATAAGGGCTTTAGGAGCCGAAGGCTCACTCGTGTGCCATTGATGACAGCAAGACACAAAGCTTTACACCTCGCTAGGCCCGAACAACATCGACGTTGGACTGTTGATGACTGGAAACATGTTGCCTGATCGGACGAGGCTTGTTTCAAATTGTATCGAATGGTTCAAATGGCTCTGAGCACTATGAGACTTAACATCTGCCGGCCGCGGTGGTCTAGCGGTTCTAGGCGCTCAGTCCGGAACCGCGCGACTGCTACGGTCGCAGGTTCGAATCCTGCCTCGGGCATGGATGTGTGTGATGTCCTTAGGTTAGTTAGGTTTAAGTAGTTCTAAGTTCTAGGGGACTGATGACCACAGATGTTAAGTCCCATAGTGCTCAGAGCCATTTGAACCATTTGAACTTAACATCTGAGGTCATCAGTTTCCTAGAACTTAGAACCTAAGGAGAACTTAGAACCTAAAGAAAGCACGTACATCCATGCCCGACGTAGGATTCGAACCTGCGGCCATAGTGGTCGCGCGGTTCCAGACTGAAGCGCCTAGAACCGTTCCGTCACTGAGGCCGGGTAATTGTATCGAGCGGATGGACGTCTACGGGTATGGAAACAACCCCATGAATATATGGACCCTGTGTATCAACAGGGGACTGTTCAGGCTGGCGGAGGCTCTGTAATGGTGCTGGGCGTGTGCAGTTGAGGTCCCTGGTACGTCTGACAGGTGACACGTACGTAAGCATCCTTTCTGATCACCTGCATCCATGCATGTCCATTGTGCGTTCCGACAAACAATGCGACACCCCACACGTCCAGAATTGCTACAGAATGCCTCCAGAAACACTCTTCTGCACTCATCTGAGTTTAAACATTTCCGCTGTCCATCAAACTCCCCAGCCATGCGCCGGCCGGTGTGGCCGAGCGGTTCTAGGCGCTACAGTCTTGAACCGAGCGACCGCTACGGTCTCAGGTTCGAATCCTGCCTCGGGCATGGATGTGTGTGGTGTCCTTAGGTTAGTTTGGTTTAAGTAGTTCTAAGTTCTAATGGACTGATGACCTCAGCAGTTAAGTCCCGTAGTGCTCAGAGCCATTTGAACCATTTTTTAACTCCAGCCATGAACATTATTGAGCGTACCTGGGATGTCTTGCAACTTGCTGTTCGGAGGAGATTCCACTCATTCGTACTATTACGAATTTATGGACAGCCGTGCACGTTTAATGGTGTTAGTTCTTTCGAGTACCACATCAGATGTTCGTAGAGACCGTGTCACGCGTGTTGCGGCACTTCTGCATGCTCGCAGGGGCTCTTAACAGTATTAGGCGAGTGTCCCAGTTTCTTTGGCTCTTCGGTAAATTTTTTCTAAGAAAAATTGCGTGGCTAGTTAGAGCTGCGAGCTACTGCCGTTTACGGCCGCCAGCAGGTACTGCGCGCGGCCCCTTAGCTGGCGAGATCCTTCTGGTGATTTATGAGGGAAGAACGGGAGCCGGGTTAGGTAGGCCGCATCGGCGGCACGGACGCCCTCGTTACGGCCCGCGACAGCTGATGCGTATCTGGCCGCTGTGCCTGGCCGGGCCCGCCTTCCCACGGCGCGGGCGTCGCGGCGCGTCCGCTAATTACGGCGGCGCTGTCGGCCGGCGCTGCAATTTGCTCGCCGGCGGCCGGCGGACGGCGACGGCACAGTGGCGACAGCTGAATGCGCGGGCCCGCCGCCCTATCTTATTATCTGGCCTATCGTCGCGCAGCATCTGCCGCCCGCCTTTGTACGGCTCGTTACGAGTCAGTCGGCCGCAGCGTCCCGACCTGCTCCTCCCCAGTGCAATCTCCCCATTCGTGTGCGATTACTTGCCCTCTCGCCTCCCACAATTTATTCCCACACGAGCGCCGACTCTTCTTTCGCGTCTCGCAGACTGCTGAATGCCTAGACGCTGTGACGTTCTTTACCCGCGTGCTGTGCAACGAGTGGATAGACTATTGCACCGCGCGCAGCAAATGCACAACCGCAAGCGGCAGGAGACTTCGTAAGCATACAAGCTTCACTCTAGGAAACTTCCTAAAACGCCCACAAGCCGGAAAGTGGTCATAAAAATGGTAGACTGCTTCCACCATTGCACATGAACTGGGGAAGATTGGATTCCTCGGTTAGACTGTCCAGCTACAGCGCGGAAGGTATTGGTATTTGGGAGCAGTAGGCTTCAAATTCCAGTCCAGTCGTCTGAGGGTGGATGTCGGTACTTTCTCGAACTGTGCTGGGTTGTCTCTTTTGGAAAGGTCTCAAGCCCAGTTTGTCATTCCGTTCCTAATTACTGTAACTATCAACGTTTGGTTTTTAAGCTGTAATGACAACCTAATTTATGTGAATTTAGGTCCTCTTATCATGCAAATAACTATTGTTCTTAGTGTCTGAACGTTTTTCAGAACTTTTGTGCCATCGTCATTGGGTTCTTTCATTCATGCCTCTGAAATACAAACACTTAAAAAAAAATAATTATTGGAATGAAAATAAGGCATATAAACACTTGATGTGTGCTATGAATATTACCTTGTTGTTGTTGTTGTTGTTTGGTTTTCAGTCCAGAGACTGGTTTGGTGTAGCAGTCCATGCTGCTCTATCCTGTGCAAGCTTCTTCGTCTCCCAGTATCTACTGCAACCTACATCCTTGTGAATCTGCTTAGTATATTCATCTCTTGGTCTTCCTCTACGATTTTTACCCTCAACACTGCCCTCCAATACTAAATTTGTGGTGCCTTGATGCCTCAGAACATGGCCTACCAACAGATGTGTTCTTCTATTCAAGTTGTGCCACAAATTTCTCTTCTTCCCAATTCTATTCAATACATCCTCATTATGTGATCTACCCATCTAATCTTATTCATTCTTCTGTAGAACCACATTTCGAAAGATTCTATTCTCTTATTGTCTAAACTGTTTATCGTCCACGTTTCACATCCATACATGGCTACACTCTGTACAAATACTTTCAGAAACGACTTCCTGACACTTAAATCTATACTTGATGTTAACAAATTTCTCTTCTTCATAAACGCTTTCCTTGCCATTGCCAGTCTACTTTTTATATCCTCTCTACTTCGACCATCGTAAGTTATTTTGCTCCCCAAATAGCAAAACTCGTTTACTACTTACCTTATTCTCCAGAATGTTAGGTTCTGTAGGACCTCCTTTATGTTATTATAAATCATTCCATCTACAATGATCATCTTTACTCTTTCCTTCCGTTTTGTCGAAGATACACTCTTTCGTAGCCGTTGCTGGCATCCTATCGACCACGGCAACTTGCAGAAAGAGCCTGCAGTAACTGTTAAACAAAAATAATCCGTCGTCTGTGCCAGTAGTGTGTCATTGCAGAGTAATGAGGAAATTTACACTATATATTGTCTCAAAATTCCTCTAGCAGCTCGTTAAGAAATCTGAAGCTATTTTCATCAAGACTTACCAACGAGCTATTGAACTGTAGCTCACTGACTTTCCATATGTGAGAGAGCTCCTCCAACGTATCATGTTGTCTAAGACCTTTGAGAGAATTACAGGGTGCTCACAAACAGTTCTGCGTAGCTTGTGAGGATGTTTCACGACAGGATGTGTTCGGAAGTAACTGTTAATAAAAAAAATCGATACCTTGCGCCGTTTCAGAGTCATTTAGCACTGAAGTTAGGAAATCAGGTCGTTGCTCGCTCAAATTCAAGCACTTGCACACGCTAAAATTTGGTAATGCAGAAACCTCTGTGGATTCATGAGTCATCACTTTTTAAGACGCTCATTACCAGTTAAAACGTGTCTTTTTCAGAAGTGATAAATTTTAGCCACCTGAGTGAAAGCTACGTTTGTTTGGTTTGAGGAAAACGAACGAAGAACGCGTTTGACAACACTATCTCTGGCAGGCTGCTTGCATATGCGTGCAGACTAGCTGATTAGCTGACTTCAGTGCTTTTTTTCTTAACAGTTATTTCCAGCATAACTTCCCCTGAAACTCCCTTGCAAGCTTTTCGCTGTTTCTGACTCCCCTGCATAGAGGACAATGACTCAGTTACAGCCCATTTTTCCGGAATTTGTTATTGACAAAGATTCTCTTTAGTCAGAATATGACGACTAGGCACTTGAAATGTACCACACATAACCGCATGGGATTAATAACATCCCGAGATAGTAGTACGAAATTTATGCGTCACCGTCAACTGTTCGCCAATAGTGTCGTTCGCCATTCTTCAAATTTCACATCCTTGAATGGCGGCACCTACTCTATGTTGAAACTGCCGTCCGTAGTGAAATTTAACCCACTACACAGACGCATCAATGTTTTTTTCATCTTTCCTTTGTGCCCATACTACATTTTGTCTCTCACAATGGGCTGTTTTCCGCCCGTCACGCCAAATTGTTCATGTCTTCCAGGCCAGCTGTCCCGTGAATTTACTGCCAAAATATTTTTCTGTCTTGTGCACCATGTTAAACTATTCATGATTTTTTCCGGTGTTATTAAATTGCACCAATTAAATTAATTGCACTAATGAATTTTAATGCTTTACTGCGAGTTTCGTAGAATTCTGCAACCTGTCTCGTTAGTCTAGTCTATATTGTTTTAACATGCCTATAAGATCTTATTAGAGTTCGTTTTCACATCCGAAGATCTGCTGCCATATTTCCAAAAAATAAAGAACACAGTAACAGTTTTTCAGCCAATAATATTTTACTACTTTACGACCGGCTTCGGAATTACGAAGTGTGTTTAGTAAGTAAAGCAACATTTTTTCTCGCCTAATTTCGGTTTAAAAATGCAAAATATGTTGTGTGACAGTTGAAAAACTCTCGCTTCAGCGCCTATAGTTTCATGAAGTTCCGATAGGTGGCCACACAATACGTAGCCTTCAAAACGGGTTTGGTAACGGAGGTTCGATCCAAGCAGAGAGCTGTCATTGAATTTATTTTGGAGGTTCAAATGGTTCAAATGGCTCTGAGCACTATGGGACTTAACTTCTGTGGTCATCAGTCCCCTAGAACTTAGAACTACTTAAACCTAACTAACCTAAGGACTTCACACACATCCATGCCCGAGGCAAGATTCGAACCTGCGACCGTAGCAGTCCCGCGGTTCCGGACTGCGCGCCTAGAACCACTAGAACACCGCGGCCGGCTATTTTGGAGGGGAACCGGAGCATCGCAGATATTCATAGGCGCTTGCAGAATGTCTACGGAGACCTGTCAGCGAACAAAAGCGCTGTGTGTCGTTGGGCGAGGCGTCTGTCATTATCTCAACAAGGTCGTGCAAACCTGTCCGATCTCAAGCGTGCCGGCCGCCACACACATCTGTCACTTCTGCAATGTTAGAACGTGCAACACCATCATTCTAGATGATCGACGGATCACAATCAAACACGTAGCTGTTCAACTAGACGCCTCTGTTGGTAGTGCTAACACACTCGTCCATTACTTGTGGTACACAAAGATGCGCTCCACGACAACGCCTGTCTGCACACCGGAGAGGAACTCATAAAACTTCACTGGACTGTTTTTCCTCATCCGCCATATAGCCCGGATCTCTCACCCTCCGTCTTCGCTCTCTTAGGCCCAATTTTCTTTGCCTCGTGATGACTGGGTGTTGTGTGATGTCCTTAGGTTGGTTAGGTTTCAGTAGTTCTAAGTTCTAGGGGACTGATGGCCATAAATGTTAAGTCCCATAGTGCTCAGAGCCATTTGAACCATCTTAGGCCCAATGAAGGATGCACTCCGTGGAAAACGGTACACGGTTGCTGGGAAGGATAGTGATGCAGGAAGACGTTGTCTCCGACGACGCCCACTAGAGCGGTACCATG
Organism: Schistocerca gregaria; assembly: GCF_023897955.1. Classification (NCBI taxonomy): domain Eukaryota; kingdom Metazoa; phylum Arthropoda; class Insecta; order Orthoptera; family Acrididae; genus Schistocerca; species Schistocerca gregaria. The sequence goes on along the minus strand of NC_064920.1, from coordinate 742,012,995 downwards.
CGGGCACACACGCCCTCCTAGTGAGGTGGCGTGCCGTCGCATTGAAAATTAGACTTTTGTGGCCAAAAGAATAGGGAGTAATATGGTGTAATGGAATCCTGAATAAAACCAAACTGCTTCCAGAAAAAAATATGTCTTGCATTATTATTATTATTATTATTGAACGCCTCTCGTGTAATTCAACCTCCGGGCATACACTGTAACAATGGTAAAATATCTTACAATTCTGAATAAGCAGTCATTCAAAAAATGAAAATGTTACACTACACTGATCACCGGACATGACTGACATAAAGCGTAAAAAAAACTACGTTGTATTCCACCTAGATTGTCTGTGGAACGAAAGTTCCGAGTCGCACTTTATAAAATTGGGAACCTAAGAAGTACGTAAACAAACAAACAAAATCCGTTAGAAACACTATTCGCAGAATCACGAAACACCTAAGAAATATTAAAAAGAGGGAAAGGACCACACAATTCTTTTGACACCTACATAGAATTCCGGAAGGAACCACTACCGCTCCGGTCACAGGTTCGAATCCTGCCTTGGGAATGGCTGTGTGTGATGTCCTTAGGTTGATTACGCGTAAGTAGTTCTAAGTTATAGGGGACTGATGACCTCAGATATTAAGTCCCATAGTGCTCAGAGCCATTTGAACCATTTTTTGTACCACTACCTTACTCCTCTGGCCGTACTAACAGGAAAACAGCAATCAACTGAAGGGAGAGACGAGTAGCAAAGTTTTAGTTTTCTTTCTCCACTGAATTTTTTCAACATCTCTTGTAGGCCTGAAATTTGTTTTCCTTGTGTGAAACCAATTTCGCGACCAACCATTTCTACGCCAGTTTCCTGAATGGTTTCACCTGAATACGTGAACTGAGAAACTCTCCATTTTCCCATACTTAGTTTTTACAATTCTTGAAGCCAGGTTGTTGCTGGATTTGTATTTCACTTTTTCAAACGATATTTGGAGTCGCAGTCTTTCTGATGTTTCTTTCGAAATTTCTATTGGTTTTTGTTCTGGCGTAACCAGAAGCGGCGGAACGAAGGTGAAGAACGCAAACCAGAGAGGTTGGTGAGACGACGTCAGCCAACAGCGCGCTGACCAGGACGTCACCACAAAAGGAGGGGCACCTAGCCGAAGTGAATATAAGCGCCGCCCCTGCCAGCCTCCGACGGACATCAGTGGACAGAATTCGCTGTGTAATTAGCACGGCCCAGCAGAGAGTGCTACGAGAACAGTTAGTAGTGAGCCACAAACTGTGTGTCAAACTTGCGTGAACGTTATACAGGGTGTCCGAAAAAGAATGACCCGATTTTACGTTGTAATAATATTGAGACAAATGTCACTAAGTGACTGAAACAGCGCTAGATGTAAACGGCATGGACTAGCACTAGAGTTTCAGAAAAAAGTGAATGTTTTCGTGCTGTTTCGCAAAGCGAGGTAAATGGACCCTACTTTTTTGAGGAAGAAACCGTAACAGGACAATCATATCTTGCAGTGCTACGGAACTGGTTATCTCCACTACTTCACTCTGACAACTCCATCTATCAAGAAGATGGAGCACCACTGCAATGGCACAATAACGTGCGCAGTTTCCTTAATGCCTATGTGCCCCAACGTTGGAATAGCGTACAGGACGGCGAGACCAATGTTTTACACTCTTGGCCTCCTTGGTCCTCTGGCTTAACACCATTCGATTTCTTCCTGTGGGGATAAGTTAAAAAATGTATTTAAGTTCCTCCCTTACCTCGTGAGACTGATGAACTAAAAACCAGAATATCGGCTGTTGTAGCCTCAGTGACAGGAGACAACTTACGCTCAGTTTGGGATGAATTCAGCTATCGGCTAGATGTCGTCCGCGCAGCCAATGGACATATTGAACATTTATGATAGATTTTTTATAAACTTCTGTCTTTTCTGAGTAATTTAGTATGCAATTTGTTGGTGTTAAGCCCTTCTTTCTAATAAATAATTCTATTTAAAATCGGGTCATTCTTTTTGGGACATCCTGTATAAAAGGACTCGGATTTATGTCGCCCATCGCTTGCGACACCATTGTTGTTCCAAAGCTGAGTATTGTCAACTTGCTTTATTGAAATAAAACTACTAATGTTATTTGCTTGAATTATTGTACAATTTTAACTTTCGCCACTTTCCACCGCTTTACCGTTATTAACAGTCACCGTTTTATCGCCTATTTTATATTGCTTGTTATCTCCTGAAGAGTATTGCAGCCCACGCCCTCGTCGGCGGACCTTGTGTATTTCTTGGATGTTCTCTTAATTATAGCCTGGATATAAACGATACTTTCTCACATGGAAATGGATGTTTCACCGTTCTTATAGTAAGAGGTGGCAGTGGAGTTTCCAGTGTACCTGGTCTTGAAAGTTTTAATGATAGAGATGTTATTGCCTATCGTACCTATCATACGTTTGAAATTGGTAGTAAAGATTTTGGTAAATCAGCTTATGACTCAACATCTCCTCTTGTGTTGTATACTCGTAGCGTCGCACAGATGACAAAGTGGTAGATATCGAAATAGACGACAGAGGGATAGAGAAACAATTAAAATCGCTCAAAAGAGGAAAGGCCGTTGGACCTGATGGGATGCCAGTTCGATTTTACACAGAGTACGCGAAGGAACTCGCCCCCCTTCTTGCAGAAGTGTACCGTAGGCTTCAAGAAGAGCGTAGCGTTCCAAAGGATTGGAAAAGGGCAAAGGTCATGCCCGTTTTCAAGAAGGGACGTCGAACAGATGGGCGGAACTATAGACCCATATCTCCAACTTCGATCACTTGTGGAATCTCTACTCTGTAGGAATCAGCAAGGGGTTTCGAAAAAGACGGTCGTGTGGAACCCAGCTCGCGCTATTCGTCAACGAGACTCAGAGGGCCATAGACACGGATTCACAGGTAGATGCCGTGTTTCTTGACTTCCGCAAGGCGTTCGATACACTTCCCCACAGTCGTTTAATGAACAAAGTAAGAGCATATGGACTATCAGACCAATTGTGTGATTGGATTAAAGAGTTCCTAGATAACAGAACGCAGCATATCATTCTCAATGGAGAGAAGTCTTCCGAAGTAAGAGTGATTTCAGGCGTGCCGCAAGGGAATGTCATAGAACCGTTGCTAGTCACAATATACATAAATGGCCTTGTGGATGACATCGGAACTTCACTGAGGCTTTTTGCAGATGATGCTGTAATGTATCGAGAGGTTGTAACAATGGAAAATTGTACTGAAATGCAGGAGGATCTGCAGCGAATTGACGCATGGTGCAGGGAATGGCAGTTCAATGTCAATGTAGACAAGTGTAATGTGCTGCGAATACATATAAAGAAAGATCTCTTATCATTTAGCTACAATATAGCAGGTCAGCAACTGGAAGCAGTTAATTCCATAAATAATCTGGGAGTACGCATTAGGAGTGATTTAAAATGGAATGATCATATAAAGTTGATCATCGGTAAAGCAGTTGCCGGACTGAGATTCATTGGAAGAATCCTAAGAAAATGCAATCCGAAAACAAAGGAAGTAGGTTACAGTACGCTTGTTCGCCCACTGCTTGAATACTGCTCCGCAGTGTGGGATTCGTACCAGATAGGGTTGATAGAAGAGATAGAGGTGATCCAAAGGAGAGCAGCGCGCTTCGTTACAGGATCATTTAGTCATCGCGAAAGCGTTACGGAGATGACTCCAGTGGAAGACTCTGCAGGAGAGACGCTCAGTAGCTCGGTACGGGCTTTTGTTGAAGTTTCGAGAACACACCTTCACCGAAGAGTCAAGCAGTATATTGCTCCCTCCTACGTATATCTCGCGAAGAGACCACGAGGATAAAATCAGAGAGATTAGAGCCCACACAGAAGCATACCGACAATCCTTCATTCCACGAACAATAAGAGACTAGAATAGAAGGGAGAACCGATAGAGGTACTCAAAAATGGCTCTGAGCACTATGGGACTCAACTGCTGTGGTTATCAGTCCCCTAGAACTTAGAACTACTTAAACCTAACTAACCTAAGGACATCACACACATCCATGCCCGAGGCAGGATTCGAACCTGCGACCGTAGCAGTCGCACGGTTCCGGACTGCGCGCCTAGAACCGCGAGACCACCGCGGCCGGCAGAGGTACTCAGGGTACCCTCCGCCACACACCGTCAGGTGGCTTGCGGAGTATGGATATAGATGTAAATGTAGATATCTTCCCTAAACTCTTCTATCGGCTGTAGAGCGGCGTATAAAGGGGAAAAAAATGTATAGCATTTCGAAAACGCGGCATCTTTTAGGTACCCTACACGAGACGAGTGGGCAAGACCCCACAGTTTTTTGCTTTTTGGATGTTCTAATATAGAAACGCCAGGTCATCTGGAACAGCTAAGCACTCTTACCTTTCATTGGTTCTTCCTGATTTGATTTGTTCGTTACTTTCAAGCCATCATTCTAGTGTTCGCTAGTCTTGACACACAGCTGAAAAGTAATGGAGAGTATTCATTACTATGTGTCACTCCTCTTTTAATACCAAAATGTTACAAAATATCTCCCTATTGTTGGACGGATAAGAAGCTGCTGCCTGCAGCGTGACGCGTCGTGGCTACACACAGTGGTGGTAGCCGCGGCGCTGCCAGGGGAGCGGCGGCAGCGGCAGCGGCTGAGACGGCCGGGACGCAGGACTGGACGCGCCGTCCTAATTACGCCGTGTTCCTGTCGCCGGCTGATGGCCGCCAATTTGTTGCGTCCGGCGGACACCTGAATGGTGGCGCAGCTGCAGCTGCAGCCGCCCCTGTTAGCCGCTCGCTTTGTCCGGCGCCGCCCAGCCGCGCCGCGTTCTTCTTCTGTCGCCCACACGCATCGAGCGTGACGCGCACGTCTTGCCGCTTCTTGCGGCGGGTCCACAAGTGACTCCTGCACCGCCACGCGCACGCTCAATGACGTAAAGCCGACGTAACTCTGCTGACCAACTAGTGGCAGACTTTGCAACTCACACGAATCACAGTAAGCCAGATGAGCTTCGAGCGTTGCTGTTTTAACGTTACCGGGACCAGTAGCCCCACAAAAAAGCAGGGTGCCGGAGATGTCCTATTTAAATAAAATAAAGAAAAGACTCCGTACATCATAAGAATAAACCCGATAGAAACAAAACACAAACGTGATGATTGGTCAGAAGCCGTAGCACATGAACACTAGTGTTGTTACGCTCTCGGAAGTAGGTCCTACGTATGGTTCCAAAATGGCTATGAGCACTATGGGACTTAACTTCTCAGGTCATCACTCCCCTAGAACTTAGAACTACTTAAACCTAACTACCTTTCTCTGCCTCGTCATGACTGGGTGTTGTGTGCTGTCCTTAGGTTAGTTAGGTTTAATTAGTTCCAAGTTCTAGGGGACTGATGACCATAGCTGTTAAGTCCCATAGTGCTCAGAGCCATTTGAACCATTTGAACCTAACTAACCTAAGGACATCACACACATCCATGCCCGAGGCACGATTCGAACCTGCGACCCTAGCGGTCGTGCGGTTCCAGACTGTGGCGCCTAGAACCGGTCGGCCATCCCAGCCGGCGGTCCTACGTATGTATTAGATATATTTATACTAAATTATGTTAAATGAAACTTTGAGACATGCAAATGTATTAACAACCATTAACGTTTTTCTTAATCACTCTTTAGCTATGAACTTTTGCTTTCAAAAATCGTGCACAGTCACTGTTGTGATCTCATTGTTGCGCTATTAACACGCAGTATGAAAATGACAGGCTGCTTGCCGGCCAGAGTGGCCGAGCGGTTCTAGGCGCTTCAGTCTGGAACCGTGCGACCGCTACGGTCGCAGGTTCGAATCCTGCCTCGGGCATGGATGTGTGTTATGTCCTTAGGTTAGTTAGGTTTAAGTAGTTCTAAGTTGTAGGGGACTGATGACAGATGTTAAGTCCCATAGTGCTCAGAGCCATTTGAACCGTTTGAACTGAGGCTGCTTCCTGCTCCGCAGGGTAACACGTGCGTGGACGTGGTTGAAAAGTGCCGAGAAATTGGTTGTTCTTCATAAATTTACAGAGACGACCGGCTTTGAAGCTTCCCGAGGGGCTGTATTAGCTACATTTCGAACACTTATACGCGTTGGATGTATTGCGAAAACGGTAGCTTAGTGGATTAATAACCTACGCAAATCGTGGTTCACTGATACTACTGTCGCCTGAGGCACTTTTTTCCCTCTTTCAATCCCAAACACCTACATCTAGTATTTGTAAAATTCATCATCATTTTTGTGAATAATGAAAGTTTTCTTGTTTCTAATTGCATATTTCACGCTAAATTCCTGTTTTCATTTCAAATATAAATTTTTAACTATTGATATTCTGTGAAAGACTGTTAATAAATGTTGCTTAAATTGAGAAAACATAACAACTTAATTTCGTATAGTGAAAATGAAAAACAAAATCCTCTTTATTGGAACTATGTCCATTGGTTTATACAACAGATGTAAGTAAGTGTCGTAGAAACATGAAAAACAATCATTTCTACTGCATCGAGCACACCATACAAATGCTGCATTTTTACGTTTGGCTTTATACCGTTACAATATGAATCCAACAGAACTGATCTGGAACCTAGTTAAGTGATTTGTCACGATAAATAACAAGACTTTTTAGCTGTCAGACGTACTGGAATTAACGCACGCAGCTTTTTCACATGTCAATGCTTAACGATGGCGTGTTATACAACGACAAGTCATAAAAGGTCTAGATACGACACTGACAGGTGACACGTTCGAAAGGATCCTGTTTGATCACCTGCATCCATTCAAGTCCATTGTACATTCTGACGGACTTAAGCAATTCCAGCAGGACAATGCGACACCCCACACATCCACAATTGCTGTAGAGTGGTTCCAGGAACAATCTTCTGAGTTTAAACACTTGCCCTGGCCACCAAACTCCTCAGACATGAACACTATTGAGCATATCTGGGATGCCTTGCATCGTACTGTTCAGAAGAATACACCACACCTTCGTACTCTTACGGATTTATGTACAGCCCCGCAGGACTGATGATGTCAGTTTCCTCCAGCAGTATTTCAGACGTTAGTCGCATCCATGCCAAGTCGTGTTGTGGCACTTCTGCGTGCTCGCGGATGCCCTACACGATATTAGGAATTTTTACCAGTTTCTTTGGCTCTTCAGTGTGTATGAGTTGAACATCTATGTCACGTCGTTGCTTAGCGAGGTGTGTTGTCGTGTGGTAAAGATACACACTGGAAGATTTTTTATATTTTTTTATTTTTTTTATTTTTTTCCTGTGAGTGATGATTTCAGGATTTTTTATCGAACGTATACACAGTGCATAGAATCTACTGGTGAAGGTGAGATCGTCTTCGGTAGTAGTTATTCGTATGAACCTTGTAGATATTTTGATTGTCAGATGCGATATTAATATCATTATTATCGTATTCCAGTAGGCACCAGTAGCCCGTCAAACCACAAATAGTATCCGTGGCTATTCTGCGACACACAATATCTCCGTAGTGGTACGTAGTGTGAGCTGTATCGAGAGAATTTTAACATTCAAGTAAAAGTGTGTACGTTGCGATCTGGACAGTCGATATTTCCAATACAGATGTTTAAGCCCAGTCTCACCTGTTCTAACAATACCACCACTTGCAAAGTAGGTTAGAAATCATATTAATAATGTTGCTCACGTAGCATATGTTCGCTTTATCCGTCAACAACAAAGTTATTGACTGTGGATCGTCAGAATGGAAAAAATGAAGTCACTGTAAAAAAAAGTCATTAATTTTGGCACTTGTCTTGAATGGATTCCCATGCCGATTTCGTCGAAGTTGTTATGGCTCATCTTGTTGATTCTAGGGTGATATCACTTTGACTGCTAGAAGGTCCAGATCTGTATTTTAGCAATATTTGAAGACCTAAGAAATGCGTTTTTCAGGAAATTCTTAATGATCAAACAATCCCACATCAGAACAATGGTATGTTAGAAATAATTTTTGACTTGGTGTTTACGATCCACATTTTTATTAAACTTCTTGTAAATTCACATATACTACTTCTCAATTTTCACTTCATCAAACAAACAGATTTGTATCACTCTGCATATACTTAATTTCCACTTTAACCAAACACAAGACTTGACTGTTTTTTTACAAAGAGAAATAACAACTCAACTTCTCAAAAGTGGAACAAACACTGCTCTGTGCGCATTCGCGCCAAAACGGTTACAAGTAAGTCAAAGATTATGACAGTCTCGCAGAAATGAATACAGACACAAACCATATCACTGTAATATATCGATACATCGGAGTACCTATACATTAATAAAACCAAATGTGAATATTGTCACAAAAATATGTCTGTTACTTCGCAGAAAAGTAGTACGATATTACTGGTCTCGAGAACTGGGGTTGGAGTGCCGTAATGGTCACGTAAATAAAGAACCATTACACTGTGAAGTCGAGTGACGTTCTTCCACAACAGAGCTAATATGGCAGACTCTTGTGTTGTGCTTCTTGAGTACAACTGAGCGGAACTAACGTGTCGATTTCTGCCGTGCGACGTTGCTCTCCTATTACGTGTCATTATGCCTCTGTAGTATCTAGTGGTCCTGTTATCTCTACGAGGGTGTTCGCGCCTGCAGGGTGGCGCAGTACACAGGGAAGCACCGAGCTCTTTAAGATAATGTTGACATCGCTGCTAGGCGAGGGCAGTTGACAGTTGGGACGGCGCTGCGGCTGGGCGCGGCCCGCGGCTCTGGCCCGGCGGCCGGTGTCCTTGGCTCGTGCCCAGCGCCGGGTCGCCGGCCGTCGTCTTTTTGGTTGGAACAGGTTAGGGGTCGGCCCGGACGCCGGCTGTGGCCCCAGCTCCGGCACTCCCGTCCTGCCGTTCTGCCTGCCTCGGTCCTCTACTGGCTGCAGTCCAGCCGCGACCGCCTACCGTGCATATAAAGCACCGGCCATTACGCGGTGAGCCCACTTCTGCTATTCCCCGTTTGTTTCCTATCATAGAGGGAACTTCTCATCAGTATTCTTCTTTAATATTTTATTTCCGATGACTCCTGCCATCCCACGCCAGTTTACACTGTCGGAAACATTCTCATTGAAGTTGCAGCATTAGAAAATTGCAGCGAAATGCAGGAAGATCTGCATCGGATAGGTAGTTGGTGCAGGGAGCGGCAACTGACCCTTAACATAGACAAATGTAATGTATTGTGAATACATAGAAAGAAGGATCCCTTACTGTATGATTATATGATAGCGGAACAAACACTGGTAGCAGTTACTTCTGTAAAATATCTGGGAGTATGCGTACGGAACGATTTGAAGTGGAATGATCATATAAAGTTAATTGTTGGTAAGGCGGGTACCAGGTTGAGATTCATTGGGAGAGTCCTTAGAAAATGTAGTCCATCAACAAAGGAGGTGGCTTACAAAACACTCGTTCGACCTATACTTGAGTATTGCTCATCAGTGTGGGATCGGTACCAGGTCGGGTTGACATAGCATATAGAGAACATCCAAAGAAGAGCGGCGCGTTTCGTCATAGGGTTATTTGGTAAGCGTGATAGCGTTACGGAGATGTTTAGCAAACTTAAGTGGCAGACTCTGCAAGAGAGGCGCTCTGAATCGCGGTGTAGCTTGCTGTCCAGGTTTCGAGAGGGTGCGTTTCTGGATGAGGTATCGAATATATTGCTTCCCCCTACTTACACCTCAGGAGGAGATCATGAACGTAAAATTAGAGAGATTCGAGCGCACACGGAGGCTTTCCGGCAGTCGTTCTTCCAGCGAACCATACGCGACTGGAACAGGGAAGGGAGGTAATGACAGTGGCACGTAAAGCGCCCTCCGCCGCACACTGTTGGTTGGCTTGCAAGTATAAATGTAGATGTACTTACGTAACTATCACACTGTGGGTTTCGAGATGCTCACTGGCGGCTTACAGAAGTACACTGAGGTGATAAAAGTCATGGGATACCTCCCAGTATCTTGTGAGACCTCCTATTGCCTGGCGTAGTGCAGCAACTAGAAGTGACACGAACTCAAAAAGTCGTTCGATGTTTCTTGCAGAAATATTGAGCCATGCTGCCTCTGTATCCGCCGTTGCGAAAGTGTTGCCGGTGCAGGATTTTGTGCACGAACTGACCTATCGATTACGTCCCATAAATGTTCGATGGGATTCATGTCGAGCAATTTGGGTGGCCAGATCATTCGCGTAAATTGTGCAGAATGTTCCTCAAATCAGTCGCGAACAATGGTAGACTGGTGACATGGCATCCACAAAAATGAAGACCATTAATGGCTGAAAATGGTCTCCAAATAGCCGAACACAGCCTTCTCCAGTCAATAATTGGTTCAGTTGGACCAGAGGAGCCAGTCCATTCCAAGTAAACACAGCCACGCCGTTAAAGAGTTTTCACCAGCATTTGTAGTACCACGCTGACAACTTGGGTCCAAGCTTCGAGGGGTCTGCGCCACACTCGACCCTACCATCTTGTGTTACAAATTGAAATCGGGACCCATTTGATGAGGCCACAGATTTCGAGTAGTCTTTGTCCAATCGCTATGGTCACAAGCCCAGCAGAGCCACTGCAGGCAGTGTCGTGCTGTTGGCAAAGGCACTCTGTCGGTCGTCTGCTGCCATAGTCCATTAAAGCCAAATTTCGCCGCAGTTTATCAACGGATACGTTCGTCGTACGTCCCACGTTGAGCCCTGCGGTTATTTCGTGCAGTGTTGCTTGTCTGTTAGCACTGACGCTGCTGCTCTAGGTCGTTAAGTGTAGGTCGTCGGCCACTGCGTTGCCCGCGGTGAGAGGTAGTGCTTGAAATTTGGTGTTCTCGGCACATTCTTGACACCGTGGATCTACGAATATTGAATTCCCTAATGATTTCCGAAATTTCCCATTCGTTTAGCTCTCTCTAGAATTGCACCTTCAGTCTATTAATACCCGTTGTGCGGCCGTGATCTGGTTGTAAACCTTTTCACATCTATCATCTCAGTATGAATAAGTGCTCCGCCAATGCAATGCCCATTTGTATCTTGCGTACGATGTACTACAGCAACCTCCATATGTTTATTTTGCTATACCATGACTTATGTCATCCCAGTGTAGCTCATGGAAGAAAATGTATTTGACCAACGAATTACTAATCCGTTGCGTACCTTGCACTGAATAAGCACTCCATGGAGTGCGATTTGATAGGTATTACGTCAGCCTTTGTGTGGAATTGACCACTAGATGTCACGTTTATTGTGTAGCACATAGACAAGCAGCAACGGCTGAATGGGTTGATCAGGAGAGCTCAGTGACTCCAAACACTAACTAGTCTCTGGAAGTCACCAGAGTGAAAAGTGCATTAGTGACAATTCAACCCTTCGAAGTTGTCCACGTCGACTGCTGGTGATGTCATTGTGAATTGGAAACCCGAAGGGAAAGCACAGCTAAACCACTACGAGACTGAATTGGTAGAACCTGAGGCGATACAGTCTTTCAACAAAGGAAATAGCTTACAATACGTTAGTTCGTCCAGTCTTAGAGTATTGTTCGTCTGTAAGGGACCCTTACCAGTAGGGTATGATTCAAGACATTGAGAAGGTCAAAAGAAGAGCGGAAAGATTCGCGACTGGCACATTTAGCCATCGCGAGAGCGGTACAAATCTCATAGAAAGTTTGAAGTGGGAGACACTCGCAGATAGACGCCACGGTAAGCCGAAGGGGCTGCTCACTAAATTCCGAAATTCTATCTTCGCCGAGGATGTAGAGCATATATTATCACCACCAATTTTCAAATCACCCAATGATCACCATTCAAAGATAAGGGAAATAAGAGCTCGTACTGAGGCGTTCAGACAGTCGTTTTTCCCTCGCTCGTTCTGCGAGTGGAACAGATGGAGGAAAATATGACGCGAATTGTGCTCTCCGCCACACACTGCTTGGTGGCTTGTGGAGTATATGTATGTAAATGTAGATGTACTGATGGACAGTGACCGTCGAGTATTGCAGAGGGCACCTATAAAAAAATTCCATAAAATCAGCGAGACAAATAACTTGTGAGTTCTAAAGAGCTACAAGCAGTACAGGTAGCAGAATGATTGTGCATAGGAAGTTAAAAAAGCATGGGACACAAAGGTCGAGGAGCTTTTCATAAGCCTCAAATTTCTGTAGTCAATGCTAAATGACGCTTGAATTGGTGTAAAGATTAACAGTGGATGATTGGAAATGAGAGATTTAGCGTGATGAATCACATTGCGGCAATTCGATGGAGGGTTTGGGTTTAGCAAATGTTTGTAGCATTACTTGCCATGATGTGCAATGCCAACAGTGAAGTATGGAGGAGGTGGTGTTACGGTAAGGCTGTGGTCCTCTTACTGTGCTTAAGAAAACCGTGTGACAGCATGGCAACGCACTCTATCATGAAGCAGCATCTGTGATGCAGTGGTTTACGGACAGTAGCATTCCTTTAGTGGACTGCCCTGTAAGGGTCGCGACCTAAGTCCAGTGGAGCGCCTGTGGGATAAATTAGAACCTCGAGTTCGCCCCAGGTTCCAGTGTCCAACACGACTACCTTGTCTGTTTTCGGTTGTTGAGGAAGAATGGACTGCCATTTCTCAACAGATACCTAATTGAAGATGTCCCCAGCAGAGTTCAAGACGACATAAAGGCGAAAGGTGGTCACAACTTGTGTTAATGTCCACTAGTAGGTGTACATATACTTATGATCAGATAATGTAGGTATCCCGAGATGGAATAGGCAACAGCTAATCAAGATTCACTACTCCAGGGTTTTGAGCGGATAGAAGCCACCGGGATTCTCTCAACGACGTTGCATAGAAGGCTGTGAGGAGTTAAGAACATGTCTGCAAACTAGTTACACTATTCACCATACCTGCGTCGTATCAAATAACAACAGCAGCTGCAGTTAAGTCTTGCCAACAGCTGCTTCTGCTTCAGAGGATTTCCCTAGATAGATTAGTGTCAGTTTTGCGATGGCTCCTTTGAAAAGGGCGCAACCTATTTCGTCTACCGTCCTCGCCTTGCCTAAGGACTCCCCTCCCTCTGCTGTTGAAACGACTCCACTCAGTCAGTTTCATATGTGCTAACTGTTATTTGACACTGGCTGATAACTTCCTCCGAGCGGTTCTAGGCGCTACAGTCTGGAATATCGCCTTCGTTAAACTCAGTAAAAACTTTTCTAGATGGACGCGAGTGACTCCCATCTAGAAAAGTTATTACTGAGTTTAACGAAGGCGATATTGGCCTGATATATTCGACGATGCCATTTGGCTACACTGACTAAAGGATCCTTCTAAGAAATACCAAATTAAGATAATCTGAAGATGCCTAAATAAGGCGAAACCCGTAGTTGAAAAATAAAAAAAAAATAAAATTGCAACCAAGATGTTTTTAACCAATACTAAAATGTATCGTTACTTTTTCGTCCTTTGTTTTATCAAAAACATACGAAAAAATTCATTAACTGTATAGTTTACTTCTTTCTCCGTTTTTTTCATTTTCGTGTGTAAGGTAGAAACCGTTATCCTGTCTAAATCTCCAGTAATAATTATACAATACATTAATATTTTTCGTGATTATCGTACCATAATGAAATGCTGTCTTGATTCAGTTTTCGTGATGAGGTAAGAAAACTCCCTGATACATGATCGAAAAGTAATGGCTCCTGGAACCAGCAGTGAAGCACGGATGCATCGCCTACTGCTGTCGAACTCTTACGTCAGTGCGTTATTAATGGAACGTCAGGAGCAGGGAGCGAGAAGGCTAATGTTTTCGTTTATCGCAGGCAGCACGGCGAAAGCAGGTATGAAATATGTCTTGCAAAGGCAGTCGGACTGCTGCGTCTGCTACCGCAAGTCAGGAACAGCGCGGAAAAAAATAACGAATCCAATTAATCTTTCGCCAGCAAACGCTACTGCTGATTGAGGGGTCCGGTAAGAGGCGGCAGCGAACGATGCGGGGAGCCGCAAGCTGGGGATTCTCCGCGAGCCAGGGGGTGCAGCGGGATGGAGGAGGGTCGCGCGCCGTTCTGTTTTACGCGTTCCCAATTAAAGGGTTCGCTGTAGCGCGGGCCGCACGCCCGTTGCCGTATCGGAGGAAAAATGTACGTACAATCGCAGACGCACGTCAAAATAACGGAAGCTATCAAACGCAGGGTATTTCCTTTGGGCGGTGCCCGGCGCCGGGGTGCAGGAGCGGACCCGCAGAGGGGTGGCCGCCTGCCAGAGGGGTGGCAGGCCGCGAAGAGGGCGCCTCCGACAGCAGCCCTTCAAACACCGGCTGCCAGGCAGCGCCGCGGCCAAAAATGTGCGAATTGCGCTTCGTGCGCCTCGAATAAAAGGGCGCGCACACCTCTGCTCTCTGGCTGCTCCGTCTTTCGTGTTCACTCAACCGCGAGCCCGAAAGCCCGCAGACTGCGCTCTTCATTTCATCACAAACGGCAGTGATACGAACGCGAGTGTCAGAAAGAAGTAGTCCGAAGGTCTGCAAAACAAACATCCTTATGTTTTACTGTTGCGCAAAGCCCTGTCAACACTGAGGGTAGTAGTGTACTTCTCACTCAAAAACATTACTTCAGATAAAAAAGAAATGAGATTGTTAAGCAGCGCGGGACTAACCGAGCGGTCTCGGGTGCTGCAATCATGGACTGTGCGGCTGAGGTTCGAGTCCTCCCTTGGGCATGAGTGTCTATGTTTGTCCTTAGGATCATTTAGGTTAAGTAGTGTGTAAGCTTAGGGACTGGTGAACTTAGCAGTTAAGTCCCATAAGATATCACACACACACACACACACACTTGAGATTGTTAAGTACGAAAATCAAGGAAGTGCGATACATGTTAAAAGCTGACCAGGTGTAAGGAGGACTCGCCCACTGAAGATTCCGTACAAACTTCATTACGGGTATAGACAGTTCTCCCGTTCCAGGAATCAAGTACCTCGACGAGTTTTGCCTGTTATGACGTTGGTGTTGGAAGATATCGGTCCCAGGGATTCCAAGACTTTAGAGAATGTTTCAAATTATAGTTTGAAGTCGGGTAACAAATGACAAGAGAAATATTTTTGTATGGTATGATTACAAATTAACATAACCGGATTTTTCCTTAGTTGTGCTGTGAAATCTTTCTTGTAGGAATATTTCATGATTCTACACCAACGGGAGCACCCTACAAGTTTTGATGGTTAACCTTGTGAGTGTATGTGACATAAATGGCCCTATCATTTGGCTGCAATGATTTAGAAGCTTACATTTATTACACCACCGAGTGACTATATACCTTAGTCTCTCTATAAACTCCGTCAGAATAGACCTCGGAAGGTCCAACGGTATTGACCGACCGACGCTTCACTCTCAGATGCAGATAAGGAGGGGCGCATGTGGTCAGCATACTGCTCTCCCAGGCGTTGTCAGTTTCCGTGACCTGAGGCGCTACTTCTCAGTCAGGTAGCTCCTCGTTGTGTCTCACAAGGTGTAAGTAGGCTGTTTAGGTTTTTTTATTGGTAACGCCGCCGCCACGTAGCGCTCTGTATAAAAATCACTGGCTCTTCAATGGTGATTGTGCGCCTGCACAGTCAAACAGATGGCTGCTGGCCATCTCTACAAGGGCTGCAGTGGGTCTGCACCTCGGGTGGCCCACCAATACCATAATCTCTACAAGGACTGAAGTGGGTCTACACCTTTGATGACTCACCAATACCATTATTTCTACAAGGACTGCAGTGGGTCTGCACCTCTGGTGGCCCACCAATAGTAATCTCTACCAGGACTACAGTGGGTCTGCTCTGTGATGACCTACCTACCGATAGTCTTCAACGTCGACTGACTCTGCTGTGGCCCATTACCTGTCTGCATGTCAAGAGTCAGCACTGTCTTTCCGTTAGAAGGACAACACTACTTCTTCAAGACTGCATGGAAATCCACTACTTCCGTGTGCATTTTCTTTTATTGCTCAGTCTTTGAGAAAAACACTACTATTTTACTGTGATGAATGATCAGGACTGTCTATATGGACTGTGAGAGAATTTTAGCTTCTGACCAACATTGTATCAATAAGTGTGTGCATTTGATATCTTTGTTATAGTAATTCTGAAAAATTTTATCAAATAATTATTGGCCACTGCCCAAAACAATTTGTAAAATTTTTTTGTGGGGAGCATAGGGGCTATGTAAGTAGGCTGTTTAGGTTTTTTTATTGGTAACGCCGCCGCCACATAGCGCTCTGTATAAAAATCACTGGCTGTGCCGTGTGCAGTCTGTGGCTGGTTTGCATTGTTGTCTGCCATTGTAGTGTTGGGCAGCGGCAGCTGGATGCTAACAGCGCGTAGCGTTGCGCAGTTGGAGGTGAGCCGCCAGCAGTGGTGGACGTGGGTAGAGAGATGGCGGAGTTTTGAAATTTGTAAGAATTGGTGTCATGAAGTGATATATATATAATGACTATTAAGGTAAATACATTTTTTGTTCTCTATTAAAATCTTTCATTTGCTAACTATGCCTGTCAGTAGTTAGTGCCTTCAGTGGTTTGAATCTTTTATTTAGCTGGCAGTAGTGGCGCTCGCTGTATTGCAGTAGCTTGAGTAACGAAGATTTTTGTGAGGTAAGTGATTTGTGAAACGTATAGATTAATGTTAGTCAGGGCCATCCTTTCGTAGGGATTTTTGAAAGTCAGATTGCGTTGCGGTAAAAACTATTGTGTGTCAGTTTAAGCACAGTCGTGTATAAATTTTTCTAAGGGGACGTTTCATATACGTTTCAAAGGGCTGAGTGCACATCGCTTGCCACCAGCGTTCGGCAGCGCGGACGGTCACCCATCCGAGTGCAAGCCAAACCCGACAGCGCTTATCTTCGGTGATCTGACGGCAGCCGGTGGTACCACTGTGGAAAGGCCGTTGGCATACAGTTCTTAGTACGGGACATATATTTCGACTATATACGTCTACTTGTTCCTGAGAAAACGGGGGCTTAAAAGACGCACGGACAGATAGACGCACAGATAGATAACAAATGACAATCTTTTTCGTGTGATATAATTACAAATTCACGATTTGAGGATTTTTTCCTTTACTTGTACAGTGAAACCTTGTTTATTCTTGAATTTCATGATTTTAGACCAAAGGGAAAGAGAAGTACGCTACAGTTTTTTATGAGTGAGTTTGCGAGTATTAGAATATGTCTATGGCCGTATCTTTTGATTTCACAGATATAGAATCATCTTTTTTTTATTTTTTGCACAGGCAAGGGACCGTTGACCTTAACATGTGCCGTAAATTTCAACGTGATACCCATTCCTGAGAAAAAGCGGACGGATAGACAGACGGAGAACAAAGTGATATTATAAGAGTTCCGTTTTTACCGGTTGAGGTACGGAACAATAAAAATAACAACTCACTGTAAAGAATTAGTCGCCTCTTAAAACACCATAATGTTCACTTTTGAGCGCTGTAGATGGTGGAGAAGTAGGATTGGGGGGGGGGGGGGGGAGTGGAGGTGGAGCGGCATAAGCTCCCTCCACAGCCGATGTAAGTCACTCATTACTGTAGGATGTGTGGGATGTACTTGCCAGTAGGTTGTACCGGGTTAGCGCATAAGATGGGTCTTTGTGAGAACATGAGAGAATGACAGAAATGAACTACAATGTTCGTCTGTGTAAGTGACCACATCTTGAGTGAAGTTGCGGGTTTAGTTGGCGTATCAGCAGGGACTGTCCACCATGTCTGCAGCAAATGGTGTACCACTCGCACGCATGTAACACGGTGCAAGAATAGTAGCTGTAAAAAGATCCTAACCGACAGGGACAGGAGACGAACTTACGCCTTGTCAAGGGCAGTCGGTTCCATTCCCGCTAGGAACTGCTGCCTTCACTAAATGAAGGACCATGTCAATGAGTGTCCGAGTGATCGCTGTGATGGGAACTGTATGCAATGGAAATTAGGGAGTCCGGCTATGGCAAAAGGCCGTTGCTTACGGCAATGCAAAATGCTGCACGTCTTCCTTGGGCCAAACAACACAGGAACTGGACGACACTGGCTGACTAGAGGCATGTAGTGTGGTCCGAAGAGTTGCGATTACGCCTCTGTTCAAATGACGCGGGGCGTCGAAATCACCGACGACCCCACGAAGCGCTTGCTGTGTATAATGAGGATGCAGTTCATGCCGGAGGTGATTCTGTGACAGAGGCAAAGCAACTGTTCGACGATGTTGGCACGAATGGGTGCACCATAGCGTCAAGAAGGAAGCGGTTGGCCTAGAGAGACGACGGAATGTGAGGGCCGAGCCCCGTATTCATCAATATCATCGATCCGACATGCAACTGGAGCTTCAGTGACCAAGGATCATTAGTAGGCGGCCCACAGAAAGGGGGGTGAGCTCACTGCACCCCTTGCACCGACTACCGTTGACCTCTGTACTCGAACAAGCCCGTTTGCAGTGGTGTCGGACACATTCGGCTTGGGATCTCATTGACTGTGTAGAACTGTCTTCAGCGATGAGTCCCACTTCGAAATGAGCCCCAATGACCAGTGAAGACGTGTCTAGAAAAGTCCTGGACCGTGGGATGCCAACATGAGTGTCGCCCGCCATACGGGCCCGCAGCCGTCTGTTCGACGTTGTTGCGCTACCGGACGTACAGCTAGTTTTCCTTTTATTTTTACTGTATGCTCTGTTTATCGACTTCTTCTTATCTGTTTTCTGCCTTAGCAATTCTATCTACAGAGTAGAAATATTAAGCTCCCTGTCCATATCAAAGGAACCTATCCCTCTAATGAAACCTTCTGGTTTCCTTTTCCTGAAAGCAAATTCTGCTATTCAGCCTCTATCACTATTGCTCGTTTTCCTGGGTGTAGTAACACCATGTTCGACGAACTGAAATTAGTAATATTATTCTCATTCAGAATACTGTGAGCCGTGTGTGTCTCGTGTTCTTGCCATCTCTCATTTTACATCCTGTTTTCTTTTTCGCTTTTTTCTTTTTTTACCATACTGTCACCTCGTTATGTTAGTTTCAATTTCTGTGGCACTGAGTTGCTACTTTGCCTCCCCGTGAGCGGCAGCAGGGGCGCTTATCGATATAAGCCCTGGAGCCCTGGCGGATTGTCTTTGCTGACTGCTATTACTTTCCGGTTGTCGTGTGTTCGGAGTTAGTTCGGATCTGCCAGTGAGTTGGGAGGCGCTAGCAGTGCAGTTCGGACCTGACAGTGTTTGACTTAGGACGCGGCGGGACTTCAGTCGGGGCGCAGCTGCACTGAGGTCCGGACAGCCATGACTCGCCCTTCGGTTGCCGATACATATCACTTGAGTGCGGACCACCTTGGCTGGTCATCGGTCGGTCGTCTTGTCGAACGACGTGTATGTTGGCCGGCGATCGCTTATGGGTTGCCTGCGTGTGCCGACTCGTGATTCGTCCTTGTTGTTGCACAGTCGCTGCCGTTAGTATTGTCTAGTCCTTCGTGCAAGTGTTCGTGAAACTGTGTGTAGCTTGTGATGTCGACTGCTCAGCATTTCAATGCTGTCTCCGTGCTGGTGTGTGGCAGTCGGTCGGTTGGCGTGGATCAGTCAGGAAATCTCCTCGCGGCGCCGTGGGCCGGACCCGCTGGCGGTCTCTACGCCGTGTCGGAGTGTTTGGGAGCTGTGCCGATTGCTACGAGATTCGTGGCTCACCGACCCAGGACATCAAAGTTGAGTGGTGATTTAATTACCGAGGCCAGTCTGTTCACATTGTGCCGTTTGTTTTCATGGTTGGCTGTTGGGGGTATTCCCGTGAGCAGCAGCGAGTATTCGAGTTGGCGAAAGTTTGGCCACCATCTGGTGGAGTTTAACTCTATTTTGGTTATTTGAAGTCCAAGTGCACCAGCGGAATTTTCTGCCTTGTGGCCGTTAGTGTTCCGGTCATCTGTCCTGGACGCTGACGTAAAATTCAAGCAGTGTCATTTCCTCACCATGTTGTCGCTGTCAACCACGTGTGTGTAGTTTTGACAGCTTATGCATACTTGGTTGTGGACGGCTACGCCTTTTACGTTTTGGCTTTGGAGTTCCTGGTCAGGTGGAAAGCCAGTCGTCTTGTCGGTAGGTCCGTTGATTGTCACTTGGTTGGGTTGCCGGCGGATCGGATATAGTTGGGCCGACTACCTGTCTCCCCTAAGAGAACGTTAATATTTCAAGTGCAGACAGACTTCCGGAAACTTCTGAGCGCCTCTGACTGTACTGTGTTTTCTTATTGGTGTTTGATTGTGTAATGGCTCACAGGCGATGGTTTCAATTTGTATGCTTTAAGTTGGGTTTTAAATAATGGGCCTTCAGCCATTTTAAAATTGAAAGTTCCTTACTTGTAAAGTCTTGCATTGTTTGGACCTTCAGCTTCCTTTTTAAAAATTATTTAAGGATAAAGCTTTGGGCCTTCTGGCTTTCAAAATTTATTGTAGTTGTGTTTTTAAATCATGGGCCTTCAGCCGTTTTAAAATTAAGATTCCTTACTTGCCAAGTCTTAGAATGTTTGGGCAACTAAATAAAGTTATATGTATTCGAGTGTAGCTGACAGCCTCTCATTTTTGGCCCCTTTCCACAATTCCAACTACCTGTTCTATTTTGCGGATTTAACCGGGCGTTTCATACTGTAATGAGTATTTACTTTGATACTAATAATAAGCAGTTATTGTAACACATCAGCACATTATATGTCTAGCAAGGATGTTTCGAAAGTGATAAGCTATATCTTGTCAACGTTTGAGATTTGTTGTTTCTAATCAGATCAAGGTGGCGCGGGGGGGGGGGGGGGGGGGTGTAAAGGCGATAATAAGATCGCGTGAAATAAATAAATTCATTAGCAACAAGTTTATGTAACGGATGCAATGAACAATAAAGATAAGGAAGAAATTATCTCGTTATTGTACAAAAATAAGCATATGGTTAAACGTGCAACTGATTCCTAAGGATATTAGGATAAACAACGCGGCGCCGACGCAACGAACAAAAGGCCACAATGTACTGTGGGTGAATACAGAATGAAGACTCTGCACCTAAATCATGTTGTATGAAGCCTCAGAACAAAGCGAAATAAAAATGTAGTTTTCTGCCGGTTAAAAAATGGCATTTCGCTTAACCGAAACTAAAACTCCCCTTGTAATATGAAACGCAGCACACAGGAGCGCTTCGCGAAATTTAGTCCGGTGGATTAATCCGCGACTTCCGCTGTTCCGAAACGTAAAATTGTTAAAGGAGAACCTTCCGCCGGAAATGCCGTTCAAATACACGTTTCATATTGATTCATAACTTTCAAATCGCACTCGGTGAAGTAATTAGAGCAAAATGAGGAACGGGATGTTTTGAAACGATGTCTGATATTTGGTATAATTACCTTATATTGCCTTGAGCTGGCCGGTTTTTATTTCCGTAAATGTTCGTTTCAGTTTGCTGTCAGAGGCGAAAAATACACACCATGATCTGTTAATTCGCGTCGAAAACATTGTACCGCCTGAAAAAAACTGCCGGAAGACCCGCCGTAAATGTTTATTCTGATCTGACAGTAATTGATTTTAAATGATCGACAAGTGAAGAGGTGCAGGAGGATATTAATTTTTCGGTTGCGTCCGGATTCATTTCACAACATTTTAACGAACTCTGAGCATACATTGTTGGTCTTTCATTTGTTTGTCTTCACTAGTTCGCTGTGCGCTCAATAACTCTCGTGACGAGAATGCACATAACTAGGTAGGCGGACAACAATGTTTGTTATAATTTTGCAATATTATTCCACTGTATTTAAGTGAAAATTTCTGCAGTGAACGACTCTGTTTTACAGTCTGAAACATTTTGAGGAGTTTGAAATGATTTCAGTTTAGTAAAATATCGCCTCCATTGACAAAAAACGATGAATACGTGAATCCAGTTAAAGTAAAATCATTGCGGAGAATACATAAATCTATTTCTTGTTTTATAATATTTTAAATCGGGGTGGTTCAACGTTTAATGAATAATAAATGTATAATATAATCGCCTGGTTTTGAACTGCCGCCCGTCGCAGATGCCTCGCAAATTTAAACAGAGTTGGCTTGTAGATAGTCACTTCGATAAGTGGGGTTGAACAAAGTAACACAGAGTATATGAAAATTCTTGACAGTAATCTTAGAGAACGTGGCCGTCAGTTTCTAACCTGCCTCCAAAACTTTTAGCAACATACAAACCGCTGTATGGGTTTTAATTCAACGCCTGCGTCTCGCTGTGGATGACTGATTATTCTATTACCAAAACTTGTGCTGTGCCTTCAACATCTGTAATAGAAAATGATGTGCATATGAACTGCCACAGGTCATGCATTATTTATTTGGTCTGCGCCGAGTGGCCGCGCGGTTAGAGGCGCCATGCACGGATTGCGCGGCTCCTCCCGTCGGAGGTTCGAGTCCACCCTCGGGCATGGGTGTGTGCGTTGTTCTTCGCATAAGTTTGTTTAAGTAGTGTGTCAGTCTAGGGACCGATGACCTCAACAGTTCGTTCCCTTAGGAATCCACATATATTTGAACATTTTTGATTTATTTGATTAGTTTCAACAGCACATGTGATGCGACCATCCACAAATATTTATTGTTCTGATACCTTTCTGTCGCTTGAAGGGAATGCCTACATTTTTTGTGATTAATGAAAAGTTCCCTAAGAAGCCAGCAACACCCCAGAATAATATACAGGGTCTGAGATACCACAAATTCTACTATCAAGTCAAGATGGAATTTCAGGAAAGCTAACTGGGATTAGCATACTCAGGATGTTGACAGTAGCTAACATGGATACCCCAAAAACAGCCTAACGCAAATACCGCAAGAGCTTACGAAAAATCACATCCCTTGCTAGGATAACACAACAGAAAACATGTATGCCAGATACCAACAAACTGAAGACCCTGTTACTGGGAAACAATACTAGCACAGCTAAACGAAGAGAGGCAGCAGATATAGATGGAGTTGACTTCCTGTTTAAATTTAACTTATTCACGCAGAAAGTCACGGATGTTATTAAGGAAACTTGACTGCAACCAGTGTCTGAAATCAGCAGTCAAAGATAACGCTATCAGAAGTGACTTCACGCATGAGGTCCCTGTGGAGTGTAGACTCAACCACCAAAGAAAAAATAAAGGACGAACTGAAAAAAAAATCAGTAACTACCTTATGATAACACCACCTTAGCAAAATCATTTACTGAAAGAGCTGTATATGAGGCTATTAAAACATTAAAAACGAGGAAAGCAAAAGGACTGGATGGAATATTTTTTGAATTCATGAAACATATTGGAGAACATAGAAGAACTTGGCTGAAGAGGTTCTGCTCTCATATACTCGAAACCGGAAAAGCACCTCAACAGTTAAAGACTGCACCTATGGGAGCACTACCAGTTCTCAAATACGGAAAGACAGTATACAACCCCACAAGTTACCGCCCATCTGCACAGCTGAGCGTGTACTTCAAACTACTGGAACGACTCATCCTCAACATAATTAAATGAATAATATATAACTCCAACATATGAGGCTGGATTCAGAAAGCAGCGGAGCTGCTGTGAACAGTTTTTAGCCTTGACATCTTATATTGTGGCTGGAATCCAGAAGAAACTAAAAACAACGGTGGCATCAGTTGATCTGTCCGCAGAATATGATACTGTGTCGTTAGATGGTCTACTGCTGAAGCTAAAAAAAGCGTTTCCCAAGTAGGAAAGTGACGACACTTGTGGAGAAGATGTTAACCAACTGTTACTTCAAGGTTAACGTTGCACAGAAACAGTCATTAACCATAAAAAATGAGTTTCTCCAGGAATTGATCTTAATACCCTTGCTCTTAACCCTGTACACCAGTGACTTGCCAACCACTACTAGGAAAACGTTTTTCTTTGCCGATGACCTTCGTATACCCATACAAACCAGCACACTTGAGGGAGAAGATAATATTGTCTATAGACATAGAAAGTCCCAACACATACTACAAAGCCTGGAGACTCCAACCAAAAGCAACCAAGGCATAAATCTGTGGATTCGGTGTGAACTTCTGACAACAGAGGATTAGACTAAATTTCCAGCCTAAACAGCTTGGTGTCACACTGAAGCGGTCTTTAACTCATAAAAAAGAGCTGGAAAACACCAGGAAAAAGATAAAGATCCCTAATAACATCCCTAATAACATCCATTCAACTCACTGCAGCTTTGACACTAGTATATCGAATAGATGAATGCTGAGCCCCAACATGACAACACAATGCTCAAACAAGGATCCTAGCCACCCGTCTGATTGGATCAATGAGAATTATTACGGGTGCACTAAAAGCCACACCGAACCCTTGACTGCACACCAACAATAATATTCCATTGCCTGAACTGAAACGCCAAGAATCAACCAATCGATAATGGAGGAAGCTGCATCACCCAACTACCACCAACACCTTACAGTTTATACAGTATTAAATCAAGCTCCTCCAGATCGCTTGATATTACATACTCCTCTGTCGCATAAAGGCAGAAACAACAAGAATTTTGGAATTAAAAAAGAGTGGGGCAAGAGACGAAATGCTGCAATGATAAAACATCGAGGTACTCGAGATACCTTCTGCCAGCCTAGCAGGATTTGATCTGGAGTGAAGCGATCGAACAGGACTGAACAGTGTAACACCCGATGACGCCCGGTGCAATGCTATGAATCAGAGCTGAAGACTCAGAAACCCTACAGCCTGCTATTGTGGAGCCCAAGAAAAAATCAGTTGAGCATATTGTCAGAAAAAACATCCAGCATCCAGCATCAGACTTTACTAATGCTGCTCCCTCTGCTATCAGTTGGCTTAATTCACAAGGTACTGAACTCTGATAACATATATATTTTGCTTAAGAGTTCTAATTTTATAGTCGAAATGTTCCCTGGTTAATATTATTTAATTATCAGTTTTTCAGGATTTAAACATGTTAGCTTTGTGCCTAAAGGTGTAATTGCAAACTCTATGACTCTCTTAATTTTTGCTGTTGTAGCTATATGGTAACTAAACTAATCAAGATTGAAATGGAGATAATCTGTGTATATACAGAAAGAAAAATAGGTTTCTAATTAGAAAACTCTCTATGTCATTTATCGTATTCTTCACGTTATTCACTCTATAATTTAAACTTGGTATGTGAAAATATGTATTTTGATAAATTTTTGTAACTTCGTTCCTGAACATCCGCTAAAATGTTGTATAACGTTAAAATCTTAGAAACTAATGAATAAAAAAATGTACTTGTGATTACTGTGGTAAGTCTCTGGGGAAACTTAAACGATACGGAAGTCAACGTGACCGACACAATGTGACATCTTGTACAATGACACAACTATACCATGCCTTGCTTTGATATACACAAAATTACACGCAGTTAGTCACAGGAAATCTGAACTGATGCTGTAAACGAAAAATTAATGCTCGCATATGTTGTGAATGCGTCAACAGTAAATTCAGTTGCGTGGTTTCATGGCAGGAAAGAAAATCAATACACAGAGGTTTGGAGCAATAAGTGGACAAGAGAGAAAAAATTTGCCACTAGGAAAAACCGAAACCTGCAACAATTTCGGAAACTGTTCGGTATACGACATATGTGCACATTAATTGTTTCTTTACAGTATCAGTTCTCCAAATAATAACATCAAAAAACTCTTGCTGGTAAAAACGCAGATAAAAAAAGAAGACAAGGGATGGGTCTATGTGCTTGCATGTATGTGTTAAAAACGAGGTCACAATGGTATGTGCAGGGGGGACAGTTGATGCGTTGCTACAACTACACTACACACGTAAATGACGGCTTACGGAACACACATGTAGGTAAACCAAGTAACAGGAAACACTACATTGTTTCAGCGGTGCCGTCGCCTTTCGACGCAACCCGCGAGGATGGCCGCTCTAGAGCAGCCGTGGGGAACCCCCGAGCAATGCTGCCGACTCGACGCTGCGCTGTGATTGGAGGGCGGTGGGTGCCTGGACGCGCTAGGGTGGGTAGGGGTGGGGGGCGGGTGGGGAGCGCCGTCCCCCGCGGGCCTCCTGACAGTTGACGAACGCACCGCGCCGCGACAGTGGCTGCGGCTGCGACTGCGGCAGCGCCGCGGGGGTGTGCCCGCGCCCGTGTCAACTGTCAGCTCGCGCCCGCGGCAAATGAGTCGCCGAAAGCCCGAGGGTGCTCCCTTGCTCTCTCTCCTTTTTCTTCTCGTCCTTTTGTGAGTGTTAAATCAAAGTAAAAATAAAAAGTCGGTTTACAATTGTTTCTCCCAATACAACAAGAGCACCTCGAGCCAGTCAGCGTGCGAGCGATGTTTTTTCGGTATACCACAACAGGTTGGACGATCACCCGTCTCATCTCCGATCTCTGTCTCTCCGTCCCACATGTATAAAAGACAAGTAAAAATGTACAAAAGCAAACAGAACAACCATGCATGGTTCATAAACAAAAGACGTGGTCTACCGTCCTACCCTGCAGATATTAACGTCATGGGAAGTTAAAACGGAATCGCAGTCTGGAACACAATTTTGTTCTATCCGAAAGTTATATTACACCATGAACTTCTCTAAAAAGTAGTAATGCCGTTCTAGCGCTATGTCCTAATCTGTGGCTAAGCAACTCTACAAGGACTGTTAGTATAGAAGGGCTTCTGTGGAGCAACAAAAAGGAGTGAGGTATTGACAGATTGACCCTGAGGAGTGTTTGGTGTAACACTTAGTCAGTGTTTCAGTCGCAGCCAGGCACGCCGGAATTGAAATGTTGTAATTGTGAGAATTAGAAAACAAAATACGAAAACAGTAAGAAAATATGTATTTCCAAGTTTAACAAGCCCATTTTCTGGAAGTAAAAGACTCTATCCTCGATCTAAATAGCTGTTAAATCAGTAACAGGGAATGATACGCAAAATAATGCTCTGACAGCCAAAAACTCAATGGAAAGGCTTCAAAGCACCTTACCTAAATTAGCAAAGAGCCGAGAAAAAAAGAAGAAGAAAGGAAAATTAGAGTTTAACATTCCATCGATGACAGTGTCACAGGAGATGGTGCATCACTAGCTCTGATTGAGGAGGGATGGTGATGGAAAGTAGCTTCTTCTTGTTGTATAAAAAACCACAGCATTCAAGGAAACCACGGAAAACCTAAATATCGATGATCGAATGGAGATTTAAACCTCAGCCTTCGCAAATGTGAGTCCACTGTCTTCCTACTGTGTCGCATCAGCTATACAGAAGGTACACAATATGTAAGACTTTACTGTAGCTAATACTGTAAACCCAGCACACTATTATTCCGCTATCATTCCTCACTAGCGACAAGTTCTATTAACACACTAACTGAGTTTCCAACTTTGCTTGAGCATATATTTATTCCAATTCTTTTAGTCCGTTCCTCCTACCTCCTCTCTTTTCGTCTCCTCCTGACCCTCTCTTGCCCATCTCCTATTCTCCCCTCCCTCTCTATCTGCTACTTCCAATTCTCTTTGCCCACTCGTTGCTCATCCCCCCCCCCCCCCCGCAATCCATCTGCGCCTTCTCCTCTGCCCTTCTCCTCCTCCCCCTCTAAGTCCACCTCCTACCACTTCTCTCTCTTCCTCACCACCTCCTCGTCCTCCACCTCTCTATCTCCTCCTCCTCCTCTCTCTCTGTCCATCTCCTCCATCCCTCTCTAACCCCTTCTTGTCCTCCCTGCTCTCTCTATCAATTTCCCTCTCACCTCCCTCTGACCATCTCCTCCTACACCTTATCTGTGTCCAAGTTGTCCTTCTCCATCTCTGTCTGTCACTGTTCTCTCTCTATGTAACCACCCTCAAATGGTTCCTATGCTCACAGTATTTCTTGCCAGGTAGTAAATAACATGTGTATCTAGTTTGGTTTAAATATATAGGTCGATTATGATTTTTGCAGTCTATCATTATAAATCAGTACCAGTCATTATGTGAAACGATAATTGTTCTTGTACTAAAGAACAAAAGTACAAGAACAATTATACAAACATCCTAACAGCCACTGCAGTAATATGGTAGGTTTCACTAACTGCGCGGTACCATTTGTATTGATGTATTTACTTCATGATTAGTGTAATAATTTATGTGTATGGTCTGTGAGTTGTTAATCAGTTTCATTATGCCATATTGTCGCTACGCAAGTCAGTATTACAGGATATTTCATCATTAGCATTACTTACTTCAACCTTCCACTTATCGTCAATATTTTATTTCTTATCCATTTCCATTCTTTATTTTCGTGCACGTAATAGTAAAGTATTACTACGCGAGTACTTAATTTCTATTGTATCACAGCGCTTAGGGTTCGATGCTCACGGTCATTTTTCCAGTTAGTCTAACAAAATGGCCGCGTTACAACGTCTATCAGAAAATGTTGGGATAGATCGCAACACTGTTAGAAGCTCAGTGTTCTACTGATTCTTTCCAAGCAATTATCGAAATCAGCGACACTTACCACGCAGTGAAAGCACCGAGTAGAGCGACTGCATCTTCCAAGGTCTTGTAGAACTTATCTAAACGCCACTCACCTGAAACAAAGGAACATATGTTGAGTGTGGCGTTCTGTGACGATGTTTTGCCGGCTAATTAAGAGAAAAGGCAAACTCGTATACCTTCCACGATGAGCCGAGGAAGAGGATGCTGTTGCAAGCAGCATGCAATGGGCGAAATACGGTAAACATCTCCCCAAAGCGAGCAGCCAGGAGAATTACGACACCATTAGCGAATGGACATCCCACTAAGATGAAAGGTGAATGGTGCTCGGATAATTAACAGTTATGAAGAGTTATAAACGACGCTAGAATACGCTGGAGTACTACACAAGAGCCGCCTGTGGGTTCACTGTCGTCGCTCATTCTCCATACTGTCCCGACTTGGTCCTATCCGATTTTTATCTGTTTCCAAAACTGAAAGCACGTCTATACTTTGATAGTGAAGAAATGGTGCAAGCAAAGGTGAGGTTTTGGCTCCATCTATTAAATCAAACATTCTACAGCGACGGTATCAACAAACTGTTCTCTCGTTGGTATAAATGTGTTCGTTGCCAGGGTGGCTAAGTTGGGAAATAAGTATGCAGACCTGAAAAATAAAGATATAGATTGCGGATAACTTTTGCTTCATTTCAAAAGCTTTAAGTTTTTACATAAACAAATTGGATTCATTAAATTTTTGTACGCTCTCGTACCGTTCAGATTACCTTCCTTCCATGCGAAAGCAACGCTGTCTCGACTATTTTCTTATATGAAGCCAATGTTATGCGGCTCGACTAGAATGATTTCTTTCTTTGTTTAAAACGACGAATGTAATGATTTGTTCTGGTCCTGTGAAAGTACGCTATGCTATCTCGTGTGGCTTCAGTTACTGT
This sequence comes from Schistocerca gregaria, assembly GCF_023897955.1. Lineage (NCBI taxonomy): Eukaryota > Metazoa > Arthropoda > Insecta > Orthoptera > Acrididae > Schistocerca > Schistocerca gregaria. Next base: position 741,983,627 of record NC_064920.1, on the reverse strand, counting down.
CCACAAATCAGTCTGTATACGCTGAAGTAAATTCTGATCAAGTAATATCAGATATTTTAACCCAATAATGAATCTGTATATCACTTGACCACTTGACAGCAGGTATCACAGATGTGTGTAGCTAATAGTCATGGATATCGATACATATGTATGTACAATTTACTTTCTATGTGTCGGGCCTGGTGGGGTAGCGTAGCGTTTCTCAACTGCCATGTCGATACTCGTCGGAATGTCGCGAATACGTGTCTGGTGGGTCGCGAGATTTTTAATGTCTTCTAATCTTCGGTAGATAAAATATCTTGAACGTAAAAACTTTTATGTTCCTTCTTAAGAATAGTAAGTTTGTTTTACGTGCCGTATATTCATATTCATATGCTACTATTGAAGAGTCTTACGTAATAAATTTGTAAACTTTGTACCTGTTGGTTCAATTGGCTCTGAGCACTATGGAATTTAACAGCTATGGTCATCAGTCCCCTAGAACTTAGAACTACTTAAACCTAACTAGCCTAAGGACATCGCACAACACCCAGTCATCACGAGGCAGAGAAAAACCCTGACCCCGCCGGGAATCGAAACCGGGAACCCGGGAGCGGGAAGCGAGAACGCTACCGCACGACCAAAACTTTGTAGCTCATAGTCGTTCCATAATAAATGAAATATGTTATATGTACTTTACGTTTTTGCTTTTTTGCATCTACGGAAGAAAAATCACAAGTAGGGGTCGGAAAAGTGTGCCCCAAATAAAAAAGCTTGAGAAACGTGGGTCTAATGATAATGCACGTGCCTGGAAACGAAGAAGTTGCGAGACTGGTTCCCGGTAGAATCACGGAAATTTTCAGTCTGACTTTAATGTAACGTTCACCTCTGAGTGATGTGAGGAATCCACGTTAAAATGGAAGTCCCCCTTCCCCCTACCTCACTTCTATTGCAGGGGTTAGTCAAGGACAAGCAAGTTGCCGAAGCAGCGCGATCGACAGACGGGATTCATTGTTCTGCACGTCAAGAGCCACTTCGTGCTAAATCTGTAGGCATGCAACACGTGGAGAAATTGGTGGTATGAAGAGTAAAATGTATGAAGTCGCTTACATTTTTCCACATGCAGTTTTTGAGACTATATATTACTGCAAAGTACGTTGGATAAGTCAAGGGGCATGCGCGGGACGATTTTTCGATTAAAAAATAGCTGTTGAATTTATGAATGAAAAAGGAGTGCAAAGACATCTGGAACGAATGGCAGACCTACGTTTTAAGGGGACTTGACTGGACGCTGCCTACAGTAATGTATTGCAAGGCGAGAAACAACTTCTTTCTGATTTGATGGAGATGATTCAAAAAGAAAATTGCATTATAGAAAGGGCACATTCTGACAAACACAGTCCAATGCCCTAAGCTCACTGCCATTAAAGAAAATGTGAGGTTTGAAGAATTCATTGTGGTCTTGAAACAGTTACAAGGACATCTTCCTAAACGTTTTGAGCGTACTGCTGATCGGTTTTTTCAGCTGAAAACGCCCCGCGCATGTGTAGGTGTGACTGACCGGTCTGCAAAGTAATTCCTTTTTATGACAAATTCTTTTACATTAAAACTGTCCAGGACCTTTACGTTGTTTTACTCAGGTAGAGTTTCCATGTCTCCATAACCGGGTTGCACAAAGGCTATTTCGATTGACGTTTGTGAGAAAGACCTTTTTCCGATTATGAAACTAAGTAAGTCACTATCACATGGCAACATGAGTGCGAAAATCTGTGAAACTGTTTGCATCTGTCTGTATGCCATCAGTTTATACCAGATAAAAATTATGTCTTTAGCACGCCAAAAATAATTAAATAATACTGCAAATTTGTTTCGTTTGTGATATGTGTTGTTGCAAAATGTGAAAATACAAATCAAAGGCATATGGCCATTTAAGTGCGACATGTTGACAGTTCCCCTCGCTTCCACCCTCTCACGCTCAGCTAAGTGTGCCGTGCCGTGACGGCTGGGGAAATGTGCAGCGAGACTGAGCGCTGTGGAACTCATGCCAGGGCGAGGCTTGTGAGCCAAATTCTTGGCTGCCTGTGGCTAGAAAGTCTGATTAAGCTCCTCCTCCCATTGTTATTTCCATTATTTAACGCCTTTATAACGCACAGCGTAACAATATTTTTTTGTCTCCAGCTCCAGTGTAACCATCATTTGTGTCGTCGAAAGCATACAGTCCAAAAGGCAAAAATTCCAAACTCTTAGGGCAAGTGTGGTTGGAGGATGAACACAGCAGTCCACCAAACGCTATTCAATCATTGTAGCTGTACGTCTTCAACAGTGTTGTTGTGTAGAGTCCGGAATCAAACCCCAGGTACAGGGCCAGGGTCTTCAACTAGAGCTAACACTTTTGTTTAATACGTAATTGTATGTGAGGTCATAGCTGTACTAATTTTGGAAGCTAAATTATAGGCGCAACAACTCACAACGCAAAAGTACCAATATTTTACATGTATGAAAGGGACATGCCTACATGATCAGAAATCCATCACAGAATGTGTTTCCATCCGGACATGTTTTTCTGGAAGAGGAGACACTGTGCATGCACATTACTATCACTGTGTTACTTCTACCATTCACGGTTGGTATATTAAACTGATATACTTTTGCTGAAGCGTAGATGCTGGTGGTGGACGTTTTCAGAAGAAGACATGGTTACAAGGAAAGTGATCACAAAATTTGTATTGACTTTTATATTTTTCCCTTTGTAAAATGATGACATTGCTGTGAGGAATTTGCTTGGACAAACGTTTGCTACGCAATGAAGACTTTTGTGTGAAGAACGTAAATGTCTTCCAAACATGTAAATATTAGTACTTTTGAATTCGGAGTGGCTGGGTATACATTTTATCTGTCAAGTTATTTTCACTGTTTTACGCCTTTATGACGCCTCATGCTTGTGTAATCACTATATGTGTCATTGTAAGCAGAAAACCATGAAGGTAAAAACACACTCTCGTATTACAGGAGTGAATGAGGGACAAACACAGTCGTACGTCGGCAGGTCACCGTAACGAAACGAACTTCAACAATATTCTCATGTAGAATCAAGAACCAACCACCTGCTCCATGAGAACGATGGTCAATGGAAATGACACTTCACGCTGAACGCATGTTTACTGGGAACACATGGAGATAAACCGACTGGCTCAGCAGAGGATGCCCCTACTTATACATACAATATTTCTTAAGAAAGTCCTACAACATTATACAGGGTGGTCCATTGATAGTGACCAGGCAAATATCTCACGAAATAAGCATCAAACGAAAAAACTACAAAGAACGAAACTCGTCTAGCTTGAAGGGGGAAACCAGATGGCGCTATGATTGGACCGCTAGATGACGCTGCCATAGGTCAAACGGATATCAACTGCGTTTTTTAAAATAGGAACCCCCATTTTTTATTACATATTCATGTAGTACGTAAAGAATGTTGTAGTTGGACCACGTTTTCGCTTTGTGGTTGTTGGCGCTGTAATAGTCACAAACGTATAAGTACGTGGTATCACGTAACATTCCACCAGTGCGGACGGTATTTGCTTCGTGGTACATTACCCGTGTTAAAATGGACCGTTTACCAATTCCGGAAAAGGTCGATATCGTGTTTATGTATTGCTATTGTGATCAAATTGCCCAACGAGCGTGTGCTATGTATGCTGCTCGGTATCCTGGACGACATCGTCCAAGTGTCCGGACCGTTCGCCGGATAGTTATTTAAGGAAACAGGAAGTGTGCAGCCACATGTGAAACGTCAACCACGACCTGCAACAAATGATGATGACCAAGTAGGTGTTTTAGCTGCTGTCGCGGCTAATCCGCACATCAATAGCAGACAAATTGAGCGAGAATCGGGAATCTCAAAAGCGTCGGTGTTGAGAATGCTGCATCAACATCGATTGCACCCGTACCATATTTCTACGCACCAGGAATTGCATGGTGCCGACTTTGAACGTCGTGTACAGTTCTGTCACTGGGCACAAAAGAAATTACGGGACGATGACAGATTTTTTGCACGCGTTCTATTTAGCGACGAAGCGTCATTCACCAACAGCGGTAACGTAAACCGGCATAATACGCACTATTGGGCAACGGAAAATCCACGATGGCTGCGACAAGTGGAACATCAGCGACCTTGGAGGGTTAATGTATGTGCAGCATTATGGGAGGAAGGATAATTGGCCCCCATTTTATGGATGGCAATCTAAATGGTGCAATGTATGCTGGTTTCCTACGTAATGTTCTACCGATGTTACTACAAGATGTTTCACAGCATGACAGAATGGCGATGTACTTCCAACATGATGGATGCCCGGCACATAGCTCGCGTGCGGTTGAAGCGGTATTGAATAGCATATTTCATGACAGTGGATTGGTCGTCGAAGCACCATACCATGGCCCGCACGATCACGCGATCTGACGTCCCCGGATTTCTTTCTGTGGGGAAAGTTGAAGGATATTTGCTACCATGGTCCACCGACAACGCCTGACAACATGCGTCAGCGCATTGTTAATGCATGTGCGAACATTACGGAAGGCGAAGTACTCGCTGTTGAGAGGAATGTCGTTACACGTATTGCCAAATGCACTGAGGGTGACGGACATCATTTTGAACATTTATTGGATCAATGTGGTATTTACAGGTAATCACGCTGTAACAGCGTCCTTTCTCAGAAATGATAAGTTCACTAAAGTCCATGTATCACATTGGAACAACCGAAATAAAATGTTCAAACGTACCTACGTTCTGTATTTTAATTTAAAAAACCTATCTGTTACCAATTGTTCGTCTAAAAATGTGAGCCATATCTCTGTGACTATTACAGCGCCATCTATCACAAAGCGAAAAAAGTGGTCCAACTAAAATATTCATATTTCTTTACGTACTACAAGAATATGTAATAAAAATGGGAATTCCTATTTTAAAAAAACGCAGTTTATATCCGTTTGACCTATAGCAGCGCCATCTAGCGGGTCAACCATAGCGCCATCTGGTGTCCCCCTTGAAGCTAGACAAGTTTCGTTCTTTGTAGTGTTTTCGTTTGACGCTTATTTCGTGAGATATTTGGCCCGGTCACGATCAGTGGACCACCCTGTATAAATCAAAACGTCATATCATAAATAACTGGTTGGAATCGAATCAATAACACGTATGACGCAAGCCAGCGACTGTAACTGCTGCGCTACGGCGAACAACGTACAGCGAGTGGCAATATTTATTACGGTGACTCCAACACAAAAATTTAATAGCACATAGCACTAAATCTGTTACCTGGTGTGGACTGTAATGTTTCTATCAAACTGTCCCTGATACCTAATAATAAAATTCCTCTACCCTTTAAGCGAGATGATACAGCAGTCCATTAGCTACGGCAAAGCACGCAATTTGTCTCGCTCAGCGGATGACAGCGACGCCTACCGGCGCGCGCTGAGCAGCGGCATCAAGATAGGCGCGTTCCTGCCGTTCCAAGTGCCCACGCGCAGGCGGCGCGCTACCGGCTGCCATGCTGTACCCGTCGGACCACCCACGCATACAGCGATCGGCCAGGGCGCTATAACTACCAGCTAGAAAACGTACTGACCCACCTTCGTCGTGAATAACGGGTACAATTCACGGCGGCATTCGTTCTGTGTGCCCGTGGCAAGTGACTAGAGATCTACGATGCTAGATGCACACGCATGGCTCTCAAAACGAGAAGATGGATTTTGAGCTCTATTCTGTATGACGGGTCACATAAGTTCACGTAAGTCAGCCGCTCGAAAGGGCAACCTGGTCGCTTTGAAGCTCTATACGTGGAACAGAACTGGCACCAGGCGGAAAAATACGCTGATTCTTTTGGAACTAATTAAACTTTGCGACCGCATGGAAACAGGACTCTGCATTCAACACAACAAACGGCCTAGCGTCTTGCGTATTCCCCCTTCTGCATCAGCACAGATCACAAGCGCCTGTCCACATTTGTACTTTGAATGCAGAGTGTGTAAGGTGCCGTAGCTGTGCTCTGTCGTGTCGAGGCAAAACAATAGTTGAGATTTCACCAGACTGCTGACTTCTACAAATGTCCCATCGCAGAAGTAGATCGCAGGCCGTGAAGCTTGGCTCTCTTGATGTGAGGCTGAAAGATAGCTACTAACGAGTGGTTGAAGTTGTCAGCTCTACTAATTGAGAAGCCAGATTTAAAGGAATGTGTACCAACGGCTTTAATTAACCGGACCTAAGTGGCAGATAGAGCCGTAAACCACTTACAACCGATATAATAAAAGTTCAACTACACTGTCACACTTAAGAGCGTTAATTCCTGTTCATAAAACTTTAAATAAATCCCTTGACCAAAATTGCTTCCTATATACACATTCTGCTCTGCATTGCACTCAGAGTTGCGGTACACCAATGTTTAGAAACTTGTTGGTGAAATAACAAGTTTGGTTCAAAAATGGTTTAAATGGCTCTGAGCACTATGGGACTTAATATCTGAGGTCATCAGTCCCCTAGACCTTAGAATTACGTAAACCTAACTAAGGACATCACACACATCCATGCCCGAGGCAGGATTCGAATCTGCGCCCGTAGCAGTCGCGCGGTTCCGGAATGATGCGCCTACAACCACTCAGCCAAATAAGAAGTTTGATGTGGCCTTGCCAACATCGTACCGAAACCATGCAGCCGCTACTAACCGCGTGCTGTCTCTGCTTCATCCAGCACTGGTCTACTACTGTCAGCCCAAAACCTATCGCTCAGTTCTCATTGCTGGTGCGCCGAAGGCTCATGAAGTGCTTTCTCTACATCACACAAACCAAAGTTGTTAAAGAATGTAGATAATGAAAAGAATCTAAGTAATGTGTATGACAGTTTGTAAGCGTATTGCCATATCCCTGGTTTAGTTGTGGAGTATCTTTGTGGGCAGCCGCTTCTAGAGGGTCGAGTCCGGGACACGGAACTGTTATGTTGTTTAGTGTGTAGCTCTGCATGTGAGAGGCTTTGTTAGTATTCAGGCTGAAGTGTTGCTACAAGTGCTGTTACAGTGAAGTGATGAAATATGGAAGTGATTCAGAGGAAAGTGCGTCAAGAAGAAATTTAAAAATGAGCAGTGCCGCTGATAACGTGTTGTGTATCCTCTCGTTGCGTGTCCTACCATACAGTATCAATCATCCACGCCGTGTTCGGTCTCCCGGAATGGACTAATGTGAATCAGTAAAAATTAGTTCCCATAAAATAGCGCAGTCAAGTGCCAGTGTCTTGCAGCGAGCGTGAGAACTTGCGTTCGATCATCGCGTTCCGCATCATCAATAATCAGCCGCGCCGCGACGGTTACGCGCACTCTCGTACAACTGAAGAACTGTGAACTGTGAATTTAACCTTGTGAACAGTGATAAAATTTATACTAGTGTGAAGGAGGACTGGTACCAAATATCTGTGCATGCGTGACGAGCGTAAGAACTTTCGTGCGACCATTCGGCTTCCGCATCATCGACAATCATCCGCGCCGTGTTCGATACGCGAACGCTCGTCCAAGTGGTCAGATTGTTAATTGGGATAAACATTTACGACTTAGAATGTAAACAGTGCAATCTGTGATTCCTTATCGTCCCAGAATATAGATGTTCATACCAGGCGTAGAACAGTGTTGTGTTTTGACGTTGAGTGGCTCCCCTAACTCGCTTGCATATTTCGATAGATAATTTCAGGCAAGCCAACAGCAGTGTGGAGCACAACAGTACGACCGCCGCGGCATTACCAGGTACGGGGAGTGGACAAGGCATACAGTCAACGAACAACAACCAGTTTAAAGTACCCACCCATTAGACCCCCAGGTGTGTTACAAGTTTGCTGCAGAGTGTAGCTGCACACATTGTCAATAAAATCTGAATACGTATTAAAGAGATATTAATAAATGAAAATACTACACCTCATTCCCTCTCTTACCTCATACAAGAGCTGACATTATTCCACTCAGCTACTAAGCGAGGTTTGGAAGTGAATGCTGTGGTTCCCAGAGACAGAAATGCTATACCCGCCACTGCTGACGCTATAAGAGTGAAGAAGTGTGAAAATGCCTGTCAATAATACATAATCAGCGCTGTAAGACAATTCGAGTGCAGCCATGATGGAACGCGCCCGAGACCACACCATGAATGAAGTTGCTCGGTTTTTTAACATATCAAAGCGAACTGTTGACTGTGTCAACATGGAATGGTGTATCACTCGGAGGTATGTGACACGCCGTAAAAGAGTGGTCGTCGAAAGGTGCTAATCAGGAGGGAATTGTGAAAAAAAAATGGTGCAAATGGCTCTGAGCACTATGGGACTTAACATCTGTGGTCATCAGTCCCCTAGAACTTAGAACTACTTAAACCTAACTAACCTAAGGACATCACACACATCTATGGCCGAGGCGGGATTCGAACATGCTACCGTAGCGGCAACGCGGTTCCAGACTGAAGCACCTAGAACCGCACGGCGACACAGGCCGGCAATGGTGAAGAGTGTTATGCAACGTCAAAGGCAAAATGTTTCACACTCGACAGGATTTACTGCCATCAGGAATCCAGTTCCGTCACAGCCTGTTTGCGAGCGAGTATCGCGAGGGGAAATGCATGCATTGGACATGTGGAGTTGGGTGCCTCGAGAAGAGTCGTTTCCCATAACAGGACAGAAGGCTGCTCGTCTTCGATGATGCAAACAACAGAGAAACCAGACAGCAACTGACTGAAGGAGGGTAGTGTGGTCCGAGTGGTCGCGGTTATGCCTCTTTCTAGATGAAGCTCGCCATGGGACATCTGAAATCCTAACGAAGCCTAACTACAGTGGTTCTGTGATGTTTTTGGGGGTGGTTTGCATACCATGACTTGAACGGTGTAAACGAACCCTGATATTTACTACAACGTTCTCGACGGCTAGGTGGTGGTGGTGGTTGTTAGTGTTTAACGTCCCGTCGACAACGAGGTCATTAGAGACGGAGCGCAATCTCGGGTGAGGGAAGGATTGGGAAGGAAATCGGCCGTGCCTTTTCGAAGGAACCATCCCGGCATTTGCCTGAAACGATTTAGGGAAATCACGGAAAACCTAAATCAGGATGGCTGGAGACGGGATTGAAGACGACTAGGTGTTGCCCATGATGAAAGCGTTGTGAACATTCATTTTCCTAGGTGTCAACAGCCACGTTCGCAGTGCTGCACACATATATGCTTGGTTTGCCGAACTCTCAAGCACTCTATCGTACCTCGACTAATCCTCTAAATCACCCAGTCTTAGTCCTATAGAAAATGTCTGAAACTGTTTAGAACAGCAAGTTAAGCGTAGCAACCACATCCCCACAATTTGGGTAGCTCTGCGCCATTTAATCATCAGTGAGTTCAGCTGGAAATAACACACCTCAACAAAATTATGGCTTCCCCTCCTAGCCGAATCGTGGCCGTCATCGAGGCTAGAGGCTGCTCTTCGTGGAATCAGCGTCGTGTCTCATGCGGATGGCTAATTTTTTGTGTTTTGTGCTTTAGGGTCAAAACATAAGATGGACTTATCTCCACGCGGCTCAGAAGCATGTGGTACGACTCTGTTGTTGTGGCATGAAAAATTCGCATTTTTAGAAAGTCATATAAATTGTATTCGCTGAAGTGAATACAGTGGCGTCTTTGGGAATGAAACGATATCAGGAAGACCGTTCAGAGATACTGATTGTAACGGTTATATCGTCACAATCTAAAATTTGTGCCAGATTCGAATTTTCGGCAGGAGTCGCCTAAAGAAAAAAAGTTTTAGTCTATAGTCGTGATATTTTATTTTATTTACTGGCTACGAGTCTCATTAGACAGTACCATCCACAAGCCGTCTTTTGATCAAATTATTTCAGTACATAGGATAATACTGTAAGAAAAATTTACATTTTTTTTGCCACAGGAAACGTGTGGTAACAGTGCACTCTTAAAATGTATAATAGCCCATTACCCATGGCAAGCAGTTGTCACACTGTTTTCCCAAGTACGTGTGGTAAACACCAAAAGTGAAGGTCAATGCCAAGCCCTAAATATATGATAATTGTGGCTACCATTGATAATTTTAGACAATAAGAGAATAGAAGCATTCGAAAACTGGTGCTACAGAAGAATGCTGAAGATTTGATGGGTAGATCACATAACTAACGAGGAGGTGTTGAATAGGATTGGGGAGCAGAGAAGTTTGTGGCACAACTTGACTAGAAGAAGGGATCGGCTGGTAGGACATGTTCTGAGGCATCAAGGGATCACCTATTTAGTATTGGAGGGCAGCGTGGAGGGTAAAAATCGTAGAGGGAGACCAAGAGACGAATACACCAAGCAGATTCAGAAGGATGTAGGTTGCAGGAGGTACTGGGAGATGAAGAAGCTTGCGCAGGATAGAGTAGCATGAAGAGTTGCATCAAACCAGTCTCAGGACTGAAGACCACAAAAACAATATATACTGGTTCATTTTCATTTCTTAAAAATAATCACAATGTGAGTGGTTATTTAAAAATAACATAAAATATTAAAATAAAGAAATTATTTAACAGTCATCATTATAATAAAACATTAGAAGCAAAATAGCAAATTTGTGTAGTCATGCTCACATTTACTGTTTGTACTATGTTTGTTGGGTTTTATGTATATAAAGTGGAGTGTATGTGTGTATGTCCTGGATCTCCTCTCAAACTGCTGGATCGTTTTCAGCCAGATTTGGCACAGAAACAGAGGGCCCTATGAGTATCAGGGCTGTGGGGTTTATAACCTTCTAGTTAGAGTAAGAGCAGAGATGTGGGCAAAACCGTATTTTTTCCAGTCCCTGGTATATAAGCTACCATGTGACAGACATGGTGTGTGGGAACAGTATTGGCCTGCCAAAACAACCTGCTTTGCTGGGCAACCTACATAGTAGGGACAAGAAACTATTTTCTAGACTCTGTCATGTAGGCTGCTTGCATAGCTAGTGTATTCTGTTGGACTGTGTTGGATCAGCCTGCTTTACCCACCTGCTTTGCATGGCGGTCTGTGTCAGGGGCAAGAAAATGATTAACAAGAACTTGATGTGTAGCCTGCCCTGCATGACAGGCATATTGTGAGAGTAATGTTGGCCTATTCGTTAAACTGTATTGCAGGGGCTACTTGTGCCAATGAGCATGGCTCAGACCAGGGTGAGATGGATACAGAAAGGGATGCACAGAGTGAGGGGGGAGAGGAAATGGACATAGAATGGAGATTCATGAGGCAGATGGAAGGTGTAGAGGAGTGTGTAGGCATAAAAGGAAGGGGGGAAGGTGAAGATGGAGATGGAAAATGGGAGGGGCAGGACGATATGGTCAGAGTGAGGGGAGAGGAAGATATGATCAGAGAGAAGTGTGAAAGAAACGGACTAAGAGAGGGGTAGAGAAGATGATGAGACAGAGAGAGTGAGGAGGAGGACAGACAAATGGATGTGGAAGGATGAGATGGAAGAGTGAGAAAGAGGTGGACACAGATGATTGGGTAGGTGGAAAAAGCTATGGGGAAAAGACTAGTACCACTTTAAAACATCGACATGACCTGAATCTTTTGATTAACCAAGTGTCTTCATAACATCAGCATTATACATTAGAAAGTAAAAAGTAATGCTATTGAAAAGATATTCAGCATCCAGAGGGCATAGTAGCGCATTGTGACGATGTGTTACTCTGCAACTGTCAGTTCTCTATGTTTGATTGCGTTTCTGGTATCATTTTATCGAAGCAGTACCCATGTATAGGCTGTGGCTCTCAGCGTCCCTGCATCGCCCCTCCTCCAGGCTGTGTCACAAATTACTACTGAAGACTAAAATAATTTTCTTTTCTGATTCTGTTGGTCACTGTTCCAACCGATAGTATATTAGGAATATGAGCAAGCTTCATTCGGACATTCACTGCGATGGTGCCACCAATGATTTTAGACCACTGGTTTAAGAGATCTCCCAGGAGTTATGTATCTGGGTTTTATTCCAGGTCTGGTGTATATTTTCAATTGCCACTATATACGAATGCAAGTATGCTCAATACTTCTGAACGGCCTTCATTGATATGATTACACTTAATTACACATATCATTTGCACTAACTCCATTAATCTTATTTCTTCGCATTTTAATTCAATTTAATTCATCCATTAAGGGTAGGTTTACTATCTTTTGGTTCAAAAAATCCTTAGAATCCACCCCTGAAACGGTTTTTCCCAATACGTTGAACAAAAAAAGAAAAAAAAATGCACCTGGCTGAACCTGAAATCGGCCCTTTCACGCACCAGTTTTTTTCTTTCGGAGGACGACTTATTGTACCGGTGCTTGGGAGGAAACACACAAAATTCAAATGAAAGTTTGAACGTGTGTGTTTGGAAGTTAGTCACCAAGCATTTGCATTCTGGTGCGAAGACTGTGGAGATTGCGACTTTCCTGGCAATGAGCAGACTCAGGGAAGGGTATTCAGCAATTCTGAGACCATGGCAACGATGGACGTCACCCTGGGACTCTATTCGACGAAGTTCGCCAAGCATTCGGACGACCACGGGATTCAAGGGGGCCGAAAACCGCTTGTCACCGGCCGTACTGTAAGTAGGCTGTTTAGGTAACGCCACATAGCGCTCTGTATGAAAAATCACTGGCTGTGCTGTGCGCAGTCTGTGGCTGGTTGGCATTGTTGTAATACTCGCCATTGTATTGTTGGGTAGCTGGATGTTAACAGCGCGTAACGTTGGCAGTTGGAGGTGAGCCGTCAGCAGTGGTGGATGTGGGGAGAGAGATGGCGGAGTTTTGAAATTTGTAAGAATGGATGTCATGAACTGCTATATATATTATGACAACTAAGGTAAATACATTGTTTGTTCTCTATTAAAATCTTTCATTTGCTAACTATACCTATCAGTAGTTAGTGCCTTCCGTAGTTTGAATCTTTTTTTTAGCTAGCAGTAGTGGCGCTCGCTGTATTGGAGTTGTTCGAGTAACGAAAATTTTTGTGAGGTAAGTGATTTGTGAAACGTATAGATTAATGTTAGTCAGGGCCATTCTTTTGTAGGGATTATTGAAAGTCAGATTGCGTTGCGCTAAAAATATTGTGTGTCAGTTTAAGCACAGTCGTGTATAATTTTTCAAAGTGGACGTTTCAGAACGAAAGGCTGTGGAGCAGCGCAGGACGGGCCAGACCGAGCAGAACGCCCTATATGAGGAAGCGGAAGGACTAGTTTATGGACCCGGAATAGCAGATTGAATGTAAGTTGCATAATATTGCATTTATATGTAGCCAAAACAGCAAAATCGTTTTTCACGAAATGACCTTTTTTTATTTATTTATTTATTTTTATCGAGCGGTATGGTAACATTAAATCTACAGAACCGATTGGCGTGATTCTTTGTTTTCGACGAAGGTAACTAAATTGTCTAGGAGTTGTACCACTTTTGCTCCGACCCATCAACTATAAATAGTTTTACTTGGCCGACGAAATCGAAAAATCGATGAAAAAAACCCTACTCTTTCAAATGGCCGCCATATTGTTTCTTATGGTCCATATAACTTAAGCGAGGTACAACTCCTAAAGAATCTTATATACTTCGCTAACGTCAACTCAATTTTGATTTCAGAACAGCCGGCTGATCTGTAACTTACCGCGCGTCGAAGTCTACATCGAAATTTTGTTTCGTTCAGACGGCACTTCCGTCTTTGCTCTTTGACATTTCCGGTCGAAAAAATCCAGTTTGTAGAGGAAATATCAATAAACATTTTGATCAAATCTGACATTGATATCTAAACACATCCCAAGAAAAGGTTCTCAAAGAACATGCTTTTTTCGGGCCAAAGATTGTACACCTCCCCTTAAAACAGGGTAAGCTGTAGTCCTCTGTCAATCCGTTGCCCTGGCGGTGATATTCCTAAATAATTCGTGGGAGAAGCTTTGTATATTGTGTTTCAAAATCTTAAGCGCAATCATCACTGGCAATTACAGTTTAGGTCCTGCCTGTTGGCAACAGCAGAACAATAGGCGTTTCGGTTGTGTGTGAACAATCCAGTTTCGGCGCAACCGCAGCCAGACACACTGCTAGAGAATCTCCCTTCGCGTGGCGATACATTACCGAAACTACACGCTTTGGCATACTGATGCTTTACATCGCTGCGTAGGCAGTGCCGCAGTAGCGCTGCTCCTGATAGATCGAGATCCGGGTTCGAGTCCCGGACGGCACTCCCACCCAGTGTTAAGCTGTCAGGAGGGAGGACGTGCGGCAGGTCTGCGTGTGGCCGCATTCGCAACGCCGACGTCTCACTGGCAGCCGCAGTGGGCGGCGAGCTCAAGAGGAGCGGCGGCGGCGGCCCGAACGTCTGTTGCAGGTGCGCGCTCAGCCGATTGTTCTGCGAAGACCAAGTCGGCTGACGGGCCCGCAGCGCGGCCTGCTGTCGTTGCCGGCCGACAGCTCTGCCTGTGCGGGAAGCCGCCTCTGTTCTGCCTGTCACACGTGATGGGCGCCACGCATTGATCGGCGCTGTGCAGAGCTGAAATGCAGATCGCCGGGCCGCGCGCACGAAATTACGTATTGTCGTCTCTACAGCGCTCGGTCGTCGGATAAAGGAATTCTGTTATCACGTCACCTGTCAGTTCGAAATATTTTGTCATTCTCTGGCCTTACAACTGGATGAGAACGGTACCGATGTGACATTTTGACTGTAAGGTTTTGCTAGCGACCGTACATGGAAATGTGAAGGACTAACAAAAAAATACTAGAAAACGTACACGACTGAATGTGGAATACAGGCTATCTGATCAGGAGCATCCGGCCTATTGGTGGACATTAATATGGGTTGCCTCCACGCTTCGCACATAAAACGGCGTGAACTCTGTTGTGGACACTTTCAGTGGAGGAATGGCACCCCATTCCTTCTCAAGGCTCGTAACTAGAGAAGGCCGTGATGCAGGACACCAGGGTGTAACTCGTCCCAAAGGCGTTCTATTGGGCTCAGTTGGGATTCTATGCAGGCCAGTAGCGATCTACAATGTTATTTATACTACGAGGGTCGGTCAAAAAGTAATGCCTCCCATTTTTTTTCTACTTAAAAAAATTAAGTTAAGTGAAAAATTTGAATTTGGCGCCATTCCTCAAACCTTCTTCTGCAATCCACTGCAGTAGTAACTTTCTGTGTCAACAGGTGGCAGCACAGCAGAAGTTTGTAAGATGGCCGACATCGATGTTCGTTTGAGACAGCTTTGTGTGATTGAATTCTTGAATGCAGAAGGTGAAACGCCCATACGCATTCATGAAAGACTGAAGAAGGTGTATGGTGTTGTGACAGTGGATGTCAGCACTGTTAGACGATGGGTTCGTCGTTGTAAGGAAGCTGAAGGGCAAACACCGTTGACTGACGAAAAGCGGAGCGGCAGGCCGGTGAGTGCATTGACTCCACACAACATTCAGCAAGTTGATGACATCATTCGTGGTGACCGTCGGGTGACTGCAGATGAAGTGTGTCGCATTATTTCTCTTAGTAAAGGCAGTGTGATCACGATTATTAAACAATTGGGGTACTCAAAAGTTTGTGCACGGTGGGTTCCAAGAATGTTAACCGATCAGAATAAAGAGGCAAGGAAAACAATAGCCTCCCAACACTTGCAGCGCTTCCGTTTGGAGGGAGATGAGTTTCTGAAAAAAATTGTGACCGGGGACGAAACATGGGTGCATTTTTTGGAACCCGAATCAAAGAGGCAGTCAATGAAGTGGCGTCACACAAGCTCGCCGAGGAAGAAAAAATTCAAAACTGTGCGATCGGCAGGGAAAGTTATGGCAACAGTTTTCTGGGATACAGAGGGCGTGATTCTGGTTGATTTTTTGGAGCAGGGATGCACAATAAATTCTGTTCAATACGTCACAACCCTCAAAAAACTTAAAGCACGTCTTCAGCGAGTTCGCCCAACAAAATCAATGGCAGATGTTCTTCTTTTGCATGACAATGCAAGACCACACACCAGTCGTCACACCTCTGACGAGATTGTCAAAATTGGATGGGAAGTTTTGCCTCATCCCCCATACAGCCCTGACCTGGCACCATCAGACTTCCATCTGTTCGGGCCACTAAAAGAAGCTCATCGTGGGATTCATTTTGAAGATGAGGAGGCCGTCAAAACATCCGTGCGTCAATGGCTTAGGAAGCAGAGCTGTGATTTTTACCGTGCTGGGATACATGCCCTTGTTCAAAGATGGACCAAAACTGTAGAGATGGGCGGAGATTACATTGAAAAATGACAAAATGATCCTCAATGTTGTGGTTTTCAACCTATGTAATTGCATTTAAATTTCCTGACAATTAAACGTAGAAAAAAAAATAGGAGGCATTACTTTTTGACTGACCCTCGTATATGACTGCGCGGTGTGTCTTCTTTTGGACACGTCCGAAAGAACAGACAGACACGACGCATTCATGTAACTGATATGCCTCGATGGGCTATGAATCCACAAATTTCATTGCGGAAGGACAATTACAAGGGCGAGTCAAATGAAAACCTTAAATTTTATAATAACAAATCGAAATTTCGCGCCGCTATCCTGTAAGTTGGTAAGCGTGCTACAAGCAGCGTGCAGAATGGTCTGTAGGTGGCAGCACACTGCAAATCCAGACATACCTTCGCATTATCAGTATAAAGATGGCCGCCCCACTTGCGACTTGCACCAGAGGAGAACAGCGTTCTGTTATTTGATTTTTGCTTAGTGAAGGTGTGAAACCTATTGAAATTCATCGACGAATGAAGGATCAGTACGGTGATGCATGTTTGTCACAGCAGCAAGTCTGCGAATGAAGTAGCAAGTTCGCAAACGGCGTGACTTCAGTTAAAGATGCTCCTCGTCCAGGTCAGGCATAGGAGTTGTGACTCGACAGAACATTGGAGCAGTTGAAGCAATAATGAAGGAAAACCACCGAGTGACACTGAATGACATTGCAGCATGTTTACAGATTAGTCATGGGTCAGCACACCACATTGTGCATGATGTGCTCCAGTTTCACAAAGTGTCTGCAAGATGGGTGCCACGGCAGCTGACTCCTGAAATGAGAGAACGACGTGTTGATGCTTGTGAAGAACTTATTCGGCACTTTGAACGAGAAGGTGATGGCTTCCTTGCAAGCATCGTTACTGGGAACGAAACCTTGGTTCACTTCTACCACCAGGAAACGAAGAGAGCGAGCAAGGAATGCCGCCATTCCTCATCACCAAAACCAAAGAAGTTTCGAACAGAACCATCATCAGGGAATGTTACGCTGACTCTCTTTTGGGTCGAAAAAGGCGTCATTTTGGAGCATTACA
This sequence comes from Schistocerca gregaria, assembly GCF_023897955.1. Taxonomy (NCBI): domain Eukaryota; kingdom Metazoa; phylum Arthropoda; class Insecta; order Orthoptera; family Acrididae; genus Schistocerca; species Schistocerca gregaria. The sequence continues at coordinate 741,966,318 of NC_064920.1, read as the reverse complement.
TGCCTAGAGGGACCACTGTCACCAGTACATCATACACAGATCTCCTAAAAAATCATCTGCGGCCTGCAATCAAATCAAAGTGACGTGGATTGCTGTCAGCAGGTGTCCTTTTTCAACATGACAATGCAAGGCCCCACACTGTCCGTACAACAGTTTCAACAATCAGAGACCTGCATTTTGAGTGTCATACTCACCAAACCTTGCCCCAAGTGATTTCCACATGTTTGGACCATTCAAAGACGCAATGGGAGGAAAGAAGTTCCGTTCTGATGAAGAGGTACGCCACGCGGTGCATGAGTGATTGTGCGGACTACCAAAATAATTTTTCTCTAAAAGAAATTATGAACTTTGTAAGCGCTGGAAGACTTGCATTGGGCGTGGGAGAGATTATTTTGAAAAGTGATACAACTTTGTACCAAAGATTTTCATTTGACTCACCCTCGTACTTGCGACCTCCAGTGGGAAACTAAATTTAGCGAGCATAGAGGACACGGAAGTGGACTGCACATTAGTGGTGTCGCTAGGAGGGAGTGAGCGTCGGCCGCGCATCTGCGATTAACACCGAGTCCGGGTGGCGCAGTGATCAACGCAATTTCCCAATAAGCAAGAGATTCTAGGTTTGAGTCCCTGTGCGGCACACATTTTCACTCGTCGTCATGGATTCCGCATTAAGTCTCGATGCAGCTGATATCATCAGTTCCTTCCGTTTGAATTCCTTTCTACCCGCTCCGCCTTCGGTTTATATCAGAATATTATAGTCCATAAAGCATTGCTTCACAGCTGCCGCCGAATCGCAGGGTGCATTCTAATTCTGATGCAATCATCGTCTCTCAACTGCTCCTCTACTGTACGCAGTATACAATACTGGAAAATGTTTCCAGAATAAAATTTTCAGTCTGCGGCGGAGTGTGCGCTGATATGAAACTTCCTGGCACATTAAAACCGAGACTCGATTCGCGGGTAAGGAAGTTTCACTGGAACATGTGTTCATATCCTTCCGCATTTAGCGTTGTTCCCAGATGGGAACACGTAGTAAAGGCTAGAACGTTTTATTTCACTTTTGACTTGAGGTATACCTGCTCTAAATTCTGGCAATAGCTTTTTAGCAATGTAATTTTATGACTTATTAAAATTTCATTCTGATGAAGACACCTCTAGTACGTGTCGAACTCTAAGTCAATGTACCTACCAGTTATGTGCAAGCGGTTGTCTGTATAATCCTATGTTGAAACTAGTATACGGTCGCTAAGTAGCAGCCATGTTTAAAGCTGTAAGATTTTTACTAGCCCCGGTGTCTGTGTTAACGTACAAAGACATAAGAAGAAAATTGTTAAACATAGATATCACTATTAATTTTAATAAGCATTGTGAAAAAACGGATATTTGCCAAGTTACGTAAAAATCTATGTTAACATCAGATAATGCATGAAGGGTCCAAAAACATTTCCGTGTCTAGTTCAAAAAATTATTTCCAACAAAGTCAGTGCTTTGTGCAAGAAAAAGGACAGATTAAATGACGAGGCCTATGTTTTGTATCTTGAGTTCACTAATATTTCTCGTTTACATTTTAATTTTCAAATTGATGCATTTTGGGATTTTATTAATGGCGGAGTGGATTACTATAAGAATTGCATTGCAAAAAGACAAGAAACTGGCAAATCTTAAGAGCTTTTTACCTGTAGAAAACCCTGTTGTTATTAGTTGTCAAAGGTCTGAGCATAAATTTCTCAACAAAATTCTGAATAAGACTGAAATAAATTTTACACCAGAAGAAACTGCCTTGGAAAAAGCTTAAATACAATGTAACGTCTAATCTGTCGGATAAAAATGTTGTAGGAAATACGATTGTAGATCTTAAAATAGCCCTTGATAGTGTCCAGGTAGCTCACAATGTAGGTAGTATTTTTGAGAAACATGCAGTTAAAACTCCTGTCAATATTATTGTGATAAGAAATTGATTAAAATATTAATGTGAAACTAAAAGAAAACAATGCCCTTATAACGAAGTCTGACAAATGGAATGTCGTAATCAGTGCTAAAACCTTTCAATTTTTTGAGGAGAATAATGTTTCGGAGCTAGATGAGCATGATACAAAAAGAAATTAGGCTTTCCATCAATAGCTCTACGTATTTTCTCAAACCGTTTCATAAAAAACAGCTTATTAATATGAATCCGTTGACCCCAGAATCGCATTACCACTTTAAAGAACATAAAAGTCACCACCAGGTACGTCCGAAGTGAATAGCATGAACAGTGCATATCATGAGCCAGCAAGGTTTCGTCATGAAAAATAAAAAAATCTTTTGTTTTTCGGAATAATTATTCTGTCGTAAACAGTCAAAATGTAGTCAGTAATATCAAAGATCTGCAGTGCGACCAAGACACTAAATTGTTTTCATTAGATATTTCGAACCTGCATACTAACGTACGTATTCAAACAAGCATTGACATCGTTGAAAAAATGACTGACCTAATTCGTTTGTTAAGAACAGTAGTAAAATACAACTACTTTGTTTGGGATGGCAATGGGTAACCCACCACGTTAATGTTTTTCGTCATATCTAATTTTCTATGTATTATAAGATTTATCAAAATTCCATTCTGATGAAGATATCACTAGTAGGTGCCGAAACCTAGGTCAATGTACCTACCAGTTACGTGTAACCGGTTGGCTGTATGCTCCTGTGCTGGAAGTTGTACAGTTTGCATGTTTTTACATTATCGCCGCACCTTTGACAAACTTTAACTTTTAGGTCTCATTGTAGGACGGGAGGTAACGTCACACTTTCACAAGACAGAAGTTTAAGTATGCAATATGGACATCTTTCAACGGAGAACCTATATATGAGGGAATGTTCGAAGAAAATAACAGCAAAATTAGAACGAAAATAGTTTGTAAAAGTGCAGTAGTCAGTGGAAAAGGATCTCAATATTTTGAGGCCATGTGTAATAAGTTCTGCCACAAAATTTCAAACCAGGAAAGGAGACCAACGATGTGGCGCAATGGTTATCACACTGGATTCGCATTCGGGAGGAGGACGGTTCAAACCCGCGTGTGGCTGATTTAGGTTTTCCGTGATTTCCCTAAATCGCTACAGGCAAATACTGGGTAGGTACTTTTGAAAGGGCATGGCGGACTTCCGTCCCCATCCTTGCCTAACCCGGTGGGACTGATGACATCGCTGTTAGATCCTTTCCCCCAAATCAACCAACTAGGGAAAGGAGATTGAAATTACAATGAAATCCAGAATTTTAACTGCTTACAGGCGTTGATAAATATCAATGGGCACAGCTGAAAATATGTGCCCCGACCGGGACTCGAACCCGAGATCTTCTGCTTACATGGCAGACGCTCTATCCGACTGATTCACCGAGGACACAGATGATAGTGCGACTGCAGGGACTCATCTCTGCCACGCTACTCGCGAGACCCACACTTCCAACTTACTGTCCACACACTACATTTGTAGTGCCCTGTCCACCATACTCATTACTCGCGGCAGTCAATCAACCGATTCTCGTAAGTGTTCAAGCAATGCGAGTGCATCCGCACTGAAGAATATCATCAGCCGGTAAGACGTGTCTACATGAAGATGGTATATCATGTCCGAACGGACAGATACCATATTCATATAGAGAAACTAGAGGACAGATGTTGTCAAGACTTTTGCGATAGTTACCAGTGACCCGTCAGCAATGTCAGTTTCAGAGTAAGCACGTTCTTATCTTTCTTGTGATAAACACAACTTAAATGGCAAAGTTGCTGACGCTAGTACTTCGGCCATCAATCCAAAAATAGCTGATTGCAGTTCCGGTGGCGAATGAGAATTTTTAAGCAAGTTAGGGTCGGAAATTTAATTTGTTAAAGTTCAGTTTCATGGTGTCAAGTTGGCTCTCATTCTTGTGGTTATTGGATAGAGGACAAGTGCCGTGACGGGCTGTGAACCTGTCTCATCGTCAACAACATTGGCATAACACAACACATTATAAACATTCATCACAGTGGTCAACATTAAAAAACATACTTAAGACAGAATGGCCACAATTTTTACGTTCTCATGGTCAATCCTTCAACAGCGATATCCGCTTTTGTCACGTAACAGAGATTATACGCCATACGGAGGGCAGAGAGAGTATAATTACAAAAGAGATTGCGGATCAGGAAGGTGACAGAAGAAAGGGTTGTTAAATCAGAATATTTTTTTCCGAATTATGAAAGCAATGGAAGAGAGCTGATGCTTGTGTGTGTGTGTGTGTGTGTGTGTGTGTGTGTGTGTGTGTGTGTGTGTGTGTGCATGCGTGTGTGCGCTGCAAAAGAAACAGAGAAATACCTCACAGAGACAGCTTCGACCATCAGCTTAAAATAGAGGAAAACTAAGACAACGCGTATTTAATGTGTGTGGGACATAGAATGTAAAAGAGTTGTGAGATGAAGTTGTAAATATGATGAAACGTATACCAAGTTATCGTAGGCTCTATGTATTCAATTTGTGCAAAGCTGTTGTTCTGCGTTAGAGAAAGATGAGAAGCGTTTACCACAAAACCTCCCTGAACTTCTGAGTTGCACTAATGAATCGCGTGTAACTGGCCATACAGTGGTCTCTGAATCAGCGCTATGTTTACATCATTTTATTCGACTCCCAAATAATACTCACTTAACGCTTGTTTTTAAAAAATGAAATAGTTTAACCTTGTCACAGTGCAAATCACCATCTAAAGCAGACAGTAACGCAAACAGCAAACGCTGACCGCATCTTAATTTTAACGAGAGAAGAACTGAGGCAGCTTCGTATCATCTGTTACTTGATGTCTCTCTCTCTTCAACTAAATACAAAGCTAAGAGCAAATCGAAAACTTCAACGTTCCGTTCAATTACAGAACAAGTTTCTCACAGTCGTAGAGGCAAATCCTCAAGTAAAAGCCATAAAATAATTGCCACTCCGAATCCCAGTCTCAGTCACGAAAAGAGACACATTTTTAGCTCAAGTCTCGCAGTTTTCGCTTTTATTTGTGGCAAGACTTTTCGTCAATTGGAATACACCGTGCTCGGAAACATGGAAGAGTATGGTCTGTTGCTGACTTCAGCCCCAATCACACAATCATGAGCACTGCTTTTCCTTGCACGGCGCTTTCATCGAACAATACAGCTGGGCTGTCAGGATCCGTTCGCCGCCATTTTTATCAATTTATCGGCTTTTGGGCTGTGATCAGCCACCTCGATAGCTACGTCAATTACAACAAAACGAAAGGAAGGACAGCACAACACGCAGTCCTCGAGTGGAGAAAATATCCGAGGCCGGGAATCGAACCCGCACCTTTTCACTTGGAATTCCGCGGCGCTGTCCGCGCAGCTACCGACGCGATAGACGCGCGGCAGGTGTTACCACGCGGACTGCCAGACTGCCGATAAGGAGAAGAGGTGCTACCGAGTCGCTTGCACGAGTGCCGACGGGTGGCGTCTCCGAGGAATGTGTGGTTTCCTGCGCGGCCCGCATTCCCAGACGCGGGAGGAACGCGAGCGCACGTCGTCGCCACACCTGCACAGGGAATGCGTGGACAAATATTTGAAGGCGCGGACTGCGGCTGTCGGCGGCCGCCCGCGGAGAATGCGGGCCCTCTGCCCGCTGCCTGCTGCTGACAACCACATCTGTGGCGCCGAGCCTGCCGCGGCCGTTCACCGCAGCGGCGACCTCTCAGAAAACTCACCGTGGACGACTCTCTGACGGTGTGCGGACATTTGCCACGATTTTACCTGTTCCGAAGGGTTGGATCCCTTGTCTCCTCCTCCTCCTCACCCGATGCCCGACCCGCAGTAAAGGTACTTACTGAGCCTTTTCGCTGGTTTACTTAACATAGGACCAGAATCTCTATGGATTTTCCGCCACATTTCTAGAGGGAGTTTCTTTGTGGACGCCGGCCGCGGTGTCTCGTGGTTCTAGGCGCTCAGTCCGGAACCGTGCGACTGTTAAATGCATCTCGCATTGTAATCTGCACCAAATTTCGAGCCTCAGTAAAACTTCGCCAATCTTGGAGATTTTGCATTCGTCTAAATTATACGTGCCTTTTTCGGTGCTTCTGCAGCAGCTTTCTGTCATGTATTGTGTACCATCGGGGATCAGTTCCGTCTTGATATTAATTTATTTGATGTGAATCTCTCGAGTGCTGTTGATACTATTTCTTTCAACTTAAGCCACATATGGTCATCACTTACATAGTTTGGAAGGATTGGAGAATTTTTAGTTGGTTTTATAAATAGCTACATTTCCGTTTAGTTTAAGTGAATTGGTTTGTTACGGAATTGAGCCTCGCTACGACTGTGTGTTCACTAATCCCTGAATCAGCGTGATCGTCAGGATTATTTGTGGCTAAGAGGTCAAGTGTGTTTTCGTAACCATTTGCAATTTGAATGGTCTCGTGAACTAATTGTTTAAAATAATTTTAAAAAAGCATTTAGAACAATTACCGAAGTTGTTTTCTATCTACAATATGGCCTGAAAATGTATTTTTGTCAACATACGGAAGGTAGATTGAAGTCACTGCCAACTATAATTGTTTGAGTAGGGTACCTATTTGCGATGAGACTCTAGTTTTCTTTGAAATGTTGAGCAACTGTTTCATCTGAGACCGGGGTCGGTAAAAGGAGACAGTTATTAATTTATTCCGGTTATCGAATATGACCTCTGCCCATACTAAGTCACAGGAACTATCGATTTCAATGTCACTCGTGAGCTGGAAAACACATTACATTATTTTTGTTGAAGTTGTGCTTCTTGTTTCTGTTGTAAAATGGTTCAAATGGTTCTTAGCACTATGGGACTTAACTTCTGAGGTCATCAGTCCCCTGGAACTTAGAACTACTGAAACCTAACTAACCTAAGGACATCACAAACATCCATGCCCGAGGCAGGATTCGAACCTGCGACTGCAGCAGTCGCGCGGTTCCAGACTGTAGCGCCTAGAACTGCTCGGCCACTCTGGCCGGCGTTTCTGTTGTAGTGCAGATCATTACAATTACGGCTTTTCCCTCCAAAATCTAGGATGCTTTCTCTGTGACCCTGTCAATACCAGAGCTAAACAGTGTAGAACAACAACGTACGTTACGAGCATAGCATTCTGTATTACTTAATTTCCTTATTTCTAACATTTTAAAATTGTACGTTGACTTTAGATGACGCGTCAATCTTAGATGTTCTTATCTCTTTATATAAACGTACTTTCAGTCATGTTTTGAACATTGCCCCGCTACACTTTATTAACTAATGTTTCGCCGCAAGGGATATCGCATTTTAAAGAGTAAATTAATATGGAGTATGTCGTTCTTTATTTCAAACATTCACGTACCCATTTCTTCTTTCCTTATTGTCTTTTGGGCATGTAGTTGTAGTAATTAAAGTAGGCACAAATACAGTGATAAAAAAGAAATGAGTAGCGTACATTCGCATTCTCTTTACATCCTTCCTTTCTTGTTGCTCTCATGGCGATGGACTGTTTCTACCGCAAACAGTAAGTGTGAAAGAAAACTACCGTGCAGACAGAGCGATCTATATTTATACTTGGCAGAACTAATTACATACTGACATAATCATCGGAATTGATTTCGTTTCCCAAAAAATATAAATATTTCGATTTCGGAAAATAAGCTCTGTATTTCGCCAAGATGTCGAAGAAGAAGGTCCCTTACGTACTGGTTGTATCGAGTAAGATGTGGAGACGGCGGTTTGAAAGCGGACAGAAGTAGTACGAGGAAGGGCGTCCCTTACCAGAGGGAACGCTACTCAAGCTACCTGGCGACGGGGCAAGTGTGGCAAAAGACCGCCGTGGCAAATGTCCGGCATTCCTCGCTGACAGCGGGCGTCATTCCCCTCACGCGGGAACTCTCTCCATTTTCCCCAAGAGCACATGTTTTGAAAAGCTTAGTGCGTAGATAAATACGAAGTCCAAGGACATAAGAATCGCACTAACACAACGCCTCGTCCAAAGAAGTCTACTATCACAGGATGGCACTCGAAAGACAGGCCCGAGTACGACTGCCCATTGTCGCCCACATTGCGGCCACGATCGTAGGAGGAGTTCCATACCGTATCGGTATTATTCGGTGAACAAAGGTGAGGAGTTCGTCGTAATCTAAGTTTGTACCAGTCTTTGATATTTCCGCCGACGACTTGGGATCTGCTAGCTGTTAGTACTGCGAGCGCGATATCTCTCGGCCAGCACTGTTAGGCACCAACCGCAACTTTCTCGGCAATTGCTGGGCACAGTATCCGTAAATCACTGGCATTTGCGGCTACACAGTCTGAGTCCGGAGGGGGATGGCCCACCCTCCAGCAGGAGACAATTTCTCCCTAGAGGAGTGGATCCGTCAGAATTTCCCTATGACGTCACATAACCTAGTAATGTAATAAGGTATTTATTGCACAATATCTTTGGCTTGTATAATTCTATACGACTCACTGTTTCTACCAACGTAGTATCTAACTCTATGACACACTAGTAAATTGACACCAATGCTGACAACAGCATGACGTCGACGTGAAGGGATGCGACGTGACCCCACGCGAAGCAACACTATGATGTGACGTCGTAACGTGATGCGACGCACAGTTGAAACGTAACTGGAGTACTTTCGTGCAACTGGAAAAAATACGTAAAAATGACAGTAATTACTTCTATGTCTGGGAGTCTCGACACATTAAACAAATAGACCTCGGGAGTCGTAACTTGTTATTACCAAAAATGGTTGAAACGGCTCCAACCACTGTGGGACTTAACATATGAGGTCATCAGCCCTCTAGACTTAGAACTACTTAAACCTAACTAACCTAAGGAGATCACACACATCCATGCCCGAGGCAGGATTCGAACCTGCGACCGGAGCAGCCGCGTGGTTCCGGACTGAAGCCCCTAGAACCACTCGACCACAGCGGCCGGCTGTTATTAACAAATAGACTCGTTTATACATACGGTGCCCAGCTCCGGCGTGTCTCAGTTATAAAAGATGAAGTTGGGGAGGTGTGCCTCAGAGGTATCTATTTCTCCATTGTGATTGCCTGAGAACATTATCACATCGAAGCGTCGTCGGGTATGGTCTTACTTAATTGGACAAAATACGATGAATTTTGAAAACCCGGCAAAAATATGGCGAAATGAGGAAAGTGCATAAAATTGAGAGTACTTTCATTTTCGCCTAGGTGAGGTCTCTGCTGCTGTCACGTAGTATCTTTATTAACGAACAGAGCTCAAGTGACGTAATTTGTTATAAACAGGCACAACCTCTCCCTTCGCTCCTGAGCGCATACATTTATGAAATATGAAAACTGTGGAAATACGTAAAAATTGGGGAGAAAATTGAAAAATACATAAAAAATGAGAGCACTTACAGATCTGCCTGTGTGTAGTCTCTGCTTCTTTCAAATAATATTATAATTAACAAATAGACCCAGAGTGATGCAATTTGGTAGAAAAATGTATAAAATTGGGGAGAATATAGAAAAATACGTAAAAATCAGAGTACTTATATACCTTTCTGGGTGTGGCCTCTTTTGGTGTCACGTAATACTGGTATTAAGAAATAGAACTCGAGTAACGTGACATAATATTATTTGTTTTTAACCAATACATACATCCTTTCCCAAGTAACCCTTCCCACAAATGCGTCCTAGGTATAAAAGACGGTGATGTGGAAGGGGTGCATTGTCTTAAATGGACCAGAGGGGAGGGGAGGGTGATTGCCGCCATTTTTAAGTCACATGACACAATTGCCAGGGTGATTTCTTTTGATCAGTTGCAAATGGTTCCCAGGGCTGAGGCAGAGGGGAAAGCGAGGGACGCAAGTGTGTAACCCACACTGAATATCCTTATCAGTAACCTTGAAATAAGATCTCGTTCAGAACCCGCCCTGCTATCCTATTTGTATGTAGATGTACACGTAGGATCATTTTCCAAAAACATGATAGCATTAAACATGTTGAATAATTCTACAACCGACATACGTAAGCGATACAGGCCTGAAAAATGAGTGTCTGCCCTACGGTCCGGCTTGGATATGAGCTGCGGTTTTTTCTCCAAGTATGAGGGGCGTTCAATGAGTAATGCCACACACTTTTCCTCGGGTAGTTTCTATTGAAAAAAAATGAAGGAATTTGTGGAGGGACATCCTGGAATATCTCCGCTTCAGCCCCTATAGTTCCGATAAGGCCGGCCCCTGTGGCTGAGCGGTTCTAGGCGCTTCAGTCCGGAACCGCGCGACCGCTACGGTCGCAGGTTCGAATCCTTGTTCAGGCATGGATGTGTGTGATGTCCTTAGGTTAGGTAGGTTTAAGTACGAGCTAAGTCTAGGGGACTGGTAACTTCAGATGTTAAGTCCCGTCGTGCTAAGAGCCATTTGAGCCATTTGAAAGTTCCGATGGATGGTGGCAGTATATGTAGCCTTCAGAATGGCGTCTGTATCGGAAGTACGTTCCAACCAGAGTTTCTTTTGGTGGAAAACGAGAGCGTCGCAGATATACATAGGCTCTTGTAGAACGTCTACAGAGACCTAGCAGTGAACAAAAGCACGGTGAGTTGTTGGGCTAGGCGTCTGTCATCACCGAAACAAGGTCGCGCAGACCTCTCCAGACTCCACCCTCAAGCCCAGATCTAGCACCTAGCAACTTCCTTCTGTTTGGAAAGATGCACTCAGAAGGAAGCAGTACGTGGATGATGGGGAAGTTACTGATGCAGCAAGACGCTGGCTCCGACGTCGGCTGGTGGAGTGGAACCGTACACTTAAACTGGCCCTCCGAGTGAGACGGTGCAAGTACTTTGAATTGAATGGATATAATGTAGAAAAATACGCTTTCATAGCCAAAAGAGTGGGGAATAACATGGTTTATTGGAATGCTGAATAAAATCAACCTGCTTTCTGAAAAATAAAAAATTCGTTGCATTACATATTGAACACCTTTCGTACCTTTTGTTTCCTAGCAACTTGCAGTACTATTAGAAAAGGAGCAAGTTCTTTTGCATAATCTTTGTAGGATCTTGCACGTATCTAATTTGATCTAGATGGGTTTTGCACTATTAAGCGATTGTAGTTGCTTTTCTGTTCTACCATCACTTATTTCGATGACTGCCTAATCTGCGTTCGTTCAGTGATCGAAAGGAGAGAACTGTTACGACCTTTCACGGTGAAACAGTTTCGAAGACTGAATTTGAGCCGTAAATAAGTTATGTGGGCAGTGTATGGATAAACTTCACAGTTGAAAATAATGTATTCACTGAAGCTCTGTGCCAATGACACGGTAAATACGAACATCGTATATGGACAGCGCGTGATCAGACAGAGGGAGCTGCGAGGCTTAACCGGCCCAGCTGTGATTGGGAGGGCCGGGTCCTGTGTGGCTGGACCCGGCGACTCGGCGGCTCCACGCCACACACGGCCGGCCTAGCCTCAGACGGCCCTGCTTGCTCGCCGACGGCAGCGCCTCCTTTTTTTATTGTTCGGGGGCTCATTTGCAAGGTCCGCAAATTGCGAATCTGGCGCTTACTCGGCGCGGACTTTCCTTTTGTGGCGGGCGGGCGCCCGGCTGCCGCCTCGCCCCCTTGCCCCCACCGCCGCCGTCACCGACCGTCCGTCCGTCCGTCCGACCGCCTCATAAAGGACCGACTGGCAGCCTCTCGTTTTTTCTTTTCTTTCTTTTTCGGCTGTGCTCTCGTATATTATTCCGCGGTTCCTCCACCGCTTTCGATGTAGATGCGCCCCACAGGAGACTGCTAAAATTTAAATTCAAAGGGACGTGCGCGTCCAGGAACCAACCTGATTATTCGGGGTAGGATTACGTTTCTGGAAGCTGCGTGCAGTCGTTTACCGGTCGGAAGGTTCAGACGTAAGCTGGTGCTTCAAAGACAGGCTGATGAAACGTTTCCCTATCACTGCTGCATTTGCGACAAATTCTCGACAGTAAAACGCCTCCAGAATTTAGACGAGCGTAGCTTCGTCTGACGTGTCTATTGCGCACATTTTTTGCTATTTTTTATGGAGAACGTATTTGAAGTTCTTCCAGTAAAAGTATCGACAAAGTTAGAAATGCGACGTAATGACGAGGGCTATTCGGAAAGTAAGGTCAGATAGATCGCCAAATGGAAACGACAGTGAAAATTCGACGAAGCTTTGCAGTGATGTGTTGAGCAGTGTCTCTACTGTCCATCGTGTTCAAGTCACTCTTTTCAGTTCTGAGCACAAAGTAAGCACTTAAAGATGCCTAGAACAATAGTATCTTCCGCCAAGTATGAGTGCTCTTCGACCGGTTTCGCCTGATTTGACGCAATCCCACATAACATGTCATGCATTTCCAGTGAGGTCGCCCCTGCAGTGTTTTCGACTGGAAGTGTTTCATCACCCACCATACAGCCTGGAATTTGATCCTCTGATGTTCATCTCTGTTCACATGAACCATTGGCTCTGAAGACAACATCTTAGTACAGACTACGAACTGCAGACCAGCGTAGAAAATTCTAGAATGGAATTTTCACTCTACAGCGGATTGTGTGCTGATATGAAACTTCCTGGCAGATTAAAACTGTGTGCTGGACCGAGACTCGAACTCGGACCTTTACCTTTCTCGGGCAAGAGCTCTACCGCAGGAGAGCTTCTGTGAAGTTTGGAAGGTAGGAGGCGAGGTACTGGCGGAATTGAAGCTGTGGGGACGGGGCGTGAGTCGTGTTTGGGTAGCTGAGCTGGTAGAGCCCTTGCCCGCGAAAGGCAAAGGTCCCGAGTTCGAGTCTCGGCCCGGCACACAGTTTTAATCTGCCAGGAAGTTTCAGTGTAGAAAATTGTTGGAAAGCACAGGCGACTGCCTGTTGTGAAAAAGATGTTGGAAAGATTGTACAACGCAACGACAGAAATCTAAGTCGGAGCGACGACTGTGAAGAGAAGTAGATGGAAAGTGTAGCAAACTGTTGCAAGTGAAACATTTTTTGTTTTCACAATGGTTTCCATTTCGCGACCGACCGGATCTTTCTTTCCGAATATCCCTCGTATAAAGTGCATTCAAAAATAGCTGAGTCGGAGGCTGTAAAATGAAAATTACCGAAGGAATTGTGATGTAATTGCTCACGGAAGAAGATGTGGTTCCTAAAGGAGTGCTGAGGCTCCAATCTTGCTGCTAAACGAACATGGGCGCACACTAACCTGACGACAGAGCGAACACGTGCAGACATCGATCGTCCATTGTCCTCAGTCGTTCTGAAAATAGTGAAACTGAGGATTCAAAAGAAAAGCAAAGGGGTGTGGTGTGTTTCCTTAGAGCGCAAGAAGTGCGGGGAACGGAAATTCATCAAAAAAAGAAGCACAGCATGTCCGTCGCAAGGATCAAAGTGTGGCACAAGTGATTCAAGGAATCCGGTAATGCACGATCTCGAATGCCACACTACATTACCGATACCGTTGTCCAGAAGATGGATGCTCTCAATACTGAAGACCATTATTAAACCGTTCCCATCACACCTTCATGTCTCTCATTACCATTTCTCGTCCATAGCGGGCCAAACAACACTGAAATTGGCCGGCCGTGGTGGCTGAGCGGTTCTAGGCGCTACAGTCTGGAACCGCGCCACCGCTACGGCCGCAGGTTCGTATCCTGCCTCGGGCATGGCTGTGTGTGATGTTCTTAGGTTAGTTAGGTTTAAGTTAGTTCTAAGTTCCACGGGACTGATGACCTTAGCTCTGAGCCATTTGAACCATTTGAACACTGAAATTGGAAAGTAGCTGCCAGGAAGCGCGTAGTTCGCTGACGAATCGTGATGTTGGCTCTTTGCAAGGATGCAAGGTGGCGAGTGCACCGACGATTCAAGGACGTGCTCAACCAGCAGTATGTGGAATACGCAGTTCAGGCGGACCGTGTCTCGCCTTTCTTCCACGACTCCATGGGGGCATTCCCGGCTTACTAGGTGACATCTACCTCGTTCACTTGTCTGCACGAATACCTTCTTGGTTTGACCCACCATCAGGTACACTACTGTACCGCGATTCGCCAGTCAATTCACGCGGTCTTAACTGTACAGAAAATGTATGGGACTGTTTGGAACAGCGCCAAAAAACGTTACAATGAACAGCCCCGCAATTTGGCAGCTGTAAGGATCTGATCATCAGTATGTGCCTGCAGCTGGATTTCGCATACCTGCAGAAATTTGCCGAATTGAGCCCATTATTAGGACGAAAGGCGGTGTTACAAGATATTAGCGTGATATCCCTTGTGGGTGTCCGCCTGCGCAGCTGATATAGGTCAGTGCGGCTAACTGCCACTCAGGTTCGATGGCCGATCCTGCTAGTGATTTTTCCTTGGCAGGACGACTGCTGCGGTGTAGTCAGGCTCGTGAGGCCAACTGAGGAGCTACTCGACCGATTAGTAACGGTTCCATGACCAAGAACCCCGACAGTGACCGGGACAGTGGTATGCTTGCCATACGCCCCTCCATATCGCATCCGATGGCGTCGTTGGTAAAGGATGACACGGCAGTCGGTCGAATCCGATTGGTGAGTCCAGGACCAGCACGCGGAGCTTCAACTCCTGCGGGTAAATAATTATTTTGCCCGTTGTTGTTAACTTGCAGTTGTCGCGACGCTGAACTCTGATATTCGTTTTGATCCTCTGCACGGATCAGCAGACACCACGCACCTTTCAGGGGTCTCCTCCGCAGCGTGTTCTGACGACGGGAGCAGCTGGCTGCAGATCCGGGGCGCAGCGCTGTTAACACGGCGCGATAGCATCGCACGAGACGGCCGTCACCTGTTGAGCCATCACTCAGCCGGCCGCTCTTATCCGACGGCCATCGATCCGCGTCCAAGGAAAACGCGTCGAGGCGCCGCGCGACAGGTTCCTCCATCTCACGTAGTACCGTCACGACCGCACCAGCGGCCGGCTGCCAGCCGAAGCACGTGTCCAGGGTATCTGGAGCAGGCTGCTCCAGCCTCGCAACCCGACACTGGCCAGCGGTACACTGCGGTACGCTCCGTGGAAACAGGGCATCTGTTCACTCTCTTTGTTTACAAAATCATTATAAATCACTGAAAGTCCTCACAAAGCACTTCATCACGAATAATGATGATAAATGTGAAGTTTACACTGACCTCAGATGCAATGAGCGCGAGTCCAATGCGTAGTGAATTCTTGTGTCCTATAGACCTTGCTGATATTCTCGCCAAGAGTGCGACATCCTCAATAACTGCCGAAATTCTCTTTTTCAGTTCTGAGAATGGCGCTGTAAATGGAAGTGTATACGTACCTGAGGATGCCCACTAAAAATAAGTCAGCCACTGGCTGGTACAACTAGCGGAATGAGCACGCACAAATGTTGCCTGCGGATGATGCGTGACCCAGGCGAAGGTCTAATGGGGCTGAGAGTGTGGATGGAGTGGAGTGGATGTAGTCGGGCTCACGGGCATTATGAACCCACTCCCAGCCCCGTTCCCAAGATCACTTTGCAAAGAGTGTGTGTATATTTACATACATAAGTTTCCAAATTACTCAGATGAATTTTTAGAGAATAAAGTAGTCTACAGTCTAAGACTAATTCTAGAAATTAGTCTAGGTTTAACGCAGGATAGTTTTCCACATAGATGAAGCAACTGCCGGAGTTTGGCGTCCGTCTTTTGGAAACACCCGAGTGTCATATGGTACACCCCTCCACATTTTCAGTAGGGGAGCCTGTTCTACTAAGTCGGTGTAGATATTTTTTGAAGCGTCCGTGATTAAATTTCAGTTGGTGCCACCGTCACATGAAACTTGAGGAGGGAGCTTTGTTTGCCACTGTCTGGCTGTAACATAGCACATTACATGAAGCGCTACAAATTCTTGACTTTCTCTTTTGGTTGTGACTATAGGTCGTATTAGAGTGACATTTATATGTAAAATTACTGTCGTGTGTTTGCGAAGACTTCGTAAAACGTTTATTAGGTGTTGTAGATATCCTCTTTTCCCCATAATTCTCCACAGTTTCTTCCTATCAGTATCACCGAATGGCCTTAATGAAACTGACGAACGTTAAGTGGATTTCTTTATCGTATTCGTTTCATTTATAAATATTGCAACTGTTGCCGATGTGCCTCTGAGAAATCCCATTTTTTCTTCCCCCCAATAGGCTCTCAACTATACCTTTTAACCTCTTGCATACACTTTGTATGCTGTCAAGTAAGCTCAACTGTTCTCGCAGCTGTTGCAGTGTCTTTTCTTGAATACTGATATTACATTTGATTGTGAGCATACATCTGGAATAGCTCCCTTTCTCCAGCACATATTAAATACATGTAGTAATCTCTTTTGGCCGGCCACTGTGGCCGAGCGGTTCTAGGTGCTTCAGTCTGTAACCGCGCGATCGCTACGTTTGCAGGTACTAATCCTGCCTCGTGCATGGATGTGTGTGATGTCCTTAGGTTAGTTAGGTTTAAGTAGTTCTAAGTTCTAGGGGACTGGTGACCTCAGATGTTAAGCCCCATAGCGCTCAGAGCCATTTGAATTTGAGTAATCTCTTTTGTGGTAGTGTGCCTCCGTATATTAGCAATTCAGCGTTTATACCGTCCATAACAGGAGCTTTTCTGCTTTTTTGTGTTGAGGGCTTCTCTTAATCCATCCATACATAAATCGTCTACACATTCCATGTCGATTGCATCCTCTTTGGTTCTTCACACCACAAGTCCTTATAATGATTTGTCCATTTTGCTTGTTGGATGTTATTTATATGAGCAACTTATTTTTCTGTTTCATTTAGCATTTTCATTTTCTAGCGACGCTATGGGTTGCAAACGGAGAAATCCACTAATATAACTGAGGTTTATACCTGATAACTAACACTCCTCGTACCATGGAACGCCCGATACTGGCACCAAAGGGCAGAGTGCTATGGACCGGCAACTGGGACCGAGCGTCTTGCAAACAGTGAAGAAGGGTGGACTCTGGTTCTCTGGTTGGACGGTGGAACTTCGAGTAGGTGACCAGGCGCTCGACATCCATGCATCGCAAGGCTTGCCTGACCTATAAAGCGATCTGTGGCAGAGCAGAAAACAGATGAGAGTGCTGGAGCAGGCAGAAGTATTTCGGAGCGCGCTGCGCTGCCACGAGCACACCGTTGAACCTGGGCCTGTGCAGCAGACAACCACTGCTTCTTACCACCTCAAACCAACAACATTGTCAGTTACGATTTCAGTGGGCGTCGACAAAATGGGAATGTAGATCAATGGCAACGCTCATTTGGTCGGGTGAATGACGTTTCTTGTTACACCAAATCATCGGTCGTGTCAGGATGCAACATTTACTAAAGTACAAGTTCATCAGAAACTTTAACAGTGTCACCATACTACACGATGATGTTAACTGCTGTAGGTGAGGTCTCGAATTCGGGGTGAGCCCTTGCATGCTCGACACCATATTGACGTCAGTGTGCCGGCCGGATTGGCCGTGCGGTTCTAGGCGCTTCAGTCTGGAGCCGAGCGACCGCTACAGTCGCAGTATCGAATCCTGCCTCGGGCATGGATGTGTGTGATGTCCTTAGGTTAGTTAGGTTTAATTAGTTATAAGTTCTAGGTGACTGATGACCTCAGAAGTTAAGTCGCATAGTGCTCAGAGCCATTTTTAACGTCAGTGTGGGGGCGCTACTATAGTGAGAGGGAGACCTGGTCTTCTGTAGTGCCCCCCATTGGTTGTTGCGGATTTCAGAGAGCCCTCGATAAAGTGTGTGGTATCGATTCGCGTTGCCGAATTTGGTGTGGCACCGCTATCTCTAGGCGATGTCACAGTAAGTACAGCGAACGCAAGTTCAAAAAAGTAAAAAAAAAAAGTATCCGGCGGTGGTCTGAGGCCAGCAGGTAGGGATGACGTAGTTTCCGGGACAGGTGGTGTCCTGGGTTTTACGGCCCGCCGCAAACCGCATGGCCTGCGCGCCAAACTTACTGCCAGCGCCACGACCGCCGACGCCGTGGGCCGCAATTTATTGGCCACTTGCTCCAGACTTCTGCAAGGTGTCCCGCGTATAGCTAACGGTCCTCGGATCCCGGAATGTCCGACACCGGCATCAGTAAAAGAATGGAAGCCATGTGCTATTTAGAAAGACGAGGAATCTGTCCCAGGCGATTTCTACTTTTTGCTTTTCCGGCGAAAAGTCTAACGACACTGCCGATAAATGTTCCCTCTTGCTTCCTCGCAAGGAGAATGCGGAAGACACGGCAACGAAGAATTCCTTGCAGTCGTGTAAAACGCTCTGTTCGCTTATGCTTGTCGGCCGTTTGGCTACATTGCTTACCCAAAAAGTTTTTACACCAGAGAATTGCAAACTCAGCCTCCGACATAGAAGTCGCTATCAAACGCTCTTTCAGTGACTTTCGCTTCGGAAGAAGCTGAGGCGATGGTGGCCAACAGGTCCTGAACGCCAGATTTTACGCTGGAATCCTGCGTTAAATCCCACACTCTCCACAGTGACTCACGAAGTCAATTCATGCGACTCTTTTGATGGTTATTCTTTCATCGTAGAGGAATATTAACTTTGGCCACTTTTCGATCCTGTTCCAGAGGAGTAGAATGATGTGCAGACACCAGGATTCACTATTTCCCTTCCTTTCACTACATATGCCTCCATAACAACACAAGCACATGCTTCACTGTACATACGTTGATCAAATTCCATACGCACGCCAGCGATACAGAATGGACATTCCGTAATTCTGCAGGAAGCCTACGGGAAAGCACATACGATATTGCCCAACACTGGAAAGGGGTTCCTCGTATTGTCTGCAAATCTCTTTTTGTGAGAGATTCGTACTGACTTAGTCATCAAATCAAAATTAAAATAGAGAACACAACGGCAAGGTCATGTACCTGTGTGACTTCGGCGTACAACGCAGCATTCTATAAAAGATACTGGACCTACCGACCTGCCATAATAACTTGTAGATTACTTTTTAAGACCCCTCATAAGATAAACAAATAAATTGAAAGGTACGCCAATTACGTTATTTAATAAATAAAACAGTATCCGTAAATGTAATAACAATTATATCTACATCTACATCTGCATCAACATTTATACTCCACAAGCCACCCAACGGTGTGTGGCTGAGGGCACATTACGTGCCACTGTCATTACCTCCCTTTCCTGTTCCAGTCGCGTATGGTTCGCGGGAAGAACGACTGCCTGAAAGCCTCCGTGCGCGCTCGAATCTCTCTAATTTTACATTCGTGATCTCCTCGGGAGGTATAAGTAGGGGGCAGCAATATATTCGATACCTCATCCAGAAACGCACCCTCTCGAAACCTGGCGAGCTAGCTACACCGCGATGCAGAGCGCCTCTCTTGCAGAGTCTGCCACTTGATTTGTTAAACATCTCCGTAACGCTATCACGGTTACCAAATAACCCTGTGACGAAACGCGCCGCTCTCCTTTGGATCTTCTCTATCTCCTCCGTCAACCTGATCTGGTATGGGTCCCACACTGATGAGCAATGCTCAAGTATAGGTCGAACGAGTGTTTTGTAAGCCACCTCCTTTGTTGATGGACTACATTTTCTAAGGACTCTCCCAATAAATCTCAACCTGGTACCCACCTTACCAACAATTAATTTTATATGATCATTCCACTTCAAATCGTTCCGCACGCATACTCCCAGATATTTTACAGAAGTAACTGCTACCAGTGTTTGTTCTGCTATCACATAATCATACAATAAAGGATCGTTCTTTCTATGTATTCGCAATACATTACATTTGTCTATGTTAAGGGTCAGCTGCCACTCTCTGCACCAAGTGCCTATCCGCTGCAGATCTTCCTTCATTTCGCTACAATTTTCTAATGCTGCAAGTTCTCTGTATACTACAGCATCACCCGCGAAAAGCCGCATGGAACTTCCGACACTATCTACTAGGTCATTTATATATATCGTGAAAAGCAATGGTCCCATAACACTCCCCTGTGGCACGCCAGAGGTTACTTTAACGTCTGTAGACGTCTCTCCATTGATAACAACATGCTGTGTTCTGTTTGCTAAAAACTCCTCAGTCCAGCCACACAGCTGGTCTGATATTCCGTAGGCTCTTACTTTGTTTATCAGGCGGCAGTGCGGAACTGTATCGAACGCCTTCCGGAAGTCAAGAAAAATAGCATCTACCTGGGAGCCTGTATCTAATATTTTCTGGGTCTCATGAACAAATAAAGCGAATTGGGTCTCACACGATCGCTGTTTCTGGAATCCATGTTGATTCCTACAGAGTAGATTCTGGGTTTCCAAAAACGACATGATACTCGAGCAAAAAACATGTTCTAAAATTCTACAACAGATCGACGTCAGAGATATAGGCCTATAGTTTTGCGCATCTGCTCGACGACCCTTCTTGAAGACTGGGACTACCTGTGCTCTTTTCCAATCATTTGGAACCTGAGACTTGCGGTACACGGCTGTTAGAAGGGGGGCAAGTTCTTTCGCGTACTCTGTGTAGAATCGAATTGGTATCCCGTCACGTCCAGTGGCTATGTATTGAAACGTACAATAAATAATATTAAATACTTGCATATAGAAATTCAAAATGAGAAAAATCAGTTGAAAGTGGAAGATTAACAAAAACAGATTGGTTTCTGTGGAATTTCCTAAGGTCGACAGTGCTGCTCTACTGTTATGCCACATTAATTTAGTAACTGAGAACGTGACACACAGCCTAAGTCTCCCTTCATGATATCTATTGCCTGCTCGGACATTTTTCGAAGGGTGGCACACTACGATAACTTATGCGCTCAAAAGTGATTAAGGCACTGTTTGACTAATAAATGTGGAAACCACATTGCAGAAAGCAAGCGCACTACATCGTTTTATTAGACAGGTACAGTTTATTTTAATTATCAGAACAGAGGAATAGAAAGCGGATTTCAAAGAGCAAAGTTGGAAATTGTGGATCATGTACATCAGTGAATACTGAACTGGTACTTATATATTATTAGCATCATAACATAACTTGTTATCCACTATGTGTACATTGGACTTTCGGATTACAGAGCAATTGTAAGACAGACAACATAAATAAAACTGAAAGCCGGGACGGTATAAAGTAAGCATAATGTTTACATACACAAGTTTTGTTGCACACGTTGACAGAGAACCCAGTTCATCATCTTGTGTGAGTCGGGGCTTGCAACGTTAGTTGGAAGCTTATCACACGAAGAGGTGAAGGTACTAACTTCCAGATAACGGGGCAACTGCGCAGCTCGAGTAATAACCTGTACAGTCGGCGATGATATCGTCACAGACTAGCGCAACGCAACTATGTTTTACAGCAGCTGTGGCAATATTACTTATCTTGTGATTGGCTGTAACGCGCCATAAACAGTAACTGGGTGCTAATTTTGAATTTACGAGAGTTCTCGAGAGCATCAGCTTCGCCGTTCCTCCCTTCCGTATATTTCTCAAATTGTGTATGAAGAGCAGGTTTGCGGAAGGCTCGTAAATAAAATGGCCTGCACGGCGAGAGGTAGCGCGGTTGGAGCACGTGCTCGCGTGGCGCTCTGCCAGCAGCTGCTCGGCTCTCTTTTATTTTCCGCCCCTGTGAGCAGACCGCAGACCGCGGGCCGCCGTCTGTTTGCTTGCAATTGTTTCCAGAGGGTCGATCGAATCTATTAGCCACGACCAGCACGCCTCCTACTGCTGCAATCTTCCTATTACGCGCCGGCTGCCGCCTCTGCTGTTTTTCCCTCCACGGATGCCTCAGCGGATGCTCTGGGACTGCACGCGTGTGTAACCGCGACGGCAGGAGCTGTCAGCTGATATCTGTCGATTTGTAGGTATATTTCCGTTAATAATAACCGTAAAACAATCTTCAGTTTGATCGTTACTATGCAGACAAACCACAAAGAAACTGCAGTCGTTTAATGCAATTTGCTCGATGTCTGAAGTTGTTGCCGTTGTGGTCTTCAATCCGAAGACTGGTTTGATGCACCTCTCCACGCTACTCTATCCTGTACAAGCCTCTTCATCTCCGTATAAGTACTGCAGCCTACATTTTTCTGAATCTGCTTACTCTGTTCATCTCTTGGTCCCTCTCTGTGATTTTTATCTCACCCCCCCCCCTCCCAACTGAATTTGCCCCCAGCACTAAATTGGTGATCCCTTGATAACTCAGAAATATCGTATAAATCGATCCCTTCTTCTAGTCAAGTTGTACCACAAATTACTTTTCTGCCCAGTTCTATTCAGTGGCTCCTCGTTAGTTAAGTGATCTATCGATCTAGTGTTTAGCAATCTACTGTAGCTCCACATTTCAAAAGCTTCTACTCTCTTCTTATCTAGACCTTTTACCGTCCATGTTTCACTTCCAAACATGGCTACACTCCATACAAACACTTTCAGAAAAGACTTCCTAAAATTTCGCTTTTCTTGCCTTTGCCGGCCTATATTTTATATCCTCTCTGCTCCGGCCATCATCAGTTATTTCGCTGTCCACATAACAAAACTCGTCTACTACTTTTA
The DNA here is from genome assembly GCF_023897955.1 of Schistocerca gregaria. NCBI lineage: Eukaryota > Metazoa > Arthropoda > Insecta > Orthoptera > Acrididae > Schistocerca > Schistocerca gregaria. Next base: position 741,943,843 of record NC_064920.1, on the reverse strand, counting down.
TGGTTCTGAGCACTATGGCACTTAACATCTGTGGTCATCAGTCCCGTAGAACTTAGAACTAGTTAAACCTGACTAACCTAAGGACATGACACACATCCATCCCCAAGGCAGGATTCGAACCTGCGACCGTAGCGGTCACACGGTTCCATACTGAAGCGCCTAGAACCTCCCGGCCACGTCGGCCGGCTACTATTTTTAGTTTTTCGTTTCCTAATCTGATTCCCTCAGCATCACCTGATGTAATTCGATTGTGTTCCATTATTTTTGTTTGCTTTTGTCGATTTTCATCTTATATCCTCCTTTCAAGACGCTGCCCATACGTTCAATAACTCTTCCAAATCATTTGTTATCTGCGACAGAATTACACCGCCTTCGGCAAACCTCAAAGTTTTAATTTTTTCTCCACGAACTTTAGTTCCTACTCCGATTTTTTGTTTGGTTTCCTTTACTGCTCGCTCAACATATTGGTGAAAAATATTGGGGGTAGCTACAACCGCGTCTTACTCCCTTCTCAACCACTGCTTTCCCTTCATGGCTCTCGGCTCTTACAACTACCGTCTGGTTTCCATACAAGCTGTAAATAGTCTTCCGCTCCTTGTATTTTATACCTGCTACCTTCAGAGTGTCCAAAAGAGTACTCCAATCAACGTCGTTAAAAGCTTCCTCTAAGTCCACAAATGATATAAATGTATGTTAACCTTTCTTTCATCTACCTTCTAAGATAAGTCATAGGGTCAGAACTGTCTCCCGTGTTCCTACATTTCTCCGGAATGCAAACTGATAGCAGTACTTAACATAAAAACAGAAACGTGACGAATACAAAGCGGTATCAGACGACTGTATCTTTTACTCACAATCTGGCTGTGTAGTTGAGCAGCCAGAGATTCTGACTGTCAACGCGGAGGAGTCAGGCATCACCTCCGTTATATTCTTGATTTATTAATTTACACATATGCTCCATGATGAGACGCAAGTTGTGTTTCTTGTTGGCACTTGACCGGCTGAGGTGCCTTAAGCACTACTGACTCACGTAGGTGACTACTACGTGCGTGTAATGTGCAGTGTAGTGTTTACTTTGTTGTAGATAAGAAACAGGGCGTGGTGCATTTCCTGAGAGGGCACAGTCCTTGACCAACTCACATTGCACGACTCAAGATCACACAGAAAGTCGTCTGCAATAACTTGTCTTCCGCTGCGGAATATTTAGCACATTTAGAAAAAAAGTGAAAGAACTTTCCTCATACATCTCATATATACGTCTAAGCATGACTGCTCTGCAAGTCACAAAGTGTCAGAGAGTTCATCGAACCATATGCGGACTATTTCTCTACCTTTGCACTCTCGAACAGCGTGTGGGAAAAGCGAACACTTCAATCTTTTAGTGAGAACTCCGCCTTCTCTTACTTCATAACGATGATTATTTTTTCCTACGCCGGTGGGTGTCAACAAATTTCACATTCATAAGTGGAAACTGGTTATCGAAATACCGTGAAAAGGTCTCGCAGCAATGAAGAACTCCTTTGATTTAGTCTGTCGCCCCAACTCGCGTATCATATTCGCAACACTCTCTCCTCTATTAAGCGATAACACAAAACGAGCTGCCCTTCTTTGAAATTTTTCATTGTCTGCTATCGATCCCCTACGGTAAGGATCCCACACCGTGCAGCAATACTCCAGAAGAGGTCCGAGAAGCGTATTGAACGTAATCTCCTTGGTCGATCTGTTGCTTCTTCTAAGTGTTCTTCCAGTAAACGGCAGTCTTTGGTTCGCCTCACTCGCATCATTATCTTTGTTACCGCTCCATTTAAGTTGCCTGTGACTGTAATCCCTAGGTATTTAGTTGATTTGACAACCTTTAGATATGTGTGATTTAGGGTTTAACCGAAATTTAACGGATTCATCACTCCCGAATGGCCGACTGCCGCCTACGAAGTAGTACGTGGTGCGATCTGTAATCGCGGGATATACTGTCACTTTGTCAGCAGTCCCTCCAGCCGTTATTGCCAGCAGTGAATCTTGCTGATGCCACGGCTTCTTTATCAAGCAGCCTCTTACTCTGAGTTCACAAGTTTTGTAGAACTATTTAAGGAGAGATAAGGGACAGCGAGTTGGTCTAAATTTAGAAATGGCCAAGTCAAGTTATGTCAGTCACTAAACAGAAAAATTTAGTAGACTTTAAGTGAACACTACACATATATACATACTTGCTAATAAGTCGTACGGGAACCTGGGAAGAACTGTGCTCGGAGGTGTGAAACTGAACGTTCGCGACTTAGACATAACGACAATGACGGAGTCTGATCATTGGTAGAAAATCGGCCAAGTGTTATTATTTAAGGATAAAAGCGGTTGATAAATATTTGTACAATTTATCATTGAATGATGGAGTTCAAGAGTTTCTTCACGTTTTGGAGTACGGAAATATTACACTTTGTGAGCAAGCGAACGTTTCGCAGAGGACGCTTCTACTGTGCAAATATAATATGAAATTTCAGGAACTGGTTTTCAACTATGAGTCCAGAAATGTTATATGGCCTTTTATATACTCACGCGGTATTAAAAGGATAAGATCAAATTAATTGCGGTAGGTACAGACACTTATTAGCAGTAACTCTTGCAGCGATCAGTAGGTATGCGAAACGGGAAGAACACTGTATGGGATGATGCAACGAAAGTAACCTCTACGAAATGCCTCACAGTGCATTGGGGGAATAAATTGTGGAGAGTGAGATCTCTACTGAGAAATGTTATTAGTGGCGGGAAAGTATTACATTTCTGAAGAGGAACACCAGCAACTTGTATACAATAAATAAATTATTGACAGAAAAGCTTTCTATAAAATTCAACACAGTGAATAATATAATGCACTATATTTAAGCAGTCAAATGTACATCACTGATAAATAATGTCACATCGTCTTAAAAGAGGAAATACATCTCAAACGAATGATTTATATTATTTGTCCAAACTGTATCTGAATAAACATTGATTCTAAATGAAAATACATAGTGCCAATTTATTCGCAGTCCATCATACATTTCCATAGCTCACACATAACAGCAAAAACATTGCAGAAGTTCATTGGGAGTAGCTTGCACGAATCAAGAGTTTACGATAATCTGAAGAGATCTAATAAATGTGTGGCATTACTACGCTCCCTCGGCATGAATTTAAACATTGGAAAAGCTCCTAAGATCTAAGTTCCTCTGCTGACATATATAGCTCAACTGTGAAAGTTGCCTAGGTAATATGAGTTCAGAAATCAGTGATCACTTTGAATACTTTTTGTGAAGCACGTTGATGCTTCATAACCAGTGACATGATGTTTTGGGGTACTAATGACGTGACAACAGCTTCCGGAATTTGATGAATACTGTTTGTATTTCTAAATGTTATGTGCAACATGATATGAGAGTTCTGTACTAAACAATATCAGTAGCAATCTTTCAAAAATGATTTCATATGAATTTCTTAAGCCAGCAAACTTGCTGGAGGAAACAAGAGAGTGGTCTTCCCCACAAAAGTTTCTTTCGCCTGTACCGCATAACATCTACACCAGTGACCAGCCAAGATTACCACAAGGGAATCAATTAATGTGTGCAGAAAACGCCACCATCTGAATCCAAAAAATGTAAGAAGTGGAGGAGACTATATTTGAAGCCCGTTCTACTTATTATGAGGCTAAGCAGTTGCAGTTCAGGCTCATTTAGATCGAGGTGTGTACCTTTCACCTACGCTGGTAAGGAGCAAGGAAATCTTTAACAACTGGCACGAGAGAGATTATCTTAGAGCACTGTGACATTTTAAAATATATAGGGTGAAGTACGCTAGCACAAAAAGTGCACCTCAAAGAAATTGGAAGCTAATTAAGTGCAGAAACTAACAAGAAGGACCTCAAGTAGATCTTGGAGATTCAATAAGGAGTTTTTCTTTTACAGGAAGACTGTGCTATGCTGAAAAGTAACTGTTCATGTAATGCAAATCAATTTGGCACTGAATGACTCAGACACATCACAGGATGTCTAAGATAATGTAGTTGACGAATTATAGGATTGGGTTGCGCTTGTTACACAAACAAGAAAACTCTCCTATTGTTATTATTTTTTGATAAAAAATTTTCATTATGTTTGTGTCATTATGAATAGGGTCTCATTGTATTGGAATGTTATTAGTTGTTAATTGATTGTGGTAAGCAAACTATGGCAAGCTATCTGACCAGTTAAAGGAAGTCCTGCAATGCCCTTGTCATCAAGAACTTTTTCCTCCCGTGAAGAGGAAGGCGCAAACAATTCTATACCCCCAAAGCATTCTCACCTTTAAATACTAAAATTCAAAACTTCGGTTGTTACTGCAGCATAAACCAAAGGAAGAGGAATTCACAAACTGAACGGCATAGCCAGTATAACAGTTGGTAGCATTCGGTGCCAGCTAACAGTAGGTTGTGAGTTGATTAGCCACTCTGTCACAGTTCTTCAGCCTAAGAACAAGATATAGCTTCATACAACGAACTGTTCCAGCAATAACGAACTTCAAAGCAGTTTATAGCACAACACTAAAGATGGGCTGAATCCCAAAAACTGTACGTGGAAATATCTGAATCGTTTAAGAACGTAAGCGTCAACATGTAGAAGTAACTTCGTAATATGTGAGACTGATACAAAGAATAGATGTAAAAAAAGCACTCCGTCTTCAGGCCACGAGTGGCCTACCGGGACCATCCGACCGCCGTGTCATCCTAGGTGGAGGGTGCGGATAGGAGGGGCGTGGGGTCAGCACACCACTCTCCCAGTCGTTATGATGGTATTCTTGACCGAAGCTGCTACTAATCGGTCGAATAGCTGCTCAATTGGCATCACGAGGTTGAGTTCACCCCGAAAAATGGCGACAGCGCATTGCGGCCTGGATGGTTACCCATCCAAGGACCGACCACGCCCGACAGCGCTTGATTTCGGTGATCTCACGGGAACCGGCGTATCCACTGCGGCAAGGCCGTTGCCAAAGAATAGCTGCCTTACGGTGCATGGCTATTGCTAGTCATTCCCTTTTCAGTCCCACTCGCAACTGGAACGAAAAACGACTGTCATATGCCTCAGTACCAACTATAATTTCTCTTATCTTCGCGGGGTCGTTATGCAAGACGTGTGTTAATGGGTGTAGGATCATTCCTCAGTTTGTCCTACATGCTGGTTTTCTAAACTTCCTCAATACCGTTTCGAGAAAAGAACGTCTTCTTCCCTCCAGGATAACCATTTGAGTTCACGTGGCATTTCGGTAGACTCGCATGTCCGTTGAACGTATCTGTCACAAATCTAGCAGCATTCTTCGGCGTTGCTTCAATTTCTTCCTTTAATACAACCTGGTGGGGGTCCAAAACACCCTAACAGTGCTCAAGAATGGGTCGCACAAGTGTTCTGTACTCGTTCTCCTTTACAGATGAGCCACAATTTTCTAGGTTTATTCCTCTAAATCGAAGTCGACCACCTGAATTAATTTACATTTTCCAGAGCAATGCATCGCACCTAATAAAAATTCTGTCCAAGTCATCCTGCATATTCGTACAGTCATTTAGAAACGACACTGCCTTGTCACTCTAGCGTCATAGTGAAACAGTGACATATGGCTGCTCATTCTAAGCACCATCTCTTTTATATACATGTGTGTAGAACAAGTGCCTTCCTATCACACACACTTGGAACTCTCCGGACGATGCCTTTGTCTGCGATGGACACTCGCCGTCCAGCACAACGTATTGAGTTGTATTACCAAAAACTGGCATATCTGAAAACGTATTTAAAATGTTCTGACCGTTGTAACTGTCTGCAGGATGGCACTACGTCAAATTCTTTCTGGAATTCTCAGAATATTGACTCTGCCTGTTATCCTTCATCCATGGTTCGCAGGACATCGTGCGAGAAAGGAGCAAGCTGAGTTTCGCAGAAGAGCGGCTTTCGAAATACATGTTCATTTGTGGGTGCAAGTTTCTCTACCTCAAGGGAATTTATTATATTTGAACTCCGAATACTCTCAAGAATTCTGCTGAAACCCGCCGTTAAGGATATTGGTCTGCTATTTTGTGGATCATTTCCCTACCCTTGTTATATACAGAAGTCACCAGTCCTTTTTTCCAGTCGGTCGAGAGTTTCCGCTGGCCGACGGATTCACTTTAAATGCAAGCTAAGTATGCATCTAACGCCGAAGAGCACTCTCTGTAAAACCATAATGGGAGTCCATCTTGACTTGGCGATTTGCCTGTTTTCAACTCTTTCAGCTGCTTCTTATCACCACGGGTGCCTATTTCTGTGTACTCCACAAGGGAGTGCGTGCGACGGTCATACTATGGTATATGTGAACAATCCTCGCACGTGGATGATTTATTAAATGCGACATTAAATGCTTCCGCTTTCCTTTTGCAGTCTCTTATCACCACACGAGACTGTCCCAAAGAAAATTAAAAGTGAACATTTGCAGCGCTGGGAAACAACAATGCGATCCAAGTCGTTGAGAAAAGGGGAAATGCTTTTTCATCGGTGATTCCGGACGTGGAGAGTGAAGCAAATGAGCAACTAATCAGCGTGAAACTGATGGCTAGTGCTCTGTTTGAACCTGGTTCGAACTGTTCGAGCAGTTTACCCCCCAGGTTCTGTTCGCTCTTTCGATCGGCCCGCTATCTAGTGACTTTTGATGGTACTATCGCAACGATGAAACATGATAGTCTTTTGTAAATATAATATTTTACCGACGTCAGTCTAGTAATATTTTTTGAAGCTCAACATTTTCGCTTTTGCCAGTTACTTTTACTTAAAAATCAGCAGCGTGTAACGGGGATTAGCGCAGATATTACTATTGGTGACTGAGGATCGTGTACTGAACAACATTACTTCATTATTCACGTCATTTTCAGGCAAATAATTACAGCTATTACGAGTTGTATGTTTTCAGATTAAGTAATAGGCCTACCTCCAAGCACATGTGACAAGAGTAGAATTGCTCTATACCAAAACTACGGTACAGTAGTCTTGGTACACTAAATAAATGGTAGCATTACCGCTACAACTGGTACCATTGATAGGAATGAATGTAGAAGAGGCAAACTGGGAACCGACGACTTCGCTTTGTTTTTCCGTTTGTTTGGTTGTTTGTTTTGCACACAATTAGAAACGCACATCATTCAGTGTTAGTCCACTGTGTATTTTATATCGTTACACAATATAAATTGCATTTCATAAGTAATAAAAATTAGTTGATCGCATAGCTTCCGTCTTTCATGTAACCAAAGCAATTACTCTTGATGCAAGTACAGTTTATATTCACAAACATAAAAAAGATATATAAATATTGTTATTTTGTACTGAATAAAACGTTCATCATGCTTCCTGTTATTATTAACAAGCACGAAAACTTTTTTATGAATAACAAAAACATGTTTTACATAAGCTCGACGAAGTATTGAAGTGATGTCTGATTTATTTTTGTTTTGCGCTTTTTTTTATAATTTTACCTTTTTGTTGAGAAAATTGTATTTTCTGGAGCTGTATGATAAATTTCTATTGGTTTACTTTGTTTTTACTATGTTTTGTTTCACGTTACAAATCAACAATTTTCGAATAAAACTTGAACTAAACATTGATTTAATTTTTCTATACGTGCTGTTCACTTCTAAGTAAAAAAAGGAGGGTAACTATTTAGGACAAAAATGTTCCATACGTTACCCAGCCCTTTATATATACTCACTCACTTTCTAGACGGCTAGCCACTTTCGATTTTGGGGGGAATCTAGTAAAACACTGATCTCATACACAAAGAAAGCGACTGTTGTGAGGTGACGACAGCTATCGTGGTTACGGCCCTAACTGATCAAAGCTACTATGAAAACTATCGTAGTCTATGCCTACGTAAAACAGCGTACGGTAGTTTTACAACTCTAAGCGAGAGCAAGCAATTAATGATTACTTTCCAGTAGGCAGCAGGTCACGCGCTCAAGTGTGGACGTATGGACGCAAAACAGGTGTAATCCAGTTACAACCGTGCGGAAAACGTTATGTGTGTTTGTGGGAAGACTGTTCGACTGAGAAAAAGCAACCAACACACTGATGTGTGTACATATTAAGATACCACATATAGAGGGTGATTTCTACCACCGTGTACAAACTCTTGGGACTGATCGATGACAGGATACAGAACAAGAAAGGTTTAATGAACTTACTTCCGGAAATGCATGGTTTCCATTCTAGAGACCATTGTTGTTAAGGAGAGTGCGGTGTAATAAGCGCTGTACCCTGCAGGCACGGTTACGGTATGTGCTGAAAATGGTTTCCATGTGCCTCTACGCATGCGTGTACGTGCCGTAGCATGTTCGATCTCACACGTTCACATGGGCCAGGTTGCATCCGAACAGTGTCATAGGCAGCACGAATGCTTTGCTACAGTGTCTCCACATATGGAATCGGCTCTGCATACACGGTACTTTTGAGATGGCCCCACATCCAGAAATCGCCCGGGCTGAGCTCCGGTGAACCAGCAGGCCGTCCAGCTGGATCGTCTCGTCCAATTTATCTACCAGGGAAGACACGACTGAGGTGCGACCGGACGCTAACGCCGAAGTGGGCTGGAGAAGCATCACGTAGCAGTCACATAACATTTCCAGCCGCAAATGGCACTCTTCTAGCAGAGGAGGCAAAGTCACCCGCAAAGAAACGCCGATATTTCCGGCCTGTTAGGCGACGTGGAAGGAAGACTAGCCCAAAATACGGTCGCCAATTAGCTCAGCTCACACATTCCGGCTGCACTGATGGTGAAGATGCTGGGGTATCACGTATGAGGAAACCATGCATACTGTAACTGGGGCTGCATGGTACAGAGCGTATTAGATCGCAGTCTCTGTAACAATGTATGATTGAATAAATGGTCCGGAGCATGGAAAACATACATTTCCGGATATTCATTCTTTTCTGTTCCCAGTCCTCTCATCGATCAATACCTAGAGTTTGTACACGGTGGAAAAACAATCACCCTGTATAAAGATCTGCACTTATCTCAATTACACCCGGTATATGTACAGGTACCAGTACAGTGTGCCAACTTTTATTGCAAATTTGTGCAAATGCAATACGAATTCTAGCAGTGAAAGGATTTAATGCTTTTTACTCCTGTGGTTCATGAAATTGTTAAATTTGAAACAGAGCCATAATTAGCGCGTTGTTATTCACGTATCCTTTGCAACGGCGCCGCGCGAGTCAGATGCGTGATTCTTCGAGTAGGTTCGATGCTGTATCCATAACTGCGGCGTTCCGGAGCACCTAGTGCCCGTTCGAACGCCAGTAAGCCGGCCGCCGTGGTCGGGCGTTTCTAGGCGCTTCAGTCCGGAACCGCGCTGCTGCTACGGTCGCAGGTTCGAATCCTGCCTCTGGCATGGGTGTGTGTGATGTCCTTAGGTTAATTAGGTTTAAGCAGTTCTAAGTCTAGGGGACTGATGACCTCAGATGTTAAGTCCCATAGTGCTCAGAGCCATTTGAATACCAGTACTGGTTGTCCAGGGCTGCTGACCGCAGCACTCTACTGGTAGCGAGGGCAGAGAGCTGGCTGATAGGAGTGGGTGGTCAGAGATGGAGGGTCAGCGAGAGCAAGCGCCGCCGCCAAGAATAGCCGGGCCGACGCGGCAGTGGCGTGCGATACACGTGTGGGAGCGGGGGCCGGCGGGGCGTGACCGGCGCGTGGGCGGCGGCGGCACCAGGAGGCCCGGCCTGCCTCAGGGACAACGACCGCGCTCCCGGCACAGGGTCGGCCGCCACACCGCGTCAACGCCACGGCGCTGCTGCTGCTGTCGCTGTCCACAGGCCACTGACACCGATCCTTAGATACGGCCGGTAAGCCTCCCGTGACCGAGGTCGGATGCTTGCACGCTTGCGGGTTCCTCGACCCGTAGCTGGCTGGTTCGAGTCTCGTAGTGGAAGAAATTTTCGCCAGCTCGTGACAGCGTGCAGTTCCTGGTCACCCCAAGGGGTGTCAGCCATTTCCGTTAACCTCTGTACCTCTCCGTAATACTTTTTTTACAGTCAGGATATAAAATGTTATTGGCGTTGGCTGTAACAAATACGCATGATAACCCCGTGCGCAGAATCGCGGTTTGCATGGGTGGGGTATTGGGGGGGATCTTGGTTCTCGATTCCCACTTGAGCTAGGACCATGGGACCAAAAGTTTTGGTTTAGCCAACCGGCGGCTATTATTTGTATAGTCATTCGAAGCTCTATCTTACTGTAGTTGTGTTATAGTATATTAAACAAGGCTTGAACGACGAACCGGATCTACCGCTAACGCAAATTGTGCGAAGTGATTAATCCCGTTAGCAAAATATTTTAATTCGGCTAAAATTAATGCTCAGGTGATGGCACCATTTGTATGTGCATCGTGGGATTTTAGGCGAAATAACCGCCAACCTCGTTTGGATAGTACGTGCTCAAATACTGAACCTTAAGTAACTCTGCACAGCCGGCCGCGATGGTCTAGCGGTTCTAGGCGCTCAGTCCGGAACCGCGCGAGTGCTACGGTTGCAGGTTCGAATCCTGCCTCTGGCATGGATGTGTGATGTCCTTAGGTTAGGTAGGTTTAAGTAGTTCTAAGTTCTTGGGGACTGATGACCACAGATGTTAAGTCCCATAGTGCTCAGAGCCATTTGAACCATTTTTTTTAACTCCGCACAGATGAATCAAATTTGGTCCACCGGTGTACCGGGTCTTTGTCTAAGGTAATTTTTAACCATTTAAAAAAAATTGCTTCTTTTTCATTTAACGTGCAAAAACCATGTGTTTCTGTTAGGTTTCCGAAGCCTGTTTCTTGTATACTTCGAATTTATACGAATCGGTTCAAACTGTGAACGAAGGTAGGTAAATTTACAAAATAAAAAAGAAATTTTGTATCCACTTATCTTTATCAGTTGTCGAGGTACGATGGTTTAAAGTCGAGGAAATGCAGCACGTACAATTCGTTCTTACGCGAACTGAATGGGCGAAAACGTTTTAAAGAGAATGAAATAAATAAAAAATACGTTCTTACAATTAAACTGAAAATTCACTTTCAAAAATCTAATTTCAATCGGATTTTACGTGCAAAAAGCTCATTTTTGTGAGTCTTTTCACAGACGCCACTTCTGTCTCGCAAACTTGTGCGAATTAGTTTAAATTTTGTAAGAAGGTAGACAAACACTTGAAATTAATGGTTGCCCTCTTGGTTGTGAAAGCTTTATCTGTTGCCACTATACAAGCAACTTGAACACATAAAAAAAAAAAAGAAAACTGTGCTCGATCAGTCGTCGCCCGGGTCAACAAAAATCCACATCGCTTGCCAAGCTATGGTGATATGATGACAAAATTATGGTTGAGTAAAAGTTGGGAACCAGAATAAGAAATGCTCCTATAGTAGCACAAAACATGCGAACATGTCCCGGACAGACGTAGGGATATAAAAGAAGGAATCCAGCTTTTCGACTTGTCTGACAGATTCAAAGACATTTAAATCAAAACATCGTGACACACGAGTATTCCGTATTACAAGTTAACCCTACTTCCCCAGCACAGCGAGCTTCTTAGCTGCAAGGCGACGGTACAGCTTCATCTTTCACTTTATAGGCTGAAATCATTGATCACGTGCCAACATCCTGAACAGAAATCTGTGGCTAAGTGTTCTTATACCCTTATTCTCCTTTGTACCATAGTTTATTCGCACAGGCTCAGCCTGTGTGATTTGACGCAGCAGCTTCTGGCATACACCAGGTCATCTCGGTGACAACTTTGTTCAGCAGGCCCCTCCTCCCCCCCTCCCCCCAAAATAAAGGTAATCAGGAAGTTACGTGTCTAGTCTCCATATGCTACTTGCCTTGGGTACCGAGCAGAGTCGCGCAATAGTTAGTTCACTGGACTCGGATTCGGGAGCATGACCGTTGAAATCAGAGACTGGCAGTCTTGAACTCCATGAATCGTTCCAGGAAAATGTCGCGCGATACTTCCTCCTAAACCGTAAGGATGTTTACCTTCCCCATCCGTAAAAAACAATCCGAGCTTGAGCTCTATCTGTAACGACCTTGATGTCGACGGAACGTTAAATCCTAACATTCCTTCCTTCTAGCCGTGGGAAAGAATCTTCTAGGAAGGCCAGGTTCCTTTTGTGTCGCTGTTTTCTTCCCGCGTATTTATTTCGCCCTAGCGCACTCTTTCGGCGTTTCCAGCGGCCAAGTGTACGACCTAGGATTCAAACTTGTGTGACTGGGTGTCTACTGACGCTCTTCATGCGGTGGTAGACTTTCCTTTCACGTGAATTGTAGCTGTAGGCTGAATTGTAGTCATTGCCTGCAACAGTGCAAGAGAATCTCTGTCCTTTCCATATACAACACAAGCTGCAAATGTGTGAGTACAGCTTTGACGAGACGTTGTATCCTAAACTTCCTTTTTTCTTTCGATTTTAGTAAAATAAGCATATACGAAGCTCATGTGCTGTACCATCTGCATTCATTGCATGAAATACTCAGAACCATCTTGCCACTGATAGGAATCGTGCAACGTAATCATTCTACCGCAAGAATTAAGAATTCATTGATTTTGAGAGTGTGCACTCGCGACTGCTCATGCTCTTGCTCGCGAGCATAGCATTTGCGATGTGGTGGGGAGTGATGGAAATACGCACGGAGCATGTGGTTGCGACATCACGCGAAAAGCGCCAACTAAGTAGGTAAGAAATTTTGTATTTGTGTGGATCCACAGCCTCCAGATGTTTAATAAACGTAAGCATGGTACGTAGTAGGCTGTGACGTGATTTTTATTTAATCGTGCGATTAGCTAATTTCGTCATTATAGTGTTTTTCCAAGTTGGGTTTACAGGTGCTTGAAAATGACCAGTAGCCGAAATTAGTCAATCGCACGATTAAATAAAAATCACATTACGGCCTACTCTGAATCACGTTTACGTTTTTTAAAGAGGGAAGAGTCAGTTTTGAGAGCGATGCCATATAATAGCAGCAATAACGAGTCGGCATCTTGTAACATCGAAATCGTCTTCGCATTTCAATCTGAAGAGTCGTCCACCCCCGGTAGATGGAATGGTCAGCGTGACGGATTGTCAATCCTCTGGGCCCGGCTTCGATTCCCGGCTGGGTCAGAGAATATTCTCCGCCCAGGGACTATGTGTTGTGTTGTCCTCCTCATCATCCTATCATCCTCATAGACTGAGGTCGCCGAAGTGGCGACAAATTGACCAGGCGAACGGTCTGCTCGACGGGGAGCCGTAGCCATAAAATTAAATTTAAAAAATATCTGAAGGGTGAGCAATCTTATCATTTCACACAAAAAATGGCATCGCAAAATGTTTAGAGTGTAGCAACACGCAGAATTATTCCAGGAAGTCCAATTTACAAAGGCGCTGCATGTCTTAAATGTGAAGTATTTCATTGTGTACAAGGTGCTTTAAAGCTTAAAAGGAATATCTCTGAAGAGGGAGGAAAACCAAGTGAGAGTACCGTTCGGATGAGTAACAAAACAGCACTGTTTTCATCGAAGGTGCCGCTCACTATCATGGATGGTAATTGAGTAAAAGAATAAGAATCCTTTACAGTTGCAGCTAAAAATCTATGTTCATCTCAGTAGAATAGTATCAAACATTACAGTCGTACGTCCCGCGTAGGTTATGGCAGGCGAAGTTGTCAGCTAGAGTGCAAAATCTTTGTAAAGAGGTTGTTCCATATTGCTTAGCGATCTATGAAAGTTTAAATATGTAAAGCACGCAATTGCTCGTAACATTCTTAGCAGCTTTGTAGAAAGTGCAGAAAATGTAGGTTTCTCTCGGAATGTACTAGATTCTTTTTATATTTGTAACAGTGCCAACCGCATGAAGATGTTTATTTAATTTACTGTATAGAAAGTGTAGAAAATGTAGATTTGTCTCAGAACTTAGTAGATAATGCTTTTTTAATATAGTAAAACAGTCCCAAGCGCGTGAAGACATTTCTTTTATTTATTTTGTAAAAAGTGTAGGAAAATGTAGGTTTGCCTTGGAAGTTACTATATTATTTTTTATGCAATAAAAGAGTCCCAACCGCATAAAGACGTTTATTTAGTTCACTGGGGACCGGTTTCGAGCACTGTTCTGGTCATCATCAGACCATTTACTCCATCGGAGTCTGCTGAAGCTGGCGAGGGACAAGCGCTACTCTAGGAGGCTTTGACCACTGCTTAAGCTGTCTGATTATGACCAGAACAGTGGTCGAAACCGGTCTCCAGTAAATTAAATCCACATCTTTATGCAGTTGGGATTGATTTGCTATATAAAATATTTTTTAAGAGAACTGCTGGCTTCGAAGAAAAAGAAGATAAAATGTTTCAAAAATTTTTTAACTAGATTATACATCTGCAGACGGAGCTTGAATCATTTTGGGAAAAAGAAAATAATGATTTGTGGCGTAACTGAATGACAAAATGAGAAAGTTCCAAGTACTGAGTTTTCGCTGGTTTAAAGGTTGAAGTAATTGATCTTTACTGGCACAAGTAATATAAAGACAGTCAGATTTATCTGAGGATCGATTTCCTCTTTAACACGAGTCTCTGTACGCCTGTCCCACCCTGTTTCCTGCGACAGCGGGCGAGGTACAGTATTCGATGCTCGCAGGTTGGCGCTGAAGGTCTGCTCGCGGAGCACGTTTGCTGTGAATTCCTGCCCTAACGTTATGTCATGTGTCCGGCCGTTCTGGTTTGCATTGTCTGTGATTCCCGTAAATCGCTTCAGGCAAACGCCGGATGGTTCGTTCGAAAGGGCACGGCCGATTTCCTTCCCCATCCTTGACACAATCCAAGCTTGTGCTCCGTCTCTAACGACCTCAATGTCGACGGGACGTTAAGCCCAATCTTCCTTCCTTCCTTGGATGGTCTATTGGGGCTATCAGCTGCTGCTTTCTTTCTTTCTTCTACATTTTGTACTTACGAAGCAGTACAATCATCGTACTTAAATTTCCGATTCACAATAGCCGTTGTGTAGGTGGTAGACTGTATATTACATGAAGATAGTTTTGGGGACCATCAAAAATATCCCACAAATTCATGAAAAGCATTGACACGAGATGAAAGAGAAATTACGTTTGGTACATAACTTATGAACTTGTCCAGTCCTTCTCTTCCGACCAGCGATTTTCGGTGGTGTCATTTGGTTGTGAAACAAACACTCCCCAAATGTTCCCAGTTGGACTCAACCCTGCCCCACTACCGCCTCGCCTAGTGTTTGAATGTAAAGAACTTGGGTCCACAATAGCTCATACCTCTAATGGCTGCCTCAACCCTTCCGGAAAGACAACGAAACTTATTATTCAAAAATTGGCCAGCTGCGAGTAGGGCTCGAGCTCTGACGGTTGTGTAAAACTTAACTGTGGACCCAGAAAGTTCTCCCATCTAAGGAAGCCAGTCTTTCGACCATTTTTACCTATTCTGGCAACATGTCGGTCCCGGGAATTCCCAAACGTTCGAGTATGTTTTAGTTTTAAGGTAGAAGTCGTGTAATAATTGACAAATTAATGTTTTTTCGTATTATATAATTATAAACTAACAATTTTCTGATTTTTTTCCTTAACTTGTACTGTGAAACCTTGCATCTTGCCAAATTTTACTATACTAGGAAAACGGAAAGTTAGCCTATAGGTTTCGATGAGTGAGTTTGCAAGTATCGAAATATGTGACATAAATGGCCGTATCTTTTGACTACACTGACTTAAAAGCGTAGGCTTTTTACGCCCCCAAGAGAACACGGACCTTAGTATGCGACATAAGTGACGACGTGATACGCCTACCCGTTCCTTAAAAAAAAAAAAAAATCCTTAACAGACAGACAGTCGGACAAAAAATAAATAAAAAAATTCGTGTGATACGAATTAACATTTTTCGGTTTTTTTTCCTTCACTTGTGCTGTTAAAACCTTGCTTCTTGCGTAATTTCAAGATTTCTAGGTTAACGGCAAAATACCCTATAGCTTTCGATGAGTGAGTTCCCGAGTATCAAAACATGTGACATAAACGCCCTATCTAGCGACTGCATTGACTTAGAAGCTTCGGTTTTTTTTTTTTTTTTTTTTTTTTTTTTTTTTTTTTTTTTTTTTTTTTTACACCTCCAAGGGTCCATAGATCTTAATACCTTGACATTTAACAGGGTTTTCAACAGTCTGGCAGACAGAGAGACGGCGAAAAACGTGATTCGATAAGGGTTCTGCTTTATCAGCTCAGGCACGGAACTCTATTATGAATACCAAAAACGTCCGTAACTGCTGTTGTAACAGATGTTGAGAAATGTCAACTACAAGTGAAACGTCCCCTTTGGAAAATTATTGACTGCGCTGATAAAATATATTACGTTATTTGATTTTCAAACAAAACTGAACGTACTTAGACATTTCTCTCTTTACTTATTCTGATCATCACTAAACTGGCATACAATATTTTCAGCGCAACGCAATCTGGCTCAATAATCCATACAAAAGAATGGCCCTGACTAACAATAACCTATACCTTTCACAAATCACTTACCTCACAAAAATCTTCGTTACTCGAACTACTGCAATGCAGCAAGCGCCACTACTGCCAGCTAAATAAGAGATTCTAACTACTGAAGGCACTAACTATTGACAGGCATAGTCAACAAATGACAGATTTTGATAGAGAATAAACAATGTATTTAACTTAATAATATTCAAAAGTCATCATATATATATATATACCAGCTCATGATATACAGTATTACAAATTTACTCTTGCTGATGGACCCACGTCCAGATCGTCCGCTCTCAAAGTCTGCCATCTCTCTCCCCACATCCATCACTGCTGGCGGCTCACCTCCAACTGCGCAACGCTACGCACTGTTCACATCCATCTGCCCAACACTACAATAGCAAATATTCCAACAGTATGAACCAGCCACAGAGTGCACACAGCACAGTCAGTGATTTTCATACAGAGCGCTACGTGGCGTTACCAACATAAAAACCTAAACAGGCTGCTTACACAAGGATGCGTGTAATTACACCACTGCAATACGAGATCTGAGTTAACAGCACGGGAAACTGTCTGCAAGAGACAGATTTGTTGGTTGCACGGAGAAGGTGAACCGGGTGTGGTACAAAGACGCTACAGTACAGCACTGTAGGGCAATGACATTTACAACCGTCAGGCAGTCTCCCGAGTGGGAGCAGAGCCTATTACCTGCACATGACTTACTTGTTAAGAACGCTGAAATGAAGGCGCAGTTCCCTGCCGCGCGGGTAGGCGCCGATCCTTCGCGGACGGCGTGCTGGGCTGCGGCCTTTGTAGGCCCCATGTCCACTGTAGGCTGCTCACGTCGCGCGCCCTTTTTGTGCCCCGCCGCTGTTTCAGCACGCCGGAGTCTTGTTACGAGAGGAGAGGCGCGGCGCGGCGCGGCGCTGCGCAGAAATTTGAAATGCCCGTCGAGGCTACCTGGAACTGCCGCTGCCCCGTAGACTGCTGGACAGACAGTGGCCGTGACGCTCCTGTTTCGGACCTGTGTGGGAGGAGCTAGAAGCACGGACGTGTCCAGAATCTCAAGTAACCGAAGCGTCTACTTTCGTACGATCAAGAGAAAACGCACGTCCAAGATGCAGCCACATACCTCTGGTCGACAAGCGGGAAGAAGGCTGCCAGTAATGATCGAATTATCGCTGTTCGAGATAGAAATATACCGTCGTCTTGTAATCATAGCTGACTAGATGTAAGATACCCACGCAATGACGTTTCAGACAGTATTACATCACCGGCCAGTGTGACCGAGCGGTTCTAGGCGCTTCAGTCTGGAACCGCGCGACCGCTACGGTCACAAGTTCGAATCCTGCCTCGGGTATGGATGCATGTGATGTCCTTAGGTTAGTTAGGTTTAAGTAGTTCTAGGTTCTAGAGGACTGATGACCTCAGATGTTAAGTCCCATAGTGCTCAGAGCTATTTGAACTATTACATCTATCGCTGGACTCATTATCTGCGAAACGGGCAGTGAGTATTCTGAGGGGAAATGTTTAGTTTTGTGATAAACTGAACCCGAAATGACAAGATTCACCCTGTCGAACATAGTCTTCTCTCTTCGTAAAATCTTAGTAAATGTGACTTTTTATAAGGTGTTTCGAAAAATTTTATTGTGAATGACAGTAATGGCTTAGAATGAAGAAAGGAAAAGAAATGAAATGAGGACATATGCCGAAGGAGAAACTAGAGCCATTTTAAGTGTAGTTCTATCGAGAATTGTGATAATAAAGTGGACAGGTAAAGTAGGAATTGAAGTTGCACTAAAATCAGTTAGTGAGGATGAAAGTCTACATAGCAGAAGAAGGAACACGCTAGTGGGATATGTGCTGCGGCACCCAAGAAAAGACAACTTTAGCGCTGAAAGGAGCAGCAGGAGGGAAAAACAGTACAAGCAGATAGACTAAGATGTGAAAAACAAATTATAGAAGAAAGTGAGGGTAAAAGTTAAGAGAGATAGAATAAGATGGAAGGCACAAAACAAGAAGTAGAAGATCATTATCTCGACGAACTACTTCTCAGAATAAGACTATAAGAAGAGGACATACAGATTGTTAATTAGGAACACATCGTTACCTACTCTACCTTTCGCAGATGAATTTTTAAATTTCTTTTCCTTTTTTTTACCTTTTATTGCTACTGTGCGGTCACCAGGATACTAAATTGCACTGACGCAGTATTGCTTCTCTCCCTAATATGTTCTTTTCTTTTCACATCTACACAGCCAACACCCCCTCACTAATGCCTTCTTTTTCATCATTGTTTGTCCGGCTGTATCAAAGTTCGTTAATGACGAGAGAACTATTTTATTTTAATTATAGGCGTACTGTTTTATTTTAATTCTGCAGATGGTGCGCTTGCTGTGATTGCAGTCGCCAGTTGACACAAAGAGGCAAGCAGGCGAGACTTTTTAATTTGTAACCCATTTGGGCTTTAAGATCCTTGACATGATAAGAAGTTTAATTTGTCTAATTTCATCAGCTGTTCCCAGGAATTCTCAACAGAATCGTAAACACTGTCGTAAACCGGAAATGTACAAATGTCTAGAGTGCTTGTATATTTCTAGCGATTTCCTCCTTGTATTGCAGCATGACTATTTCGCATAGAACAACATAAATAACTGTTATTATCAGAATGGTACTGATTTCAGTGCTTTCATAACAAAATAATTTGCCTTGCACTGGTTACATTCGACATTTCTGCTACGTCCGTGAATATTGAAACGCCTCCACGTGAGTCGTTCCACTGATCTTGAAAACCGACTTTCGGTTTTGCTACAATTCTTAACGACTCAGATATTCGGTACGACTATGCCTGGAGAGAAAGATGGAGGAAAGAGTGCGGGATGTTACAACGCCGTGTCTTTTTCAATTTCAAATTCATGACTATGTTCTGTACATATCTGTGTAATCCATTATCATATATTCATGTCATATCTTTTCTGTCCCCACTGTCGTCTTCTAGTATGAATGTGTGGTTTATCTGCAGCGGGCACTGCGGGTTTTCTTAGTTGCCAAGAGGTTTCTTAGAATGTTACGCACATTTTAGCCAACCTTTGTGTAAAGCTACGGTGAGGTAGAGAGGCATTAGTGGCCAGTGTTAAGTATCACTTGTGAGGTTGGTTACAGGTAGAAACCGCTTACGGCCTTACGCTCTGGTCGTGCGGTAGCGTTCTCGCTTCCCGCGCCCGGGTTCCCGGGTTCGATTCCCGGCGGGGTCAGGGATTTTCTCTGCCTCGTGATGACAGGGTGTTGTGTGCTGTACTAAGGTTAGTTAGGTTTAAGTAGTTCTAAGTTTTAGGGGACTGATGACCATAGATGTTAAGTCCCATAGTGCTCACAGCCATTTGAACCATCAGTATGACACGTAATATGAATATCATCCCAAAGAACTTGTCTGACTGTTTCACAGGGTTGTAAGAGCCTTCTGTGTAGAAAACCTAAACCGTTAAAACCACCATGCTAAATTTTCTTTATTGTTTGTTAATTCAGTCTCGAAACTTCTTGGAATGACGGGAAACAATGCGCTAGGAAAAATTATCATTGCCGGATTGTTCCCCATTCCGCCGACTGGTGTAAGTCTATAGCACATGCATAACAATAGTCTTAGGTGACAAAATTCATGGGATAACGATGTTAACTTATACAGATGTTAGTGTCGCGTACACAACGTATAAACTGGCTGTGCATTGGCTGAGCCGTCGTTTGTACTTACGCTCTCTGCGTCCTTCCGGGTTCCTGTGTAGACCTCGGCGACGGGGCAGGTTAGTGTTACAGTCTCACGGACCTAGCATGCCGTACACTTCTACACTGTGTGCGTTTCTTTGAAAACCATGAGGCTCCAATCCGATGTAAACACCTCTCTTGTTCGAATTAAATCCTCAGTTTCATCGCCGCGTGGGGTAGTCGCGCGGTCGGAGGCGTCTTGTCACAGCCCCGTCGGAGGTTCGAGTCCTCCCTCAGGCATGGGTGTGTGTGTTGTCCTTAGCATAAGCTCGTTAGATTAAGTAGTGCGTAAGCTTAGAGGCCGATTACGTCAGCACTTTGGTCCCACAAGACTTTACCACAAATTTGCTCAGTTTCTTCGCGGACTCGATGTGCTCACGTTTGGTAAATTTATTTACAAAATTACTGAGTTCTACGGAATTTCTGAAGGGCGCTTTGTTGTCTGAAATTGACCGTTAAAACCTGTCGCGCTCTCACCCAATGAGCTTACAAGTGGAGTCTGGAATCTTCCTTCCAAATTCTTCCAAAATCTTTTGTTGTGTGAACGGTCAGTGTAACTGTGGCGTGTGTGATCTTGATAAATTGTGACCAGTACTTTTGCAGACTTGCCCCACTCTTGTCGGTTCAGTTGTTGTGTTCTGTAATGTGCATTTTGTCGAAATTCACGCGACAGCATTCCAAGTAACTGTGTTTCAACTTAAATGGGGGTAGAACATCAAACCGACCGACTTAGAGTAGGAGAGGCACCACAGGACATTTCAAATTCCACTGTCTATACTTTTACAAATAAATTCATAAAACTTTAACATCATGATCAGAAAGAATTCAGTATTCATACTCATAGCAGTGGAAGCTCAAAAACGTAACAAAACACTTTTTTTTACATGTGAAATTTCATCATTTTTTCACTTACTACTGGCTGCATTTGTTGCTATTGGTACACTTTTCTTCCTGAGTAAGAAAGATTCTTCGATGACTTTTGCACAGCATACAAACCATAGTTACAGGTGTACGAAACTCTAGAAGTTATTTAATTTATGAAAAAATGAATGAACTGTTACAATTTAAACTTCATGTTTAGAAAAAACTCAAGTTTTATAGTTAATTATCTCAATTTTTTCCACAGTTTTTTAATAGTTTTGGAAAATTCTAGAGTTTCATACACCTGTAACTACTGTTTGTATGCTATGAAAAATTCATAGAAGAATCTCTCATACGTAGGAAGAAAAGTGTACCTAGACAAACAAATGCAGCCAGTAATAAGTGAAAAAAATGTTGAAATTTCACATGTAAAAAAAGGTATTTTGCTACGTTTTTGAACTTGCACTGGAGTGTGAGTCCTCAATCCTTCCTGTTCATGGTGACAACGTTTTATGAATTTATTTGTAAAAGTATAGACAGTAGAAATTAAAATGTCCTATGGTGACTCTCCTGCTCCAAGTCGGCCCGTTTGACGGATTCTTCCAATGAATCTCAGTCTGGCATCTGATTTACCAACGATCAACTTTATATGATCATTCCATTTTAAATCACTCCTAATGCGTACTCCCAGATAATTTATGGAATTAACTGCTTCCAGTTGCTGACCTGCTATTTTGTAGCTAAATGATAAGGGATTTATCTTTCTATGTATTCTCAGCTCATTACACTTGTCTTCATTGAGATTCAACTGCCATTCCCTGCACCATGCGTCAATTCGCTGCAGATCCTCCTGCATTTCAGTACAATTTTCCATTGTTACAACCTCTCGATACACCACAGCATCATCTGCAAAAAGCCTCAGTGAACTTCCGATGTCATCCACAAGGTCATTTATGTATATTGTGAATAGCAACGATCCTATGTCACTCCCCTGCGGCACACCTGAAATCACTCTTACTTCGAAAGACTTCTCTCCATTGAGAATGACATGCTACGTTCTGTTATCTAGGAACTCTTCAATCCAATCACACAATTGGTCTGATAGTCCATATGCTCTTACTTTGTTCATTAAACGACTGTGGGGAACTGCATCCAACGCCTTGCGGAAGTCAAGAAACATGGCATGTACCTGGGAACCCGTGTCATGAAATAGTGTGTATGACGGTTTTATTCTATGCCGATACAATAATAAACATAAAGCCGTGCATTTCCAGATATGCTAAAATCCCAGATAGGCAACAAGATGGTGCAAAGTAATACGTTAGAGTAAGGGAACAAGGCGTGATCATCTGCATGATATTTTCAGTTTGATGTACGAGACTGTCGGCACAAATCAGAAAAGATTTCGTACAAAATAAACAGAAATTAACCATTATTCTTCTCGCGCGAGGTGAAAAATGCAAGCTCGAATCTTATGGA
Organism: Schistocerca gregaria; assembly: GCF_023897955.1. Taxonomy (NCBI): domain Eukaryota; kingdom Metazoa; phylum Arthropoda; class Insecta; order Orthoptera; family Acrididae; genus Schistocerca; species Schistocerca gregaria. The sequence continues at coordinate 741,921,236 of NC_064920.1, read as the reverse complement.
GCGAGACCAATGTGAAGTGCTTCGCCGTTAATACGAGGCACGCCTTGCTTCTGTGCGCGCGGGCTGCGAGATGTGTATCCGTGACGAATGATTTCCATTTCCAGAGATAATGTTTGCGCATGCCGCGGGGCAGTGTTTTTCTTCCTCTGGTGACGGCATCTGCGCGTTGCGTCCCACGCAGGCCCCGCAGGGCACGCCTCACGGTTGCTGTCAGAAACTCTTGTGACTCATCGCGGTCATATGCTCACAGCCTGCTGGCGCGTGGGCGCAAGCTGGAGAGCGCGATTTGTAAGGAACAATGCAGTCGCTCCTGCCTTCACAATTTTAGACCGGAACATCTGTCACACAATAGTAACCAACGAGGATACAGGTTTCCTGTAAGAAAAAGGTTGGGGGAGGGGAGAATTTAAACTTCACAAACCAAAACGGTTTTTTAAATTTTCATTTGCTTTCGCAGGTCGTATGTGTCAGAACCTATAGAATTCATTTCGGTCGCCCAAATTAAACATCAGTACATATTGTTACAGAAATTGTGCCTTGAAGAGTTTCGGATGGCTGAAGCGGTATAAGACCCTCGGACTCTTCCAAAAATTCCAGTCTTCGATGGCCGAGATGTCAACGGCAAAATAGAACTTAACAAAAAGGCCTCTATTCGCCATTCAACACAACTAACAAACTTGCAATAAAACTAACCATATTGTGTGATATTTGGCTGTCAGTTATCTGCAGTACATTAGAGAAATGTTTTGTTGAAACTAATAATAGTGAGCCGGCCGGAGTGGCCGAGCGGTTCTTGGCGCTACAGTCTGAAACCGGGTGACCACTACGGTCGAGGGTTCGAATCCTGTCTGGGGCATGGATGTGTATGATGTCCTTAAGTTAGTTAGGTTTAAGTAGTTCTAAGTTCTAGGGGACTCATGACCTGAGAAGTTAAGTCTCATAGTGCTCAGAGCCATTTGAACCATTTAATAATAGTGAATTAGGCAATAATTTACTTGTTGTGCTTTCTTATATAATTTCGACTAAATATCTCCTCTAAATCATGGCAACTGATGAAGTACCTGACACAGAAAAGCAGTTCGCGAGGGCAAAGAAGCAAGTCAGAGAAACGTTGCCTCTACACAACAAGATCATCAGTCAATGTGAACAAATCTGTGCTGTGTATGAATGATTTATGCTCCTCCCAAGCTAACTAAAACATTAAAAACAACCATTGTTTCATATTTGTTCCATATAACTGAAGACAAGGTTGTGCTTCTCACGTAATTAGTTGAAGATTAAGTTTTGGCTGAACAATATATAATCAGTGACAAATCAGATGTCAATAGACGAGTTTCGAGAAGCAAGTTCTCATCTCCTGATTAGGTATACAAGGATCTTCACGTATCAAAAGTTAACAAATGGGATACATTTGTACTTCTGACTAAACATTCTCCATCTTGCATTAATATTAGGTCTTTCCATGTCTCACCCGATCCCTCGAATCTATCCACCTGTCACTTCCGGTATAGGAACTTTACTTTTAAATGTCTCAAGATTCTTGTATATGTAACGCGAGGATTTGAACTTGCTTCTCGAAGCGCGTCATTTGACATCTTATTCATCACTGATTATATGTGTTTGAGCCAAAGTTTAATGTTTCACAGCCAACATTTTACTAAAAACATCTTAAAGTCCTTTAATAGATTATGAATTGTATGTTCTTGTTCCATTTTTGTACTATTTGGCTGATAAGAGAGAAAAAGTCACAACTGTCTGTGCAGCCATTCTGATGTATGTGTACATCTCTTAATTGTCTTAGGCGAATTACTTGATTCTTTCTTATAAGGCCCCTTTCCCTCCACAGTCTTCACCAAGCATGCAAGTGTTCTGACGCTAACAACCTTGATGTCGCCAGTAGTTAAAAATAACGTTGCTACCCAAAGCATTCTGCCGTTTGTGAGCAACGAGTAAATGTCTCCGCTTGGCACTAACAATAAAAACCCATGAATTTTTAACGTACCTGTAGCAGTTCAAACCAAGCTCACTGTCCGGCATTTTTTCGCTTTATGAAATGCAACCCTCAAGTCTGCAAAATATCCATCTACAATTATCACATTTTCTGTGATGTTGCTGTTTTATAGTGGTCTTCATTCCGAAGAGTGGTAGGATGCAGCTGTGCTGTGCACGTCTCTTCAAATCTGCATAACTCCTGCAACCTACATCCAGTTAAAAATCCTGACTGTTTTCGACCCTTAGTACCCCTCTATAATCTTACCGCGGTCCCTCCCTCCACCAGACACACTCAGACACTTCTCTCCTTTACGCAGCTGTCGATTCATTGATGTCTCATGATGCGTCCCAGAACCGACTCCTTTCTTTAGTCAAGTTGTGCCATACATTTCTTTTTTCCCCAATTCGGACCAGTGTCGCCTTATTAACTGTTCTGTGACCTACCCTCGTAATCTTCATTCTACTCAAAATGTTTCGAAGTTAGAAATTATTTTAGACATGGAAAGGGGGGACAGTGGGCGCCAAATGTTGTACAGGGAGATATTTCTACTATTCGTGGGTCAAAACCCTTCATTTTGGCAGTGCCGAAGCACCTTTGTGAGGAGGTGCATTGGTCTGATTAAATAAGATTCTTCTACGGTCGACGCTTGTTCTTACCTGTTATTCGTTCAATGAGTCAGGAAGAATGAGTTATATTCGCGCCAGTTATTCTTTACCACTATGATGTTAACTTAGACTAATACCTCTTGTATTCAGTAGAACGTTATATCAATCTTTCCGGTAGATGAAACAAACCTCGCCTGGTAGGATGCAGGGTTGATGGCTTCCACAAACTGCTTTTACTGCACTTGTTTCTGATGTGAACTGATAGACCCCGGTCACACGCGCATTAAGAATTGGGCCGAAAAAACCAATAAAATTTTTGTTAACCATGTTCTAATATTGTTACTACATTCGTCTTCGCATGTGCATTTGGTCGGCATTCAGCAACCCACGTTGCACAAAGTTCTCTTCATATGAGATAACGATTCAGTTTCTGATGACAATTGTCATGTGCTCAGTTACGCTTATAGTTTACTAGGTGACTATTTCCCAAAACTATGTTGCGCATTTATCGATGTTTCCATGTGTGTTTTCAGATTTGCACATCCGTAACAGTTGAAAATGTAGGAGATGTAACCTCATGAAACTCCAACTTTTTATGTCTCCCCCCCCCCCCCCCCCACTCCTCCCTCAGAAAAAAAGATGATGTTTACAGCAATGAAGGACACAGCAAATTTATCTGGTGTTTCGAATTCTACAGTTTTATCAGACTATAATTGTAACAATTTTTTAAATATTTTATTTGATGTCTTGCTTCGATCTATTACAGTCACGATCTGACCTGTGTAAATAAGATGGTATACAAAACATAAAATTCTGGTCAAATATAGCAACACAAAAAAATATAAAACATGATCAGACTGAAGAAGACAAATACTGCTCAATAACCCTTAGCGTGGAACCAATGTTAACGCACAACGTTTGCAGTGAAGGCCATTTGTCCAGGCGGACAGGTCAAGAACAACTGTCTTTTTCAGTTTCGTTACGTTTCATGTTTTCTGACTGTACTATACACGTGTTACATCTATAGTCCACCAGCCGCTTCTCAGGTACTTTCCTGTACCAGTGTCACTTTCCTCCTTTCCTGTTCCAGCCGCGACTGGTTCGCAGCAAGAACGATTGTTGTTAAGCCTCCGTGTAAGCTCAAATCTTTCTAGTTTTACGTTTATGGTCTTTTCTCGACATATACGTAAGGAAGAACAATATATTGGTTGATTCTTCTACGAACGTACGCTCTCGGGATTTTAACAGTGAAGCTTCGCGACGCTTTCACCATTACTAAATAAACCTGTGACGAAACGTTCTACTCGCCTCTGATATTCTCTACGAGTCCTCTGTATCGCAACTGACGAGCATTGATATTGATAGAATGAGAGTTTTCTAATTTATCTGCTTCGTGGGTGTGTATATTGTGTATTGAACCGGGGACGTAGGAACGACTGAGAGTCTGCGTCACGCCGTAGCCCTCAGTGGTTCACAACAGGTCACTGCAGTCCACCCACCTCACCGCCGCCCCATACCGAACCCAGGGTTTCTGTGCGGTTCGGTCCATAGCCACTTGGGCCAATGGCTTCGTAGAGTCTGCTCCATAATTGCTCCCCTACCATCAGCTCTTAACAACTGCAATCGGGACTCAGGTGACCAGGCCACGGTCCTTCAGTCGGCTAGGGTACAACCGATACTTTCACGGACCCAGGAGAGGCGCTGTTGGCGATGTCGTGCCGTTAGCAAGGCACTCGCGCTGGTCGTCTGCTGCCATAGCCCATTAAAGCCAAAATTCGCCGCGATGTCCTGACGGGTACGGTCATCGTACGCCTCACATTGATTTCTGCGGCTCTTCACCCAGTGTTGCTTATCCGTTACTGTTGAGTCTTGTATCATCGGAATTAAGGGAGAGGATCTTGTTTTTCTATAACACAACTTCACACATTTATTATCAGTGTTCTTTATTTACTTAAACAGGATGCTGCTACATAACTTTAACAGCGTCCATATGTTGTGGTACAAGCTCTTCAGTATTAGTCCACGTTAGACTCACTGTTGGTTAAGTACAAGATCCGATATGTATTCAAACATTATGAATCACCTCGAAGGGAACGATCTATTGACACGTAATCAGCATGGCTTCAGAAAACATCGCTCTTGTGCAACGCAGCTAGCTCTTTATTCGCACGAAGTAATGGCCGCTATCGACAGGGGATCTCAAGTTGATTCCGTATTTCTAGATTTCCGGAAAGCTTTTGAGACCGTTCCTCATAAGCGACTTCTAATCAAGCTGCGGAGCGACTGGATTCGTGATTTCCTGTCAGGAAGGTCGCAGTTCGTAGTAATAGACGGCAAATCACCGAGTAAAACTGAAGTGATATCAGGTGTCCTGGGACCTCTACTGTTCCTGATCTATATAAATGACCTGGGTGACAATCTAAGCAGTTCTCTTAGACTGTTCGCAGATGATGCTGTAATTTACCGTCTAGTAAGGTCATCCGAAGACCAGTATCAGTTGCAAAGCGATTTAGAAAAGTTTGCTGTATGGTGTGTCAGGTGGCAGTTGACGCTAAATAACGAAAAGTGTGAGATGATCCACATGAGCTCCAAAAGAAATCCGTTGGAATTCGATTACTCGATAAATAGTACAATTCTCAAGGCTGTCAATTCAACGAAGTACCTGGGTGTTAAAATTACGAACAACTTCAGTTGGAAGGACCACATAGATAATATTGTCGGGAAGGCGAGCCAAAGGTTGCGTTTCATTGGCAGGACACTTAGAAGATGCAACAAGTCCACTAAAGAGACAGCTTACACTACACTCGTTCGTCCTTTGTTAGAATATTGCTGCGCAGTGTGGGATCCTTACCAGGTGGGATTGACGGAGGACATCGAAAGGGTGCAAAAAAGGGCAGCTCGTTTTGTATTATCACGTAATAGGGGAGAGAGTGTGGCAGGTATGATACACGAGTTGGGATGGAAGTCATTAAAGCATAGACGTTTTTCGTCGCGGCGAGAGCTTTTTACGAAATTTCAGTCACCAACTTTCTCTTCCGAATGCGAAAATATTTTGTTGAGCCCAACCTACATAGGTAGGAATGATCATCAAAATAAAATAAGAGAAATCAGAGCTCGAACAGAAAGGTTTAGGTGTTCGTTTTTCCCGCTCGCTGTTCGGGAGTGGAATAGTAGAGAGATAGTATGATTGTGGTTCGATGAACCCTCTGCCAAGCACTTAAATGTGAATTGCAGAGTAGTCATGTAGATGTAATCTGGTCGCAATGTACCGAGAGACGCCACCTTGGAGTGCGAGTAAGTGCGCCAGTGACCAGGCTGCTGAGCTAGTGACTGAGCTAGTGACTGACTGAGCTAGTGCCTAAGACTACAACTGAGACTCAGACTGACTGAGATTTAGCCCTCTGGTCACTGGCGGCAATCTAAATACTTGGGGTTGAGAGGGCGTTGGCGGCGTGTTGCTTGCGAATTTGTCTTTGGCCTCTCTCCTTATAGACAAGCTTAATTCAGCGCCTACTATCGATCTTCTTTTCCGATGGTGTGGTGGCGACAGCTTACGCCAGCACAGTTACCACTGACAGCTCTCGGTCCTTAAGTGAAGGCCATCAGCTACTGCTTTGACTGTGGTGAAAGAAATGCTTCAGATTTGGTATTCTCGGCGCAATCTTGACACTAGGGATCTCAGAATATTAAATTCTCTACCGGTCCACGTTCAAAATCTGTTAACTCCTTTCGTGAGGCAGTAATCGCCTGGGAAGCTTTTTCATGTTTCACACTAGTACAAATGACAGCTCCACCAATGCAGTGCCCTTTTATACCTACTACCGCCATCTGTATATGTGCATATCACTATGCCATGATTTTTGTCACCTCAGTGTGTAACACTCCTCGGTAAAATTTTATGATTTTACCCCATGTAACATAGATGAGCCTAAACGTAATCATAATTAATCGAAACAAGTAAGGAAATAAAATACGCGAAGACATTATTTCGATTGAATTGTAAAAAACATTACACGAGAGAGCCATATTCCACTTTATGAATTTGAACGAAAAAAAGACCACACGACTGCTTCAAAAAACACTAGGAACAAAGTGAACACCTCAAATTAAGAGTTAATTTACATTATGTCTCATGTAGCAACGCCACAAAAACAAAATTTCATTGAATTAAGGTCGTCCTTCTCCCAGACATTTTAAGAACCTTCATCATCGCAGCGCGTCAGCAATCGTTGGTTAGTACACTCCTGGAAATTGAAATAAGAACACCGTGAATTCATTGTCCCAGGAAGGGGAAACTTTATTGACACATTCCTAGGGTCAGATACATAACATGATCACACTGACAGAACCACAGGCACATATACACAGGCAAAAGAGCATGCACAATGTCGACACTAGTACAGTGTATATCCACCTTTCGCAGCAATGCAGGCTGCTATTCTCCCATGGAGACGATCGTAGAGATGCTGGATGTAGTCCTGTGGAATGGCTTGCCATGCCATTTCCACCTGGCGCCTCAGTTGGACCAGCGTTCGTGCTGGACGTGCAGACCGCGTGAGACGACGCTTCATCCAGTCTCAAACATGCAAATGGGGGACAGATCCGGAGATCTTGCTGGCCAGGGTAGTTGACTTACACCTTCTACAGCACGTTGGGTGGCACGGGATACATGAGGACGTGCATTGTCCTGTTGGAACAGCAAGTTCCCTTGCCGGTCTAGGAATGGTAGAACGATGGGTTCGATGACGGTTTGGATGTACCGTGCACTATTCAGTGTCCCCTCGACGATCACCAGAGGTGTACGGCCATTGTAGGAGATCGCTCCCCACATCATGATGCCGGGTGTTGGCCCTGTGTGCCTCGGTCGTATGCAGTCCTGATTGTGGCGCTCACCTGCACGGCGCCAAACACGCATACGACCATCATTGGCACCAAGGCAGAAGCGACTCTCATCGCTGAAGACGACACGTCTCCATTCGTCCCTCCATTCACGCCTGTCGCGACACCACTGGAGGCGGGCTGCACGATGTTGGGGCGTGAGCGGAAGACGGCCTAACGGTGTGTGGGACCGTAGCCCAGCTTCATGGAGACGGTTGCGAATGGTGCTCGCCGATACCCCATGAGCAACAGTGTCCCTAATTTGCTGGGAAGTGGCGGTGCGGTCCCCTACGGCACTGCGTAGGATCCTACGGTCTTGGCGTGCATCCGTGCGTCGCTGCGGTCCGGTCCCAGGTCGACGGGCACGTGCACCTTCCGCCGACCACTGGCGACAACATCGATGTACTGTGGAGACCTCACGCCCCACGTGTTGAGCAATTCGGCGGTACGTCCACCCGGCCTCCCGCATGCCCACTATACGCCCTCGCTCAAAGTCCGTCGACTGCACATACGTTTCACGTCCACGCTGTCGCAGCATGCTACCAGTGTTAAAGACTGCGATGGAGCTCCGTATGCCACGGGAAACAGGCTGACACTGACGGCGGCGGTGCACAAATGCTGTGCAGCTAGCGCCATTCGACGGCCAACACCGCGGTTCCTGGTGTGTCCGCTGTGCCGTGCGTGTGATCATTGCTTGTACAGCCCTCTCGCAGTGTCCGGAGCAAGTATGGTGGGTCTGACACACCGGTGTCAATGTGTTCTTTTTTCCATTTCCAGGAGTGTATATTAAAAAACTAAAAAGCCGCCTCGATTGCGAGAAAACCACCTAGTATTAAGTGTTAACCCAGGTTTCGGCGTAGATAATTACACCTTCTTCAGAACAACAATAAAACCCGCAAGTGGCTAAGAAGACCTTTGTCAAAGATTAAAAGAACACCGCAGCTATACATTTATAAACGACAAAGAAAAGGAAAACACAAACAGTCGTTATGTGAAACTTCATATGTACTGTTTGTGTTTTCCTTTTCTTTGTCGTTTATAAATGTATAGCTGTGGTGTTCTTTTAATCTTTGACAAAGGTTTTCTTAGGCACTTGCGGGTTTTATTGTTGTTCTGAAGAAGGTGTAGTTATCTACGCCGAAACCTGGGTTAACACTTAATACTAGGTGGTTTTTTCGCAATCGAGGCGGGTTTTTAGTTTTTTAATACCCTTACACTTCCTCGTTATTTTGGTGTTTGACATATTGCTAGGCTGCAGTAACCGTCACAGAGTGACGTAGCGGCTCTGAAACGGAGAGTGCAGCGCGCGCCCCGTGATCGGGCGACGGTTGTGCAGCCGCGGCGGCGGCGGCGCCCTCGGAGCGCGGCGCCGGCTCTCCCTGGAGACGGCGGCCGCCGCGCGCGCTGCCTCCAGTCCCACCCCCGCAGCCGGGGCGCTGACAGCGGCAGGGTCGCGGCCGTGGGCAGGCCGGCTGTCAGCGCGCCTCCTGCCGGCGGGCAAACATCTGCACGCAGTTCAGCCACCGCTACCCGGCGCGCCCACGTCTCGACCTGCATTCCTAGTTCACTGTGCATTGCGGAACCACCGCGAATTCCGATCGTTGCTCTACTGACGATTACTCATACTGCGTTTCTCGCGGGAGAGCTGCCTAGAGAACTGTGATCGTGAAAGGAGAACTGATAGTAGATCTTTTTAAATGGTCACCATGCAAATGTGGGCGTGGAGGGGCCGTACTTAATACTGACAAAAAAATGTAGATGTAGGCTTCAGTTTATTATGGCACTTTCCCCTCCAGTGCTCTGAGCGACTCGCCAGCACTGCCGCTCTCCCCACGCTTCTCCAGCCAACTGCCCATCTAGCGGCCACGGTATATTGCGCGCTCTGTATACGACTTCGTAAGTATAACTGCGGAAGCGCAACATTCCCGTTACATACACAACCGTTTTGAAAGTAATTTACGCTGTTGAACTGTAAATTACTATTCATTTATTTCACACAATCATGATTTCGGCTTGGGCAGCCATTTTCAGGCGCAAGTTGAAGTGTCGCAAAATGTCCGACCTGCCTAACTGATAGAAGCAAGTTATATAATTATTCAGTGACTGATCGGTTAACAGTAAATGTTGTTCTGTTTATATAGATCAAAAAATTTCCAAGACTAGTGTAAATTTATTTTAATATTTAATATATATTCATAGGATCTCTAACAATTACATTGACATATACACACTTTCGAGATGTTAGCCAGACTGTAACAACAGTACGAAAAAACATGACATGAAAATGAAGTGCAATTTTTAAATAGTGATTATTTATTAAAATAAATTACAGAAATCAATAATAAGCTACAGAACTCGCTATTACCCCATAAACGCTGGTTACCATGACCAAATGAATACAGAAATAGCACGCTTTTTTGCCCGAGGGAAATAACAGCTACATTGCTCTGTGCCCATTTACTTCGACGCAGTACACACGTTTTCTCATGGTTGACGTGGAATAAACAAGTATATAACCTTTTTGCTTGCACTGGATGATTTTTTTTAAAGCATGGAGTATAGCTTGAAATTTACTCCAGATATCACTGCTCCTCATCTACAGTTGTGCACTTTGCATCAATTAAGTGTCGTCTTCTGCCGTCCACACTCTCTCACAACACAGATTCGTTAATGGCCATCTGACCCCGACAATCTGTTATTCCGCCTTTACAGTGCCACTTCACAGCAGCAAGATCGCGTACTCACCCTCTGTACTAATAATAAGTCACGACTAACCTTACACTCCTGCACTCTTCAGTAAGAGAGAATGAGTCGACGAGTATGAGCGACTGCAGCGCCACAGTTCGCAGACTCGTCATATTCGCGAAACTACAGCGGGAACGTACGGAGCCCGTTAGTATTGATGTTAACTGCGGCACCTTGATTCGTGAAGTATGTAACCCAAACACTGGACCTCTACCGCTCCGTTTCTGATCGCTACTGGTTAGACACACTCAGCCAGTTGCCAGCAGTTGTTGCAGATCGGCAGTCGTCGACCACTTCCAGTTGCCGAAGGTTTCTAAGCAGGAGCGGCAGTTACAGCCCAGCAGCTCTTAGCGAATGATCAAGGGACAGTAAAAAAAAAAGTTCAAATGTGTGTGAAATCTTATGGGACTTAACTGCTAAGGCCATCAATCCCTAAGCTTACACACTACTTAACCTAAATTATGGGACGGTCAATGCTGAGCGTCAAAGTCTGTATCTGAACCTGCAAATTACCAAAGATAGCAGTTCACACTAGCAGATCAGTTAGCCATTGTCCAGAACTTTTATTCAAGGGTCACACCATGTGTTCTAACTAAAGGTATTTATGTTGTACTTCCCTTTAATTAATGGCAGTTATTTGCTACGTATGGTGTTGCTAACCTTATTTCCCTTTAACTTACTATAGCCTTGTGACGTGTCTAGTTCCAAACGTGCCACCATGCCAACACAGGAATACACCAACTATTTTCCTGCGGCATGCCTTCGCTTCCTGCTACTTCTTGGGTAGGGCGCCAAATTTATTTGATAAATATAACGTAAAACAACTACAACTCCATTCTCAGGGACTGCATTGACTTAGTTTAGTTGTGTCATCTGGTTCAGTTCATCACCTTTGTTTCGCCACGAAATGTTCAGCTTTTCGCATGATTGAAAAGCTTTCTCCTTTGCATTTACACTACATTGCCGAAATTGTACGTGAAGAATGTGGTACAGTCGTAAACATGTGACATTATTTCACGTGTAAAGCAAATGTGCAAATTTTTGACCAAGGCAGAAGAACATTTCGTGGCCAAATATAGATGACAGACTGAAGCATATGAAACGCCAAAAAAAGTTAATGTACTCCTTGAGAATGGAGTTGTGCATCTCACTCACAATGGACTGAAACGGGAAAATAAAATATTATGACTGGAAATGGCGTCTTACTAGGAAAAATGTTTCTAACGTATAAAGTCTAAGGTGCCTTTTTGATTTTGTAAGTATATTAATTTTCGCGTGCCGTCTTACGAGAGAGAGTTTGCAAGCAAAAAGACGTTCGCGATCTTTCCAGACGTCTTGCTCTGATCAGGTACGGTAACTACATGTTCTGCAGGTCCATAGCGAAAAATTTTAATTGCTTTTATAAAAGATATAAGTAATCACTCATTTTTGGATCCAGATCGGAAAACAACGAGGCGAGACATAAAGTGCACATCATCATCATCATCAATTTTGTGCTGTGTTAGCAGGCTCTTTGTATTTCCTTGTCCTGTGATCCATTGCTTCTTTCTTACTGTTGCTGTGTGTGCTCCCGTCCATCACATCATGCACGATATGATCTCTCTTCCTCCCTCTTCTCCTCTTTCCTTCCACATACCCGTCTAAGACTGTTTTTATAAGTCCCTCCTTCTTTCTAAATGTATGTCCAATCCAGTTTCGTTTCCTTCTTTTTGTTGCATCCAGTAACTGTATTTGTTCTCTCAGTCTTCTCAGCACCTCTTCATTTTTCACTGTATTCATCCTCCGCCATGCCCACATTTCAAAAGCATCCATCCTTCTCTGTATTTCTTCCTCAGCACCACATAGGAGGACATTCCACACAGAACATTTTGTTCACCTTTTCCTCATGTTATAAAATTCGTTTCGCCTTTTCTGTCCTGGTTTTAATTTTTGTGCTGCTTTTCCCGTCGGTTTCTGTCCTACTTTCGAGTTATTTAAGGCTTTTCACCTGTCCTAATACTTCTCCATTAAGCATTACCTTTATCTTTTTATTTCCTCCCAGTACCATTACTTTTTGTTTTCTTCTTTTCATTCCATAAATCTGCCTTTTAGCTTCAACGGGATCCACTACATGCTGTAATTCTTTTTCAGTTGTTGCAAACCTGAAACACCTCATTCCTCTTCCTCCAATTCTGACATCCTTGTCATCTAGTGAGCAGTGGTCAACCATATTTTCTAAGTAAAGTTTGAAAGCGTAGGAGACAGACAGCAGTCTTGTCTTACTCCTTTACCTAGTTCTATCCAGTTGCCAGTTTCTCCTCTCACTTTCACTGATGTTTTTTGATTTAAATTTTTTTATAAGTCGTCTCGTTTTTCAATCTACTCCGTCTTCCATCATTATAGTTGCAAGCTTATCCCAAGCCACATTAACAAAGGCCTTTTCCAGTTCCTTTTGTCAGGAATGTAGATCACCTGAAGATGAAACATCCAGGCCAAAACGCATTTGCAATATTTAACCTTTTCAGACACGAAATTAAAGAAATGATTTTTTTAATTGTCTTGTTTCCGTGCTACAGTGCACGCAGTCCTTTGAATTGGCATGTATTGGTAGATAGATACTTTGCCACTGTTACGTTTTTCAACTGGAACGCTGGCTTTACATTTGTTTGCTAGTGGTTATTTGCTCTCGCCCTCTGAAATAATGCAAGACAACACTTGAGTTTTTTGTTCGAAACTTGAGGTGACTATGTTCAGCTAACATATCATCTCCACTTTCACTGTTACGATCAATCTGAGTCGGCATTAGAAGAAATCCCTTCTAAAAGCGCGCTACAATTTCCTCTTCCTTTATTCTTCGAGAGTACATCGTGTGAAACTGGACATGTAACAGCTTGTGTCAGTTACTCGTGTTGGCTTGAGAACCGCAGCAGTTTCAAAAGGAACCACCGCAATAATCACTGAAATAAATACGTAGCTTTAATGAGAATCACAGTACACAGGGTATAAATTTGAACGGGACAGTGTTTTCTGTACCTAATTCATGCGCGAAACGTGCCTCATGGAGACAAATTGAGTCACAATTTGAAAACAACGACAATAGTGCACCGCCTACAAACATGGTTCGCCAAACGGCTAAGATTCGAAACATCTGTAGTTGTTCAAGCTGCAGCCGCTCTAGGGCAGTATCTGCTGGAGACGTAATGGGCGGATACAGATTCCACGAAAAGAGAAAATCCAAGGTGGCCTCAAACAGAACTACATCGTCTGAAAGGGGTAGGTAAAATGAAAGAAGACTACTGCTGCAGAGACTGGTTACAGCTATCGTGTTCTATTAATAGCGGCCATTAGTGCTGGCTTTGCATTGCGCCAGGCGAGACTGTAACAGCGGTCCACGTCGACATTCCAGAGGCCGGTCCCTTTCTAATGGAGGGCGCCGCCCCGTGGCCTGAGCAGCTGGCTGAGTGCTGCTACTGGGAACGCCATGAAAGGCGCCAGCACGTAATAACCACCTGCCGCCTATCGCCCCCGCCAGTGCGCTACTGCGCCGGGCCGGTCGCTAATTGATGCCCTTGTCCATTCGCTGCCCACGACGGTGCCGCTGCTGAATTTGGGGATTACGGTTACCCGCACCTCGACTCTCCCCGAAAAACAATGTCTCTCTTCGGATTTGACTACTACACAGGATGATTCAACTGCCCCTACCGATGTTGTTTTATGCAACCCGCAATGTTACTACGCGCGAGATTTACATATTCTTTCGCCCGCTACACGTGAACTATTATGTAGATGGCGATCGAGTTTAGGTTAGTCCTGAACACCTACATCACGCGTCCTCCGACAGCCAAGGTCTGGTTGCGGGGCTATGTGGAGGACAGGGTTTACCAGGGGAACATTCACACACGTGCTGACCTGAAGCGCAGCTCATCAAAGAGGCAGTCAACATAGCTACCGGCATGCTTCTGCTCAGAATGCAATCCTGGGACTTCGAACTCTTCTGGACACTGATGGGCGCCATATTGATCCCCTTTTGTAGCAGTAATGGTACCGGTATGTAATGGTATGGTGTACCATAGCAGCACATTACAAGTGTTCCAGCTGAATTGATTCTGCGTTATTTCTCTTCCCCATTTTCTTGACAATAATGTTACCAAGTTTGGTATTACAAATAGGAACAACTTAAATTGGAAGGAACACACAGAAAATGTTGTTGGAGGAGGCTAACCAAAGACTGCGTTTTATTGGCTGGACACTTAGAAAATGTAACAGACCTACTAAGGAGACTGCCTACACTACGCTTGTCCGTCCTCTTTTAGATTAGTGCTGCGCGGTGTGGGATTCTTACTAGATAGGACTGATGGAGTACATCGCAAAAGTTCGGAGAAAGGCAGTACTTTTTGTCTTATCGCGAAATATGGGAGACAGTGTCACAGAAATGATACAGGATGTGGTCTGGACATCATTAAAGGAAAGGCGTTTTTCGTTGCGACGGAATTTTATCACGAAATTCCAATCACCGCCTTTCAATTCTGAATGCGAAAATATTTTGTTGACGCCGACCTGCATAGGGAGGAACGATCACCACGATAAAATACGAGAAATCAGAGCTCGTACGGAGAGATATAAGTCTTCATTCCTTCCGCTCGCTATACGAGATTGGAATAATAGAGAATTGTGAAGGTGGTTCGATGAAACCTCTGGCAGGCACTTAAATGTGTTTTGCAAAGTATCCATGTAGATGTAGATGTACGGTAATTAGTTTCTGAGTTAAAACGTGTTAAATAGGGAAAGTTTAATTATAACCACTCAGTAATTAAAACATGTGGGCATTTTATAGAGCAGAGTAAAAGTGTGCACTGATGAAACACCAAAAATATTTCGGCATCCAAAAGACTAGTTGTTCGCATAATGTTGTTGTTGTTGTAGTCTTCAGTCCTGAGACTGGTTAGATGCAACTCTCCATGCTACTCTATCCTGTAAAAGCTTCTTCATCTCCCAGTACCTACTGCAGCCTACATCCTTCTGAATCTGCTTAGTGTATTCATCTCTTGGTCTCCCTCTAAGATTTTTACCCTCCACGCTGCCCTCCAATACTAAATTGGTGATCCCTTGATGCCTCAGAACATGTCCTACCAACCGATCCCTTCTTCTAGTCAAGTTGTGCCACAAACTTCTCTTCTCCCCAATCCTATTCAATACTTCCTCATTAGTTATGTGATCTACCCATCTAATCTTCAGCACTCTTCTGTAGCACTACATTTCGAAAGCTTCTATTCTCTTCTTGTCCAAACTATTTATCGTCCATGTTTCACTTCCATTCATGGCTACACTCCAAACAAATACTTTCAGAAACGACTTCCTGATACATAAATCTATATTCGATGTTAACAAATTTCTCTTCTTCATAAACGCGTTCCTTGCCATTGCCAGTCATCATGTTACATCCTCTCTACTTCGACCATCATCAGTTATTTTACTTCCTAAATAGCAAAACTCCTTTACTACTTTAAGTGTCTCATTTCCTAATCTAATTCCCTCAGCATCACCCGATTTAATTTGACTACATTCCATTATCCTCGTTTTGCTTTTGTTGATGTTCATCTTATATCCCCCTTTCAAGACACTGTCCATTCCGTTCAACTGCCCTTGCAAGCCCTTTGCTGTCTCTGACAGAATTACAATATCATCGGCGAACCTCAAAGTTTTTATTTCTTCTCCATGGATTCTAATACCTACTCCGAATTTTTCTTTTGTTTCCTTCATTGCTTGTTCAATATACACATTGAATAACATCGGTGAGAGGCTACAACCCTGTCTCACTCCCTTCCCAACTACAGCCTCCCTTTCATGCCCCTCGACTCTTATAACTGCCATCTGGTTTCTGTACAAATTGTAAATAGTCTCTCGCTTCCTGTATTTTACCCCTTCCACCTCCAGAATTTGAAAGACAGTATTCCAGTCAACTTTGTCAGAAGCTTTCTCTAAGTATACAAGTGCTAGAAACGTAGGTTTGCCTTTCCTTAATCTTTCTTCTACGATAAGTCGTAAGGTCACTATTGCCTCACGTCTTCCAACATTTCTACGGAATCCAAACTGATCTTCCCCGAGGTCGGCTTCTACCAGTTTTTCCAATCGTGTGTAAAGAATTCGCGTTAGTATTTTGCAGCTGTGACTTATTAAACTGATAATTCGGTAATTTTCACATCTGGCAACACATGCTTTCTTTGGGATTGGAAAAGGCGCACCAAAATTCCCTGACACCGACAGAGATTCAAATTCGGCAACGGCACTCGACTCGAACCTGATGACGGCAGTTTCGAGTCCGGGCTTTGGGAACTACTTGCTGTTTGTGCCCTGCTCGTGCCGGAGTGGCACCGCCTAGCGCAGCGGCTTTCGCGCGTGACAAGGCCGGCCGGAGCTGGACGAGAGAGCCCGGGGCGGCGACAGTGCACGCCGCGTCCCGCCACAGATGAGACGCGAGCCTGCGGGCCGCCGATCAATGGCGCCGTCCGTCGGCAGGTCGCCGTGTCGTGACGTGACGCGACGTCTCCTCCGATAAGTGCGGACGCCGCCGCGGGCGCCAGCGGCAGCGGCAGCGGGTGGGCGCAGCGTCTCCCAGCAGCGGCCACGCTCCGCCGCAACACCTTGCCGCGGCAACCGCTCCGGACAGGCGCCAGTCCGCGTGTATTCCCCTTCACGCTTTATTTAAGCCGGTTTTGAACACGCGGCGGGTTTTTCCTCCGCCGTCAACTGACCGTCGCCACCGTTCCAACAGCGGTCTTCAGAAGTAAATCAGAGCTCCCACATTAAGCGGAAAAATAAACCAGAGAGGTAAATTTACAGTCAGCGGTAGTTATGCGATCGTTGGCTGCCTCTGGCACCGACGGAAGTTTAGCCGTCTCTGTCCAGGTAGTGGCGCACGTGATCAAAAAAATGGTCCAAATGGCTCTGAGCACTATGGCACTTAACTTCTGAGGTCATCAGTCCCTTAGAACTTAGAACTACTTAAACCTAACTAAGGACATCACACACATCCATGCCCGATACAAGATTCGTACCTGCGACCGTAGGGGTCGCGCGGTTCCAGACTGTAGCGCCTAGAACCGCTCGGCCACCCCGGCCGCCGCACGTGATCAAATGCGCGTTTCCGTACACAGCGGTCTTTCCGCAGTCGAGAATTGTTTCGTTCATTGCGGGTCGTGCGTTTTTAGTGTACACAGCTGTTAACTGTTTTTTTTTTTTTTTAGTTCCAGAATGAAATTTTCAGCCGGCCAGAGTGGCCAAGCGGTTCTAGGTGCTACAGTCTAGAACCGCGGGACCGCTACGGTCGCAGGTTCGAATCCGGCCTCGGGCATGGATGTGTGTGGTACCCTTAGTTTAGTTAGGTTTAAGTAGGTCTAAGTTCTAGGGGACTGATGACCACAGCAGTTAAGTCCCATAGTACTCAGAGCCATTTGAACCATTTTTTTTTTTTTTTTTTTGAAATTTTCAGTCGCGGTGAAACGTGCGGTGATACGAAACTTCCTGGTAGATCAAGACTCTGTGCCGTGTCCAGACTCTAACTCTCGACCTTTACCTTTTGCGGGAAAGTACTCTACCGACGTAGCTAACGAAGCACGGCTCACGACCCGTCCTCACAGCTTTCACTCCACCAGTACCTCCCTGCAGGAGAGCTTCTGTGAAGTTTGAAAGGTAGGAGATGAGGTACTGGTGGAGTTAAAGTCGTGAGGACGGGTAGTGAGTCGTGCTTCGGTCCAAAAAATGATCGCCTTCCTTCTTCGGGTGGTGCCGCAACCACGGATACTACTTCTCTCAGATATGAACTGTTATCACCGAACGGAGACAAACGCAGTGACTTGGATTTGGCGTTTGACTGTGCTTTACCTTTTCCGAGATGGCAGTAAGAATGTACTCTACTTTTGGGCCTTACTATAAGAACTTTACTCACAGATTATGAGACATCCGAGATATCGAACATATTACGCTAATTTTTTAGGGAGTGTCTTGCTTGATCCTCCACCCATCTGGGGTGTCCTGGGTAGGAGAATGTAATTATTGCCTATTAGTATTCAGAAGAAGAAACTGGAGAGGATGCACCACCATACGTGTAAACGTATCTGGCGAGGTACAACGGGATTACCGAGGAACGCACCCAGGAAGGGGAACATGGTCCGTTATTATTATGTACTGGCAGAAGCAGTTTGTTTCTTATTTACACCATTATGTAAAAAAGTCTATTTATTTGTTTTCCAGACATATTTTATTCTATAAAGGACATCGTCTAAAAATAAAAAAAGTCGGTCGAACACGTGCCCGCGAAAAGCAAATATTCCGAGTTCCAGTCTCGGTCCGGCATACAGTTTTGAACAACTTTTTTGCTGTCTCACACAAATTATTTTCATAAATGGCTCCAGTTTCAAACGCAGGTTTCTTTTCCAAACGTTTCACAACTACTATGACTTTGCATTATCCACAACCTCCATATCTCTCACTTTATGCCCCACCAACAATTCCGTCAGTTCCATCTCGAATCTCCTCGACCATCCCAACCGAGGCAAACTTATCCAGCAATCAAAGCTCTGGCTTTGTATCCTTCACAACGTCCACTTCTCCCACTGTAAGTTTCACGATCAGTTCCGTAATTTTCTACGCCATCCAAACCTCCAGATGTCAGATACTCAGATCGGCGCCCAACGTTGTACATCAGTCCCCTAGAACTTAGAACCACTTAAACCCAAGTAACCTAAGGACATCACACACATCAATGCCCGAGCAGGATTAGAGCCTGAGACCGTAGCGGTCGCCCGGTTCGAGACTGAAGCGCCTAGAACCGCTCGGCCACACCGGCCGGCTGTCCCGGAGGAACAAATTCCTTATTCACGACACCCCTACTGTCACAAAGACAAATCTACATTGTTTTGACCTTTTATTTGCTTATTAGAGCTTTTTTCAGTCGAGCAGATGTCTCAGTGGGCCACTACTCATTTTTCGGCTTTGCCTCAGGATCTTACTCAAAAACCCAGGATTCATCACACTGTGATGACATGAATGAACAATTCGTGGTCATTGGCAACCCTCTTAAGACGGTCAACATACAAGTTTCTTCGATTGTCCTTCTGCTCAGTTGTGTTGTTTTTCGGCACCATTTTGGAGCAAACTTTTCGCAAGTCCAAAACTTCGGTCAAAATTTGGTGTACGGTGAAAGTGTTTAACAGGTCACCCATCACCTATATTGTTAAACTTTGGTCTGATCACGCGTTCTCGTAGGTTTTTGTGCGAGGTTTATCTTCGACGTGTTCTCGGCCTTCCTAAAATGACTTGTGCCAATGAAAACTTGTGCCCTTGTCAAGAAATGTTCCCCACATGCCAGTTTTAACTTTACAAAGATCACACTTCCATATTCCCCAAGTTTAGCACAAAACTTGATTGCATAACGTTCCTCTAAATTCCGCTGTTCCATTTTCGTAGCACACGACAAAAACTTAACTTCACTGAGGGTTCTCAAAAACCACGTGATGGTTATACGGAGCTGATACTCACACTGACATCTGAAAGGAATGAACACTCTGGTCTTCACAGATATTCGTGATCTTTATACGTTTGCAGAATATTCGAATACTTGAAGTCACTGTTGGCAGGAATTGTGTGTATTTTATTTGCGCGTTGTTGATTTTGAAACTCAAATGGAAGGGAACAGTGAAAAATATGCTGTATCATTTTTTGAGGAAGTAAAAACTTCATAATTAATAACACAATGCCTTATTCTATCTGAATTAACAATGCGAAAACGCCATTAAGCATTGAGCATCAAGGTCAGTGGTATGGTTCTCTTCTGCAGGTCGTTGTTGACAAATTTCGTCTTCCAAATCTGTATTCATATTTGGAATCACTTTGCTGCTTTCAGTCACTGCAGCCCAATATCATTTACCCACTGCGCACTAAAATGCTTCACCAAAGTTTTTGAACGTCAACCACCTTTGCCCCTGCAACAGCAATTTCAACTGGTAGTGCGTTTGGGAGCATAGAGGCCCATGTTTTGCCGTTCTTTTGAATGCTTCTCGCCACATTCACATCTTGTTGTACAGATATTCACCTGTGACCACAATTCCGCCCAATTTACCTCTTCTGAAAATAATACACTTGCGTTGAGAGGTGTTAAATGTAATGCTGAGGCCTTTCCATGTTCTCAAATCCAGTCTTCCAGTCATAATATTTCCAATCCTGTCCCAGCCAAACAACTTCACTGAACATTTTCGTTGTATTGAAATAGTAACGGAGCGAGATGCAAGTGTGAAAGAAATGTAAACGAGAGAAGTGCTCCCAAAGATAGACGGTTTGTTTCGACGAGACGACTGATAAAAAGCTGCGGGCGAAACGATCTCCTCGCAGGTGTGTACGGTCATTCTTTGTATTTTTGGGCACCATGTACTCCATGCTGACAGAACACTGAGTACGAGTGTAAGTATTATCATTGTAATAAGTAAATGTACAAATAATAAGTAAAGCAGGTTAAATTTATGGGAGATATCTCTGAACTATTTGAAATCCAAACTGGAGTGCGACATGGTGACGGACTTTCACCATTAGTCTTTAATATCATTCTTGGAAAAATTATCAGGACATGGGAAAAAGAAATCGAAGGGATCCAAGTTGGCATTAGTAAAGATAATAGATTCAGTGTGAAGTGTTTAGCTTTTGCAGATGACCTTGCAATCCTCACAAATAATAGAAAAGAAGCCACTAACGCCATAGAGAAGTTACACGAAATTGCACAAAGAACTGGCGTTAAAATCTCGTATGAGAAAACCCTACACATAGAAAGAGTGCCACAAGACAAATTGCCTATTGTGACAACCCATGGGAAAATCGTACAAGTACCACATTTTAAGTACCTGGGAGGAATCAACCAGTCATCAGGGATCAACCTTAAGGCCAATGATGAAAGAATTAAAAAAAAACTACAGAAAGCATATAAACTCACGTTGAACTATTATAACAAAAAGTCCATATCCATTAACGCAAAATTGAGGCACTACAACACTGTCATACTTCCGGAGGAACTGTATGCATCTGAAACAACACGAATAGGTGGGAAACTAAAATCAAAGAAATAGAGGAACAAGAAAGGGAAAGTCTCAGGAAAACTTTTGGCGCGATACAAGAGCAAGGAATCTGGAAGAAGAGACCAACATCAGAAGTATATAAATACACAGGCTAGATTACGGATACAATAAGGAAAAGAAGAATGCAGTTCTATGGACATATCCACAGGATGAATGAAAACAGAATTTCAAAGCGAATTCTTAAAGCCATCAACTCAGGCAGGGGAGAAACAAAATGGACAAAAGAAGTTGAAGAGGACCTCAGACAAGACCACATGACAGTAAACGATGCAGAAAATGGAACTGAATTCAGGAACATCATCAAAAAACATAAATTTGACACCACAACACAGAAGAGAGCAGGATGCAAATGGACACCGGAGCGAAAGAAAGAATACAGTGAACATATGAAGAAAATTTGGCCACAGAAAAAACATAAACATTCATCATAAAGGAATACAAGTTTAAACGGTCTCTTTAAATGGGAATAATCTAAAATAATAAGAATAATAATAATAAGCAAAGCAGACTGTTTTGAAGACTACATTGCCTTCCTAGGCGTGGTTCCTGTTGGAGATGAGGTGCCGTTGTCTTCGTGTTCTGATACAAAAAATCGTTATTTCTTCTCACATTTTTGCTTGTGTGTAGTTGTTTTCCCGGAATAAAGCTTCGGTACTATCTCTGATACTTCCTTGATTTATTGGAATCAGTGTCCAGCAACGTAGCAGGCGACATGAGTGATGGTGGCGCCGCGCTGGCTTCGGCACCTAGGAGCGTGCACTGCAGCTGTTACCTCGTGTATGACTCCCCCCTCCCCATCCCCTCCTGCCTACCTGCCCCGTCTTCCCCTCATTTTTCGCAACAGAGACGTCGTACTTCAGCAGCGGGACAGCGCCTGTCGTGCTGCCTCGCTTCATTAGGTCGCCCTGACAATGACGTATTGCACGGGCCGTCGGAGGCCGGCGGTATTCGCCGCTTTTGTGGCCGGAACCCGGAGCGAAAAACTGAGATCAGACCGAGCTACCGTCCGAACCGCAGCGTGCTTCAGTGAAGACTGCATTCAGTCGAGTGCTGATCGCTGAAGCATTCTGCTCCGATCTGTTCACGACGCGCTCCGTGATACGTCCGTCTGATGGTTCCGATTTGCTTCCCCTCCGCACCGTGACTTCTGAGAGATCACAACCTGTCGTTCGTTGCACACTTCATTTGTAGGGCAATCACTTCAGACAGAACCAATGCCCGCCGAAGCAGCAGGCGGCCCTGAGACTCCCAGTACGTGAGTTAAATAGTGTGTGCACACTATTGTTTGGTTAGGTATACAGCACTCGCTGAAGGTACGAAAAATTGCAAACAACTACGGTAAGTTGTAGGACGTGATATGTCGTTAGACAACGTAGGAAATAAATATGTCAAAAATCCGCCTCAGTTGCGAAATCTTACTGGTCTTTCCGCAGTGGGTAGCACACTGGACTTTTCACTGCTGTCGAAAGCAATGCGACGTGAGAATCGACTTAATGCGCATGGGTGGTGGAGTCTGGACAATGATACTTAGAAAAGTTCTTCTAGGAGAGTGTCTTCTTAAGGTTTTGTACCTTGGCAGCTTTTCTTGTGAGACCTGAGGGTGTAATATTTAGCACAACAGGCAACCACTGACTACATAGTTATTCCAGTGCCAGTAATGGTTTTCATAGTTTGCGGGGGTACGATATTCAGTATCTGAATTCACAAGTAAAAATTCAGCATTCTGCATTTGTACATTTGCTCCTCAGTTCTGTCCGGCCATTTTTCTAAGCAGATTTGCTCTTGAGCCTAACATCTTTGACATATTCGTGCAGCACTCCTTAAAAGGCAGTATCAGTTTGAGAATGGCCCTTAGATATTTTGGGAAGGAGTTACAGGAAATCTCGATGTCATCAAATCGCACGCACAACGTCCTTAAGTGCCTCTTTCAAGTAGGGAATACTTCGCTACAGAGGAACAATACAATGTTGAAGATACAACACAGTAAAATGTTGAAGATATCGCCTGCGGAGCTACGATACTGAAGTATAATAAAACGTTGAGGATATCTTCTGCGGGGCTTTTAGCGGAAATACCTATTCCTTTGGCTGCGTGAAGTATGTGGGAATCCCTACGACAGAGCCATTTCTTCGTGGCGGAGCAGCCTCCAATCGCCATGTCACTATGCGCAATAAATCGAAGTCCGTATCGGTGGAGAAGTTGGCAGCAACTTGCCGCAAACTTTGCAGCTCTCCTGACGAGCGGCGGCTGCGCCTTCGGCTCCCAGGCGGCCAACACTCCCGCGAGCGTCGTTCCAACTTTCTGCGGACTCTTGATGAACGCCGGAGACTGTTGGAAAAACCCCCACATAAAAAAATGTCTGCTAGGCAAAGTTCAGCGATAGGCTGAGGTGAGGTATAGTTCACACTCTCAGTTGTTGCAACATCTAGGCAGACACAAATTTCTTTACAATAGACAATCAAAAGGTACAGCACGATCTGTGCTGCACTCTTTGCTTGTAGCTTCAGATTTTGTGCAACTACACCATGTGGCCAAACGTTATGGAAATCCATTGGATGTGATGTCGGGGGTCAGATGCTGAAACCTATGTGGTGTTACAATTGCGTCTGTTTCCACGGCCAGAGTAAGTCGACATAAAAATTTTCTGGGTGTGGTACCGCGTCATAATGTATAAAGCTATTGCTCCCTCTACCGCAGCAACTTATTAAAATAAAGTTCCATCTCCTTCTTCCTTAAGTGACCAATGAAATGAAATATCTTTTTGAAGTTATGACGTAATGGCATGCACAGTGAACAGTAACAACAAAATATAAGGGACACTGCATAGCTAGAACGCACCAGTAGACCCAGAATAAGGCCGCTGCAATCGTGGCTGAAACGTTGTTTTTCTCCAGCAGCAGTATTTTTATACATTATGATGGTGTACGACACTCAGAAAACTAATATGTCGACTATGTGGTGTTTTTTTATTTATAAGTATACGAGGGGCAGTCAAATGAAAACCGAACATCCTCCACAACGAGACTATGCAATGTTTCCACTCAACAGTAACCATCACACGCTATGGGCGACGAGACGATCACTTATTGTTTTTAGAACACGGTAGGCCGCTGACGCACCCACTCTTCCACTTCCTCCGCCCACTGAAACCGACGTCCACGAGTCTCTCTCTTCACGTCGACAAAGATGTGAAAATCACACACTGTACGGAGAATTCTGCAGCGTTTCCCAGCCAAAACAGTGAAGCGTAGTCCTCCTCCGATTGGCAAGGCGGGGGCGGGCGTTTTGGTGCAACAGAACTATTCCGTTCGCCAGCACTCCAACAACCCGAGAGCAAACGGCAAAGCCGGCAATGGAAACATCACACAACTTCCCCGCCAAAGAAATCCAAAGCTGTTCAAGCAAGTTCCGGCAAGGACATGTCAACCTTTATCTCTGACTGCAAGGGCCCTCTTCTCGTCGAGTTCCTCCAGCATGGAGCCACAATTAATGTGCAGGGCCATGAAGACACTTTGCAGAAACTGTGACGTGGTATGAAGTCAGAACAGTCAGGAAAGCTGTGGAACACAAACATCCTGTTACAAGATAACACCCTCCCCACTTTGCCGACCGAAAAAAGGCTACGCTTCAGTGATTTGGTTGGGAAACAGTGCAACAGTCTCCGTACAGATCGGATCCTTCACCGTGTGATTTTCACATCTTAGACAACCTGAAGAAAGACATGCGTGGACATCGATTGCAGTCGGATGAGGAATATCAAGGGTGGGTGTCGTCGCTTTCTACGA
Source organism: Schistocerca gregaria (assembly GCF_023897955.1). Taxonomy (NCBI): domain Eukaryota; kingdom Metazoa; phylum Arthropoda; class Insecta; order Orthoptera; family Acrididae; genus Schistocerca; species Schistocerca gregaria. Next base: position 741,896,131 of record NC_064920.1, on the reverse strand, counting down.
ATGAGGGTGGACGTCACGTCTCGCAGCGGGATCAATATGTGGATTACTTTTGATAGGTACCATTCTATGTTCCCATTTTACTGTTCCTTATAGTTTTGGTAGGAATGGATTTCTGACACCCCATCACAGACTGGGGGTGATCTCTCGGTAGACCATCGGCCTCCCATTATTGTCCTGAGGAGGCGGTGTAACGTCTGTTCGTCATACACTTGTCCTTATCCTGTGTGGCGGTTCGCGTGTGCAAACTTTGTGATACTGAAGTGCCACCCTATACACTGTTAACCTCGGAAACGTCCGACATGATATGATCTATGCGTCTTTCACAGATTATCGTCCCACGTTCAAAGTCGGCTAAATCTCAATGTGGTGCAGTTTTCGCCACACATCTATCTCTAGCAGACAGCTCAGTTATTGTGTCTGCAATCGCGTCATACGCAACATCTAGCCGCAGTACTCGGTTGAGACGCACGACACATCTTGAAATGAGACGACGCTTCCCAAATTTTGGACACTCTGGTTATTTACGCTGCTGAGAGTGTCTGGCACGAGGTGAAGTGGTAGTATAGCCAAGGAAGTTTGTGAGCTGAAAAGTTATATCAAATGTGGTAATATACAACTGAAAACAATATCAATTGTTGTTGTTGTTGTGGTGGTCTCTAGTCCAGAGACTGGTTTGATGCAGCTCTCCATGTTACTCTATCCCGTGCAAGCCTCGTCAAGTCCAAAATAACTACTGCAACCTACATCCTTCTGAATTTGCTTGGTGTAATCATACCTTGGTCTCCTTCTATGAGTTTTATCCTCCACGCTGCCCTCCAATACTGAATTGGTGATCCCTTGATACCTCAGAACATGTCTTACCAATCTATCCCTTCTTCTTGTCAAGTTGTGCCACAAATTCCTCCTCTCCCCAATTCTATTCAATACCTCCTCATTAGTTACGTGATCTTCAGGATTCTTCTCTAGCACCACATTTCGAAGCTTCTATTCTTTATTTATCGTCTGTGTTTCGCTTCCGTACATGGCTACAGTCCATACAAATGTTTTGAGAAAAGACTTCCTGACACCTAAATCTACACTCAGTGTTAACAAACTTCCCTTCTTCAAAAATGCTTTCCTTGACATTGCGAGTCTACATTTTATGTCCTCTCTCCTTCGACCATCATCAGTTAATTTGCTCCCCTAATCTACTACTTTAATTGTCTCATTTCATAATCTAATTCCCTCAGCATCATCCGACTTAATTCGACTACATTCCATTATCCTCGTTTTGCTTTTGTTAATGTTCATCTTATATCCTCTTTTCAAGACACTGTCCATTCCGTTCAACTGCTCTTCCAAGCCCTTTGCTATCTCTGACAGAATTACAATGTCATCGGCGAACCTTAAAGTTTTTATTTCTTCACCATGGATTTTAATACCTACTCCGAAGTTTTCTTTTGTTTCCTTCACTGCTTGCTCAATATACAGATTGAATAACATTGGGGATAGGCTACAACCCTGTTTCACTCCCTTCCCAACAGCTGCTTCCCTTTCATGCCCCTCGACTCTAATAACTGCCATCTGGTTTCTGTGCAAATTGTAAATAGCCTTTCGCTCTCTGTATTTGACCCCCGCCACTTTCAGAATTTGAAAGAGAGTGTTCCAGTCAACATTGTCAAAATCTTTCTCTAAATCTACAGATGCTAGAAACGTAGATTTGCCTATTCTTAATCTACCATATAAGATAAGTTTTAGGGACAGTATTGTCTCAAGTGATCCAACATTTCTACGTAAACCAAATTGATCTTCCCCGAGTTGGGCTTCTACCAGTTTTTCCATTCGTCTGTAAAGAATTTAGTATTTTTCAGCCGTGACTTATGAAACTGATAGTTCGGTAATTTTCACCCCTGTCAACACCTGCTTTCCTTGCGATTGGAATTATTATATTCTTCTTGAAGTGTAAGGTTATTTCGCCTGTCTCGTACATCTTGCTCACAAGATGGTAGAGTTCCGTCAGGGCTGGGGCTCCTATCAGTCTAATAGAATGTTGCCTACTCTCGGCACCTTGTTTCGACTTAGGTCTTACAGTTCTCTGTTAAATTCTTTACGCAATTTCCTATCTCCCATTTCATCTTTATCTACGTCCTCTTCCATTTCCATAATATTGTCCTCAAGTACATCGCCCTTGTATAGACCGTCTATATACTCCTTCCAACTTTCTGCATTTCCTTCTTTACTTTGTACTGGTTTTCCGTTTGAGCTCTTAATATTCATACAGGTGGTTCTCTTTTCTCCAAAGGTCTCTTTGATTTTCCTGTAGGCAATATCCATCTTACCCCTAGTAATATTTGCCTCTACATCCTTACATTTGTCCTCTAGCCATTCCTGCTTAGCCATTTTGCACTTCCTATGGATCTCATTTTTGAGACGTCCGTATTCCTTTCTGCCTGCGACATTTACTGCATTTTTATATTTCTCCTTTCATCAATTAAATTCAATATCTCTTTTATTACTCACGGATTTCTACTAGCGCTCGTCTTTTTACCTAGTTGATCCTTTCCTGTCTTCACTATTTCATCTCTCAAGGCTACACATTCTTCTTCTACTGTATTTCTTTCTCCAATTCCTGTCAATCGTTCCCTAATGCTCTCTCTGAAACTCTCTACAACCTCTGGTTGTTTCAGCTCTTAGCCAGGTCCCATCTTAAACTCCCACCTTTTTTCAGTTTCTTCAGTTTTAATCTACAGTTCATAACCAATAGATTGTGGTGAGAGTCCACATCTGCCCCTGGAAATGACTTACAATTTAAAACCTGGTTTCTAAATCTGTTTTGCCTTTATATAATCTAGCTGAAACCTTCCAGTGTCTCCAGGCCTCTTCCACATATGAACCTTCTTTCATGACAAAACAAAGTGTTAGCTATGATTAACTTATGCTCTGTGCAAACTTCTACCAGGCGGCTTCATCTTTCAGTCCTGACCTCTATTTCTCATTCACCTACTGCTAGCTAGTTGGCATATAAACTTGTGCTGCTGTGGTAGGCGTGGGCTTTGTGTCTGCCTTGGCTACAATAATGTGTTCACTATGCTGTTCGTAGAAGCTTACCCACGCTCCTATTTTTTTATTCATTATCGAACCTACTCATGCATTACCCCTATTTGATTTTGCATTTATAACCTGGCCCCTCAAAAGATACCCCTCCGTTGTGGTTGCACCGATGGTACGGCTATCTGTATCACTGAGGCACGCAAGCCTCCCCACCAACGGCAATGTCCATGGTTCATTGTAGGACAACATTAGTATTAAGGGAAAAAATATTATCTTGGACAGAGACCACATTTCAACAACGAAGCTGGCTTACGGCATAGTATTGTATATCTAGTTAAAGAGATTAATGAGAAACTCAACTAGTTAATATTGAAAATAATGGGATTCAAGGATAACGCTAGATGAAACGCCTGATGCCATACGAGGAATAAAAAGGGAAATTCGCAATCTGGCACTGTAATCACGTGTACGGTAACTACCTCTGCCAGCAGATGGGAGCAGTGCTACGGAGTTGGTGCAGTCGATACCGTTTTGGATGATTATGTAGGATGTCGAGGGTTCGATTCTGGATCGAGATGTATTTGGCGTCTCAATCGTCATGCAGCGATTACAATCGGTCTTGTACAGAACATTTGCACTTACGTATTGTAGAGACAGGGACTAGTTGCTAACCGAATAACGCGTCTGTGACAGACTCCATATACATTCGTACACATATCGTATTTTCTTCTTACGTTATTCTAAATCAGTGTGGCAGACGTATGGCATACACAAACGATGAATATATGAGTATACTTCTGATCCATGGTGTAATTAATAAACGGGCGGGTTTTGCCGCTCGTAAATGTGCTGCTAGATAATCTAGTCTACGTCATTCAGATAAAAATATGTTTCGTCGTCTGGGGCTGCGCCTTCGTGAGACAGGTTCTCTCCTTCCACCACCGCGTGACAGGTCATACACGGGCTCGCCGTACTCCAGCCACTGAGGAAGCTGTACTGGGGGCTATACACCAAGAACCCCAGAAAAATACACGTAGCGTAGCAAGGCAGCTGTGTGTCTCTCAACGCAAGGTCGTTGACGTGCTGCAAGAGCATGGGCTACACCAGTATCATTCTTTAACGAAACATCTGCATCCTGCAGTCTGCCGTCTGCGGATGTAATTCTGTGACTGGTTCCGATAACAACAGGAAGCCAACGACGACTTCACAAAACATTGTAATATGGTGGGATGAAGCAGCGTTCCTCGTGACAGTGTCCTCAACATGCAAAATGGCCACCATTGATGTGACGTTAACCCGCACGTCACCGGCGACCAAGGATATCAAATTTGCTTTGACGAATATTGGGTGACAGGAGTTTGAGGTGCCTATTTGTTGCCTGACAGGCTGCCTGAACGAAGACATCATGCATTCCTCTCAAACCATTTGCCTGACGCACTGGAAGGTGTTCCACTTCATGGTCGGCAGACGTTACTGTTCTAATATGATGGCACACCTCTGCACTTTGGAATCAATATGCGACGGTATTTAGACAGAACATTTTCACAGAAATTGCTCGAATGGTGAGATCCCATTTATGGCCTCTGCGTTCACCTGACCCAGATTCCCTGGTTTTCTTCCTGTGAGGACACTTGAAGAAGCACGTGTTTCTACCCCGCCGACACATGTAGAAAAAATGATAGTATGTGTTCGTGCTGTTCTTGTATATGTGGATACAGCCTTATTGCGAATAGTGCAGAGCTGTAAAATCCAGCGGGCTGTGCAACGTTTGGGCGTGCAGTGGAGTCGCTTTGAGCATCTGCAATGAGGACAACGTATTCTTTTGTAAACGCCATGCCGTCATTTATGTGGAAATTATTATTGTGACTGGTTCTCATGTGTTACATCTGAGCGAACACACTACCTGTAGTATAAATGACTAGTTAGTGCTGAGTTATTTAACTGTTCAAATGGCACTGAGAACTATGGGACTTAACATCTGTGGTCATCAGTCCCCTAGAACTTAGAACTACTTAAAGCTAACTAACCTAAGGACAACACACACATCCATGCCCAAGGCAGGATTCGAACCGGCGACCGTAGCGGTCACGCGGTTCCAGCCTGAAGCGCCTAGAGCCGCACCGCTATTTAACCGTGCAGTCATCTTTAGCGTCTCGAAATTGATATTATTTTTGTAGTTATTCTATCATATGACAGGTCATTTGTTTCAGCTATCTACGTCTTACTTATCTGACCATGTTATTGTTATGTTCGCCCTTCCAAAAGACTGTACTATGTAACGTCGGGCACGTGTGGCTTAAGAAACAGTGGTCGAATGAAATTGGCAAATAAAAACAAATATGCCTCGACTCAGTATCAAATCATCGACATCCGGCAGACTAAACCAAAACGCTATCTAGTGCACCAATTGCACAGCGCTACTCCTATATGCTGGCGGAGGTAGCAGAGGTAGTACCGGAATTGTGATTACACTGATTGCTCCTGAGACACCCTGTGTAATTTTTAAGGTTCTGACGCTAATTATGTTCTGATACGTAGCTCAAAAACCGATCGATGGTATTGTTTTGTAGATGTTGCTGGAACTATCGTCCTTTTACAATAATGTAAAACTTACATTTGAGCGATAATGATCGTCTAACAGGCTCGGAACACCCTGGTGTTTCACTGAACTAATAATGGCTGCAACTTCAGCCAAAGGAGCAACCAGCTCTCGTGCACCGAACGCCTTACCTGCCTATCTGCCACCACACCCACGCACCAAGACATTTGCACACACATAAACGCACGCACGCACACACACACACACACACACACACACACACACACACACACACACACACACACAGAGAGAGAGAGAGAGAGAGAGAGAGAGAGAGAGAGAGAGAGAGAGAGAGAAATCAATAGGCCTCGTCATACTGGAATTGCAATTGTTACTAGCGGGACATTCTGCAACATTTGCAGTAGTAGTACACTGAAAAAGATACGGTAGTTTCCTACACTCAACGTGTTCGGTGGGAGATATGGGCCAGTTAGATGATCGTACAAAATACCTGCCCACGTATTTACAGCAAAGGAAGACTGTCGTATGGAGATTATGCGGGACTTAAGATAATGACTCAGCTCGATGTCTACGCTGTGTTGCAACTCATTTCACTCTTTGTTCCAAATGTGTCACAACAGTATGCTGCATAATTTGTCTTTATAAGATACTACTGAAAAATGTGACAGTGTGTGCGAAATAATATTTGTGGATATACTTCATCCTTGTGTTTACACTTTGCTCATACGCTAAAATATATATGTCTAACAAGTTTATTGCGCAAGAGATCACAAAAGTTTGAAGATTACAAACTAGACTCACCGACAGTTCCACACGTTCTTTTAGTTTTGAAAATTATAGGAATCCGTCAGCGATTTACTCACCTGAAATAAAAGAAGAACGTATTTTATTAAAATGACCGAAAACAATTGAAATATCTCTGAAAATGCTTAGTCCAATCGATATTGCACAAATTAGGAAAAAATAGAGCTTTTACCGTCTCTTGCTTTCCCGCAAACGACCTTCCAAAGATTAAACACCATTCAGTCGTAGTTCTGCTGATAGTACGGAGCTTGGGAGAATTTTATTTTCTCTCAGAAGAGTGTAGAAGCAAAACACTGTTAATAACATCTAAGAATTAAATTTGAATCATGATATCCAATAACTCAGCTGTTTTAGGGAAACATCAGGCAACGGAATGGGGAAACAAATGAACCAATTACGCAGTTGTTAAACGGAAAATATTGTTCTGTTATTCTTTGGCTCCCAGCATCTCGACTATTCGGCAAAGGATAACTGACGTGGTTGCTACAGCTGTACTGTTTACTGTTGTTGGTGGATACACTGCAGCACTCGAGATAAAGTGAAGTATGTGACAACTGTGGCTTACGGTGCGCTCCCGAGCTCCACGGAACCGCCGAGTTCACGCGCGACTCTTTTCCTGGAAGCGTGCTAATGGAAGTGAACGTCGTTACCACAGGGGAGGAACGCAAATTAGTTTCTGTGTCACAGCTATTTTCAGTCAGGAGTACAAACATCTCAGTTAACAGGTCATTGTGTCAGAAACACTACATTCTTTAAATATCTCATGTAGTTCACAGTGATCTAACGATAAGAATTACTGGTTTCACGCTGACCACCTCCGTCTTTTTATTTTTGTCTTGTAACAAGTTTCAGTCCATACCGCGACTCCAAAAGAGTAAACATTTGAAGAATTTACTTGCGGAATTCCCGCTAATCTTTCAAAAGATATGAGGTGGAAAGTTCTGCACCGGCCGTGGTCAAACAACTTTTTGGTGTGATTTTATCTTAACATGTTAATTGCACACATTTTGTTATTTGCGGTTACGAATTCTCTTTGTTGTTTCATATGGGCACTGGAATCACAGCCAGTTTTCACGTTGAAATATCATGCGAACGGCCTTTTCGTCGTGAACTATGCTTCAGTCTTTTACGCATCTACTTAATAATGTTCGCGAAAATATCTTTAGTCTTCCTTTAGACATTTTTCTTTTAATTTATAAATAGTGTCGTAGTAAGTTGCATATTCAAATGAATACTACGCAGGTTCAAGCATTCTTGGAGCAGCAACACCTTTAAGGACCTTTACTGCACGATTCTAAACTATTTGTAGTCCCCCCCCCCCCCCCCCACCCTCATAATTAAACTTCTGCTGTTTACCAAAATCAGAGAAGCTACATATATCCAACTTCTAGTTTTTAAAGATAATAATAATAAGAGAGTTGGGCTGCAAAAACGAATCCGTACACACAAATATTTGTAAACTCTCGCAGTTTTTATAGGTCTAAGCCAAATTTTTTTATAAGGCTAAGCCACGGTTTAGCCAATTTTTTTTTGTACTTTCCATCTTCTATTCGTACGTTTCTCTCTTATGCCCTTTATCTTTATGAGAAATTTTAATTGAGCATTACAATTATTACAATTTGAAGTGATTAATTTGCCATTATTAGTTATTGTGTCGATTTATATACCGGGAGCATTAAATCCAAGCCACCTGCTCCTATGTAAGAGAGGGCAGGAACAACAATAGGCATAGTCACAGTCTGTGAAATTTAATTTCTCTCTTGTGCGTTTCTTTCTCTTTCAGCTATACTTGGATCGACGAAACAGAGGATCTGACGACTTCAATTTTAAAGACGTATTGTTAAACCCCAGAAGTGCATTGTCTCGTAAGCGAAACACTGCCATTTATATGAATCTAGCTTCCCCGAATAAGCGAAATGGCGTCCCAACTAAGGAAACGGACTCTCATCCAGGAGGAGAAATGGTACACTATCCGGTGAAGCCATCCAGTCTTTCGCGGTTTCCCATAATTGCATGACCGAATATGGGGACAGTTCCTGTAAAAAAGACGTGGCCGACTCCCATCCCAATCCCTACAGATTCCTAGCTTATACTGCTTCTCCATTGACCTCGTCCTCTTACTTCATTCCTTTCTTTGTTTGAAACTGTTAAAGGAGGTGAGGGGTTATGTTTATCATGCAGTTTGTCTAGTATTTTTGGCTTTTTCAGGCGCAAATCAGTTCATATTTACATAAACAACGATGCAAAACTAAGATGTGATCTCAGCATTGTCTACACATTGTGTATACGAAAACAACAATTTTTTGGCTTACGGCAGTAGTTATACATAAATATATTACACTGAGGTGGTAATTCATGTTCTAGGGATATTCATGTGTACAGTTTGCGGTAGTACCGTGCACACAAGGAATAAAAGGGCAGTGCATTGGGGAAACTGTCATTTGTACTCACGTGATTCACGTGAAAAGGTTTCCAATATGATTATGGCCGCACGACAGAAATTGAGATACTCTGAACGCGGAATGGCAGTTGGAGCTAGGCGCACTAGACATTGTTTCTGAATTCGTTAGAGAATTCAGTATTCCGATATTCACAGTGTCAATAGTTATCGAAAATACCAAATTTCAGGCGTTACCTCTCACCATGCATCCTCATACGATACAGTAAAGTACCGCCGTGATAACCTTTTTCTTTTTAGGCGGAATGACTGCAATGAACGCTTGTGCACTGTAATGCAGTGTACGAATAGTGAATAATTGCGGAAATAAAACAAACGTAGAAGGTTAAACCGAGTACTGAGTGTGGAACAGCACTCAGAGATCGCTGAGTTTCATGTCCCAACGCGACGGAGAGATCACAATCTGCAGCGACACATGCCAAGCTCCATGACACGCGGCAAGAAGGTGTAAGATTCCATCTATGGCAATTGGCTGCAGTCTGTTGATCGGGAAAAGCTTGACACAACCAGTCCGTATCTTGTCTCGTCATGCTGGTGATGTAACGTTCTTCAATTCGGAGAATTTAAATAATCTACATCTACGCGAAGCGCAATCGTAATAATGTCAGTTACTTACCTCTAATAAAATTACAAACGACTCATGTTTCCAAGAGCAAATGCTACGTATACCAAGTTACAGAGAAAGAAATCGTGTCTGTCGCTAAACACTGTGCTTAGTCTCTGTGACTACAATACAGTCTGTAATGCAGAAGTACTTCCACTGAACAAGACTGTCAGTGGGACAGACACGCAGAAGTAAAAATGTGTGTGGCGATTTCGCTCAGCGACTTTGTTCTCAAAGCTTTAGTTTAAGTGAATGGTAGCGTGCAATCCAAACAGCCTCAGAACACATCTTCAGACTTTATGGTTCGACTACGTGACGTTATCAAATGTGTTAGAGCATTAAGGAACGTAATTACATGAGTCGAAGAAGGCATACTTATTTTTAGCACACAGTGTAAACTCTTCTGATGGTATAGGGTGTTCCAATTACCTTATTCACTCCAAATATCTTTTGGTCTATAAACCAAATAAAAAATGTATCGAGCAAAGGATATTTAGCGGCCAGGGTGACATTAAGCAGCATGTCAGCCTGCTTTCCTTGAATCTTTGTCCGTCACGAAGATATGAACACATTATCACATTATATCTATTTATTCGGTTATCCGCTACCTCTCCCCAACACCTGATCAAAACGTATCATAGTGTACCATTCACGTAAACGTAGACGCATTGTAAACATAAATAAAAAAACTGACTTTGAATCACCTATACAAGCATAGGCAACGTTACTCGTTCACTTAGGATGAGTTGACAGTGAACAAAAGGAAACACGAGGAAAATAATAAAATGAAACTGAATGGTTTCAAAGACTTTTTCAAAACTCAGACATCTATCAAATATATATGCAGACCGAAGCCAAGATGAAAATTTGTACCTAGGCCGGGATTCAAACCTGGGCCTCCCGATCGCTAGGAGAATGCTCTGGCCAATATGCCAAACTGATACAGTGGCTCTATAAAACTGCAAACACTATCCTAGTACCTCCAGCTGCGACATAGTCGCGTATATGAACAGTACAGTGATCCAATACTGTCAAATGTTTTTTATTCCAGTCTTTGATCACAATATCAGTTCTTTTGATGATGACCGGTTTTAGCCAGACCTTTTCTACACCAAGTCCTAAAGTGATAAGGCCGTAATGACAGCGTCAAAACATATAAATACAAGCAGCACAGCATCGTCACATAGATCTATAATAAGGTGTAGAACAGGACATATCGTCCACACAATCGTTTTTGCAACTGGCCGGTGTAGAAGAGATCTGAGGATAGTCATTACTGACTGAAACCAGTCATCGTCAAAAGAATCGATATTGTGATCAAAGACTGGAATAAAAAACATTTGACTATCCTAAAAATCCTCCCTCCTCAAACCGAATTCCCATTCACGCCTTAGCCCACTTGGTATTCCACCTAAACTCGAACAGTGACGTAGTGGTCAGCCTATCTGCCTAGTGAGCAGGAGACATTGGTAGAGATTTTCATTCGTCTCTTGACTCAGCTTCTGCACAAAGAAAATACACCATAGTCATTTAGTCAACCGTCTGCAGTTGAAAGATTATGTGATTACAAAGTACACCAACGGATATAAGATAGAAATGCTACTCATCTATGAGGAACGTGACTTAACAGAGTAATGATTGCAATAATGTTTACTTATTTACGAGGCGTACAGTGCAGTAGTACTTTTAAACGATGTCTCGTGCATGATAAAGGCAGTCCTAAATTAAAACTTGCATCATCATTACTTTTCTTTTCTTGCGGTTAAAGGTAGGCGTAATGCTACTCAGCCAAAGCAACTCTACAGAGACCCATTTCCTGACAAGAACACACTTTCCCGACGAATGTTTTCCCGTCTTGTTGTGAAGCTTCAGGTAACGAGAAGTTTCAACCCACAGCACTGTAGCAATCGTTTTGGAATCGCACAAACGGAGCTGCCGAAGATATTGTTCTCACTTCTGTTGCAAACGCAGTTTGAAAAGGAGACTAGTAATCCTACAACCAACGTGCGTCTCATTCTAACTCGTCACCAGGTTTCTACTTACCATAGATTTACACCATGAAATGCATGAGAATGATTTCCAGAACCGTATACAGTTCTGTGAGTGCGTAAAGCAGCAAATTCTGGGGCGTGGGGCGTGTGCAGTTGGAATGATATGGGCTTCCTGATACCTCTAGATACGACTCTGACAGGTGACACGTTCGTAAGCATCTTATCTGATCACCTGCATCCATTGATGTCCCTTGTGCATTCCGACGGACGTATGCAATTCCAGCTGAACAATGCGACACCCCACACGTCCAGAGGCTCCAGGAACACTCTTCTGAGTTTAAACACTTCCGCTGGCTATCAAACTCCCCAGCTATGAACATTATCGACCGTACCAGAGATGCCTTCGGAAGACATCTCCATCTCCTCTAACGGATTTATGGACAGCCATGCAGAATTCAAGGTGTCAGTTCCCTCTAACACTACTTGAGACGTCAGTCGAGACCATGCCATGTCGTGTTGCGATACTTCTGCGTACTTGAGAGGGCCCTAAATGATATTAGGCATCTAAACAGATTCTTTGTCTCTTCAGTGTATATTAGCCACGGATTGTTAGACCTGGATTCGAAAACGGTTGTTTGGAAACCATTCTTCCTCCATATCGTTGCATCCAAGAGTGCTGGTCCACCATATGCAACATAGCGTCTGCGAAGTCTGGAAACTGAGGTACTGGCAGCTGTGGGGGTGGCCTTCAGAAGCGCCTAGATAGCTCAGTCGCTAAGAGCGTTGCCCACGGAAGGCAAGGTCCGAGGTAGAGTCGCGCCCGGCAGACACTTTCAGTCTGTTAGCTGGTTTCAAAACTGGGTGCACCCGGTCTCGCGCTCTGGTCTGCCGCTCTGGAGACCGCTGGTAATGCGGCAGGTGGCCGGCGCTCCCCGGTAGCCTATCTGCGCTTTCTCCGCGGCGCCTAATGCGGCCGCGTGCTCGACATATATGCAGGCGTTTTCCGCGTCATCTGGCAGCCCGCGCGAAATTCATTACGCCGGGGTGGCAGCCACGTGTGGCTGGCGGTCACCGGCGCACCCAGCGTCTGCCCTGCTTCCAGCTGCGGCTTCATCCAGAGTTAAAAAATAAAGTGTCGGCCAGCCAGCTATATGTCGGCTGAGTCGAAAATAGCGGTTCCTTGCATCCACGTACAGCGTATTACACCAAACTTCTTCTGATGTAATTCAAAGAACAAAGTTATCTTTCTTCGATGCATTTTAGGTCATAATATCATTACTAGTGATTGAACCACTACTAGTCTGGTTTCAAAAGTCTTGGTCCGGCCATCTATTCCCAGGTTGTCAAGTTTTCTGCTTTCAGGTTTCAGCGTGTAGTTTAGAAACACATTTGGAACTCTAGACCTATTGTCGACGTTCCCATATCACTGATAAGAGTTTCTCAAAGGTGCTGTTGATCCAAGAATGCCTGAACTTGCACAATAGTCATTTAAATATACAACAAATGATATTAATTTACTGCAACACATTTCACAACTTAAAAGAAAAATGTCCCCAATGTCCTTGTTTCGATACTATAGTACTGTATAGATAATACTTATACGTCAATTTTATTTTAAGAAAGATCAGAGTATCGGTCCATCACAATTACGTGATGGAGGAGGAGAGCGGGGGGGAGGGGGGTGGACAAGTAGTAAAACTTTGCTTCTGGATTAATAAGAATGAAAATACATGTAATGTCTATGGAGTATACAGAAAACACAAGTACAATAGTCAAAACTACACTTTATAGGGAACATGTCAGTTTTCAGCACCAAACACTACTGGCCATTAAAAGTGCTACACTAAGAAGAAATGCAGGTGATAAACGGGTATTCATTGGACAAATATATTATACTAGAACTGACATGTTATTACATTTTCACGCAGTTTGGGTCCATAGAGCCTGAGAAATCAGTACCCACAACCACCACCTCTGGCCGTTATAACGGCCTTGATACGCCTGGGCATTGAGTCAAACAGAGCTTGGATGGCATGTACAGGTACAGCTTCCCTTGCAGCTTCAACACGATACCACAGTTCATCAAGAGTAGTAACTGGCGTATTGTTAGGAGCCAGTTGCTCGGCCACCATTGACCAGACGTTTTCAATTGGTAAGAAATCTCGAGAATGTGCTGGCCAGGGCAGCAGTCGACCATTTTCTGTATCCACAAAGGCCCGTACAGGACCTGTAACATGAGGTCGTGCATTATCCTGCTGAAATGTACGGTTTCGCAGGGATCGAATGAAAGGTAGAGCCACGGGCCGTAACACATCTGAAATATAACGTCCACTGTTCAAAGTACCTTCAATGCGAACAAGAGGTGACCGAGTCGTGTAACCAGTGGCACCCCATACCATCACGCTGGGTGATACGCCAGTATGACGATGACGAATATACGCTTTCAGTGTGTGTTCACCGCGATGTCGAGAAACACGGATGCGACCATCATAATGCTGTAAACAGAACTTGGATTCATCCGAAAAAATGACGTTTTGCCATTAGTGCACCCAGGTTCGTCGTTGAGTACACTATCGCAGGGGCTCCTGTCTGTGTTGCAGCGTCAAGGGTAACCTCAGCCATGGTCTCCGAGCTGATAGTCTATGCTGCTGCAAACATCGTCGAACAGTTCGTGCAGATGGTTGTTGTCTTGCAGACGTCCCCATCTGATGACTCAAGGATCGAGATGTGGCTGCAAGATCCGTTACAGCCATGCAGATAAGATGCCTGTCATCTCGACTGCTAGTAATACGAGACCGTTGGGATCAGCACGGCGTTCCGTATTCCTCTCCTGATCCCACCGCTTCCATATTCTGTTAACAGTCACTGGATCTCGACCAAAGGGAGCAGCAATGTCGTGATACGATGAACCGCAATCGCCACAGGCTACAATTTGACCTTTATCAAAGTCGGAAACGTGATGGTACTCATTTCTCCTCCTTACACGAGGCATCACAATAACATTTCACCAGGTAACGTCGGTCAACTGCTGTTTGTGTATGAGAAATCGGTTGGAAACTTTCCTCATGACAGCACATTGCAGGTGTCGCCACCTGCGCCAACCTTGTGTGAATGCTCTGGAAAGCTAATCATATGCATATCACAGCATCTTCTTCCTGTTTTACTGAATGAGTTATTGTGTTTACTGAAAGACTGTTTCTGCTACACATCTTCCATTCACATTAAAATAAAATTTTGTGTAAATATTCACTTTATCATTTATAGTTAGGGCCTTAGAAATCGCGTTACCCATGAAATTGCCTACGTTAAAATCGTTAACCTAGATCTTAAACGTATGCCCGCCTCTAAATTAATTTTCTTTCACTGGGTAGTTTTTCACACGCAGGGATTTCGACGCGATACTGCCAGTATACATAGAATTTCAAGTGTTGGTGTCTATCTATATTGTCACATTGCCAGCACACTGAGTTCCAAATCCGAAAGCAACGTTGTCAATAAAGTACAACAGTTAGCACAGAAAGAAATCGGTTGGAAACTTTCCTCATGACAGCACATTGCAGGTGTCGCCACCTGCGCCAACCTTGTGTGAATGCTCTGGAAAGCTAATTATATGCATATCACAGCATCTTCTTCCTGTTTTACTGAATGAGTTATTGTGTTTACTGAAAGACTGTTTCTGCTACACATCTTCCATTCACATTAAAATAAAATTTTGTGTAAATATTCACTTTATCATTTATAGTTAGGGCCTTAGAAATCGCGTTACCCATGAAATTGCCTACGTTAAAATCGTTAACCTAGATCTTAAACGTATGCCCGCCTCTAAATTAATTTTCTTTCACTGGGTAGTTTTTCACACGCAGGGATTTCGACGCGATACTGCCAGTATACATAGAATTTCAAGTGTTGGTGTCTATCTATATTGTCACATTGCCAGCACACTGAGTTCCAAATCCGAAAGCAACGTTGTCAATAAAGTACAACAGTTAGCACAGAAAGGAACGCTCTGAACAACAACGTACAGACATAAGAGAACTACATACTGGACGGAGAGTGCTGCTATTCTTAAAACACTGAATATTCCTGCACATCCAAAGATTACAAATACAAGAAATTTCGAAAAACTTTTAGAAATAATGAATAATAAATACAAAATATTTGCTGATGGTCGGATCTGAATTACTGAAAACACACAACACGCTAGCCGGCGACAGTAATAGCTAGTCCACACTGCATGCACCACAGCTCGCGGCTGTACCAAATACATTATAAAATCTATCAGTGCTTCGTTCCTAGAAAGTAACCAGTCTTGTCACATGAAATGTATTCGCAGTTGCAAATATGGACAACCATCTGGTGCATAATGGAACGACGACAAACCGCGATCCGAAACCCGATTTCCCGGTGACCGGTCGCCTTACCATTAGACAATCCGAGCATGCATGGCTGGCGGCATGTGTAAGTTTGAGTCTAATCCGGGTTCGAGTCCCAGTCCGGTGTAAATATCACTGTGGTCATTCCGATATAGACCCGATGGTTGTCCATATTCGCAACTGCAAATACGTTTCATGTATTTCATAATGGCTGTAGTCGCTGTAGTGCCTGTTCCTTCGGACGTGGCCGGCCTTTGGGGCCGAGCGGTTCTAGGCGCTTCAGTCTGGAACCGAGATGCTGCTACGGTCGCAGGTTCGAATCCTGTCGCGGCCATGGATGTGTGTGATGTCCATAGGTTGGTCAGGTTTAAGTAGTTCGAAGTTCTAGGGGACTGATGACCTCAGGTGTTAAGTCACATAGTGCTCAGAGCCATTTGACCCTTTGGACATGCGTACATGTTGGAAGGAACGTTGCTTCGTACTTCTGAGCAACACAGGCGCTGAAATATCGTATGATAGTCGTGTCACGTGTACGTTTCTTTTCTTTCTGCATCTACATCCATACTCCGCAAGCCACCTAACTGTGTGTGGCGGAGGGTACTTTGAGTACCTCTATCCGTTATCCCTTCTATTCCAGTCTCGTATTGTTAGTGGAACTAAAAATTGTCGGAATGCCTCTGTGTGCGCTCTAATCTCTCTGATTTTATCCTCATGGTCTCTTCGCGAGATATACGTCGGAGGGAGCAATATACTGCTTGACTCCTCGGTGAAGGAGTGTTCTCGAAACTTCTACAGAAGCTCGTACTGAGTTACTGAGTGTCTCTCCTGCAGAGTTTTCGACTGGTGTTTATCTGTCATCTCCGTAACGCTTTCGCGATTACTAAATGATCCTGTAACGAAACGCGCTGTTCTCCGTTGGATCTTCTCTCTCTTCTACCAACCCTATCTGGTACGGATCCCACACTGCTGAGCAGTATTCAAGCAGTGGGAGAACCAGTGTACTGTAACGTATTTCCTTTGTTTTCGGATTGCATTTCCTTAGGATTCTTCCAATGAATCTCAGTCTGGCATCTGCTTTACCTATCATCATTCCATTTTAAATCACTCCTGACGCGTTCTCCCAGATAATTTATGGAATTAATTGCTTCCAGTTGCTGACCTGCTATATTGTAGCTAAATGATAACCGATCTTTCTTTCTATGTATTCTGTGTATCTATATCAAGATTAAATTGCCATTCCCTGCACCATGTGTCAATTTGTTGCACATCCTCCTCCATTTCAGTACAATTTTCCATTGTTACAGCCTCTCGCTATACTACAGCACCATCCGCAAAAAGCCTCCGTGAACTTCCGATGTTATCCATAACGTCATTTATGTATATCGTGAATAGCAATGGTCCTACGACACTCCCCTGCGGCACACCTGAAATCACTCTTACTTTGGAAGACTTCTCTCCATTGAGAATGACATGCTGCGTTCTGTTATCTACGAAATCTTCAATCACACAATTGGTTTGACAGTCCATATGCTCTTACTTTGTTCATTAAACGACTGTTGGGAAATGTATGTGGGTTTCACATGATCGCCTTTTTCGAAACCCATGCTGATTCCTACAGAGTAGATTTCTAGTCTCCAGGAAAGTCATTACACTCGAACATAATACGTGTTCTGTAGCTTATCATCTATTCTCGAAGGTTAAGTACTCTTCATTTTTTTCTAATAACTTCTCATCGGAAGAGTCAGGAGGGATCTAGGAGCGTAGTGAACCCTACCTCTAAGGCAGAGTACCACGACAACAAATCGTTCCCTCTCAGAGGCAGCGAAATGGTAGCCCCGATACTGACTTTACCCTTAGACATCTTTCGTAGTGTGGTCAGTGCTGATAATATGTCTCAAAAACCTCCATAAATTTTTTTTCATCTGTGAGTCGTAGGACAGTTGATAAAGTATGTGAGTTTCTGAGCATATGCAGAAATGGTATCAGTTCAAGTGGTGTCTAATTACCGGTGAAGGTCGCGTCAAGAATAGACGATAGCGCGCTTGCATTCGCCTCCTGGTGACGCCATTACTGCTCCGGCGCCCAGCAACAAGACAGGACGATCGGTCGCTCGTGAGGGCCTACGTCACGCGCTAGCCTGCCGCCTTGGACGCTCCTTGTTTAATACCGCCTGTCAGCGATTTGTCAGCGGGAAAACACATGGAGCTCTTACTCGTGCGCCTCTGTCTTCCTCCTCGGTTTTTCTTTTCCCGGGCCGGGCGGGCCCGTATGGCTTCAGACGGTCCGTTCGCCGCGCGCTTGTTTCAGCCCGGCAGGTACGTGGCGCATAAGAGAAAATTATCCGACGGCTACGAGAGCGGCGCCAACAAGAAAAAACGAAGCGGCCAGACACACAGAGCGCGGCCGGCAGCCAATTCGGGAGTCGCCGGCCGACTTGCCAGCCCATCCTCTCTCCAGAATTAATGTGCTCGCCTCCTGCGGGAACCGGCCGCGCTCCAGCCGTCTAACACGACGAGAGGTCGAGTAGAGCACAGTAGCTGGCCCTCGGCGTGCGTCACAGGTAAAATCGTCTCCCTGTGAATGTTTCGGCGACACAAGCGTTCGCACAGTTAACATATAATTGCTTAATCAGAGCAAAAGACGTATCTCTTAAAAATGAGCAAGGACCCTTTATTGTATGATTATATGATAGCGGAACAAACAGTGGTAGCAGTTACTTCTGTAAAATATCTGGGAGTATGTGTGCGGAACGATTTGAAGTGGAATGATCATATAAAATTAATTGTTGGTAACGCGTGTACCAGGGTGGGATCCGTACCAGATCGGGTTGACGGAGGAGATGGAGAAGATCTAAAGAAGAGCGGCGCGTTTCGTCACAGTGTTATTTAGTACGCGTGGTAGCGTTACGGAGATGTTTAGCAAACGCAAGGGGCAGACTCTGCAAGCGAGGCACTCTGCATCGCGGTGTAGCTTGCTGTCCAGGTTTCGAGAGGGTGCGTTTCTGGATGAGGTATCGAATATATTGCTTACCCCTACTTACACCTCCCGAGGAGGTCACGAATATAAAATTAGAGAGATTCGAGCGCGCACGGAGGCTTTCCGGCAGTCGTTCTTCCCGCGAACCATACGCGACTGGAACAGGAAAGGGAGGTAATGACAGTGGCCGTGGAGTGCCTTCCGCCGCACACCGTTGGGTGTCTTGCGGAGTATAAATGTAGATGTAGATCATATGCCTGTATTCTGATTTTTTTAGATGATTTCTCAACAATAATTTTTCCATAATAAATTATAACTGTTGATTCTGAAAATTACTGTCATTTTGTTCTATCATGGCAGGATTTTTCTCAATGAAAGCGCTCATAATTTAAACATTTAAGTAATTGAAGAACAAGTGTGAAAATAAAGTTTAAATCAGTGTCTAAATTTTATAGTTAGTAAATATAAGTATAGAAAACTGCAACCAGTCACTTGTTTGAAATACTTGTTTGCCCCATAAACTGGTTTTCGCACCTTTTTAAGCTCATTTTCAGATGGTGCACTGGAGAAGATGCCCCTGAAAAGTTTCGAAAACCAGGTTTATAGAATGGTTCAAATGGCTCTGAGCACTATGGTACTTAACATCTGAAGTCATCAGTCCCCTAGATCTTAGAGCTACTTAAACCTAACTAATCTAAGGACATCACACACATCCATGCCCGAGGCAGGATTCGAACCTGCGACCGTAGCAGTCGCGCGGTTCCGGACTGAAGCGCCTAGAATCGCTCTGCCACCGCGGCCGGCGTTCATAGAATAAACAAGCGTTTCAAAAAAGAGACTGTATGCAGATTTGTGTATTTATATTAAATAAACAGTCACGTGTTCTTAAACATCCGTAATGTAGAAGCTTCATTTTAGTTATTGTCTTAATTTTAGGCTTAGACTAGTGGTCTTGGTAACATGATGAAAAGGGAAGAGTGTTATTCATTGGAACACTTTTCATAACTTCGCATCTAATCCTGCGCATAATAGAAGTTTAAATGATAGCATTTTGTTTGCTGCAGTCTCTTTATGAAGCTACAAAAATTAAAATTGAAACAAGTGAGACCTCGGTCACAATATGTTAGTCTCATTAACCAGGTTTCAACACTTCTAAGAGTGCCTTCATCAGAATTTAGACATTCAAAGTGGTCTATAATATGATTACAAATTTGTGGGAAGAAAAAAATATGTAAGTACTAACTAACAATACAAGACAGAGACAGTACTTACATGTCACGCATAAAAAAAATAACAGCCCAGAAGGGCTTAGTCACAAAATATTTAAAAGGAATGCGTGAAGGTGAGCCTCTAAGTACTGCTCATACCTGTACAGCCAGAAGTTGCAACCTGCGGCTGACAGGAGAAGCACAGGCTTTTAGTATTACTAACAGGACAAGAGTAGTTACCGTGTTAATAACTGAAAGACCTCCCGCTGTTCCTAAATGAAGTGTGTGATTGCCTTCAGCGTAAATTACAGGACGATTTGCTGTGGAAATGGATGACTCCAAACGAGAAGGAGCACGATAATGGCCTGTGTTTACTGACAGCTGCAGCCAAGTAGCCAGACAAGTAAAGTCTCTAGTATTGCGTCTGCGCCGCCGGTACGGGCATTTGAAATATGGAGTGAGATATGTAGGAGGTTGTTCACTTAGAAACAGTAGCACAAGAACTGCTGCGTGATAACCATTCTGAGTGAACAGCATCCAAGCAATGAATATCATGCACGAACGTCAAGCAAGTTTTGCTCGAGTTGCCTGGTGCTATTAGTATTTGCGGTGAGTCAAAAGGACACTGTAGTGTGGAAGAACCAGTAACATAAGGCGTTATGAAAGGAAAGAAGATAAGGTTTAGCTTCCGATCGACGATGAGATCTCTACAGGCGGAACACAAGCTTTGACTGCAGCAGGGCCTCGCCCCGCCGCTTTCAAAGGAGCCGACATTTGTCTTGAGCGGTTTAGAGAAATGGCGGAAGACCAAAATCTGGTTGGCCGGGACTGTTTTCGAACACGAATCGAGTGCCGTACCGCTGAATCTCCTCTCTCGTTAGGAATTATCAAGTGTGTTAAAATCATGTATCTTTCCTTCGTTGACGCTTGGTTTTATGAAAACTTGTAACGTCCCCTTAGAAAAAACTTTATAATTGACAGTGCTGGAAAACCTCTACATTATTTGATTTTCAAACAGCTGAGCAAAACTCAACGTAGTCAGACATTTCTCTCTTTACTTATTCTGATCAACACTAAGCTGACACACAATATTTTAAGCGCAGGGCAATCTGACTTCCAGAAATCCCTACAAAAGAATGGTCTTGACTAACAATAACGTATTCCTTTCATGAATCACTTATCTCACAAAAATATTCGTTACTCGAACTACTGCAATACAGCGAGCGCCAATACTGTCAGCTAAATAAAAAATTTTAACAAATATATAGTGGCCATTGCCCAAAACAGTTCGTAAAACTTTTTGTGGGAAGCATGGGGGCTATGTAAGTTGGCTCTTTAGGTTTTTATGTTGGTAACGTCACATAGCGCTGTGTGTGAAAATCACTGTCTGTGGCTGGTTTGCATTGTTGGAATATTTGCTGTTGTACTGTTGGGCAGTTGGATGTGAACAGCGCGTAGCGTCTTGCAGTTGGTGAGCCGCCAGCAGTGGTGGATGTGGGGAGAGAGATGGCAGAATTCTGAGAGCGGTCGATTTGGACGTGTGTCCATCAGAAAGAGTAAATTTGTGATACTGGATTTCATGAACTGATATATACGACTTTTGTACATTATTAAGGTAAATACATTGCTTGTTCTCTATCAAAATCTTTCATTTGCTAACTATGCCTATCAGTAGTTAGTGCCTTCAGCAGTTAGAATCTTTTATTTAGCTGGCAGGATTGGCGCTTGCTGTATTGCAGTAGTTCGAGTAACGAAGATTTTTGTGAGCTAAGTGATGCATGTAAGGTATAGGTTATCGTTAGTCAGGGCTATTCTTTTGTAGGGATTATTGAAAGTCAGATTGCGTTGCCCCAAAAATATTGTGTGTCAGTTTAGTGATGATCAGAATAAGAAAAGAGAAAACTGTCAGAGTACGTTGAGTTTTGCTCAGCTGTTGGAAAATCAAATAACTTAGAAGTTTTCCAAGACGGTCATTTATAAAGTTTTTTCTAAGGGGACGTTACAAACTTGGTATCCTCTCTGACATCGGTCTGGTGGAAACAGGTTTCTAATTATTTGAAAGTATGAAGAAAGCTGTAATGCGTACTGCTACGTGTTCTCTGCTCTATTTAGATGCTCAGCAAAGATTATTTGTAGAATATTCACCATTGCCCTCACCCTAACTGTCTTCCATGTCTTGTGCGCAATTCATGTTTCTCGTTATTTAGACGCAGTTCTAGCTTCAAGGTCTTTGGCTGCTGGCCGGACGCGAATATGTCGATGTCGATCTGACAGCGCTCCTACTGCTTGCGTGTTGATGTGGCTGATTAGTTACAGCAGTAGTACGTAATTTGGCCTCGCTAATCTGGTGGCAGCTTCTCACGTTTGGAAAACCTGAACTGTACACTGAGAAACTGCTTCTGTAAATTATTCTTTAAAGAGAGGGCATTCTTGGCAACAATGTGTCAGTAACAATGTGGCTTTAAACAGGTTTAATATTTGATATTTATCAGCGCAGCCGTTCAAATCTGAGGCAAGAGCACTGGATCAGCAGAATCAATTAAGTATATCTGAGGAATCGGCAGCTTTTAGCGGCTTTCCATTAATATTATTAAGCTGATTTATGAAATTTGTGACCGCAAATAGCACCAGCAATCTAAAAGGACTTGTTGACCAATTGCCATCACAACAACATTCG
This sequence comes from Schistocerca gregaria, assembly GCF_023897955.1. NCBI lineage: Eukaryota > Metazoa > Arthropoda > Insecta > Orthoptera > Acrididae > Schistocerca > Schistocerca gregaria. The sequence goes on along the minus strand of NC_064920.1, from coordinate 741,873,450 downwards.
CCACGCGCGGTCGGTCAGCCTGGCCACCCGCTGTGCCCGCGGCGCGAGTGACAGTTTTCAATAAGGGTCGTCGAGCAGATGCGCAAAACTATAGTCCTATATCTCTGACATCGATGTGTTGTAGAATTTTAGAACATGTTTTTCGCTCGCGCATCATGTCATTTCTGGAAACCCAGAATCTATTCTGTAGGAATCAACATGGATTCCGGGAACAGCGAACGTGTGAGACCCAACTCGGTTTATTTTTTCATGAGACCCAGAACATATTAGATACATGCTCCCAGGTAGATGCTATTTTCCTTGACTTCCGGAAGGCGTTCCATACAGTTCCGCACTGCCGTCTGATAAAGTAAGAGACTACGGAATTTCACACCAACTGTGTGGCTGGATTGAAGAGTTTGTAGCAAACAGAACACTGCATGTTGTTCTCAATGGAGAGACGTCTACAGGCATTAAAGTAACCTCTGGCGTGCCACAGGGGAGTGTTATGGGACCATTGTTTTTCACAATATATATAAATGGCCTAGTACATAGTGTCGGAAGTTCCATGCGGCTTTTCGCGGATCATGGTGTAGTATACAGAGAAGTTGAAGCATTCGAAAATTGCAGCGAAAAGCAGGAAGATCTGCAGCGAATAGGCAATTGGTGCAGGGAGTGACAACTGAGCCTTAACATAGACAAATGTAATGTATTGCGAATACATAGAAAGAAGGATCCTTTATTGTATGATTATATGATAAAGGAACAAACACTTGTAGCAGTTACTTCTTTAAAATATCTGGGAGTATGCGTACAGAAAGATTTGAAGTGAAATGTTCAAATAAAATTAATTGTTGGTAAGGCGGATGCCAGGTTGAGATTCATTGAGAGAGTCCTAAGAAAATGTAATCCATCAACAAAGGAGGTGGCTTACAAAAGACTCGTTCGACCTATTCTTGAATATTGCTCATCAGTGTGGGATCCGTACCAGGTCGAGTTGACAGAGAAGACAGAGAAGATTCAAAGAAGAGCGGCGCATTTCGTCACAGGGTTATTTGGTAAGCGTGATAGCGTTACGGAGATGTTTAGCAAACTCAAGTGACAGACTCTGGAAGAGAGGCGTTCTGCATCGCGGTATAGCTTGCTGTCCAGGTTTCGAGAAGGTGCGTTTCTAGATGAGGTATCGAATATATTGCTTCCCCCTACTTATACCTCCCGAGGAGATCACGAATGTAAAATTAGAAAGATTCGAGCGCGCACGGAGGCTTTCACACAGTCGTTCTTCCCGCGAACCATACGAGACTGGAACAGGAAATAGAGGTAATGACAGTGGCACGTACAGTGCCCTCCGCCATACACCGTTCGGTGGCTTGCGGAGTATAAATGCAGATGTAGATATACGTGAAAAGTATTCTTAGTTGCGTGTATGGACAACCGTCAGCTATATAACAAAATGAAACAATGAAAACTCGTGCTGGAAACGCACTTGAACTCGCACTTCCCGCTTATGGCGAGCAGTCGCCATGTCATTAGGCTATCCGAGCACGACACACGGACAAACCTAATCTTCCACACGTCATCAACCAAGTGTCTAAAACTCCTCTTGTACACCCATTGTGTATACTCTCGTACAGAGGAGACATTTTACTTGAAAGGTCATCGTCTTATATATAAAAAAACTGATAGAAGCAGTTTATGTTTGTTATTGTTACACCATTGAATAAAAAAAAGTGGTATAGACAAAAAAATAGTAAGGCGACTGCTTTCCATAAGCGATAAATCCGGGTTCGAGTTCCGGTTCGGCACAAATGGAAGTTTGGGTGTGGCCAGGAGCCGTTCTGGGATAGCCTAATGGCGGACGTATGGTGTTTGGTCCAAAAAATTATCATCTTCCTCCTTCGGGTGGTCCTGCAAACAACAGAACCACGGATACTACTTCTCCCAGATATGACCTATTATCCCCGAACAAAGACAGACGCAGTGACTTGGATTTGGCTTTTGACTGTGCTTTACCTTTTCCGAGATGGCAGTAAGAATGTACTCGGCTATTGGGCCTTACTACTAGAACATCGCTCACAGATTATGAGACATCCGAGATATCGAACATATTACCCTAATTTTTTTAGGGAGTGCCTTGCTTGATCCCCACCCAGTTGGGGTGTCCCGGGTAGGAGAATGTAATTATTGCCTATAAGTATCAGAACAAGAAAGGACCAGGACAGTGGAGAGGATTCACCACCACTTGTGAAGACGTACCCGGCACCAACGCGAGGTATGACAGGATTAGCGACGTACGCTTCCAAGAGAAGGAACGTGGTCCGTTATTGTTTGGTACTGACAGAAGCACGATATTTCCCTATTATGTAAAAAAAAAGGTCCACTATTTACGTTTCCCAGAAATATCTTATATTATAAAGGTCATCGTCTTATATAAAAAAAAACCTGATAGAAGCAGTTTATGTTTGTTATTGCTACACCATTAGTTTAAATAAATTTCACTTATTTACATTTCCCAGAAGTATTTTATTTGTTATTGTTACACCATTGTATAAAAAAAGTGGCGTCGACGAAAAAAATTGTAATCAACCGCTTCCCATAAGCGGGAAGTCCGGGTTCGAGTCCCAATTCGGCACAAATTTTCATTGTCATTTCATTATACAGCTGATAGTAGTCCATATTCGCAATTGCGAATATACAGTGTGAGTCTGATAAATTCGATGAATAGTCTTAGAAAATAAAGGAAACAAAAGTCACTGCTTCGGCTTTAAGAGTGATCAATTTCAGCTGCAACAAACTTCTGGTTTCGGTTGTAAGGTTATTGTAAACTGTCAGTAAACGCGTTTTCTAGAATCGCTCAAAGCACCAAGGTCACACATTGTTGGATATCCGCTTCATTACAGAAAATACCTGGTGCTACTGATCGTCTTCCTTGCCTCCAAACAAAAAGACGTCTGACAAAATCGATATTTAAGATGACGTTGATCACCTTTTTCGACAGCAACAGCTCGAATCAACACGAATTTATACCCGAGGAAGGTAGGCAAGACGGTGTACACCATGCGGATCGTAGTGGCACCACCAAGTTTCATTTCCTTCAATGATGTGGATATCCAAAAACGTGTTACACGACGCTTCAAGTGATTCCACAAAAAGCGTTTGCTGACAGTTTGCAGAAGCTTTACAACTGACCTCAGAAGTGTATTACAGCTAATGGCGGTTACTTTGAAGGCCAGTAAAGGTATTTTGTTTCTAACTCTTGTTTCTTTTATTCCCTGAGGCCGTTCGCCGAACGTTTCGTTGCACCTCGCGGGCATACCAGCTGGCCTCGCCGGCCGGCCGCCTGCCGCGAAAGCTGTTGCAATAAAGATTGACCAGCCTGTACGTTTAAACAGCTGATGCCATTTGCGATCACAAATGTCACAGACATGGTGCGTTTTTTGTTAGACTGAAAAAAAATTTTAAATTAAATCTAGGGCATTAAATTCAGACAGAAACGATAAATACATGGAATTTTGTGAATTATAACACTACAAACTTATTTTATCTTACGATAGAGACGCGAATATGGGCAAGGAATGTATGAAATCCTTATGTGCTATTTGAACATCGACGATGATAATACATTTGCATCTGTTACTATTTAATGCCAGAAATAATATTGAGTATTGTGGATACATAGAATATTGTAAAATTAGTTACTTGATGTTATGGAAAGTACTTTCTGGAAGTCTTCCAGGAAAGCAGTGTTAGCCGAATCAGTCAGCTCGTTAAGGATATCATCTGGAGAAGAGTTTTTGCGTGTGTGTATTTCTGTTTCCTCTATCATATTCATAGTGGATCTTTCTTCTGATAAATGTAATATTTTCATGTCGCTTTTAATGTTTCTCACTGAATGGTTTCCTTCTGCAATGTGGCCTGCAAATGTAGATTTTCCAAGTCTTAAGGCATCAAGGTGTCCTTCGTAGAGTATCTCAAAACTTCTGCCTGCCTGACCAATGTAGAATTTCGGGCATGAATCACACTGGAGACTGTACATTTGTAATTTACTGTAGGTGGCCTTGGAAAGATTTACATCGTGGATCACTTTTTATTATAATTTACTGTTTGTACAGAAGGTGATATTAATATTCTTTTGAAATAAGTTTGCAATATGGTATGATACTTGGCTTCTGAATGGGACAACGGTAGATTTAGTTTCGGCTCCTGCAGGAGCCTCATTTGTTTGAGATAGCATTCTGTATGAACTGCTGTTCTGTGGAGCTGTGGTTCTTTTGTTTTGTTTCTTTTGTTTCTATTATAGGATCATAAACATTATTATGAGCAACTGCTTTAATTACATCGATTTCAATTTTGTTGATCTGTGTGAGACATAGGTACTTTTTGAATTCGGTATAACATGGCCCTGAAATATGACATTTTGTGCTGGATAGGATGACATGAGGAGTTGTGGGTGCTGAACCCTGTGGTGGTGAGTTTCTTGTAGATGCACAACTGATGTCCATGACTATTGTTGCATATCTTAAGATTAAGAAAATTTATGCTCTTTTTATTCCATGCTCAACTGTGAATTTAATATTTTTATACATTTTGCTGAGATATGTTGCCAATACATCTGTCTCACTGTGTGTACCATCAAAAGCAGGATTGTATTATCAGAGCATTTATCTGCAAGTCAAGTCACTAATTTTACAAATTGTATGTAGCTACAACATTCAGTACTATTTATGGTGCTAAATATTAAGAAATTTTAATGTATAATCATCATCGTTGTTCAAATAGCACATTTGTATCCCTATTGTTATATAAAATAAGTTAGCAGTGCTATAATGCACAAAATCCCAAGTATTTGTCGTTGCTGTCTGCATTTAATGCCCTAGGTTTTATATAAAACACTTTTCAGTCTACCATTACAGTAATTTACGTTTCCGTCCCCCAAAAAATGTCATATCTGTATATCATTAAATTGCAGAATTTTTGACACTCATGTACTTTGTAAACTGTGTGCTTGGTTTCGTATAATGTAAATAAAAACATGTGGTGCACATTAAAAATTCGTTCTATGACCGAACAAAGTGGTTTACAATGCAGTGCAACATTTGTGACTGTGAAAATACAAACATCCTTGGGAATGTATTTCACTGCAAGAAAAGTGCAGAAACAAATGCACCAGATGGACACTACACGTAAGTTGCATTCTAACACAACTACGTAGCGCAACTATTTTGGTTACGAGTTTGTAATTGTGGATTTTTTCATCCTAGAGCAAACCACTGGAAACCAATGTGTAATTTATTTTGAGGAAAGCATGAAATAACGGTCTGACGATGCATTGTGAAAAACTCGAAACCGGTAACGGTACTTTTGAATAAAGTAACCTAAAACCAATTTTTGGCTGGCTGCAGTAAATCATCAAAATTTTTTTTCACATAACAGTCACAGTCTCCAACCACGCAGTTATTTGACAAAACTGAACGTCATGAATTTACTGTAATCATTACAGTGTAATGAGGTGTTGGCTGCATGTGCCGTTGCCAGCTTCTGCTGAATGGTCACGAAAGCACGTTCTCTCTCAGCTAACTGGCCAAGAAAAGACCGCAAAATGTTCTCCACAAATCCCTCGCTGTCAATAGTTTCCTGGACGAAAATAGGGACTGTTATTCTCCCTCCGCTAACAGCGCACAACAATCCTATTTTTTGATCATTCAGGAGTGCCTCGTATACTACGTTAGACTTTGCAGTAACGGTTATTTAGTGAATTAACATATCCACTTAAGTGGAACCACGATTCATCAAAAAAGAGAGTTAGGCGAGGGTCAATTTTTCCATCATGCACCCTCCACAAAATCCTTTCACAAAATTACAACCCTTTTGCAGGGTCGCTCGGTTTAAGCTCTTGCACTGCACTTATTTTATAGGGCTGTAACTTCATAACTTTGTAGCCGTTTGAACAGAACCATAGGAAACTCCCAGTTGTCGAGAAAGACGTCGAACCGATTTTCTAGAAGACCTTTCCAGAGCATACCTAATGTTATCGAAAGTTTCTTCTGTGGGTACTGTATGTGGTTGATTGTTCCCTGTCAAGAACACTTCCCGTTTCACGAATTGTAGTTATCAGTCGATTTCCCTTGAAAACTAGTGTATGCCTACATTAGCGACATCTGGTGAACTTACAACACAAACATCTTGTGGCTACTGTACGGCAGCTTGTTTTAAACAGTAGTACTTCTGACAACATGACTCGGGCATGTGATGTTATTTCTATGTATTTGACGATGCTGGTGCTGATTCCGCATTTAACATTTGACGATGCCGCTATGGCTGCAGTACATTAGGACTTAGTTTTTATGAAACAGGTATGCCTCTTCATATCTAAAGCGCACAAATGTAAATTTTGTCACTACCACTTTTCATTATGGTCTATGGATTGTTCTTAAGCTGTATAAAGTTTGCGAGTGTATTTTTGTTTATCCCATTTTTGCTGCAGATCTGATGATGGTCATTAAAGACCGAAACCGGTAATCTGTTAACAAAAAGTTTGTGACCATAGGCGTAAATTAAGGGAAACTATTCAGTCGATGAATCGTGCTCCGATTAGGAACTTGAACGTCAAGAAATTACTCTTCAAATAATCTCATTACAGCACGGGCTGATTCTGCACGCATGTATGAATCATACATGAATACGCTTTGGCTAATAAAATACTTGTATTTCCCCATTTCCCTTGAAATTCTTTAACTCAGTACACTGTACTGCGTCGCCCAACAAACACGTGCTACCTGCGCAACAGTTCTACACAAAGAAAGGCCTCGCAGCGTAGGGAAAAGTTACTCCCAGCCAGCACTGCCGCAGGCTGGCTGGCGGCGGGGCAAAAAAATCCCCGACAGGCGGTTGCGTTAAGGAGTGATCAACGTGTAGTCGGTAAATGGAGTCTGTCAGTTCTCTTACTGCACATCCTCCTTCGTTCTCTTCCGGAACACTGTAGCTAAATGAATGAATTAATTAACCTAGTATCTCAACCGCAGAAGATAATGGCGCTAACCGCTAGGTCACGTAAGTGACCTAGTATTGAAGCAAATCTGGATCTCAGCCGCAGAAAGTAATGGCGGTAACGCAAGATTATATAGGCGGTTAGACGGTGCAGCAAATTCTTCATGCAGACGTTACTCTTTTAGATATGCGACAAGGCAGTCCTTCTCGGGTAATTACTCTGTAAAGTATTCGACGTTGCAGTTCTTCTCGGGTAATTACTCTGTTAAGTGTTCGACGTTGCAGTTCTTCTCAGGTAATTACTCTGTTAAGTATTCGACGTTGCAGTTCTTCTCGGGTAATTACTCTGTTAAGTATTCGACGTTGCAGTTCTTCTCGGGTAATTACTCTATTAAGTATTCGACATTGCAGTTCTTCTCGGGTTATTACTCTGTTAAGTATTCGACGTTGCAGTTCTTCTCGGGGAATTACTCTCTTAAGTATTCGACGTTGCAGTTCTTCTCAGGTAATTACTGTGTTAAGTATGCAACGTTGCAGTTCATCTCGGGTAATTACTCTGTTAAGTATGCGACATTGCAGTTCTTTTCGGGTAATACAAGCTATGCTGTTACGCTGTATAGTACGAGGCTGACTCAAATGAAAACCTTAACATTTTTTTAAAATATTACTTATTGTGCAGAAGTAGTACAAAGCTGCATCCCATTTCAACATAATCTCCCCCACGCCCAATGCAAGTCCTCCAGGGCTGACGAAGTGCAGAAATTCTTTAGAAAAAAATTCCTTAGGTAGTCCACACAACCACTCATGCACCGCGTGGCGTACCTCTTCGTCAGAACGGAACTTCTTTCCTCCCATTGCGTCTTTGAGTGGTCCAAACATATGGAAATCACTTTGGGCAAAGTCTGGTGAGTATGGTGGATGAGGAAGACACTCAAAATACAGGGCTGTGATCGTTGCAACTGTTGAACAGCAGGGTGGGGCCTTGAATTGTTATGTTTCAAAAAAACACCTGCTGACAGCAATCCACGTCGCTCTGATTTGATTGCAGGCAACAGATGATTTTTAGGAGATCTGTGTATGATGCACTGGTGACAGTGGTTCCTCTAGACATGTAATGCTCCAAAGTAACGCCTTTTTTAGTCCAAAAAGAGAGTCACCATAACCTTCCCTGCTGATGGTTCTGTTCGAAACTTCTTTGGTTTTGGTGATAAGGAATGGCGCCATTCCTTGCTCGCTCTCTTCGTTTCCGGTTGGTGGAAGTGAACCCAGATTTCGTCCCCAGTAACGATTCTTGCAAGGAAGCCATCACCTTCTCGTTCAAAATGCCGAATAAGTTCTTCTCTCATTTCAGGAGTCAGCTGCCTTGGCACCCATCTTGTAGACGCTTTGTGAAACTGGAACACATCACGCACAATAAGGTGTGTTGACCCATGACTGATCTGTAAACATGCTGCAATGTTATTCACTCGGCGGTTTTCCTTCAACTGCTGCAATGTTCTGTGGAGTCACAACTCGTTGTGCCTGACCTGGACGTGGAGCATCTTCCACTGAAGTCACACCATTTGCGGACTTCCTACTCCATTCGTAGACTTGCTGCTGTGACAAACATGCATCACCGTACCGAACCTTCATTCGTCGGTGAATTTCAATAGTTTCACACATTCACTACGCGAAACCCGAATAACAGAACGCTGATCTTCCCTGGTGCAAGTCGCAAGTGGGGCATCCATCTTTATACTGATACTGCGACGGTTTGTGTGCATCTGCATTATGCTGCCACCTACAGGCCATTCTGCTCGCTGTTTGTCGCACGCTTACCAACTTACAGGATAATGGAGTGAAATTTCGATTTCTTGTTACAAATTTACGGTTGTCATTTGACTCATCCTAATAGTTTAGTAGAAAAAAGAACTAACGACTTTCTCTTTTGTGGTTTCTGCTATTAGCTTTTCAGCCAATGTGGCATTAAAATCGTTTCCAAGCGATTTTCTATCGCGCCCGGACTGTTTCGAAGCTACAAACTACTTAGGAAAATGGACCTTTCCTTAGTGCTAAGCCTTTCAGTTCATTCGACCCTCCCCATATGATTTCAGGGCACTTGTGTCGGTCGCTTATTTATTACCAGGCTACTGCCCAGCAGTTAGAAAGCGCCGTGAGCTGAAGTTGCCGAACCAATGGAATTTGCCACGTGAGGGATGATAAACGAGTAGCACGTAGTACGCTGGGCGGTCCGGACGCAGGACGTGTATTTATGGATGGTGCCGGGAAGTGCGATCGCTGGCGTTTAACCGACGCGCCAAATCGCTGCCGACAAGCAGCCATTACCAGCCGCTGGATGTGCGGCTGTAAATTCTGTGTCACTGCCTACAGCTGCGGGAGCCACGTTTCGCCATTTACTCAGACTGGCTCCGCTCACAGCATCTCGAAATTGTTTCGCGAATCACACTTCAGAGACGATTCACGGAAACGTGTAAGGATACTGTGGTGGAGCTTTATGAACTACCACGAAAAAAGAACAGAGATAAGACTCTCATTACTTTAATAACACTTTCCGGACAAGATACTGAAGTTTTGGTTAAACTATTTACAGGGCGACAATTATTGAATTGCATGAAATAAAATCGTCGTAACTTCTGAACGGTTTGCATTAGGACGTTTAAATTGCACGATTGGCCGGGTGGCATGATGGGAATAGGTATGCATGGCTTAGCAATGAACCCCATTTACATTTGGATGGGTTGGTCACTAAGCAGAATGGGCGCATTTGGGGACTGAGAATCCGCATTTCCCGATGTAGAAGTCTTCCCACCCTCGACGGGCGACTGTGTGGTGTGCAGTGTCGAGTCACAGAATAATCCGTGCGATATCCATTGATGGCACGGTGACTACCGAACAGTACTTGATGGTTTAGGAAGATGATTTCATCCCCATTACCCAAAGTTACCCTGATTTCGACAAGATGTGGTTCATGCAAGACGGAGCTCGACTCCATCGAAGCAGAAGAGTGTTTGATGTCCCGGAGGAGCACTTTCGGGACTGCATTCTGGCTCTGGGGTACCCAGAGGCCACTGGCATGGGCTTCGATTGGTCGTCACATTCTCCGGATCTGAACACATGCGACTCCTTTCTGTGGGGCTACAAGTGTACAGCAAAAACCCCAAAACTATTTCCGAGCTGAAAACTGCCATTCAGGAGGTCATCGGCAAGATCGATGTTCCGACACTTCAGCAGGTCATGCACAATTCCGCTATTCGCCTGCGCCACATGATCGCCAATGATGGCAGGCATATCAAACATGACATCATAATCTAAAGCCGGATATTTGTAGTGACGGTTACATGTTGAAGAAACTGTGTGCACGCCGTAGTTCGTAACTCAAATGGTTCAAATGGCTCTGAGCAAAATGGGACTTAACATCTTAGGTCATCAGTCCCCTAGAACATAGAACTACTTAAACCCAACTAACCTAAGGACATCACACACATCCATGCCAGAGGCAAGATTCGAACCTGCGACCGTAGCAGTCCCGCGGTTCCGGACTGCAGCGCCTAGAACCGCACGGCCACCGCGGCCGGCAGTTCGTAATTAATTTAAGTTTTTTTTTCAGATTGCTGAGGAGTTGTCACCCAGTAGTTACAAATAAAATGTTTAGAGAACTTTTTAAGGTGATAGTTTCGTCTTATGACTGCAATTATAATTTCGAGTAATGATCATTACAAAGCATCTCAAAGCATAATCAGTATTACAGATTAACAAGTGATCGATTCAGAAAGCAGCAGAAGTTTCAATAAAAACCAAAGTACAAGATAAGTAGTGTAACTCGGAGACCATCCAGATAAGTTTGAGGCACTTGTCGAAGTTATGTAGCGGCCCAGGTAAGATCCTGTACAAAGATAGAGAGTAAAAAATAGCACTCTTCCAATCACATATTCTGGTTACTTATACAATTACGAGTTTAATGATATTAAACACGGAGCAGCACACACATTTATTAAACGACGATGATTTTAATTAGCTTAATTATACATTAAAAATAATTTTATCAAGCCATTTGTAAGCGCAGATTGCTTGCCTGAGTACAGGAATATCAAAGAGTGGAGACGAAAAAGTTTCGGTTTATGGTCGAGAGACTTCAGCTGATGATGCATATGAGAAAAAATACCACCGCAGCTGCATCTTGACAATGTCTTTATTCTATGGCATGACTTGGTTTCGGCGGCACATTACCACCATCCTCGGGCCCCACCACGGACAATAGAGTATCTAATTTCCTTTGAGTATTTACTGTGGGATCCTTGTTACTAGCACACGTAGGCTAGCTTTCACCAGGAGTCTACACTCGACACTGTGTCTCTAAGGCGTTGGTTCAGGGCATAGACTCATGATCAAAGCTAGCCCATGTGTGCCAGTAACACGGATCCCACAGTAAATGCTCCAAGGAAATTAAATCCTCTTTTGGCCGTGGTGGGGCCTGAGGATGGTGGTAATGTGCCGCAGAAACTAGTCGTGTAATAGAATAAAGAAATTCTCAAGATGCAGCTGTGGTGGTACTTTAAGTAATTTATATAATTTCATGTTCGCCGATCATTTAATTCATAAATTCTTCAAAATTGCGTAAACTGCATTGGTTTAAAAAATCTCCGACGACCGGACGCCTGGCGCTACCCCAGTAACGCAGGCTCGTGCGTGGGCGGGCCGAACAGAAGTCTAAGCGACCTTTGGCATTCAAGCCCACGTAATGTTAACGGCAGAGACCTTTTGTTGTCGGAGGAGGCGTACAATGTGCGAGGACTCGAGATTACAAAACTACTAAGAGCCGCCCTCTTGCCGCCAGTTCGTGGCAGTACTTTGCAGAATTTACACACATCAAAAATGTTTTGCATCACCCCGGTTCCCAGAACTCCTGAGGATAGAGGTTGACTGTAGACATTGTATCACACACACAGTCCCTTTGACTGTTCAGAGATGTCACTAAACGCATCCAAAGATTTAAACAATGCATGAGCAGCACATGGTGGTCTGTACGTAGTTTATGTGGAAAGTTTTTAAATAAAAACACAGGCCGTCTGCACCTTCGGGCTCTAGGAAAAATCTTACATCTTTCCTTACCAGAAGTCAACAATGCTCTAAATAATATTTCTTGTGTCGGGGAACCTAAGTGAAGGTTGATTAAAAGCTCTTCCTAGTAAATACCGAAGTGCGAAAATCTAAAAATAAAGAAGCTTTCAGTGCTTCCTTCATTGTCAAAAAATGGGGAGTTTGCGTACAACTGGCTCAGATGTGACGTTTTTACATATGAACTTCACGTCTAAGACAGTTGAGCCCGTAAATACTACAATTGTGAGAAACAGATATATATACGTTCCACATTTCCTCGTAAACCACTGGATCGATTTCAACCAAACTTGGTACACATTTCACTTACTGTCTGAAAAGAACCACTGTGGGGGTAAGAAGCAAAGGTGGGGGAGGTGAAAAAGTATCGAAACTACCGACGCTCAACAAGGCGGTATATATTCATCCAGTGTTAGAGCAGGAGAGCACTTAGTGACTTCCAACAAACGTGAGCATAATTTTACATCTTTATGAGACTTTCTCTCCGGACATCCCACACAAAATGATGCAAGGGAAATAGTTTGTCGCTTATTACGTTTTTGCTGTTCATGCAGCAAAACTGTAATACGATGCATAGCCTTTTAGTTTATTACTTCTTTACTACTAACTCTATTCGCAACTCATTTAGAAGACAGTATCCACATACCCCACTGGATGTACCTGTGAAATTATGTCATTGTACAACTCATAATTCAGGAGATTTCATGTCATAAACATTGAGCTGTATGAAAACGAAACTGCAGAGACAAATTAGTTAGAGATACAGGTAAAATGTGTCTCCAAATGAGTGAAATATGGTAAATATATGTGACTAGTGTGGAATGGAACGAAGCTGTGGATAAAACGCTCGTTCTACATACCTGGGTCGATTTCAGCCACAGATACTGTCTGGAAAGAAATACTGTGTGAGTAAGAACCAGCAACCTCCTATTGGCGGGGGGGGGGGGGGGGGGGAGGGGTAATGATGTGGAGAGAGAAGAGGGACTGACAGGAAGATAACGAGAAGATGGACCGATAGTGAGGAGAAAGAATTGGACAAAGAGAGGGGAATGTGAGAGAGAGCACAGGGGGCAGGAGGAATGTTCAGGGAGAAAGGGAGGGGGAAATGGACAGCGTTAGTGTGAGGAGGAAATGCTGTGACAGGGAAAGGGAGGAGAATATGGAGCAGTAGAAGAAGGAGAGCGGGAGATAGTTCTAATGGCTCTGAGCACTATGGGACTTAACATCTGAGGTCATCAGTCCCCTAGAACTTAGAACTACTTAAACCTAACTAACCTAAGGACATCACACACATGCATGCCCGAGGCAGGATTCGAACCTGCAACCGTAGCGGTCGCGCGGTGCCAGACTGAAGCGACTAGAGCTTATCGGTCATAGCGGCCGGCCGGAGAGGTGGGGAGAAGGAGATGGACAGAGAGATAGGGAGACAGAGATGGACTTATAGGGGGTTACGAGGAGATGAGGGAGAGGAGGAGGTGGTCCTAGATGGAGAGGAGGATATGAACAGAGGCTGAAGAGGAAATGGATTGAAAGGGGAGCTTTGCAAAAAAAGACATAATGTCTGATAGGATAGCCGCAATCAGTGATTTTACAATGTAATTTTAAAATGTAATGATTTTACTATGTGACTTTACAATGATTTTACAATGTAACAAATTTTACAATATACTACAATGGACATGTAACACAGCATGTGGTAGTTGCTGTATTTGGACGGGTTACTCCTGTAACCGAAATATCAGATCTGAAGATGGTTCTAAAGGAACCGAAATCGGTCATATGAATAAACATTTTGCAATCAAGACGGCTTAAAGGTTACATTAGAAAAGGGGAGGACCAGATGGATTGAGAGAAGGGGGAAGGAACAGATGGGAAGAGAGAGGGGAAGGAGCAGACGGGTAGGGAGACGGGCACGACGAGATGTAGAGGTGAGGCGGAAATGGACAGACGGGAAATAAGTAGAAGGATTGAGAGAGGCGGAGGAGCAGACGGGCAGTGAGAGAGGCTGGAGGAGATGCACAGATAGTGGTGGATGGAAGGGATGGACTGAGAGAGGGAGGGGTGGTAGGAGATGGACAGAGAAAGGGGCAGAATAAGAGGGACAGAGAGAGCAGAAGGAGGAGATGGACTAATAGAAGATTGGAATACAGATCCGGGCAACGCCAGGTACTGAAATAGTAGCTAACTAAATAAATAAAATGATATTTCAAATAAAACAACTGACTTGCAACGAAAGAAGAAGAAGGTTTGCTATCGTTGGTTCGCGAGTGTCCGATGCAGAAATCAAAGACCATTTCGCCCATAGATATTGTATGTGCATGAAAGCGATTTCATCGGCGTACAGATCAAGAGCTGTGGGACGAACATGTCAGTGATCAACGTCAGCGATACTGTGGTGGCCTTCATGCAGTCTCACGCCCACACCGAATGTGAGCGCGCGGCCGCGAAGCGCGAGGCAGCTGTCACAGAAAAGAGCCGGAGCGGAACCCGACCAGCCGGGCGGAGGCGGAGCGAGTGTCGGCCGGTCCTCTAATCAGCGTGTTTGTCCGCCGCTTCGCAACGCCTGTGGTTAAGGCGGCCGCTCTCCGCTCGCCGCTCTCCGGCAATCACAATTAAACGGCAGCGGCGAGCGGGCCCGCCGCGCCGGCGGTCCGATTCATTTATTAACGCGTCATTACGAGTTGCCGGCATAAATCCTAGCCGGAGAGGACGAGAGAGAGAGAGAGAGAGAGAGAGAGAGAGAGAGAGAGAGAGAGAGAGAAGCGGCTAGCTAGTAATTGGCGGCGACGGGGCAGCTACCGCTGGCCGCGCTCACGAAAATTGCCGGCCGCTGATGGAGGTGGAAGAGGGGGGCGGGGGGAGGGGGGTTGAGGGGCGGCAGCCCGTCCGTCGATTAGGGGCGGTGACGGGTGCGCGATTACACGGCATAAACAAGGGCTGCGACAGCGGCTGTGGTAGGCAGCGCCGGGACATACCTTCCGACAGGCGGTCGTCCGGCGTAACGACTTAAGCGTCCCCGTCTGCTGACGTATCTTTGATGTCTAATTCCAGTGGGATGCGCCAATGGCTCCTCCCGCTGTGGGACTCCGTTCCTGTCACTGCCCTCATCCTGTGTCCGGGGTGACTGCAATTAGCACTGTCCTCCTCATAAGACGGAGAATTATCTACGTGGAGAAAACATGTGATCGCACCAAGTTCTCCACTGACATGCCGCTGCTGACTACTTGCGAAAAATAAGTGAAATACCAGTCTGTCGCTTATACAGGGTGTCTCAGACTGAAAGAGCTGGTAATGGGTCCCGAACCGATTATACTGAGACAGGGAACCAATGATCGGAAACGCATATTTATTATTGCATGTTATGATCATACATGGCGTGCACCACATAACAACAACGTAGCTCACAGCAATTGTTCAAAGCGCCGCCCGTCAGTCTCATTGTATACAGGGCGAATCACCTAAAATTTGCACCGCACATGTTTTGGAAATGGAAAGTGCTACTGAGGTGCGGTTTTCACAGAATAGATTGGTAGTCAGGGGATCGTGTTGTCAGCCAATCAAAAGATTTTAATAATACTTAAAAGTTCATTTTTTCTGCAAACATGCACTTTTTAAATGGAATAATGCCTACTGATTTAAAAAACTAAAATGAGGGTAAATTAGAATTTCAGTGGTGTTCGTTGTAGGATTCTAACGCGAGTCGTTCGCACGGTATCATATTTTGAATAGGTCCCACATTTGCACAAGTGCAATACCTGTGGTAGCGTACACTAAAGGACAACACAAGTGCATACACCTGTTATATGGATTCTGAGCAGTAACGAGACAATTGATAGTCACAGGTTATGTTCAAAATTACAACCGGCAGTGGCAATACACACCTCCAGTGTGGTGGGGAACGACTACTTCCCGCATGCTAGTGTTTCAGCGGGGATAGTAATAATAATGGCGTGTGAAGAGGGCCTCCCGTTGGGCAGACCGCTCGCCTGGTGCAAGTCTCGTTCTAGCAGGTTGCACTGATACATGCGTCGGATGTCGTTATTATGACGCTTTCAGCTTTCCCCTCAGAAAAAAGTCTACAAAGTAACGGGCGGCCAAGATACAGGTCCTCTGCGTCAAATCCAATGATTTGAAAACAATTCGTGAAGACATGCTGTAATACTTCGTACACTATGGGCTGGACACCTTCGACGCGTCGTCAAACATGGATCGCTACTCGTCACGCGAGTTGGCCACACGCATGTAATGCTCAGTGCGGCAAGATACTGTACCCGTAAAGCTGCACGAATGTACAGGCATAAAGGCCTCATACTAACTGGAAGAAGTTTATCTGCGTGGATACCAACTTACGAGAGAGGAGGTCGTTCACACCACAAAGAGCCGGCCAGATTCCAGCCAAAGACGTGTCCGAACACCAGACCGGGCAGATGGTGGAATAAGATTTTGAGGCCCGCGTCCACTTCCTTCAATGGATTATCCACCGTAATGTTGTAGTGTCGAACTTCGAACGGTTTGAATAGTTCGCGGATGAGGCCTTATTCAATCGTGGTGGTGTTTTCCACAGTCGCAACGGCCATATCTGGAGTGAGGATAATGTACACACCACCTACATCGGTGACCACCAACAACGATTCTCTGTCTACGTATGGGCGGGTATTACCCAAACTCATCTAAAAGGACCTCATTTGGTGCCTTCCCGCTTGACTGTCCCACGTTACCTTTTCTTCCTGCAGGGTGTGCTGCCACAATTCTTGGACTACGAAAGGATGTGATATCAATGCTCTGAGCACTATGGGACTTAACGTCTGAGGTCATCAGTCCCCTAGAACTTACAACTACTTAAACCTAACTAACCTAAGGACATCACACACATCCATTCCCCAGGCAGGATTCGAACCTGCGACAGTAGCGGTCGCGCGGTTCCAAACTGCAGCACCTAGAACCGCTCGGCCACCCCGGCAGGCCACGAAAGTTCACTAGCCCGCTTCGATGTTAATGTCCGCAAGCACATGAACTGCAATTACCCTCATCGTCGGTTTGGAAGACGACGTCCTGTTCCATGGTCAGCCGGCGTGATCTTACACCTCTGTACCTCCTCCTCTAGGGATATGTCACGACGTTAGTGCGTGATACCCCTGTTAGAAGCAGATGAAGACCTGCTTGCTAGGGTCCAAGCTGCCTGCCTCATGCAATGGTACGTGGTCATTCCATTTTGCCTGTAATATTCTCCCCCGTTCCCGACTGTTCAAGCTAAAAGTATTTAGGACTCAGTGACGTTCACTCCTGGGAAGTGACTGCAACACTGAGGAAAATGGATGAAATGGCAGGCTCAGACCGAGAATACCTTTCTGAAGGTAAGGTAAGGGGGGGGGGGTGTCACAGTTTATTATCGTCTCTTTCCTGTCCCCCAAAAGGAACTTTCTCTCATCCCACATTTCATGCTCTACAGATGACTAGGATTTTAATTGTAAAAACAATAAAATGTTTCGTCATTGGAAAATGAATGATGATAATAGTTTGTTTACATCAGCAATTAGTTAATTGATTTGACGTAACTTCGGCGAAATCGGTGTGTGGAGAAATACCTTTCAAAAGCATTCGTTGGAAAAATTGAGACTTATATGTAACATGCTATTGATTTAAGAGTAATATTGTGAATAAATCCTCGCACTGTCACAGTGTTATAATTTACACGACATAAAATCGTCGTGTGGACTCGCCATTATTTCACTAAGCACTAAGACTGAGAACATAAGACCTCGCAGTACATTTATGAGAGCGTTTAAATCGGGGTGGGAAAGCCTCTCACTCGTTTCCGCCTACCTACAGGAAATGCATTCTTGGTAATTATTTTTTTTCTTATTGGAGGGTCTTTCCCTTTCTGTCTTGCATTGCTGAGCTTTCTATGGTCTCCTTGGACTACCAGTGGACTCACACCTCGCGACGAATTTCTTGTTTGCAAAAGTTTTGATCATCACCGTCCGTAGCTGAAGGGTCACCGCGGCTGGTAGCCATGTTGAGGATTCCCTGCACCGCCAGCAATGGAGTTCACTCAGCCTCATAAGGTTGTGCAGTGGCGGCTGCAGCCCACGGAAACTTACAACGGCTGGAAGAGCGGCGTGCTCACCCTATGCCCCTCCATATGGAATCCAACGACGCCATTCGCGGAGGATGACAAGGCGCTCGGTTGGTACTGATGGGCTCCCCAGGGACTCTGGACGGAGTTAACGTTTAACAGTTATCGCCAGCCTTTGAGTAGTTGCCTTTGCCTAGCTGGAAGATTTCTTGACCTCTGTCAAGGGTGTAAGACCACCCACGCGGACAAGCACACAGGCAAGCAACTAGAAAATACCCTGTCTTAAACATAGCTTGTAATTTTCTAGAGGCCCTTGCCATTTTCCAGCCTCTTAGTATTAATGCCACTTTATTCCTCGAGAGTCACCAGCAAAATTTCGGAACTGATATGTGTAAAAACATAAACGCCATAGAATCATAACTGGCTGGCAAGCTTCACTAGTCGTTACAAAAGGATATACTGTGGACCTTAAGTTCTCTCTCGTTTTACCCGTGAAGAACCCGGGGCTAGCCCAACCAGTTTGCGTGAAGCCCAACGAATGTGAACGGCGGTGCAATGCTTTTAGCTGTTTGGTAGGCTATAGTGAGTTCTGCTCTGGACGTCGTTGCTCTCGGAGTGCTGTCTTATTATACAGGATATGGGAGAAGATTACAGACGTGGCGGACAGAAATATACGCTGCGCATTAACCTAGTGACTTTTCGCTCGCATTTCAGGAACGGCCGAAAGGTAATCAGCGGGGAAAGCGAGGCGCGGACGGCAGCTGTGGTGCGCGCATGCGCGTAAAATATCGCAGCCGCCTTTCGGAGGAAGAGGCTGCAGTTACACAGCTCACCTTTCACCGTCCTAGCCAGCCAGCACGCCACACGGTTTCAGTCGGTCTGAGGTGGCGTGCGCCCCTCACCCACTGCCGGCTCCAGGAACCAAAACGGTAGGCAAGAAGGCCTGCGCATACTAGGCAAGGCTGCCACTCTTATGCCACTGTGCCCGAGTTAACGACTGCCGGAGTGCCCTACGGATTTTTTGTCCCTTCCAGTTATGTCTCAAAATTCGTGTTTGTGGCAGTTCTAATGTTACGAAAACCGTCAAAATACACATCAAGTAGTGCCAGTAACATCTGTTCGAAATACGTCGGAACCTCTCATCTTGGGAAGCAGTGAACACGTTAGTGACTGAAAGTAACGACATACGATTCATGCCGTTATTCCATGTAATCATTCGTAAAATTCTCGTTACGTTACTGCATTCTAGAGCATTCTGAATAAACTTAGGATGCCTTTACTGCAATGAACTGAAATGAAAGAAAACTTTATCTTCAACATTGTTGTTGTTGTTGTGGTCTTCAGTCCTGAGACTGGTTTCATGCAGCTCTCCATGCGACTCTATCCTGTGCAAGCCTCTTCATCTCCCGGTACCTACTACAACCTACATCCTTCTGAATCTGCTTGGTGTATTCATCTCTTGCTCCCCCTCTACGATTTTTACCCTCGACGTTGTCCTCCAATACAAAATTGGTGATCCGTTGATGCCTCAGAATATGTCCTACCAACCGATCCCTTCGTCTAGTCAAGTTGTGCCACAAACTTCTCATCTCCCCAATCCTATTCAATACCTCGTCATTAGTTATGTGATCTACCCATTTAATCTTCAGCATTCTTCTGTAGCACCACATTTCGAAAGCTTCTATTCTCTTCTTGTCCAAACTAGTTATCGTCCATGTTTCACTTCCATACATGGCTACACTCCATACAAATGCTTTCAGAAATGACTTCATGACACTTAAATCTATACTCGATGTTAACAAATTTCTCTTCTTCACAAAGGCTTTCCTTTCTATTGCGAGTCTACATATCCTCTCTACTTCAACCATCATCAGTTATTTTGCTTCCCAAATATCAAAACTCATTTACTACTGTAAGTGTCTCATTTCCTAATCTAATTCCCTCAGCATCACCCCACTTCATTCGACTACATTCCATTATCCTCGTTTTTCTTTTGTTGATGTTCATCTTATATCATCCCTTCAAGACACTATCCATTCCGTTCAACTGCTCTTCCAAGTCCTTTGCTGTCTCAGAAAGAATTACAATGCCATCGGTGAACCTCAAAGTTTTTATTTCTTCTCCGTGGATTTTAATTCCTGTTCCGAATTTTTCTTTTCTTTCCTTTACTGCTTGCTCAATATACAGATTGAATAACATCGGGGAGAGGCTACAACCCTGTGTCACTCCCTTCCAAACCACTATTTCCCTTTCATGTCCCTAGACCCTTTTAATTGCCGTCTGGTTTCTGTACAAATTGTAAATAGCCTTTCGCTCCTTATATTTTACCCCTGCCACCTTCATCAGAATTTGAAAGAGAGTATTCCAGTCAACATTGTCAAAAGCGTTCTCTAAGTCTACAAATGCTACAAACGTAGGTTTGCCTTTCCTTAATCTAGCTTCTAAGATTAGTAGTAGGGTCAGTATTGCCTCACGTGTTCCAATATTTTTACGGAATCCAAACTGATCTTCCCCGAGGTCGGCTTCTAGTAGTTTTTTTTGTAAATAATTCGCGTTAGTATTTTGCAGCAGTGACTTATTAAACTCTTCAACATTATCACAACAATATTAAACGTTAATTAATGAAGCATAAAAAATGATAGGAACATTTGCGAGATATAGGTGGAGACTGAAGTGACACATGAAAAGTTGTACCAGTGCTAGGATCCGAACCCAGGTCTCCTGCTCACTAGCAGTGTCAATGTGCGAACCATTCAACGAATCATCATCGATATGGGCTTTCGGAGCCGGAGGCCCACTCGAGTACCCTTGATGACTGCACGACTCAAAGCCTACGCCACGACTGGCCCCGTCAACACCGACACTGGGCTGTTGATGACTGGAAACATATTGCCTGGTCGGAAGAGTCTCGTTTCTAATTGTATCTAGCGGATGGACGTGTACGGGTATGGAGACAACCTCATGTATCCATGGACCCCGCATGTCAGCAGGGCACTGTTAAAGCTGGTGGAGGCTCTGTGATGGTGTGAGGCGTGTGCAGTTGGAGTGGGACCCCTCATACTTCTAGATACTTCTCTGACAGGTGACACGTGCGCAAGCATCCTGTCTGATCACCTGCACCCATTCATGTCCACTGCGCATTCCGACGGACTTGGGCAATTCCAACGGAACAATCCGACACCCCACAAGTCCAGAACTGCTTCAGAGTGGTTCTAGGAACATTCTGAGTTTAAACACTACCGCTGGCCACCAAACTCCCCAGATATGAACGTTATGTAGCATATCTGGGATGCCTTGCAACGTGCTGTTCAGAAGAAATCTCCACCCTCTCGTACTCTTACAGATTTAAGGACAGCCCTGCAGAATTCACGGTGTCAATTCTCTCCTACACTACTTCCGACATTAGTCGAATCCATACCACATCGTGTTCCGGCACTTCTGCGTGCTCTTGGGGACCCTACACGATATTACACATGTGTACCAGTTTCTTTGGCTCTTCAGTGTACAACAAGTATAGCAAACCGATGAAATGCATTTCAGAACTCATAAATGGCTTGTATACCATTACAAGAAAATCAGTGATGTTATTTTCATTATTGAAACGTACATTTTCATTGGCGGAAATTGACAAGTGATAGACGTGCTGCAGCTCATTTATCTAAAGCAGGATTGCAAGATAATGATTTTTATTTCGCATCCTGTCTGTCATGCTAATGACCAGTTTTTGTTTCTCGTGAAGTACTTTATACGAGTTCACAAATCGCTTAGTAATTAAAATCTCCAAACACAGTTATACGTCATTTATCTTCTCGCGTTTGCGTGGGGAGAGAAGGTAATTTCCGTGGTGTTTTGTATCCAGCTACATAGTTGTACGCGATATAGCGGCGATAGATTTTAATGTTATGCACAAACTAAGATGGGAAATCCCCCCGGCTCGCCGCACACTAACGCGCTGCTTCCCGAGCTGGAAGGCGTACCGGCACGAATAATCCCGGCAGATTAATGTCGAGGTATGGTGTGCCGGCCAGTCTCTGGATGGTTTTTATAGCGGTTTTCCATCTACCTCGGCGAATGCGGGCTGGTTTTCCCTTATTCCGTCTCAGTTACACTATGTCGGCGATTGCTGCGCAAACACTGTCTCCACGTAAGCATACACCACAATTACTCTACTACGCAAACGTTTAGGGTTACACTCATCTGGTAATGTTCCCGGAGGGGAGGAGGGGAGGAGGGGGGGGAGGGGGGGAGCGGTTGCCCACTGGGGCTGAACCGCACAAAAACCCTAAGTGTTCGATGTGGGGCAACCGTGGGTGGGCTGCTGTGGCGGCAAGCCCGTGTGGCCGAATGGTTGTAGGCGCTTGAACCACGCGACCGCTACGGTCGCAGGTTCGACTCCTGCCCCGGTAATGGATGTGTGTGATCCGTTAGGTTAGTTAGGTTTAAGTAGTTCTAAGTTCTAGGGGAGTGATGCCCTCAGATGTTAAGTGCCATAGTGCTCAGAACCATTTGAACCATTTTGAACTGCTGTGGCCTGTTGTGGATTTTTGAACCACTGAGGGCTATGACGCGACGAAGCCTCTCCGTCGTTTCTAGGTCCCCGGTTTCAGTACACACATACATATACAAGATGGGAAAACTGAAAGAAAGAAAAAGTAATAGACATTACACAACCTGAAAGGTTCACAGATAATATAATGTAAGTGCAGAATATTCATTTCTGTTTCAAATGTAAACAGGATACTCCAAGTGCAGTATATGTCCAATGTTCCCTCTGTGTCAGACATTGAAGTAAAGATCTCCAGCGCTCATAGTTTAAATCTACCTGCCACTAATTTGTCATTTTTTCTACGTTTCATGAATGAATGCAAACGATCTCTTTTTGTATCTGCTATATCTACTATTGATTCCACTATTTAAGTCACAGTAATTTCTAAGTGCTGGTTTCCATGCAGTTCTGAGACCTCTTTCAACTCGCTTGTCACATTGAATGTAATGTTAAATATGTAGAATGCGTGGGTGCAGGATGGCCCTAATCTTACCAGGATGAATAAATAAATAGATAACCAAATGAAACGAATAATCGATAGACAGAGAAATACTAGACGTTCACCTTCCCCCTACGCGTACATAACCAGTGATCTATTCGCTCAGTTTTCCTTGCGTAAAACACCAACTACAGAAAGAACAACTGTCTGAATATTTTCTGGTAACGATTTCAAAAATATAAACGCTGTAATTTTTCTTGTTTCATGCAGTTCTTGAAGGGGCGTATTGGATGATACCAGTTTTACGTAAATTTGCTTTCTGCACCAAGCTATCTGTACACTTTTGTTCTCAGAAACAGCTATTCTTCACTGATATATTACAACATTATTTGAAGTTCGAGGTCTGTTACTGTTTTCCTAGTAAATACATCGTGCATGTTATTTTATAAAAATGTGCAAATTGCTGAATATATCATCTGTTGTCACCAATCCGTCTCTTAAAGTGCCACGTGTGCACTGTTTTGGATTAGAGGTGTGCTTGTTTCCGAAGAGAATTTCGTAAATAGTCACTAAAAGCTACAGATGACGCATAGCAAGAATTGAAATCATTAATATGAAAGTCGAATAAGGTGTAATAGTGGTGTCCCCAATTTTATTGCCGTATTTCCTATCGAAATAATCGCAAAAGTTGCTTTCCGAGATCTCTCTTGTACGTTTCCGCGACGCTAGCGTATGACACGCAAATAAATTCTGCTGAGGGCTATTTCCAGCTCATCCTGAATTATGTACTGAAAATTCTGTACACTTACCGGATTATGAAACTTGGTAGACTTTAATTTCCGTTTTTATTTTGTTGCTATCCTCATGCTCAGAGTTATTGATTATTTCATAAAATAAGAAAGATATTTGTCTTACAATTCACATTGATTTGAATATATTGTGTGAACACCCTGTATTTCGTCTGCTTCCTAACTCACTGCATCCGAGAAAGTTTCCGTCTACGATATCCCCCCCTCCCTTTCCTCCCCTCTTAATTCCGCATTCACCAAAAAGGTATCGAGCGTGCAACTGATGAACGTAAACAAAGAATCTGTAACATTGGAAGCTGTTAAATTATTGACATTTTTCAGCTGTATGCAGACGTCTTCTGCTACAAAACAAACGCCTTTTGCTGTGAATATTTTATAAGGGCATGGTAAAACGCAATGTTACTAAACAATTGCGATAAAAGAACCTGTGCGACGTTCAGTCGGAGCAGGAACGTTTCCTAGTGGATAGCCAGTGAAACTTCGAGGGACAGTGATAAGAATCGAACACGCCACTCCATGAAGTGGAGATTATTATAAACTGAAGATCATATCTTTAAGAAATGGGACAGCAACATAGCTTCTGGAGTTCTGAGAGAACGACGTCCATGTAGATCGGGGCTTCAAAAAAGTGAAGTGTACTTTTGGAACTAATGTTCTGCCTGTTAGGTGGTAGTTAAGCCACGAAATTACAGTTCAGCAGAAAGAAATATCTGATGTGCCCAGAATTTATGAACTGTATTAAGCCCTGCGAAGTACCATAAAACGTAGGTGCTGTATACCCGAGACGAGGAGAGCTTTAACGTAGTAGCAATCGTAGCAACACTTCAGAATTATGATGTTGTATTCATAAGAGTGCCTACCCGAATTGTAACATCTTAATGTGCGGCATAAAGTGCGTCAGAAACGGTTGCGGTTGTCCGTCACTGAATTACAGACCTACTCGGGTCCATAAACTGGACGGAAATTGAGGTGGTAATTAAACGAATCATGTCCGGACGTCGGCGAGAATGAGAACAGAAGAACCCGCCTCCACTGCTGACAAATGCTTTTTAATCACGTTGTCTCTGCAGTGGCAGCATCATCACGTATGATGTAAAATATGATGCTTGTTTAGCGAAAAGCCTTGGAACACAAAACAGGTTCGGAACGGAAAGAGAAATTTAAGACTGTGAGATGGTTAGGCACGGGGAATGATGGAGAGAAAACGTCTGGGACGAACAACTTTTGGGAGGGAGGGCCATTAAAAGGCTTAATTTGGTCTAAATGTAGTTTCTATAAGTATGCAGATAAGGCAAAGTGCCGAAACGAGAGTGAGATGGAAAAAACGGGATTTCAGCAGACGAGATAGGTGCTGCTGACAGTCATATGTCTTAGACGCCACTGGTGTTCGTGAAATGATCGCTATTGTTTAATCTAATGCTATTATCCTCAAAGTAGAGAGGATACAAAATGTAGTCTGGCAACGGCAAGGAAAGTGTTTCTGAAGAAGAAAAATTTGTTAACATAGAGTATAGATTTAAATATTAGGACGTCGTTTCTTAAAGTATTTGTATGGTGTGTAGCCATGTATGGAACTGAAACGTGGACGATAAATAGTTTAGACAAGAAGAGTTTAGAAGCTTTCGAAATGTGGTGCTACAGAAGAATGCTGAAGATTAGATGGGTAGATCACATAAGTAATGAGGAGGTATTGAATAGAATTGGGGAGAAAAGGAGTTTGGGGCACAACTTGACTAGAAGAAGGGATCGGTTGGTAGGACATGTTCTGAGACATCGAGGGACCACCAGTTTAGTATTGGAGGGCAGCGTGGAGGGTAAAAATCTTAGAGGGAGACCAAGAGATGAATACACTAAGCAGATTCAGAAGGATGTAGGCTGCAGTAGGTACTGGGAGATGAAGAAGCTTGCACAGAATAGAGTAGAATGGAGAGCTGCATCAAACTAGTCTCAGGACTGAAGACCACAACAACAATACCACAACACAATGCTATTACAGCGCAAAGAGATGGTGTTCGTTCGCATGATCATTTTACGGAGGTTACTTGCCCACAGAAGACAAGCTACGGGTTTGGGAGCTTCACAGACGGATCGGCCAGTTTTGTAGGCAGAAAATTGAAGGGGTCGGCGGAAGTAACTGCCTAACCACGAGACAGTAGTTTTGAGTTTTTGCAACTAATGTATTGATTAAACTCAAAGACAAGACTATTAGCAGAACACAATTTGTATGGTAGACAGCTCTTTCTGGGCGCACAAATGGATTTACTTGTTACCAGTGTGTTGTGCATTAGAAAGCAAAACAGATACGCTGAGCAAGCTAATCCTTGCCACCCAGCGTAAACTTGGCTTGCAAGACAACAACCATCTGCACGAACAGTTCGACGACGTTTGCAGCAGCTTGGACTATCAGCTCCGAGACCTTGGCTGCGGTTACCCTTGACGCTGCATCACAGACAGGAGCGGCTGCGATGGTGTACTCAACGACGAACCTGGGTGCACGAATGGCAAAACGTCATTTTTTCGGTTGAATCCAGTTCTGTTTACAGCATCATGATAGTCGCATCCGTGTTTGGCGACATCGCTGTGCACGCACATTGGAAGCGTGTATTCGTCATCGCCATACTGGCGTATCACCCGACGTGATGGTATGGGGTGCCATTGGTTACACGTCTCGATCACCTCTTGTTCGCATTGACGGCACTTTGAACAGTGGACGTTACATTTCAGACGTGTTACGACCCGTGGGTCTACCCTTCATTCGATCCTTGCGAAACCGTACATATCGGCAGGACAATGCACAATCGCATGTTGCAGGTCCTGTACGGGCCTTTCTGGATAGAGAAAATGTTCGACTACTGCCCTGCCCAGCACATTCTCCAGATCTCTCATCAATTGAAAACGTCTGGTCAATGGTGACCGAGCAACTGGCTCATCACAATACGCCAGTCACTACTCTTGATGAACTGTGGTATCGTGTTGAAGCTGCAAGTGCAGCTGTACCTGTACACGCCATCCGAGCTCTGTTTGACTGAATGCCCAGGCGTATCACGGCCGTTGTTACGGTCAGAGGTGGTTGTTCTGGGTACAGATTTATCAGGATCTATGCACCCAAATGGTGTGAAAATCTAATCACAGGTCAGTTCTAGTATAGGAGTTCCAATGAATACCCGTTTATCATCTGCATTTCTTCTTGGTGTATTATTCATAAACGGTGATTTTTCTGTGATATGCGAATGGAGTTGGCAAGAATCAACTCGTGACGGGTAGTTTCACTATCTTGAGGAATATTGCTGGCATTTCTCAGAAAATGGTTAAAAAAACAAGAACAGCATCTTTTGGTTTACTCATTTAGAGCGCAGGGGGCGACATGTGACATTATAGAAGATAAACGTCTTTGCCAAGATCGGTAATAGTGAACTTTATTATAGATAAGCGGTTTCGGTAATCAGTGTTACCATCTTCAGATCTCGACAGACAGGTTATTATATATTTCTAGACCTGTAGACGGTAGCAATGAGTACCCAAACCGGTTATCGATAATAAAGATTATTATTAGCGATCTTGGCAAAGAAATTTATCTTCTCTAATGTAGAATAGCTTCTGTTAGCACTCAAATCAGTGCAATAAAATGTTATTATAGTTCCCTTTACCTGTTATATGGAAGCAAAATAATAATTTAAAAACATACGGATTTATATTACTGAATAGAGATCCCGCAGTTCGTCGGTGCTAAGCGCCCGTAGGATCGAAAACCGGATCTGCCAGTTTTATGTACGGAACAGTAGACCGTCCAGGGCCTATAATTAAAAATGTAGGGAGACTGTTTCTTCTGCTGAGAGAACACCAGAGCGAACGTGTTAGTGAAAACCCGTAGAGGCATAAAATAGGGCCGTTGGAATATTAAACACCGGTAACGAAACGGGAGTCGAGGCGCGTAATGGATGCCGATTGGTGGCCGGACGCCCCGCGCCACTCGATCACAGCTGTCAAAACAGCTCGCAGCCCGCTGGCGGACTCACAAAGAAGCGAGGCGCTGCGGCCTGCCTGCCCTCACGTTTCCTATTAGCCGCGCCGGCGGCGGACACATCTTCCCGGAACGACCGCTGTATGCCTGACGCGGGCGCCGAAAAGGCGAGGACACACCAGCGAGAGACGCAGTCACTTAAAGCGGAAAAAAGGGAATCCAGGTGCTACTCAATACGACTGTCTCCACGCGGGGATATCCCTCTCACTTCTTGGAAATCACGAAGAATGGATTAATTCGTACTGCGGCGACACAGTTTTTCTTGCTGCTTCGAGAGGCACTCTTTCTAACACGGGAGCGCTCGTTGCCTGCGGTAATGGTGTGGCTGGTGAAGCAACGAAGTCCAATTCGTCGCTGTTTACGACGGAGGAGAGTCAGTTTCAGTAACCTTCCACGCCAGATTATTTCCAACTGCAAAGGGAGGCACAAAACCGTGAATTTGGAATTTAGAGGTTGGCTAGCGTTGTCCGCTCGATGTTCCGATATAGGAAACTTGTCCCGTATGCCTCGTTACAAATTCCCAATTAACATTGCGTCTGTATTGTACTGCTCACCAGGACAATTGGTTAACGTCTGAGAGAGGATGGAACGAACACTGTGGCTTAAAATTTCATCGGCGACGAGGTTATGAGAGACGCATCACAAGTTCCAATACGTGGGGGGAAGGAAGCAGGTCATGCGCTTCTCTATCCAACTATTCCATATGTTCATACAAACCAGCCAGGAGGGCCAAGAAATTTACGCTAACTTTCAACTGCAGCCCTCTGTGTTCAAAATTTTGTTTCTGAAAATAAAGTGCGAGAGGACTCACCGTCCTCCTTGTCCTTCCACCCCAGTGATAATACAGAACCACGCATTTTTAGCTAGGCTTTTTCCCAAAGCTTCGCCAGCGTACACGTTCGACACATAAATTGCACACATCTCCTTTCCTACCTCCCACTCCTCCCTCTGTCAACCTCTTCTTCCCTCCCCGCCCCCCTCCAAAAAAAACTTTCTGTGAATTGTTTTCTCAATGCCTAATGTGTGTACATAATCCATTTAACACAAGTGCCACGTGACTGTCCATGCTCTTCCCAATGTCCCTATCTCTGTCCACCCCCCACCCCCTTGTCTCTCTATGCATTTCCCCCTCTCCATCTGTCTGTGTCCATCTCCCCAATCTCCGTCCATCCTATATTCCCCCTCTCTGTGACAGTCTCCTTCTGAGCCCTATCTGTTACCTTTCTACTCTGCCCTGTCTATCTGTTCATCTCATCCTCCCATTTCTATCAGTTATCTGTCCATCTTCTCCTGCCCTTCTCACTATTGCCATCTCCTTCTACCACCTGTCTGTCTGTCCACCTCCTCTCCCCTTTCTCTGTCCATCTCATCTTCCTCCCTCTCACTATCCATATACTCCTCCCCCTCTCTCCACTCTGCTGTGACTGTCTGCAGATGTAACTCTTGCAAAGCATGCTGATATTACCTGCACAGCACACATGTCGTGCAGGCAACAAAGACGTCAGGGGCTAAAAAACCGTTTTAACTCTCATCTCTGCTCCTGTAGGAGTTCTGACCGCCATAGTGCTGACTCTCAAGTGGCTAGCAATATGTGTAACAAATTGGACTGAAATAGATCTGCTGGTGTAGGAGGAGATTCCCGACACTCACTCATACCTACATACTGTGTTGTATGTCTAAGGATAGATACAGAATACATATTACATTTGTTGAACTACAACTGTTACAGCATAGCTACAAAATGTGTGTGATCATTACAGCACCCCAAAGCGACCAGTTTGGAGACACTGTGTCTCCAAATTATCTACCTGCCTTGAATGAATGACAAGACTGCTCGAATTAGGAGCACACAAATGCAGTTACAGGGTTCCGCTACAGGGAGTAGATGGCACTGACCAGGTTGACTGGATGTCACAGTAAGCAGGTGCACGATGTGTTCTCTGGAAAGAGGCTCAGAATACTTTCCGATGTTGCAAGGGTGCTCTCTGCCTCTATCCCATGCCACATGTTTCAGCTATTATTTACCCTGGTAACTGGCAACGTTGGGGTAAGCGTTACATTAGGCCACTTTTTCTGCTATTGTCTCTATCAAGAAAAAATTATGTTCTCGGAAAATTCTCGTTGTCGCTAGTTAATGTAACATGTGACAAGTTTGCTTTATTCCTGCCACAATGAAAACGTCAGTGGCTACATACCTTAACCATACCCAAACGAACATTAAATTCAACGCTAAATGCTCTACACACCTACCAAAGCAGACGTGACAGAATGATATTGTTGGCTACGTGGTACACTGATGCCCAGTCGCTGTGCATCTTCCCACCATCATCTTCTTACGACCGCATTACCATAGGATCGGCATAAGTCAGGGAGAACGCAACATCTTAACAAAGGAACGATCACTGCGACAGCACGCCTGCTGTAACAATGGGCAGGACACTATGAAACACAAGAAGATAACCAACATTTCCAAAACAAAGTCGAATACAAAAACCCATTTAATGGGCAACATGCTGCAGAACTGTTTCTTTACTGAAGCTGTTGAAAATGTCGACCACCATGATAATGACATTTTATGTATTAACACATTTACTGTCTTGTTGTTGTGGTCTAAAATTGAGATGGATTATTTATGAAGAATTCCTACAGCAAATTGTGTATTCTTTCAGTTCGCGTTTTTGTTAATCTGTTCACCAAAAAATTTGGCGCATGCCATCCTTATAAATGAGGGATGGTATCCCTCCGTACACTCCTGGAAGTTGTTTCGGTCCTCAGTTCTTCCGTGGTCATTCGGTTGCTTTTTTGATGTCCTCTGTCCACCTTCTCCTTGGTTTTCCCACCAAATTCTTGACTTTCTGTTCTTCCGAACATTACAGCTTTTTCTTGTGTCTTCTGCTCACATGGAATGCCCAAAGTACCTTAATTTCGTTTGCCGCATTTTGGGTCTAAGGATAATTTTGATTCTATTTTGTCCAGGAGTGTTTTATTTTTTGTTTAGGTAGTCTGTGAAATGCTTAGGTTCCTTCTTGTAACACACATTCCAAAAGAAAAGATTTTACTAAGTTCAACTTCTTTCGTTGTCCGCATACGTATCATTTTATTTTGGTGAGTAATGACAGTTTCCTTTCCTTTAGCTACTTGCTTCATTTAACTGTAGCAGCTCTCCGAAGCTTTACCATCCTTATATTCTCACTGGAAGAGCTGCTTCATGTTATTGTACACCCGAAAAATATATATTTATCGGTTTTCTCAATTACTTCCCCCTCCATCCTCATGTTATTCTTCATTCGTGTTACCAAAATTTTTGGTTTCCTTAAATTTAGCGTTACTGCCTTGCACGCACAAAAACCTCAGGAGAACTTCTCTACTTACAACCAACACCGAAATACAAAAACACGCAATCATACGACTGAATAGGTCTCAATCAAACTCTGAGTGCATTTAAACGTGTAGCCAACAGGGAGTACCATGAGACACTGTCTTTTTTATTGATCCGAATTCCGCGTTACAAGTATTTATACTGCCGTACAAGCATTAACTGCGCGCCAATCACAAAGGTAACTGTGGTAATTAATGTAACAACTTATCCTGTGTCGCGCTGCTAGAACCAAGGAAAACGTATTTCGAAACGCACAGACTAAGATAGGTAAGAGAGGAATATGCTTCCACATTATGCTTCTCTTTGTTTACTTTCAATGTAACAAGGTATTATACATTCCAGTATTTTCCTTGTACTTCAACAATAGTTTTTGCAATAGGCCTTTTTTCAATATTTATGTTAGTCCACGAAAACTACATTTTGTCTGCTTTTGTCTATAAACTATCGATTTAATTGTTTAATTATTAGTGCCCCTTTACTATTTTTGCTTCTAAGAGCTTTTTTAGTTAATAGCTTGTTCCTCTAGAAATCCCTTAGTCGGCTTTTAATTTGTTTTGGTTTCCTTATTTTTTTCAATACACTGTGTTCTGCTTTTATTACTTTCCTAATGCTTCATATGTTGGTTTGTTCTTATGAGCGTTGTACTGAAGTCTTTCTCTGTGGCAGTGTTGTTTATCGTTGACTCGACTTTATGTCAAAATTCATTGTTATGGGTAAACGCATCCATCACGTTGCTTTGACTCGGCTCACGCGTGTGTCCATGTGTGTGTTTTCTTCTCAGTATATAAGGACATTTAATTGGTTTTTTCCATTGTTCTGTTAATAACATTTATTTGTATTTTCCATTGTTCTGTTAATAACATTTATTTGTATTTTCCGTCTTTCTGTTAATACGTTCTTTGGTATTTCGTCTGCTTCGCCTGTCAACTGCAGACATGTTCAGGTATATTAATAGCGGAAGTTGCATTTTCTACAGTTTTCTACTCCGTTCTAAATTATTTATGTACTGTTGCCTAATCTCATTATTTAGCCAGGATCTCTGTGCTGCTAATCTTACTCTGTACTAGTTGAATCTATTATCTTTAAACAAATATAATTCTGAATTATTTTTGATACTGTTTGCACTATTTGTTGAAATTCATATTACTTATTAATTTCCAGCATTCTGGAAGGCATGACGTCATCAACTGTGTGGTTTACCAAATTACGCAAGAAATTGCAGAGGACCGTCAAAGCTGCAGTATTCATTTTTTTTATTACTTGATGACTAATTTCAAGCCTAATCTCACTATCAAATTATCCAATAAGCTATGTAATAACGTCCATTACGCAGACACATGGGTGTTGATTCTAGTTAAACACGTCTTGTAAAGCAGTGAAGAGATCAACTTCAATCATCTAAATACCATCTGTGCACTTCTTTACCACATGGTTTTTAAGTAGAATGAACAGTTATGTGGCTGTCGTGGATGTTACTGCGAAGCTTAATGAATGATTTAACAACGAGCTTAGACTCGAAATTAGTCATCAAGTAACA
Source organism: Schistocerca gregaria (assembly GCF_023897955.1). Classification (NCBI taxonomy): domain Eukaryota; kingdom Metazoa; phylum Arthropoda; class Insecta; order Orthoptera; family Acrididae; genus Schistocerca; species Schistocerca gregaria. Next base: position 741,840,562 of record NC_064920.1, on the reverse strand, counting down.
CAAAAATTAATATTGCAACTTCGATGCTTCTCTACAATTTATGGCATAATTTGGTGCAAATTATTTATTATTATGGGGATTTTGATTAACGTCTCCTAGTCTATGTTGATGAATACGACGAAGACAGTAATTATATTATTAATATTTGGAACTATTCTTCCTCTACTGGTAGATTAATACTGTTTGATGAACAATATCAAATCAGCAATTGAGGATGAATGGCTGAAAATATTAACAGCATAACTTCACACATATTAAGATCTCGCAGCATTCGATCTTGACTCGTGAATCAGCTCCGCGTTGACCTTACAGTTGTTGAATTATCAAATCTGAAAAAACGAAGAAATATACGCTCAGATGAACGTTCTGTTTGGTAATTACGGTACACTAATACGTGACGTAGAAAACAGTAGAATTACCGGTAGTATTGGTACAACTGGTAAGGAGAGAAACATAATTAAAGGTATGAGACAGAAAAATGGAGATGACGACTTCTCATTGTTTTCCTTTTTTATATGTTCACTTGGTTGTTTTGCACATAAGTAGAACCACACATCGTTCCGTGTTAGTCTAGTGTGTATATTATTTCCTTACGGAACGTAAACTGAAGTTTACAAGTGATAGCGTAACTTCGGTGCTTATATGCAACCAAAGCAATTGGTTTTGATGCGAGAAAAGTTTGCATGCACAAACATAAAAACATATGTAATTATTGATGTTATTTTATACTCAGTAGAATCTTCTTCATCATGATCGAAGGCTAGAGCATCCTGTTATTGACAAATGCGAAAGTTGTTTATGAATAACAGAAACGTGTTTTCTATAAGTTTGACAAAGTACTACAGCGATGTTCAATATATTTTTGTTCCTCAACTTATTTTATCCTTTTGTTGAGGAAATTGAGTTTTCTAGCGCTGTGTGATAAATCTCTACTGTTTTCTTTATTGTAGTACAACATCCCTTTGTTTCACGCAACAAATCAACTATTCTCGAATGAAACCTGGCTTAAACATTGACATTTTGGTTCTGTTTTTTTTTTCCGGAAACAGACAGGAGGATAGCTATGTAGAACAGAAATGTTCCATAGGCTACCCCGCCCTGCATATATCGTCATTGAGTTTCTAGACGGCTCACCGCTTTCGGATTTTAGAGGAACGTACAGTGAAGAGCCAAAAAAACTGATACATGTCTAATATCGTGTAGGACCACCACGACCACGCAGATTGTCGCAACACGATCTAGCACGGGCTCGACTAATGTCTGAGTTAGTGCTGGAGGGAACTGACACCTTGAATCCTGCACGGCTGTCCATATATCGGGTAGAATAAGAGGGGGTGGAGATGTCTTCTGAAAAGCTCGTTGCAAGGTATCCCAGATATGCTCAATAATGTTCATGTCTAGGGAGTTTGGTGGCCAGCGGAAGTGTTTAAACTCAGAAGAGCGTTCCTGGAGCCACACTGTAGCATTTCTCAACGTGTAGGGTGTATGATTGTCCTGCTGGAATTGCCCAAGTCCTTCTGAATGCACAATGAACATAAATGGATGTAGGTGATCAGACAGGATTCGTACGTACGTTTCACCTGTCAGAGTCGTATCTAGACGTATCAGGGACCTCATAACACTCCAACTGCACACGCCCCACACCATTACAGAGCCTCCGCCAACTTAAACAGTCCCTTGCTGATATGTAGGGACCATGGATTCATGAAGATGTCTCCATATCCGTACAAGTCCATCCGCTAGATGCAATTTGAAACGAGACTCACCAGACCAGGCAACATGTATTCAGTCATCAACAGTCCAACGTCGGTGCTGACGGGACCAGGCGAGGCGTAAAGCTTTGCCTCTTGCAGTTATCAAGGGTACACGAGTGGGCCTTCGGCTCCGAAAGCCCATATCGATGAGATTCCTTTGGATGGTTCGCACGCTGACACTTGCTGATAGCCCAGCATTGAAACCTGCAGCCATCTGAGGAAGGGTTAGCGTTCTGTCACGTTGAACGATTCTCTTCAGTCATCATTGGTCCCGTTCATGCAGGATCTTTTCCTGGATGTCGGAGACTTCATGTTTTACCGGATTCCTGATATTCAGGGTACACTCATGAAATGGTCGTACGGGAAAATCCCTACTTCTCCGCTACCTCGGAGATGCTGTGTCCCATCGCTCGTGCGCCGATTGTAACACCACGTTCAAACTCACTTAAATGTTGATAACCTGCCATTGTAGCAGCAGTAATCGACCTGACAGCTGCGCCAGACACTTGTTGTCTTATGTAGACGTTGCCGACTGCTGCGCCATAGTCTTCTTGTTTACACATCTCTGTATTTGAACATGCTTGCGTACACCAGTTTCTTTGGCGCTTCATTGTTGTAAGACACGTACCAACCGTACAGGTAACTTAGGTATAATATCAAATGACCAAAGCTACTTGGAAAACTACAGTAGTTTAGGTTTAGCTACGGTAGTCGTCAGTAGTTTTACAACTCTAGGTGTTGCTGGTGGCTGGCTGCACTGAAGCATTCTGCCATAGTACGGGACTAGACTCATTTACCAGCGGCGGCAAATAAGAGTAGACGAGCGGCGAGGCTCAAGTAGGACTTGTTATGCAGCGCGGGGCTGCCAAATGGCCACTCTATTGCTGTCCGTTGCGTAAATCAGCTGAAGCGACGCGACGCGGCGTCGATTCCACGAGTCGGCTGTAAATCGAACAGGGAGACAAACCGTGGGACGGCCGAGAGAGCGGCCTGCGAGGACGAAGCGGCAGGGAGCTACGGGAGAGCGGCCGGCGGCGGCGGCGGCGGCGGCGCGGCTGCTGGCGCTGATCCACGGGAATTAATCCCCGGTGCCGGCTGCCGGCTGCAGTGCAGGTGCGAGCAAAGGACGGGGCGCCGCCACCGCCAGCGAAAAAATTAATATCCGGCGCTCGTCTTCAGGAGCGCGAGGAAATGAAAATTTTAAAACGCCGAGACCTTCCAATACCTAGCAAGCAGTCTCTGGGGGAGGGAGACCCCTAAAACAAACTTCATTACTCTGCCGGGGATGACCAGGGAACCAGGTTTCTCTATGTATGCGTTCCTTCGCCGCCACAGGCATGAGACTCGCCTGTCTAGCCGCGCCAGTCCAGTCTTTAGAAACGAACTGCGATGCAGCGTCCAAAGCGCTTATGAGGGATATGGTCTTGGTCGAAAAAGAAACTTAAAAAAATAAATAAACAGTCTCTTTTGAAGTACACATGCGTGGTGTGGGATCCTTATCATATGGTATTAACGGACTACATCTAGAAAGTTAAAAGAAATAAGGGTGAGTGTGTCAGTGACATGATACTGGATTCGCGGTGGACATCAGTAAAACAGGGCGTTTTTCGTTGCGGCAGGATATTCTCACGAAATGTCATTCACGAACTTTCTCCTCCGGTGTTTCGGTGTGTGACACCGACCTACGTAGGGAGACACGATCATCATAATAAAATAAGGGAAATCAGAGTTCATACGGAAAGATATAGGTGTTCGTTTTTTCCGCGCGCTGTTCGAAATTGCAATTATAGAGAATTATTGTGGAGGTCTTTCGATAAGCCCTTTGCAGCCACTTACATGTGATTTGAAGAGTATCCATGAAGATATAGATAGAGAACAGCCTGGAACCGCGCGGCCGCTACGGTCGCAGGTTCGAATCTGCCTCGGGCATGGATGTGTGTGATGTCCTTAGGTTAGTTAGGTTTAAGTAGTTCTAAGTTCTAGGGGACTGATGACCTCAGAAGTTAAGTCGCATAGTGCTCAGAGCCGTTGAACCATTTTTATAGATAGTGATATGATTCCCTAAATTAAAATCGAAGATTAGTGATACCAATAGTGCTAAAGCTGAGACAGGAGTGTGAGAAGGTTTTCGCATATCTCTTAAACTACTCAATACATCAGGCAAGAACTTGTTAAAAACGACAAAGGAAAAAATGGTTATTGTGAAACGGGGACGGCAAATTATAAGGAGAAATGTGGGATGATGATGACACTGTGATTACCACCAAAAAGGAAAAACCTTATAGAAGATGACAGAGAAAGCAACTGGCAACGGGGAAAACACTGGGAAAAATGTTCTGTGAAAACTAGTATAGAAAAAACAAAGTCCACTAAAATATCTGGTTACTGTATGCTTTTAAATGTAAGAATAATATCAAGTAATGTGGAAGATCAACAGTTCGCATGCCTCGGAAATCTCATAAGTACTTATGTTTGTTCCACTAATGAAGTTCGAAGTGGAATTTCCCTGGCTAAGGAAGCAGTCACAAGCAAGATTGATATTGGATAGAAGAAACAAAACAAAAGTGGTGAAATATTAAATATGAAGTGTATCACTGTGCTGATCAGGAACTTGGCCCTTAAGAAAGATCGATAAGTAAATGCCTGATACAGGAAACAATGAAGAAAGAAATGCACCAACCGTAATAAATATTATTGAGGTACAGGATGTTGACGAAAGCGGTAGCCTTGCGAAACAGTGTTAACTACACATCGTCCTCGAACCGAAAAAGGCTCAGAAAGGAACTTTTCACAGCCATTCATCGTGACTTAGTTCCCGCTTTTTAAAAATAAGATTAACGGTAACGGTGAATCGGGAAGCCGACATCCTATAGTTGCAGTCCATTGTTCGTTCTTCCTGTACAGTAACAATTTTTAATTTATTCGGGCGGAAACATGGCTATACGTGTATATGCTAGAACAGTTAGTACTGACGTTACTGGTTGTAATATTCACTTGAAATGAGTGATTGTACCAAGAACAGCTCGAGAAAAGTCGAACAAAAGTCTGATAACCTAAGCCTAGGTTCTACTACGAAAGGAAACATAAGTGTGTGAACAAAAAAGTTCATATTGTTTACTGCAGGAACTGCTGTTATCACTAAAAGAGACCAAAGTGCCCCCAATACAGTAGTGGCTAAATCTGTTTTGCATTTATGAAACATGAAAGTATTTGACAGTGTTGCCACTTACACCACTAGTAAGTCGGCAACACTGCGTGTCATTTGCGCTTCGCACAACACAGGTTGTAGACGTTGTCTTTATATCGCTGCAGCAGACTATGGAGCCATTATTTCCCGTGCGTATAGACCAGTTTCTACTTACTCTTCACCGCAACGACTCAATCGCAGCTATTACTTCACTGACATGAACTGCCATGCCGCTACGTTACGAGCACACGCAAAATACGAGGCGCAGCTGCAGCAGTCGGAGCTCGGAAGCTGAAACTATTAATTGAGTTAATCGCCGACATGGGCGCTGCTGATGCTTTGTCCTGGAACGGACGCCGACACACACGTGTCATTACGCCTCAGTGCAGCTACACGCTATAATCAAACAGAGCGGCCTTAAATTTCTGGATCGCGAGCACACCCAGCTATTGCTTTTTCTAAAGCTTTTAGGATCCGTTCCGCCACGGAAACTTCAGCATCGCCACAGCACGACGAGCTGTGTGTACGACGCTCATCTGTCACAGCTGCAGCAGCTGCAATACAAGAAGAACTGTAACTGCCAAGCGTCTTCATCACGTTGTTATTGCCTGAAGCACAGGTCTGCCAATGTCAATGATTCGTCTTGAAATCGTTTCGTGTCGCCCAGCTCACTTCCAATACGTGCTGAGTGTCTTTCGCTCTCGGCTTACACGCTACTCAAGTTTTGTTCAGTTCCAATCTCGAGAAAACTATGCAGTAAATTCAAATATAAAGTTCTATAACGTCCACTTTGTTGAGAACAGAGACGCGACGAAAATGGAAAACGTTGTACCGTCTTGCTGAACGCTACCAAGCCGATATTCCAGTACTACAAGGCTTTGCTGATTTTCAGTATAGAAAGAAGCCATTGCTACGGACGCGGATGAGAAGTGGTCCGAGCAGAGATGTAAAACTACCGTAGGCTATCGGATACTATCATAAGTAAGTGCTGACTACGGCAGTTTTCCTAGTAGCTTTGAGATCGTAACAGTGTTACCTGCATGTTAGGTCATTTGAATACCTATCAGGAGTTACCTCATTTCGATCGCTTTGTTTTCATATGTGATTAATTTCTTACCAGCTTCCCCAAAACTTGTAGCTGTGAACCATTTAGAAACAGCACGAGGATACATAAAAGTCTCTGTAACATACGGAACATTTCTGGTCAACATAGTTATCCTCCTGTCTGTTACTTAAAACGGACACTATTTATAGCAAAATAGAAATTGTCAGTGTTTAACTCTGGTTTTATTCGAAAATTACTGGTTCGTAACGTGAAACAGAGGCATGTTATACTAAAAATTTCTCAAAAAACAAAAAAAAAAAACAAAAAAACGGATTTATCGTATAGCGCTAGAAACCCAAATTTCCTCAAAAAAGATAAAATAAAAAACCGCAAAAGGAAAATATATCAAACATCACTTTATTACTTCGTCGAGCTTATATAATACATGTTTCTGATATTTATGAACAGCTTTCGCGTTTATCAGTAATAACAGTACACTTTTGCCTTTGATGATAATGAAGACGCTAATTGAGTACAAAATAGCAAACAATAATTATATAGATTAATTTGCGTTTGTGCATGTGGATTGTACTTGCACCAGAATTAATTGTTTTGATTCCATAAAAGCACAGAAGTTGTGCTTTCAACTAATTTTTATTATAAAATGCAATTTATATTTTGTAAAGATATAAAATACTCTAATTATGTGCAAAACAAAGAAAGAAACAAAAAACAAAGAATTCTTCGACTTCCAGTGGCTCCTACACACATTCATTTATGTATCTTTCCCTCCCAATGCTACTTTTCCAGTACTACAGGTGATGCTACCATTTATTACGTCACTTATGTAGTGTATCAAAACTACTGAATCGTAGTTATGGTAGAGTACTCTGGGATTGAGTACATGATGTCTGTTGGGTGTGTCTAAAGTTTCTGAAAATTCTCTGGTGGAGATGGCAACACAGCATATTGAGACGAGGTGTACTTGCTGCTCATCTTTGGCGTGATGGACTCAGGATAAAAGTGGGGTAAGAAGTGTAGGCATGCGCCCTTCCAGAATAGCCTTTCGCTCCCTGTATTTTATTCCCGCCACTTTAGAATTTGAAAGAGAGTGTTCCAGTCAACATTGTCAAAAGCTTACTCTAAGTCTAAAGATGCTAGGAACGTAGGGTCGCCTTTCCTTAATCTATCTTCTAAGGTGGGTCGGAAGGTCAGTATTACCTCATGTGTTCCAATATTTCTACGTAATCGAAACTGATCTTCCCCGAGGTCCGCTTCTATCAGTTTTTCCATTCGTCTGTAAAGAATTCGCGTTAGTATTTTGCAGGTGCGACTTATTAAACTGATATTTCGGTAATTTTCACATCTGTCAACACCTCCTTTCTTTGGGTTTGGAATTATTATATTCTTCTTGAAGTCTGACGTTGTTTTGCCTTTCTCATACATCTTGTTCACCAGATGGTAGACTTTTGTCAGGACTGGCTCCCCCTAGGCCGTCAGTAGTTCTAATGGAATGTTGTCTACTCCCGGGGCCTTGTTTCGACTCAGGTCTTTCAGTGCTCTGTCAGACTCTTCCCGCAGTATCGTATCTCCCATTTCATCTTCATCTACATCCTCTTCCATTTCCATAATATTGTCCTCAAGTACATCGCCCTTGTATAGACCCTCTATACACTCGTTTCACCTTTCTGCTTACCCTTCTTTGCCAAGAACTGGGTTTCCATCTGAGCTCTTGATATTCATACAAGTGGTTCTCTTTTCTCCAAAGGTCTCTTTAATTTTACTGTAGGCAGTATCTATCTTACCCCTAGTGAGATAAGCCTCTAGACCCTTACATTTGTCCTCTAGCCATCCCTGCTTAGCCATTTTGCACTTCCTGTCGCTCTCATTTTTGAGACGTTTGAATTTCTTTTTGCCTGCTTCATTCATTGCATTTTTATATTTTCTCCTTTCGTCAATTAAATTCAATATTTCTTCTGTTACTCAAGGATTTCTATTAGCCCTCGTCTTTTTACCTACTTGATCCTCTGCTGCCTTCACTACTTCATCCCTCAAAGCTACCCATTCTTCTTCTAGTGTATTTTTTTTCCCCATTCCTGTCAATTTTTCCCTTATACTCTCCCTGAAACTCTGCACAACCTCTGGTTTAGTCAGTTTATCCAGGTACCATCTCCTTAAAATCGCATCTTTTTGCAGTTTCTTCAGTTTAAATCTGCAGTTCGTAACCAATCGATTGTGGTAAGAGTCCACATCTGCCCCTGGAAATGTCTTACAATTTAAAATCTGTTTCCTAAATCTCTGCCTTACCATTATATAATCTATCTGAAACCTGTCTGTATATCCATGCTTCTTCCATGTATAGAACTTCTTCAAACTATCTAACTCAATAATTTTTTTATTGAAGTCGTGATACATACTAAGCACAGCTGAAGGAAAGGGAACAGACTGAAGTCGTGTCATAAATTATCGCACCTGCAGCAGTATCTCAAAAGGACCAGAAATCTGTATGCTTTAAATGACCTCTCATAAATTTCACATAAAAACGGATTATAATTCTCACAGTTGTGTGTTACAACTAATACGCTTCCAACTACGTGAAGCAATAAGGTGGGAAATACATTGTGTTTGTGTCCAGAAACTTTGTACTCCTGTACGATCTAGAAAGAGTGTAATCATAACTAGGTCGCTATTTTAGATCATTGTGTCTGTTGGGATCGGTCCATAGTAGCCGAATCCCAATTTTTAAACAGTTCCCAAAACTGGGATGATGGCAAACGATTCCAGGGTCCTCCAACAGATTCATACGTCTTCCCTTTTTATATAGATGGAGCATCCTCATACGTGAGTACAAAAATGGTCCACTATACCCACTTTCAAGAAGGTGGGCAGCGAAGTTAAATCTTTCTGCTGCTTTTTCGTGATCTAATTCCATATATTCACTTAAGTTGGCTTCCAGCCTCCTCCCCGTCTTTCCCACATACTAAGTATCGCAGTCCGGTCGTTGGATTCTGCTGCCTGTGGTACAAAAGCCACATTTACTTTCTGCTTTTTAAAAAGTGAGGCCATCACATTACTAAGTAGTTTATTATTTTTAGTAAAATTTAATGGTGTGTATTTTGTGACTGACTTATATTTAAAGATTATGTAACTGTGTATTCAACGAGGCAAGTATTTTATCTTGTTGTAACCGGTTCATCATAAATCTTTTAGCACTGACGATAACCCCACGTTTCCCAAAATTTTAATATGCGATAAATAATATCTGCGACTGATTGCTGTATCCTTTATTACTATAAAAGTGGTTTTAATGTTTGTGTATTTTATGACTGACCCATGTTTAAGGCTTATACTACTGTACATTTAATAAGGCATGCGTATTACCGTAATTGCTGGTTCTTTGTATGTATCTTAGCACTCAAGATGGCCACACAGTGACCGGAATGTGGGTCTGTAATCGATATTATCTTCGACTAATTGCTGTAACCTTTACTACCTGAAGAAAACACAGTCGCCGGACACAACTACTTCCCCATGGAAACAAACTTGATAAGTCCTGGTGTAAGATCGCAGAAAGCAACGGTTCTCGAGCGTCGTAATGCTCCAAATACTGAAACCATGGTCGATATTTCTGCGACAATAGAACTGATTCGGCAGTTGTTAAAGTGAAGCTGTATGTTTGACAGTATGTGGAAAGAACGGTAAACCCTGTTGTCATACCTTTCATAACCAGAGTACCAAATGGCGCATGGATGATACAAGACCCCATACTGCAGTTCACACGACAAGCACCTGGAGGAATCTACTGAGCCTTTACACATCTGCCCGGTCACCTGTACTGTTACCCATAGATCATGTCAGGGATGAAATGGAAGCACGTATACCTTCATACCAGTCTGCAGCCAAAACCTTCATGCACTGAAAAAGCGTGTGTTTTAGGTATTAAACACACGTTGCTCAAGACATGCTGAAGCTGTCTGCTTTCATGCCGCAACGAATACATGGCTGTATTCTTACCTATTGCGGTATCTCCTTATACTGATGGTGATGATGGAAATCAGTTGCGAATGGAACGGAAGTTTAGTACTTTGACAAATTAATGCGATGAACGTCGGCACAAAGCTGGATAAATATCACGCTGATACTTCACGGTGTAATACTATCCACTTACGTCAGAGTATATGGTATCTTTCAAGAAACGTCAGTCATCCACATTATGCTTTATATTTAGCGAGTTTGACGCCAAACACACACACACACACACACAATAGAGAGAGAGAGAGAGAGAGAGAGAGAGAGAGAGAGAGAGAGAGAGAGAAAGAAAGAGAATTGTAGAATAAACAATGGGCAAGAATAACATTTTTAATGTTCAATAATGGTTTAAATGGCTCTGAGCACTATGGGACTTAACATCTGAGGTCATCAGTCCCCTAGAACTTAGAACTACTTAAACCTAACCAACCTAAGGACATCACACACTTCCATGCCCGAGGCAGGATTCGAACCTGCGACCGTAGCAGTCCCGCGGTTCCGAACTGCAGCGCCTAGAACCGCACGACCACCGCGGCCGGCATCTTTAATGTTGCCTGTGGAGTTATGAAGTTGGTAATCAATGACAGTATTCTCTTTAAATGATCGTCAGCGCAAACTATGGCCGTAACACGGCTTCTTCTTGGACACAGTCCTGTCGGAGGTGACCTTGCCTCTCATCGACTTGAGAACTATCTAACCTATAGATATATCAGTTAGCTTGCTGTTTAATACGGAATACGATGTGCAATTCAGCACAGTTTTTCCATAGGTCTGGAAACATTCTTGGACCGAAGAAGAATCGAATCCAGGACGTTTTGGGCGTGAACATTTATCCACCTAGCCACAGTTTTTCCTTGGAAGCATTTGGTGGTAGATTGTATCTCACAATAGATTTCTGCAGAAGATGCCCTTTACAGCAGAAACATACTACTGTTGTTGTTGTTGTCGTCAGTCCTGAGACTGGTTTGATGCAGCTCTCCATGCTACTCTATCCTGTGCAAGCCGCTTCATCTCCCAGTACCTACTGCAACCTACATCCTTCTGAACCTGCTTAGTGTATTCATCTCTTGGTCTCCCTCTACGATTTTTACCCTCCACGCTGCCCTCCAATGCTAAATTTGTGATCCCTTGATGCCTCAAAACATGTCCTACCAACCGATCTCTTCTTCTAGTCAAGTTGTGCCACAAACTTCTCTTCTCCCCAATCCTATTCAATACCTCCTCATTAGTTACGTGATCTACCCATCTAATCTTCAGCATTCTTCTGTAGCACCACATTTCGAAAGCTTCTATTCTCTTCTTGTCCAAACTAGTTATCGTCCATGTTTCACTTCCATACATGGCTACACTCCAAACAAATACTTTCAGAAACGACTTCCTGATAAATAAATCTATATTCGATGTTAACAAATTTCTCTTCTTCAGAAACGCTTTCCTTGCCATTGCCAGTCTACATTTTATATCCTCTCTGCTTCGACCATCATCAGTTATTTTACTTCCTAAATAGGAGAACTCCTTTACTACTTTAAGTGTTTCATTTCCTAATCTAATTTTGCTCCTCAAATAGCAAAACTCATCTACTACTTTGTCTTATTACCTAATCTAATTCCCTCAGCATCACCCGATTTAATTTGACTACATTCCATTATCCTCGTTTTGCTTTTGTTGATGTTCATCTTATATCCTCTTTTCAAGACACTGTCCATTCCGTTCAACTGCTCTTCCAAGTCCTTTGCCGTCTCTGACAGAATTACAATGTCATCGGCGAACCTCAAAATTTTTACTTCTTTTCCATGAATTTTAATACCTACTCCAAATTTATCTTTTGTTTCCTTTACTGCTTGCTCAATATACAGATTGAATAACATCGGGGAGAGGGTACAACCCTGCCTCACTCCCTTCCCAACCACTGCTTCCCTTTCATGCCCCTCGACTCTTATGACTGCCATCTGGTTTCTGTACAAATTGTAAATAGCCTTTCGCTTCCTGTATTTTACCCCTGCCACCTTCAGAATTTGAAAGAGACAAACTACTAGGTAACAAAATTTCAAGTGCTGTTTCTCTTTTCCGTGATATCTCTTGAAAATTTTGTTTCAGTACTTACAGTGGTTCGCAAGTATTTGAGCCTACCAATTTGAATGAGATGCCCTTCTTGTTACTGACAATATTTTGAACGAAAGGAATGTTTAAGGAGCAAAGATTGAGTCTTGGATAATAGCGTTCAATACTTGAAGCAGCTGCACCGAAATGAGGCAAAGGAAATTGTTATTCTGTAAGAAAACACATTTATTTGAATCTCCTTGTCCCAGGAATTCAAATGGCTCTGAGCACTATGGGACTTAACTTCTGAGGTCATCATTAGAACTACTTAAACCTTACTAACCTGAGGACATCACACACATCCATGCCCGAGGCAGGATTCGTACCTGCGACCGTAGCGGTCGCGCGGTTCCAGACTGAAGCGCCTAGAACCGCTCGGCCACCCGGCCGGCTGCGATGGTCAGCTGTAAGTAGTGTGCCCGAAGCGACGCGTGCAAGAGATGTCGCATAATTTCCGACAGGGTTTATCTGTAGGTCGTGAGCGGAAAGCTCTCTAAAGAAGCAAAGGACTGGAGGAATGCACTGGCCGCTTGGGTCCTCCGGTTCTCTTACAGGCGGGCCGGCGAACGCGAGTGGGCCACCGCGCTGTCCCGACGGAGCAGGCGGCGCGGTGTGGCTCCGTATGGCCAAAGAGCCGGTGGCGCAGCTACAAAAAAGCCTTGCTTATACACACCGGCCATTTACGACACATCTGAAACGCCATAGTCCTGTACAGCGTCGTTTGTTTTCCCTACAGTTCTTTAAAGATATATAATTTCAGTTCAGCTGTAATTGAAATAAAGAAAAAACAAAAAGAAGAAAAAGATCGAATGTTTCCAGAATGGTTGTGGCCAAGCCGTTTCTATTTCGCATTCCTTCTTCCAGGACTGATAGACCAGGATTCTTGGTGGACATTCTATGTTGCCGTCTCAAACTGAAAACTCCAATAAACATCTGAAAAATTTGTGAAGTGAGCGATAGCGGCTGAAACTATATAACTCAGTCGGTAAGAGCATTATCCGTGAAAAGTCCGAATCTGTTTTCGAAGCTCATTCCGATTCACAGCCTTAACCTGTGAGGAATATTCACGACCGCACGTTCTGACATAATGTAGGCTACTTTCACTTGTGTTTTAACATCTGTTTTGTTGTGTAATCCTGCATCACTTAGAGAATCGAGGAACATGAATTCTCTAATTTAAGACTGAGTGACAGAAACAGGGCATGTTTGGACCGCATAAAGCAAATAACGGGGATTCTAAGAACTCAACGCTTATTTGATCTATCACAGAGCAGTGAGCTTGTGCCACAGAGACTGCGTACAATCGGATCATCGAGCTCAGCACGTGAAGAAGAGAACTAAATAAGGTACGAGTAAAAGACAAAGAAATGAACATTATTATCTGACATTGTTTTCCCAGATAGCTTCTATCCTGTTAAGAATATCTGGAGTGTCAGGAGTGAGTTTGTGTCAGACGAAATACCACAGAAGTTAAATGGTAGGCAGATTTATGACGAGACCAGGAAGGAACGGTAACTGCTTTACGGCGAAACTGTGTTGAAAATTTTTTGCAGCAGAAGAAACTACCTGTAACGAGTTAAAGGGCGGTTTATTCACAGCATAAGGTTCGTCTTTAGTGAACAGAATTGTGTAAATGCATTGAAACTGGTGTTGGTGGAAAGTATGTGTAGTAAAAACTAGCGTTCTAAGGCAAGAGAGGTAAAAGAATCGACAGAATCACGTGAGAAGAAATAAGATGAGTGTCATGCAAAAATGAAAATACGTTGGAAAAAGAGGAGACATCACTTACAGTAAATGTTAGTGGCAAATGGTCCGCAGTTTATCTGAAAATGGAAAAACTAAAGAAAGAAACACCCATGTCACACAATGCATGATAGATGTCGTAGATCCACAGACAATGTGTTCTTGACGTACTGTGCAACAAAACCAAATTTCCAGACACACATCTGCAAATTTACATCTCAAAAGGATGGGGGCTTATGTAAAGCTACGGAAAAAAACGCAACAGCGAAAACTAATTACTGCAGAATGCTGAAATTTCGGGAATAAATTTGCATAGGTAACATACTTAAGTGATTAACATTGCAAGATCACCAGTTGAGTAAGCTTGAGATAAACTATTGAAAATTTGAAATAACCGGTGTAGCCGCCAGCATGTTGAATGCAACCATGAAAACGCGCGTGCATTGTGTTGTACAGGTGCCGAATGTTGGTCTGTAGGATGGAGTTCCACACCTCTTGCACTTGCTTGGTCAGTGAAGCGACGGTTAATGCTGTTTGAGGAGGACGCTGGGTTTATCGTCTCATGATGTCCCATATGTGCTCTATTGGAGACAGTTCTGGTGATCGAGCAGGCCAAGGCAACATGTTGACACTCTGCAGAGCATGTTGGGTTACAACACCGGTATGTGGCCGAAAGCACCCTCTGGAATGCTCTTCACGAATAGCCCCACAACAAGTCGAATCACCAGACTGACGTCCGCCCCCAATAGCTGAGTGGTCAGCGCGACAGAATGTAAATACTAAGTGCCCGGGTTCGATTCCCGGATGGGTGGCAGATTTTCTTCTCTCAGGGACTGGGTGTTGTGTTGTGCTAATCATCATGATTACATCCCCATCGACGAACAAGTCGGCGAAGTCGCGTCAAATCGAAAGACATGCACCCGGGGAACGGTCTACACGACGGGAGGCCCTCGTCACACGACAATATTTACCAGACTGACGTAAATATTTGCAGGTGCTTGGGATAACTACGAGACTGCTCCTGCTGTCAAACGAAATCGCATTCCAGACCGTAATTCCAGGTGTAGGTCCACTGTTTCTATCACGTAGCAGGTTGATAGCAGGCCCTTAACTGGCCACCTCCTAATCAACACACAGCCATCTCTGGCACCGAGGCAGAACCAGATTTCATTAGAAAACACAAGAGACATCCACCCTGTCTTCCAGTAACCTCTTGCTTCGCACCACTAAAGTCGCAAATGGCTGTGGTTTGGGGTCAGTGTAATGCACGCTACGGCACGCCTGGCTCGGATCTGTCCTTGAAATCACCAATTTCTAACAGTCCGTTGCTTCACTGTGGTGCCAACAGTCGCTCAAACTGCTACTGCAGACGCAGTATGATGTGCCGGAGCCGTATGCCTAACGCGACAGTCTTCCCTCTCGGTAGTGCTATATGGCCGTCCGGTGTCCGGCCTTCTTGCGACCGTACATTCTCGTGGCCACCGCTGCCAGTGGTCACATTCCTGCTAAGTCTTAATGCAATATTCTACAAGGAACACTCAGCTTCTTGTAGCTGTATTGCAGGACATCATTCAAACTCAGTGAGACGTTGATAATGTCGTATTTGCCGCCTTAAAGGCATTCTTGACCGGCGTCAGCTGACCACGTCTAATTTTAAAGGTAATTAACGCTCACTACCACTACAACGTGTATTTAAACAAACCTGGTTTGGAACCTCATTGTCTTATACGACTGGTATGAAATGTGAGTAATCATCATCTTTTAGATGTACAAACACGCCTACCAGCTTTCGTTTATGTCGCACAACTCCTTCTTAGTGTTTAGATTCTTTTCCCGTCGCACACACACACACACACACACACACACACACACACACACACACACACACACACACAAATTTCAGGTAAGTTTTATATTGTTTTAATGTCGTCTAAACCGTTAGCTTCATTATTTGGCAGTTACTTCTGGTGTTTGCATGAACTTATGCTGAAGGTCATATAACTAAACCAGAAATCATGAACGAACAGGGAGCGGTTTCAGATTCCACTTCAAAATATCATCCACCCGAAAGTGAGTTTAATGAAGAAGATGAGCAACAGCAGTTATGCGGAAGGAAATGACAGAGACAAGATATAAAGCAGAAGATGAAACTGAAAAGGAATAGAGGTGAAGCATACATTATCAGAAAAGGTAAAACAGTTCCTGCTAAAATATTTTGTAATTATGATTCTTGTTGTAGACTACAGTCTGCTTCAAAAACAATCTAAAAAGAAAGGAAAGAGATGTTTCATAGATTTGGGAAAAGGTGATCTGTTAACTCTCTAAATACCTTAGTAGCTGGACTAATCATATCAGAATCTCCTGCGGCAAGAAGACCAGGAGCGGGATCTCGATCTTCAAAGACTTGTTTTAACAAATACTATTTACATGTTCAGAACTTCACTTAAAGTCTGGAAAAAGTATTTTCTAAGAACGTATAACTTTTCCGATGACAAGATGACTCGATATACGCAAAAGATAAAGAAAGGACAGAATTCTGACAGCGATTTAAAAGATTAGCATAAACCCTTCAATAAAACTCTAGAAGGTATAATTAGTTATATTCATTCACACATTGAAAGTTTTCCGTGTCGTCAATCACATTATTCTCGATCATAAAACCATCATAGACATTACTCGAGTCATGAATTGAACATCAGAGTTATGTGCAATTCACATACAGAAAAATGTGTTGAAGATAACATAAAACCAGGGTTAGAGACTTTGTATGGAAAAATTTTCAATCGTGGTTTCAACCTAAGTCTTCATCTGCTAAGAAGATGAACGTGCCCAACATGGGATAAATACCAGATGCAGATATTAGTTGCTGAAGCTGAAAACGAAAATCAGTTAGGAGTGGAACATGAATTACGTTTAAGGAGAGGCGGAGTTGCACAAATCCGATGAATGAATTATCGAAAAACATCCCGGCATTTCCAAAGTTAACATTTTAATTGACATATTGTGAATGAAGTTTGTATTGTTATGATCGTGGTTCTTCAGAACGGACTCTGCTTTCATGTCTGTATGGCACCAGGATCGCAGTGAAACACATAAAAGAAGCGGCTAGTAGGCGTACAAGAAAGACGGCAGTAACATATATTATGCCTTTACTGCACAAAATATAAATTTTAAAATAGCATTTTTCTGTCTGAAACTTGCCAGTTCACTTACTTCAAGTGGTTGGTCTGGCCCTTTCTTATGGCAAGTGAGAACTCATATCCGTCAAACAATGCTGCTTCTGGCACTGTGGATCTACAAGCGAAAGGAAAAACTATCTACGCACCGTCAGATTCGTATAAAATAATTGCTCAGTCACGAAGAAAGAATCCATTCCCAGTACTACAGATAAAGGAACATGACTTTGTATTAACGGTAGCTTTGGAGAAGGCAGTAGTCAACCGCAAAACTAATGACTAAAGAATCCAGTATCTTGGCTACAAATTCAGTGGTTGCAGTATACAAGATTTGAACGTACGTATACATTATAAGACAAATTTGAATGCTGATATGAAGATTTAGCTTTGGACATTCAAAACGGAAAGAAGGGATGTCCAGTGCAGCCCAACAGTGTAAATCAAGAACTATTATACGGTGAAATGTCATCAGTCAGTAATTTGAAGAAAAAGAACATGTTATATTTGTTACCATGTATCCCTTCTGTTCAGCAAGTGTTTTTCCCTCTCCGAAAAAAAAATCTTTTGAGGAAAAAGATGACTGAGACGTATTTTTGTGTTAATCAGCTCTGAAAATCACGAAATTTATACACATTTACGTTGAAAATATTAATATTACTACATTTAATTGCGTTTAAGTATAGTTAATTCAAGGTGAAACTCATGTTGTTTATAACAACTACGGTGGTAATATTAATGTTACTGCACCTAATTTATGCTCCGGTATTAATACTTTCCCTTATTAGACTCAATATCTCTATACGTACTTCCTTAGGCTTCACTGACTTTTCTTTACAATGTTTCACATAAGTTCCATTTCTCAAAATGAGCGAAATTGACTTGAACGTTATGCCGTAAACCCCTTCGGTTTTCAATTCGCGTATGCCCGAGGAGCTTTCGAACACATTCACTACTCATCAACTTCTCTGTCAAAGAGTTTGAACTCAGACATGTTGCTACTTGGCATCGAGAACATTTAACACATGGATGCCACAGCAAAAACTTCCGAGGCGTAGGAAGATTATGATTTGTATCTTGTCGATGTCAACGTCGTTAGGGACAGCTCCAGCTGATACGCACAAGGTTAAGTAAGGATCCCAATCTTATTTTTGTCGAACGAAGCAGAATGAAATCACGGTGACTGATACACAATTTAAATTCCACGTTTTTATAGTTCATCGTGGAACCCGAAACTGTGACATGTTGTATTCTACCACCATGTTGTATTCTAAGGAGACACTGTATGTCCTATGCCGCCAATATTAAATTATCGAATTTTGTGACTCATTATCCTGGAAACTTTTTAAGACACCAACTTACAATTTTACATAAGTATGCACCTTTCTAGATAGACTGAACTAAAATTATAACTAAAATTGTATTGTGGGGCAAGTTATCTTTTTATTTTTACAAACACTCAATTTTTTGACGGAGGTTTGTAAATAAATGAACATAAAAACAAAACAGCTCAGGATACTGTAATTATTCTACTTCCACTTATAGTGAATCTCACACTTGATATGCTGTGAAAATTTCATGTCTCTATAATCAGTACTTTTTCAGAAAACGGCTCATTTATTCCAAAAAAAATGTAGTTCAGAGATACTGAGGTTTGAAACATATTTGTTACAATTTCTTACACACACTTACATTTCTACGTCTTTTATGGACTACAATTGCCTGGCCCGTAGTCTGTGTCTTCTCCAGTGTCACAAAAGCCCAGTGCTTGCCTCCTCCTTTTCTTTCTTGCTTCTTTTGCCATTTTATGTGCAGCTAACTCTGCTTCACGTACACGAAGCTCATACAATTCCCGCAGTCCTTTAGCTGTATTCTGTCCAAATACATTCCTGGATATTGAAATAAGAACACCGTGAATTCATTGTCCCAGGAAGGGGAAACTTTATTGACACATTCCTGGGGTCAGATACATCACATGATCACACTGACAGAACCACAGGCACATAGACACAGGCAACAGAGCATGCACAATGTCGGCACTAGTACAGTGTATATCCACCTTTCGCAGCAATGCAGGCTGCTATTCTCCCATGGAGACGATCGTAGAGATGCTGGATGTAGTCCTGTGGATCGGCTTGCCATGCCATTTCCACCTGGCACCTCAGTTGGACCAGCGTTCGTGCTGGACGTGCAGACCGCGTGAGACGACGCTTCATCAAGTCCCAAACATGCTCAATGGGGGACAGATCCGGAGATCTTGCTGGCCAGGGTAGTTGACTTACACCTTCTAGAGCACGTTGGGTGGCACGGGATACATGCGGACGTGCATTGTCCTGTTGGAACAGTAAGTTCCCTTGCCGGTCTAGGAATGGTAGAACGATGGGTTCGATGACGGTTTGGATGTACCGTGCACTATTCAGTGTCCCCTCGACGATCACCAGAGGTGTACGGCCAGTGTAGGAGATCGCTCCCCACACCATGATGCCGGGTGTTGGCCCTGTGTGCCTCGGTCGTATGCAGTCCTGATTGTGGCGCTCACTTGCACGGCGCCAAACACGCATACGACCATCATTGGCACCAAGGCAGAAGCGACTCTCATCGATGAAGACGACACGTCTCCATTCGTCCCTCCATTCACGGGCACGTGCACCTTCCGCCGACCACTGGCAACAACATCGATGTACTGTGGAGACCTCACGCCCCACGTGTTGAGCAATTCGGTGGTACGTCCACCCGGCCTCCCGCATGCCCACTATACGCCCTCGCTCAAAGTCCGTCAACTGCACATACGGTTCACGTCCACGCTGTCGCGGCATGCTACCAGTGTTAAAGACTGCGATGGAGCTCCGTATGCCACGGCAAACTGGCTGACACTGACGGCGGCGGTGCACAAATGCTGCGCAGCTAGCGCCATTCGACGGCCAACACCGCGGTTCCTGGTGTGTCCGCTGTGCCGTGCGTGTGATCATTGCTTGTACAGCCCTCTCGCAGTGACCGGACCAAGTATGGTGGGTCTGACACACCGGTGTCAATGTGTTCTTTTTTCCGTTTCCAGGAGTGTATTACCCCTAACTTCTCCAGAACCTGAAGTCATTCATAGTTCCCACTATTAAAAGTTATTACAGCACCAAACACAGTTAACTTTTAGAGTCATAAGGCCAACAAATATATTTTTAGGGACACTGCACCACACAACATTGCTGAAGGACTCATTCACATTCTCGGCACTATGGGACTTAACATATGCGGTCATCAGTCCCCTAAACTTAAAACTACTTAAACATAATTAACCCAAGCACATCACACACATCCATGCCCGAGGCAGGATTCGAAGCGCAGCAGCAGCGCGGTTCCAGACTGAAGCGCCTAGAACCGCTCGGCCACCTGGCCGGCTCACATTTAGGGTATTCCTATTTAAATACTTCTTTAGTAGCTTAGGATTTGCCATATCTCTGTAAATAGGTTTGATTGCCTCCATTACTGCCAAAGGAAGTTTCATGTGTAAATTCATGCAGGGTGCCACAAAATTCAGCTTGCCGTTTCGTACTTCAGAAGAAAATACAGGTCTCACGTATCTGTTACCTGCAAATTTGCGTTTACTGAAGTTACTTATACGCTTGGTCATTTTATTTACGTATAAAAAGCAATAGAAGGTAGCTTACTACAAAAATAGCCGATAATCACACTAATTTCAACGAAAGCTAGTATCAGATACAAAGGACTGATTTGTTTATTCGTAATGCCAACTTCTGAGACATACCAGTAGGCACAAAACAAAGCAATTCACAACCTCCTGGGCTGTGTAGTTTGTCCGCAGCTGGAGGTCGTGCGGTAGCCTTCTCGCTTCGCGCGCCCGGGTTCGATTCCCGGCGGGGTCAGGGATTTTCTCTGCCTCGTGATGACTGGGTGTTGTGTGATGTCCTTAGGCTAGTTAGGTTTAAGTAGTTCCAAGTTCTAGAGGACTGATGACCATAGATGTTAAGTCCCATAGTGCTCACAGCCATTTTTTGACTGTGTAGCTCCCAAGATATGACTACTCAACTGTGGCAGTATACGCGTAGCCGCGAAATGAGACAGTCACACATCAACATTCAAAGTAGGTCTCACATTAGTCTGATTTTAATGTACGCTACTGGCCATTAAAATTGCTGGACCACAAAGATGACGTGCTACAGACGTGAAATTTAACGGACAGGAAGAAGATGCTGTGATATGCAAATGATTAGTTTTTCAGAGCATTCACACAAGGTTGGCGCCGGTGGCGACACCTACAACGTGCTGACATGAGGAAAGTTTCCAATCGATTTCTCATACACAAACAGCACTTGACCGGCGTTGCCTGGTGAAATGTTGTTGTGATGTCTCGTGTAAGGAGGAGAAATGCGTACCATTACGTTTCTGACTTTGATAAAGGTCGGATTGTAGCCTATCGCGATTGTGGTTCATCGTATCGCGACATTGCTGCTCGCGTTGGTCGAGATCCAATGACTGTAGGCGGAATATGGAATCTGTGGGTTCAGGAGGGTAATACGGAACGCCGTGCTGGATCCCAACGGCCTCGTATCACTAGCAGTCGAGATGACAGGCATTTTATCCGCGTGGCTGTAACGGATCGTGCAGCCACGTCTCGATCCCTGAGTCAACAGATGGGGACGATTGCAAGGCAGCAACCATCTGCACGAACAGTTAGACGTTTGCAGCAGCATGGACTATTAGCTCGGAGACCATGGCTGCGGTTACCGTTGACGCTGCATCACAGATAGGAGCACCTGCGATGGTGTACTCAACGACGAAACTGGGTGCACGAATGGGAAAACGTCATTTTTTCGGATGAATCTAGGTTCTGTTTACAGCATCATGATGATCGCATCCGTGTTTGACGACATCGCGGTGAACGCACATTGGAAGCGTGTATTCGTCATCGCGATACTGGCGTATCACCCGGCGTGATGGTATGGGGTGCCATTGGTTACACGTCCGGTCACTATTTGTTCGCATTGACGGCACTTTGAACAGTGAACGTTACATTTCAGATGTGTTACGACCCGTGGCTCTACCCTTCATTCGATCCCTGCGAAACCCTACATTTCAGCAGGATAATGCACGACCGCATGTTGCAGGTCCTGTACGGGCCTTTCTGGATACAGACAATGTTCGACTGCTGCCCAGGCCAGCACATTCTTCAGATCTCTCACCAATTGAAAACGTCTGGTCAATGGTGGCCGAGCAACTGGCTCGTCACAATACGCCAGTCACTACTCTTGATGAACTGTGGTATCGTGTTGAAGCTGCATGGGCAGCTGTACCTGTACATGCCATCCAAGCTCCGTTTGGCTCAATGCCCGGGCTTATCATGGCCGTTATTGCGCCCAGAGGTGGTTGTTCTGGGTACTGATTTCTCAGGATATATGCATCCAAATTGCGTGAAAATGTAATCATATGTCAGTTCTAGTATAATATATTTGTCCAATAAATACCCATTTTTCTTCAGCATTTCTTCTTGGTGTAGCAGTTTTAATGGCCATTAGTGTATTATACACCAAAATGTTCAGGAAAGTCCAAGGTACATTATGGAGTAGAAAACAGAAAACGTCAAATTTCAACGCATTTCACATACAACTATCGTTGTGTAACAAGTCTCGTAGGATTACGTATGTGATGGGCGGTTTCTAATTTCAGATTGATGTGCCCGATACAATTATCCGCCAGAAATTCAAGAGTCCCCGCTGGGCGGAACTACCAGCTACGTGGCACGAGAGAAATACGTTGAGCCGCGGGCGCAGTGGGTGGGACACGGAAGCCATTCTCCGATGGTGAATAACGGCTGTCGGTGCGAAACGATGTGTGTGGTTCCCGGCGAGCAGCCGCGACTAATGGACGGTCCCGCGCGGCGCTAAGTCAGTGCCGCGCCGTCCCACTTAATTGCCGGGACGCGCTGATATTTCAGGGTCCGCCCTCCACCTTTCAGCGCAAATGGGCGCCGTAAACTCGGCGCCGGCGGCCTGTAATCTGGACGCCCGCGGCTGACTGATACGGGGCCTCGGACACCGCTCCTCCTCTAAAACACTTCCCATGTAAATGAAAGAGAGCTCGCAACCGTTAAAACGCTCGAACACACCCCGCCTTTCCTACAGCACGTGGGACTACGGTCCCACATCGTTCGGGGCTCACTGGCACATAGCTACAAGCTGCCCCAGGCAATGAAGTGAAGTAGTTTATAGAAACAGCACACCTCTGCACAAGTGTATGTAAGCTGCTGCACCACTGAGCCGTTATATGGCTGACTCACTTGATTCGGCAAAGAATCCGCCTCACTGGAGAAACTCCGGAGAGCTGTTAGGGAGGCAGAGCGCTAAGCAGCTCGCACAACTCATTCTTAGACACTCTGCAGTACACGAGATTTCTCAGAAGCCTATCGGAAGGCGAAAAAAACATAATCTACCTCGAGGAGGGTATCATACGCTGAATACTATGTTTAGCCACAACGAGATTGCAGGGTAGAGCTTATAAGGAAAGGAATGTAGAGGGTGGCTCCTTTGATTTGTATAAAGTCTAGCGTTGTTCTCGACGGCATACTGAAAGCGAGTAAACGCAAAACGACAGCTGCTCACTAGTACGGCTCGAAATGGACATTCTTACGAAACGGAATTCTACATCTACATCTATGTGATTACTCTGCTACTCACAAAAAAATGCCTGGCAGAGGGTTTAATGAACCACCTTCATGCTGTCTCTCTACCATTCCACTCTCGAACGGCACGCGGGAAAAGTATGCACTTAAATTTTTCTGTGCGAGCCCTGATTTCTCTTATTTTATCGTGATGATCATTTCTCCCTATGTAGGTGGGTGCCAACAGAATGTTTTCGCAATCGGAGGAGAAAACTGGTGACTGAAATATCATGAGAAGATCCCGTCGCAACGAAAAAAGCCTTTGTCTTAATGATTGCAGCTCCAATTCACGTATCATGTCTGTGACTATCTCCCCTATTTCGAGATAACACAAAACAAGCTCCCCTTCTTTGTACTTTTTTGATGTCATCCGTCAATCCCACCTGATGCGGATCCCACGCCGCACAACAATACTCTAGAATAGGACGGACAAGCGTGGTGTAAGCAGTCTCTTTAGTAGACTGTTGCACCTTCTAAGTATTCTGCCAATGAATCGCAGTCTTTGGTTTGCTCTACCCACAATATTACCTATGTGATCGTTCCTATTTAGGCTATTTGTAATTTTAACCCCTAAGTATTTCGTTGAATTTACAGCCCTCAGATTTTTGTGACTTATCGCGTAATCGAAATTTAGCTGATCTCTTCTAGTACTGATGTGAATAACTTCACACTTTTCTTTATTCGGGGTCAATTGCCACTTTTCGTACCATACAGATATCTTATCTAAATCAGTTTGCAAGTCGTTTCGATCATCTGATGACTTTACAAGACGGTAAATGACAGCATCATCTGCAAACAATCTAAGACGGCTACTCAGATTGTCTACTATGTCGTTAATATAGATCAGGAACAACAGAGGGCTTATAACACTTTCTTGGGGAACGCCGGATATTACTTCTGTTTTACTCGATGACTTTCCGTCT
The DNA here is from genome assembly GCF_023897955.1 of Schistocerca gregaria. Lineage (NCBI taxonomy): Eukaryota > Metazoa > Arthropoda > Insecta > Orthoptera > Acrididae > Schistocerca > Schistocerca gregaria. The sequence continues at coordinate 741,815,938 of NC_064920.1, read as the reverse complement.
ATTACCACGAACTGTGACCTTCCCGACAGGAAATCACGAATCCAGTCGCACAACTGGAGAGATACTCAGTAGGCATGCAGTTTGGCTAGAAGACGCTTGTGAGGAATTGATCCAACAAATTAAATGAAAACTTTTATATGAAAGGGAATTCTCATGAAACAAGTTATGATAAATCTTTGGTTAAAGACTTATCGCATAAGCTTTGATATTCATTAATGATTTCATTGCAAGATTTGATCTGCCACTGTCTTTAGCTCCACGTGGCAATGATTCTACTTTCTTTTGTAAATATCGTTTTGCAGGCGACTTTTAATGACTTGCTGAGTCCATGTCACGTCGACTTCCTGCAGTGCGTCGGGTAAAAGGAGGTCCGATATGATGTTAGCAAGTATCTCATTACTTTTGTCACATCAGTGTATTTCTTTCAAAGACTTTTAAAAGATGTCAGGTCATAAGGTATTACCTGTATGCTACGAAATAACAGAACAATCACGATGTCATTTACATACATTACGTACGGAATTCTAAATTTTTATGAGTAATTCATTCACAGATTCATTGAAGAGACCCTATAGTTGAGCAGGAGATTTCTGCTTCAATTGACTCGTAAAGGGGTAGAAATGTCGCCAGATAGGCTTACACTGATGTTTAGACAAATATGAGAACGTATTATACCACTATATGTTCAGCGGCGTCCGTGATCATAAAGAAGAGGTCGCAGTGCAATACGTCGTGTCTTTGGTGCCATTATGTTTACACAGCTAACAGCCTTTTGTTCTGTGTTTAGTGCTAATGCGTCTCACGAAATCTGTAATTACTGCTTACGGATTAGAAATCTAACCTGATGGATGAAGCTTTTACTCTCCTGCAATGTCATCCGCAACTTCAAATGGTTCAAATGGCTCTGAGCATTATGGGACTTAACTTCTGAGGTCATCAGTCCCCTAGAACTTAGAACTACTTAAACCTAACTAACCTAAGGACATCACACACATGCATGCCAGAGGCAGGATTCGAACGTGCGACCGTAGCGGCCGCGCGGTTCCAGACTGAAGCGCCTAGAACCGCTCGGCCACCCGCAATCTCAGAGATACTTTATTCACTGCATGATACCATCACACACGCCATCTGTAAGCATTACATTCTTAAAGCGTGAAATACCTGAGAAACATCGTAAATATTAACAGCATTAGCATACGAGACGTATGCTGAAACCGTGGTTCCTTGATTTCCTGTCTCTCGACGCAGTAAGTACAGCTGAGCATTACGGCATTCTTTTCGGTACATGTTATCACTGCCCATTTTCCCGTGAATACAATGCTTTGCGTAGATGTAAACGTTTTTCAGTTAGCAATTAAAAGCTATTTTAAAATGTTTTAGCTTTATCCATTACCCAGCAGTTGTAAAGAATAGAACAAAACCCTTCCCGCCCATTATGATGTAATCTTTTCGATATTCACCTAAATCACTTGAAGATACAGGTCCTTCCAGGTCTAAGGTCTACTTTCTCCGGTATCCATGACTAACAAATTTGTTCCTGTCTCTAACGGCTTCGATGTTGGTGGGAGGTTAACGTCCCCCGTGACGCATAGTAACCACTTTACCAAAACCATCTGTTTACCTACGTTGGATAAATTAACAGCAATAAATCCGTATCTGTACCAGAAGGTGAAAGGTACCACGGCGTGCTCCAAAACGTCTCGATACCTACTGCGGACAACAGAATGACACGAGTGGCTCACAAGCGGATCTTCTTCAGAGTGCTTTCTTCACTCACAAATGATATCTGCATTTCTACTTGATTGGCTCGGATCACAAGCATAGAGTAAAACTTACACACATTTGTCTAAGGTTCTATTTTTCAATTAGAGATGGTTTTCTTCCCTGTCTAAGTTTTGATTATGACCGTCCTGAATTTTAAATGTTTGTGCTTGACAGTGTTGAATGAAACACTCTCTTTGAAATTCTGAAGGTAGCAACGGTAAAAAACAGGGAGTGGAAGACTACTTACAACCTGTTCAGAAACCAAACGGCAGTTATAAAAGGCGAGGGGCATGAAAGAGAGCAGTATTTGAGAAGTGAGTGCGATAGGGTTGTAGCTTCTCCCAGATATAACTCAATCTGTGCATTTAGCAAGCACAAAAAGGAAAAGAAGAAAGATTTGGAGTAGGAATTAAAGTTCAGGCAGAAGTAATAAAAACTTTGAGGCTTGTCGATGACATTACAATTCTGTCAGAGACAGCAAATGACTTGAAACAGCACTTGAAAGGAATGGGCAGTGTCTTGAAAGGAGGGTATACGATGAATATCAACAAAAGCAAAACAAGTATAGTGGAACGTAGTCTAATTAAATTAGGTAACGCTGAAGGAATTAGATCAGGAAACGAGACGCTGATTGTAGCAGGTAAGTTTTGCTGTTTGCGGAGGAAAATAACTTATCAACTCTTTCATCATCAAATATTGATTTAAGTTTTCTGAAGGAACTTATTCGGAGTGTAGACATGTGTGGAAGTGAAATATGGACGATAAACAGTTTAGACAAGAAGAGAGTAGAAACTTTTGAAATGTACTGCTGCAGAAGAATATGGAAGGTCAGATGGGTAGATCACGAAAATGGGTGGCACAACCTAACCAGAAGAAGGGATCGATTGACAGGTCGCATTCCGAGACATCAGGTGATCACCAATTTAGTACTGGAGGGAAGTTTAGGGGGGGGGGGGGCGGGTAATCGTAGAGGGAGACTAACAGATGAATACAGTGTGCAGATTAAGAAGGATGAAAGTTGCAGGAGTCATTCGGAGATAAAGACGCTTGCACAGAACAGAGTAGCCGGAGCAGACCGGTCTCCGAACTGAAGACGGCAACAACAATAATGCACATGAAATGTACCATGAACTCGGTCAGTGGTAACTTCACTACGAAAACAAGGACTAAGCGGTTCATAACAAAGAACTCAATCTGGCAAATAAAAAAGGAACATTCTTCCACACGGCTTTATCAGCACTTTATTTCCTACGATAGGAATGACACACTGGCATATTGATACTGAGTAGGCACTAAGTGAACACGGGCCTGTAAACGAAGCCACGAATGACTATCATTTTCACGTGAGGCGTAACTGTTTAACATTAAACACTGCGATTTCTTCGCTTTTGTGAAATTATCATCAAAAGAGTTTTCCTCACATAGAGAACCTAGATGACTGTCAACCTGGTGGACCTTAGTGAATTCAACTACACCAAGAATAATTTCTGGAGTGACTTTGCGCACCATTCCAAATAGGAAAGAAAAAGGCAAAGACAGTGAAAAGAAAGTTTCCCCGGGATACGCTCGACACGAGGGAGTTAGTTTTCATATGCATCTATGCCGTGTCACAGCAACACATGCACCGGCCTTCAACAGTTTCTTGCCTTACTGTATTCTCACACGTTTCCATCTCAACGAGAGCAGTAAATTAGACTTCATGATTTCTTAGATGTGTATCATCGACTGAGAGATAACGTAGCATATTTCAGAAAATGGTCATGAGTGAGAGAGGACGAGGAGGAGGAGGAGATAGTATTTAATGTCCCGTCGACAACAAGGTCATTAGAGACGGAGCGCAAGTTCGGATTAGGGAAAGATGGAGAAGGAAAGCTGCTGTGCCCTTTAGAAGGAACCATCCCGACATCAGGTTAGCCGGACATAGTCATAAGTGGTCACATAAATTTAGCCATGACATAAGCCGGCTATTTGTTACGCTTCAGCTGTGTCTTTAGCACCAGTTATTTGTTCCACGTCAGAACTGCTCACGCAAACATCTAATTACGCTGTGTATCCCCATTTCCTTCTCGGATCGTACTGCTGGATCGCTTTAGTATCACTCGTTGGATATAACGTCTCCAGTTATGTATTCGTTTATAATAACAGTAACTGGATCAGCTTTAAATTCTTGCTTTATCTGAAAATTTTTCTTACATTTAAGAAAAGGAAAACTGGGGTATAACAGCTCGTCGACGGAGACGTCATTTAAGGCAGAGCAAAAGCTTGGAACCGATCAAAATGGGAAAGGTAACTGGCCGTAATCTCAAAGGAAACATCTCGGCGTTCAATAAGATCGGTTCCGGAAACGGCAATTAGTGATTAACGATAAGTTTCTCAAACTTTCAAAGGCACAGAAAACTGTCACCAAATTAATAGCTTCATCTAAACCAGTGGTTCCCAACCTTTCTTAGACCACTGCCCCTAAGTGCAATCAGATATTATCTGCATCCCCATTTAAGAGGCACCTAGTTAAAATGTGTGCACTACAGTCACTGTTCGTAAGTCACTTGACTGCTGAAGACATTAATTCTGGAGTGGTATACATTGCAAGACTTCAGACTGTTAATGCTTTGTGACTGACCTCTCTAATAACAACAATAATGATAATCCAGAATGAGATTTTCACTCTGCAGCGGAGTGTGCGCTGATAACAATTCTGTGTACAGCACTATAGTGTTGTACTGCCAGTTAGTTCATATGTTTGTTTCAAAGTAAGTAATGAAGCAATTCTGGTCTATTGCTGAAACTATCTACAACTTGCTGAAGACATTTTCATAGATATTTAGCGTTTGTTACATACGTCTTACTTTTACTTTCGTAGATGTACAGTTCAAAGTATAAAGTTTATATGTAATCGGTGATCTATGTGAGGTATCTCTGACCTCATACGTTAATGCTAGTAACTGAGGAATAAGTAATTATTGATAACGCGTGTAATCAGTAGTAAATGCTTGCAAAACTGTGATAATAGCAATTATGTTTTAAAAGTACACTGGTGCCCATGTTAGTACCAATACAGGTGTGTTATGCTAAGCGCACTGACAGCTAAAAACTTGCACTATGGACAGCATTTGTGACGAATCTGCTGCGTATTTGAAGACCTGAGTAAGCATTATTCCATTTACGGGGGAGAGACATATTACACTAATTATCCTAGCATCAGTGTAGACTTAATAATACTTCTTTTGGAAAGTTTTCTAACATGCAACTTTGTTTCCAGTTTACATGAATATCGAAGCAATTTCTGTCATCTAAATTACGTGAAAATCTGTCGTAAGTTGTAGGCTAAGTGAATTTCCTGCTAAGTACGAGTAACTTGCCCCGAACCGGTCTGCTACGTGCGCTACTGCAGCCAGGTTGTTATACCACATACTACTATCCCACAAACCGTACATAGCAGCCAAAGTTCGACAAATCATGACAGAATGGAGAGCCTGTTGGATTACCACACAGCTGGTGAGCAAAGACATGAGCAGGGGAGAGAATGAGTGACTTGGTGAATAAAAAGTGAACATTTGTTAGGCATACCAGTTAATTCCATTTATTTCGATGGAAAATAATTGTTCCCGACCAGTCTGGGAATGGGGTATTGTCGGACGACACATAACTGTCTCGTCTGGTCGGAGAACCCAACAGTTACAAATGCTTGTATTAGTATTAGAAGGGTTTAGGTATGTCATATTTAAAGTAAAAATCTTTTATATTGCATCATTAAAGCATTCGTAGAATTCCCGAAGACATAGTCTAGTTCAACCTATGACGAGATGAACATAGGACAAGTGTTTTAAAATGGAGGAGATTTTCGTTGTTTATAGTGTCTCTGACTCAACCAGTTTGTAGCAAGTGACAACCCAGCCACACTCACTCCAGTCATTATTTTAAACAAGATAAAAAGACCACTTTCGTTTCCTCTTTATTCTAATTTCCTTTATGAGAAAATTCCAGGTCACCTGAGAATTCTTGAGAACATCGTAAAGCTATACGTTCAAAACATTGTAAAAATGTTAGTATTTCATGCTTAAAAATACTCCCGAATGCTCATAAATACTCTTAAAGCACTCTTAAATACACATAAGTATTCAATCATAGTCAATATGAAATAAAGTACTCTACCACTGCTGTATTCATTTTTTTTACAGACTATCCGAAATATTCGCGATCATTTCAAAGCATTCAAAAATATTGAAGGACTCTAAAGAAAACTGTAGAACCTTCTATAACATTTTAAAACATTCAACAACATTCGAAGATGTTAAAGAACACTCCGGAATAATTCGGAGCATTCTAGAACATTCTAGAATATTTAAGTACGTTCAAAAATAATCGTTAACAATCATGAATGACCGTAAAACAGCCCCTGAAGTACACATTGATGCGAAAGAGACGGATCAAACACAACAGCAGTGTAGCAGTACGAAATGGAGCACCATCATGCATAAAAGTCGTACCTTCCAGCACGTGCTTATCAGTCAGGCTAAGGATGAAGCGATTCTGTAACATACGGGCACACCTCGCAACCGCCACGCTGACAGTTTGGGGAGCAGCACCCCACATTTCCTCGAAGAAAAAGTGTCCGATCGCATTTAATGTGGTAAATCCACACTAAACCTTTACTTCCTCGTCATACAGTGGGGTTTCCACGACAGTTCTAGGATTTTTGGTAGCCCAAATGGTTCAAATGGCTCTGAGCACTATGGGACTTAACATCGTAGGTCATCAGTCCCCTAGAGCTTAGAACTACTTAAACCTAACTAACCTAAGGACATCACACACATCCATGCCCGAGGCAGGATTCGAACCTGTGACCGGAGCAGTCCCGCAGTTCCGGACTGCAGCGCCTAGAACCGCACGGCCACCGCGGCCGGCTTGGTAGCCCAAATTCTGCAGTTGTGGGTGTTTGACAAACCCTGGGAGTGTGAAACGGACTTCGTCGGTCCACCACACGTTAGACAACCAATCATTATCTTTCCTCATTTTTTGAATGCCGACACCGCAAATGCTCTGCGCGTCACTAAACCGCTGACGTTGGATTTTGTACGGATAGAAATGGAGCATACGACTCAGTGCTTTCCAAATAGCAATGCGTGGAACGCCGGTACGACGTGCAAATTTCTGAGCGCTGAGTTCACCTTGCGGACATGAATCCGCTTAAGTCTCTATTTCTTCCTGAACCGTCCGAAAAGTCTCTGTCGTGCACTATGGGGCCGATCATCTAACACACAAACACTCTCTTCTTGCTTTCTCGCCATTTTATCAAGGCACTGCATTCGTTAACGCCAACTGGTGGACGCGATTGAAACTCGGTGACTTTACCGTTCTATTCTTGCATGAATCGTATTTGTGCGTGTAGTACCTTGGATAATATAGAGATTTTAAAATGAATTAATAATTAATAGGAGCCCTGTACTTTCCAACAGATTCCTCACTCAGTGACGATTTGAAATCAGTTCGTATATCATGCTGAAGAGGAGCTGCCACTGTCCTTGTTTATCTTCGCCAACGTTCCTCCCGTCTTGACTAATACTAAAGTTGCCCGGCCGGCTAGCCGCGCGGCTTAACGCGCTGCAGCACGAATCCGACCGGCGGGTTAATGTTCAGCTTCGGTGTGCCGGCCAGCCTATGGATGGTTTTTAAGGCGGTTTTCCGTCTGCCTCGGTGGATGAGGGTTGGTTCCCCTACGGCCGGACGAAGCCTCGCCGCCGTTTATAGGTCGCCGAGTCAACACACAATACTAAAGTTTATCCGTCTTATGTCTTCATTCGGCACTATTTGTCATATAATCGCATCTTCATGATATTATTTTATTAGTATTTGCCTTATTCCTTCTGTTCTCTATCCTTGCACAAGACGTACGAGTTGTGAGTGGAAAAAAGGTGTTCTATGGTAATATTTCCAGTCTTTGACATAGCAGCGGAGTGGGCATTATGAAGTTTTTAGTTTTGACCCACTTGTTTTTTATTATTATGTATCTCCAGCGCCAGACGTCTTAAAAATAAAACTGTTGGTGGAAATACCACGGTTCCCATAACGATATCTGTGAGAGTCTTTGCAAGCAACAAAGCCTACCGATGATTCAGTGTTATTGGGCGATTGATAAAACGAGGCATCGGATTTGACGCAGGTTTAAAACTTGCATTCGTATATATAAAACCCATAGCCACCAGCAAATCAAATGGCTCTGAGCACTATGGGAATTAACTTCTGAGGTCATCAGTCCCCTAGAACTTAGAACTACTTAAACCTAACTAACCTACGGACATCACACACATCCATGCCCGTAGCACACGCGCGATTCCAGACTGTAGCGCCTAGAACCGGCCGGCACCAATAAATCGAATAACAGCAATTGTTTAGAACTGAAGAAGCTTCCTGCTTATTTACAGTAACTTTACGAAAAACACTAACAATATTATAGCTATCGTAGCCCGTGTGGTCTGTGAAAAGATTTGCGTCTGTATACCAGAGTCATTATCTCAGTTTTCGATTCCATTAGCTGAGCTCACGCCGGAAGAAAGACTGGATTCGTCTCTGTATTTGCACGAATTTATCATTACGCGAGATATATTTTGGCGGAAGTAGTTCCTTGGAAGATTTAAGAAAGCGAGGTATTACATATTTATCAGTAAGGATTTCCATCACGACTGCAGTTTGTTGACGGCCACGAACAGGAATGTCAGCGGGGACAGCGTTAAAGATTTTCTAGTCATACTGTGGAATTTCATGTTGCTGCATATTTCTGGTCCTAGTCAACACTTTTTACCTCATAAGGTTGTTTGCAACGCGCTACGAAAAGTGAACAAACTCATCGCAAGATCGGTTTTACATAGCAGGCAGAATCGACCAATTGTCGTGTTGGAATACAGCTTTTTGAAGCCAAGACTTTTGTAGTTTTACGATCTTCTGTACTGAAGTTTGCGTGCTATGGAAATTTGCTTATTTTTATAAAATTGTCTGCTGACCACTGATTCCAGTTATCCCTAAAGTACGTTGGTCCATCCACTCGAGAAAGTAGTCTCAGCATATTTGCGCAGTACACAAAGCCCTGGGGACTACTACAGTTAAAATATCATAGGACGTTGTACAGTTGTTTCTTAACATGCCCCTTTGTTATTCTTCGCTGGCGAGAGCGGATGTTGTTGGCTATATTAGGCCCACCACTCAGTTTATGCACGAAAATGGACGCACCTAAAACTGCTTCGTTGACGCTGTTAAAATGCACATTTTCTTCCTTCTCCATGTTGTTTGTTGCTGTGGTCTTCAGTCCTGAGACTGGTTTGATGCAGCACTCCATGCTACTCTATCCTGTGCAAGCTTCTTCATCTCCCAGAACCTACTGCAACCTACATCCTTCTGAATCGGCTTAGTGTAGCCATCTCTTGGTCTCCTTCTACGGTTTTTACCCTCCACGCTGCCCTCCAATACTAAATTGGTGATCCCTTGATGCCTCAGAACGTGTCCCACCAACCGATCCCTTCTTCTGGTCAAGTTGTCCCACAAACTTCTCTTCTCCCCAATCCGATTCAATACTTCCTCATTAGTTATGTGATCTACCCATCTAATCTTCAGAATTCTTCTGTAGCACTACATTTCGAAAGCTTCTATTCTCTTCTTCTCCAAACTATTTATCGTCCATGATTCACTTCCATACATGGCTACACTCCATACAATTACTTTCAGAAATGACTTCCTGACACTTAAATCTATACTCGATGTTAACAAATTTCTCTTCTTCAGAAACGCTTTCCTTGCCATTGCCAGTCTACATTTTATATCCTCTCTACTTCGACTATCATCAGTTATTTTGCTCCCCAAATAGCAAAACTCCTTTGCTACTTTAAGTGTCTCATTTCCTAATCTAATTCCCTCAGCATCACCCGACTTAATTCAACCACATTCTATTATCCTCGTTTTGCTTTTGTTGATGTTCATCGTATATCCTCCTTTCAAGACACTATCCATTCCGTTCAACTGCTCTTCCAAGTCCGTTGCTGTCTCTGACAGAATTAAGATGTCATCGGCGAACCTCAAAGTTTTTATTTCTTCCCCATGGATTTTAATACATACTCCGAATTTTCCTTTTGTTTCCTTCACTGCTTGCTCAGTATACAGATCGAATAACTTCGGGGAGAGATTACAACCCTGTCTCACTCCCTTCCCAACCACTGCCTCCTTTTCATGACCCTCGACTCTAATAACTGCCATCTGGTTTCTGCACAAATTGTAAATAGCCTTTCGTTCCCTGTATTTTACCCCTGCCACCTTCAGAATGCTATCCATATGCTATCCATTTTCTAGTTTGTAGTATACATAACTAAAAACGTCAATATCCACGAAAACGATACAAGGCGGAAAGAAAATTTCCATGTCCAACCTGTAAGAACACTTGCTTCCATTAAAAATATGATACATTCCAGATAATGTAAAAGTTGATCTGTCTTTTTTATTTGTTAGTAAAACCCTAACGACATTTTTATTAGATCACTGCTTCTATTAAGTAGCAGAACTTTTAGAACATGAGAAATACGAGATACGTCAGCAATGTGCAACAGCACTGCAACTAGTGCAAACTCTATTTCTGATAAGGTAAAAAAAGCAACGTTTACTTATTACAATATTTATCTTAATTTTTCTCTAATTCCTTTAAGTGTGTGTGTGTGTGTGTGTGTGTGTGTGTGTGTGTGTGTGTGTGTGTGTGTGTGTGTGTGTGTTTACAACCGCACACAATATGTATTTAAAAAAATCACACATTCTGAGAAGATTTTTGGAGGAATGAATAAATAAGTGAACACTGAATGCGAGAGACTCATTGCTGAACGGATCTCGCTTTAACGGAGCACAGTTCCATTAAACTGACAAGAAAATCTCAGAACATTTTAGAAACTGTCAAGGTTTACGAAACAATGAACACGAAAGGCAGAGCACAAGCGGAAACTTTTTCACACCTCAGTCTGGGATTCCATCCACTACATCACAGATAATACAAATCTATTTCTGTTATCATATCCTCAAGGCATTAACCACCCCTACGTTATTTAACTGACGTTCCATTATAACTAATTGTATCGAAGCCGAGTGTACGATAAATCTTCAAAATGGCGGTGCCTTTAAAGGGAATACGTTCATAGCGCACTCAAGTTACACTACTGGCCATTAAAATTGCTACACCACGTAGATGACGTGCTACAGACGCGAAATTTAACTGACAGGAAGAACATGCGGTGATATGCAAATGATTAGCTTTTCAGAGCATTCGCAATAGGTTGGCGCCGGTGGCGACACCTACAAAATGCTGACATAAGGAAAGTTTCCAACCGATTTCTCAAACACAAACAGCACTTGACCGGCGTTGCCTGGTAAAACGTTGATGTGATGCCTCGTGTAAGGAGGAGAAATGCGTACCATCACGTTTCCGACATTGATAAAAGTCGGATTGTAGCCTATCGCGAATGCGGTTTATCGTATCGCGACATTGCTGCTCCCGTTGGTCGATATCCAGTGACTGTTAGCAGAATATGGAATCTGTGGGTTCAGGAGGGTAATACGGAACGCCGTGCTGGATCCCAATGGCCTCGTATCACTAGCAGTCATCTTATCCGCATGGCTGTAACGGATCGTGCAGCCACGTCTCGATCCCTCAGTCAACAGATGGGGACGTTTGCAAGACAACAATCATCTGCACAAACAGTTCGACGACGTAATGGTATGGGGTGCCATTGGTTAGACGTCTCGGTCACCTCTTGTTGGCATTGACGGCACTTTGAACAGTGGACGTTACTTTTCAGATGTGTTATGACACGTGGCTCTACCCTTCATTCGATCCCTGCGAAACCCTACATTTCAGCAGGATAATGCACGACCGAATGTTGCAGGTCCTGTACGACACTTTCTGGATACAGAAAATGTTTGACTGCTGCCCTGGACAGCACATTCTCCAGATCTCTCACCAAATGAAGAGTCTGGTCAATGGTGGCTGTGCAACTGGCTCGTCACAATACGCCAGTCACTACTCTTGATGAACTGTGATATCGTGTTGTAGCTGCATGGGCAGCTGTACTTGTACACGCCATCCAAGCTCTGTTTGACTCAATTCCCAGGCCTATCAAGGCCGTTATTACGGCGAGAGGTGATTTCTCTGGGCACTGATTTCTCAGGATCTATTCACCTAAATTGCGTAAAAATGCAATCACATGTCAGTTCAAGTATAATATATTTGTCTAATGAATACCCGTTTATCATCTGAATTTCTTCTTGGTGTAGCAATTTGAATAGCAAGCAATGTATAATAATAAAATCACCAGATACCAAAGGTTTTTATGCAACAGTACACTGCTCGCCGTCATTTTTATAACAGAGTTTTGCAAAAATTGTGCGTTTCCGAGAGATTCTCAACGAACCTCTACTTCCAAGCATCGTATGTTCAAAAAATGTAAACTGTAATATGGAAACCATCAAATAAGGGTGAACAACATAATCCAATTTGGCGTGTCACACCCTAACCTGCAGATTTCAGACACTCATATCAGTAACGAACATTGTATGTCGATCGAGTATCAAACAAGACATCTATTTAGTTCGTGCTGTGTGCTGTCGTGCAGTAGAACATGCTTTAACGGTAAATAAAATTAACACCAGAACTGCGGACAAAAGGAAAAACATATCTGCGAATAACTGTTTAGTAGATCTTATGCGGGTGAGTTGGTAGAGCGTAAGGTCGTCGTACCAAAGGTCCCACGTTCGAAGCCAGTGACGACAATGTTTGTTTAACTGTTTACGCGTGAAACTGTCATATGGGAGAACATTTGACTGACGTGTAAAAGGACTTTCCGGAGTTTGTAGCAATGCTCTTTTGGCTACGTGCTTTCGCTTCGTTAGTCGAACGTAGCAAACCTACAAGGTACATTTGGGTAGATAGGTGTGTTTTCTGCCGGGCATGTACTACTGAATCGACACTACTCGTGATGAAGTAGCTAGTGCTTTTATAGTTTCACAGAATAAACATGAACAATTGAAGCAGTAGAATAAAGAAACAGTTGCGTCACACGTGCAGAGGTATTAATAGCAATAATAATAATAATAATAATAATAATAATAATAATAATAAATAATAAATAATCTAGTGTTCTTCGTGACCTGCACGTACAAAATAATCTACCAGACGAAAAAATCACAATTCACTTAATTCCAGTAAACACAGGCTCCATTTGTCAACCATTATTATTATTATTATTATTATTATTATTACTTCCGCATGTGTTATGCAATTGTTCCTGTTTCTGTTCTGATTGTATATTCAGTGTAATTGCAAATGTGCTCTATAGGTTTACTTCCTTCCAAGAAAGGAAGCGAAAGCAGGCTGCCAAAACATTACTGCAAACTCCAAACCGCTCTCTTACATGTTATAAACATGTTGTCCCATATAACAAATTCATGCACAATATAGTAAAAAATTTTCGTAATTGGGGTGTGAACCAAGAACTCTTGACGCAACAATCTAACTTTCTACCAGTTTCCCTGTGAAAGCCATATAAATTAGTTACAGTTAAACTTTACCTGTGCTCTTTAGTTCTGATGTCATTTAATTAACGTTTACACACGCCCTGCTCGACGACAGCACGTAGTGCGAACTAAATCGGAGTTTTGGTTGATACTCTTATAACGGCTCTTCTTGATGATTTGGTTTGATTTGTACTTGGCCTCTGCTAAAACTCGGCGACAGTCGGTGGTGTGTTGAGATCGTTATCAAATTACGAAGACGACGTTACACAAAATAACAGTGCTGAACTGAAATGTCGACGTGCTTGAGATATTTACTTCGCCAAGTATCGTAATCGATGTTTAACTGATTAATGATGAAATATTAATGATAAAACCAATACAAGCTGGTCGTAATTTCAAGTATCTAAGAAACCGTATCAGTGGGCTTGTCATTCGAGTCAAAGATTCTACACAAGCGTTGAGCGCTAAAGTCTAATATTATCGCTGCCCATAATTATTACTCGGGAGTTTCATGTCAACAATTTGATAGAATTATTAAATCACAAATGCACGACTTGGCACGAGAGGGTGTTTTATTACACTATATCAGTCACTTCCTAACCGAGCCTTGAGAAGAAAACTTTCCCAGGTGTTGGGGGGATTTAAATGATATGCTTCGGACGTATCACTGAAGTTCCATAAACCAATGGCTATTATGAATGAAAATTGTCTATCAGTGTTCGTTGCCTAAATCACTAAGTAATGTTTAGTTCAATTTTCTAGTTAATAGTTCACTTTACTCTAGTAGGTAAAAGTCCTCCGTTCGAATTCTAATGCCGTGACATTTAAAGTTAGAAGATCACATTACTGCGTCATAATAGATCGCAATTATTCAATCTCAAAAACAATCTCAGCGCGCCTACATGTACGAGCATTCAAATATATGACCTGATTCGGCTAACTTCCGTAACGTAGTGACAATGCATTGAATTATACGTAGTCATTACTCACGATTCCCAAAGAGTACTCACACGGAGTATTCTTTGGGATCGTTGGTTCCACTTTGCGAATGTTAATTTATGCTAGTTATGCGATTTATCATGATTTTTATTTTGATTTTACTGAAATTTAATCTTTCTTTCGTAGAAGGTATTAAAATTCATGGAGACGAAGTAAAAACTTTGAGGTTCGCCGATGACATGGTAATTCTGTCAGAGACGGCAAAGGACTTGGAAGAGCAATTGAACGGAATGGACAGTGTCTTGAAAGGAGGATATAAGATGAACATTACATCAACAAAAGCAAAACGAGGATAATGGAATGTAGTCAAATTAAATCGGGTGATGCTGAGGGAATTAGATTAGGAAATGAGACACTTAAAGCAGTAAAGGAGTTTTTCTATTTGGGGAGCAAAATAACTGATGATGGTCGAAGTAGAGTGGATATAAAATGTAGACTGGCAATGGCAAGGAAAGCGTTTCTGAAGAAGAGAAATTTGTTAACATCGAATATAGATTATTGTATCAGGAAGTCGTTTCTGAATGTATTTGTTTGGAGTGTAGCAATGTATGGAAGTGAAACATGGACGATAAATAGTTTGGACAAGAAGAGAATAGAAGCTTTCGAAATGTGGTGCTACAGAAGAATACAGAAGATAAGGTGGATAGATCACGTAACTAATGAGGAGGTATTGAATAGGATTGGGGAGAAGAGAAGTTTGTGGCACAACTTGACTAGAAGAAGGGATCGGTTGGTAGGACATGTTTTGAGGCATCAAGGGATCACAAATTTAGCATTGGAGGGCAGCGTGGAGGGTAAAAATCGTAGAGGGAGACCGAGAGATGAGTACACTAAGCAGATTCAGAAGGATGTAGGTTGCAGTAGGTACTGGGAGATGAAGCAGCTTGCACAGAATAGAGTAGCATGGAGAGCTGCATCAAACCAGTCTCAGGACTGAAGACCACAACAACAACAACAATGCATAACATTTGGTACCGATCTGAGTGTCCCACATCTGGAGGTTTGGGTGTCAGAAGCTCTGCTTGTGACGTGAGTGGGATTTGCATCTCATTGGCCGCGACCCTCTCTATGAAGAAAAACTTTATAGAGTGCGATTCTGCCATTCATGCCTGAAAATGCTGCACAGCGTGAATTTCTACGTTCTGAATTCACAAAACTTCATCACTCCTCGTCCACGCTCGCTTTCATGTCCTGTGAGATAGCGGCTTTAGAGCGCCACTGGCCGGCGATCTCTGCCAGGGAGTGATGTCATCCATGTTGCACGCACTAAAACAAGCTCATGCAAAAGAGCTTCATCGAGGTAGAAGGACGTTATTACTCGTTATTATTCTGTTACTGACATCAGAGCTATCTGTAGAACTGTGCACTTAATGTGCAAGTAATTATTCTCCTGAATGAAGTGTATAGAGGGTGCCTCAGCGATAAAAACGCAGAAATGAGATTTCTAGGAAGTCGCGCACCTTTCATACACACGCCAACGATATTTAAAGCGACTGTATTCGTCACTTGTTCGAACAACCCACTTAATTGGAAATTCTTTTTAACCGACTAAAATCACACACATTTACTACACAATGTTACCTGTGTCAGTTGTCATAGCACCTACCTTTACATAATATTGGTTCCATACAACTATATAAACGAATTATTGCATGTTCGAACATGTGCGATGTCACACCTCACCCATCTACCGAAACCGGTAATACAGTGCGGTCTTTCCATAAGTTTTCTACTTTGCCAGAGGAGTAGAAATATCGTAGAAACATTCATTGAGACTCCCTCAGATAACGCCATGTGAGGGCTCAGTCATTGACAATAGTGTGTCAAGCAGTAACAGTCGTCGGAAAAGGGAGATAAGTAACGTTACTGTTTCAGCTTCCCGTGGATAATGAGATCATTAGAAAAGGGACACTTGCTCGGTTAAACAAAGAAGAAAGAAGAAAGTGTTCCCTTTTATGAAGGCATTCCTGCATTTGATGAAACCAGGTAAAACACGAATTCGTGCATCCAAAATTAATCTGAAATTTATTCCTCTGAAATGTTAGTTCGGTGATTTGATTACTGCGCACCATCACTTGTTCAGATCATTTAGAACAGGAAAAAATATTGGCTCCTTCTAGTCGCCTGTTGACAACGAAAGTGTTTTTAATTATTTTGACTTGTCACTGCTCACAGTGTGAGGCGCGTATAAGCTGAAACACAACTACTACATTAATAACGTTTGACAAACATAGAAGCGACAGAGTTTCAATCTGGCGAATGGGGCGAATATTCCAACAATGCGTATACCGTATCCTTCCGCTCTTTCTTTGTCGAAGCATTTCATCTAAAAGATGAATTATTTTAATGAAAAATTATTTTTCAGTCTTCATCGAGCGGCTTCTCCCGTATTTTGTCATCAAAATTTTCACTTTGATTAAGATCACTATTTGATAAATACATGGCCCATCTTGCACAACGGTGTCTCATCGTTCATTGTGTACTTCTTACATTGTCAATCGCCCGTTTACACGTTTCTTAATGTGAGCACTAAAGGTAATAGGATATACACCACAGAGCTCACGTCAGTACTACGAGTTTGCAGAGCAAGCTGTGATAGTATCCAAAGGAAATCAGCAATTGGTGCTTTCTCTGTGGTTGCTGCAAGTTGGCAGTGAACAACACGAAATGGAGGGAACGAACGCTACAGGTGATGAATTGACGAGCAGGCGGGAGAAGAGGGGAATCTCGACATTTATTTGAAAATTACTCATTTTGGAGGACGGATACTCATTTCGGGATAGATGATGAGCGAGTATAATAATCGATTCGTAATTGACCTTGCGCAACAGAAACTAACGAAGCTGCATCACTGTGATAAGAAGATCAGTTTTCTTTTCCGACAAGCTATCGGTCAACTCCAAGATTCCGTGCCACTGGTGAATCGAAGTCAAAATACTACACTTCTGGTACGTAAACATCCTCACTGCCAGCAACACTTCCTATCGAGGTCTCAATTACTCGTCTTTCTCGGCAGTGCTGTGAGTGCAGAGCTTTTATTTTCTTTTTAATTCTCTCCGCAGTCGTGTGTGGTGTACACTCTTTCCACATACATCATATTTCGTTATACGCTACGTCACATTTGTTCCTGTTATGATAACTTTTACCTCTGATGTCAAAAAGACATGACTTCATTTGATATTGTCAGTTGAAACACTCGCGCGTTTTTCTTCTTTTTTTTTTTCTCACCAAGTTGCCATTTCTACCTTCTGTGTTCTCAAAGCCACTTTGTACACGCAGCACGGAAGCTGTGAAGTGAAGAACGGCAGACGTCTTCAGCGCTTGAAGGTATACGTGTGAACATACGCTTCGGCTTCCATCGCGAAATTCGTGTAACGTACACTCCCGGAAATTGAAATAAGAACACCGTGAATTCATTGTCCCAGGAAGGGGAAACTTTATTGACACATTCCTGGGATCAGATACATCACATGATCACACTGACAGAACCACAGGCACATAGACACAGGCAACAGAGCATGCACAATGTCGGCACTAGTACAGTGTATATCCACCTTTCGCAGCAATGCAGGCTGCTATTCTCCCATGGAGACGATCGTAGAGATGCTGGATGTAGATCCGGAGATCTTGCTGGCCAGGGTAGTTGACTTACACCTTCTAGAGCGCGTTGGGTGGCACAGGATACATGCGGACGTGCATTGTTCTGTTTGAACAGCAAGTTCTCTTGCCTGTCTAGGAATGGTAGAACGATGGGTTCGATGACCGTTTGGATGTACCGTGCACTATTCAGTGTCCCCTCGACGATCACCAGAGGTGTACGGTGAGTGTAGGAGATCGCTCCCCACACCATGATGCCGGGTGTTGGCCCTGTGTGCCTCGGTCGTATGCAGTCCTGATTGTGGCGCTCACCTGCACGGCGCCAAACACGCATACGACCATCATTGGCACCAAGGCAGAAGCGACTCTCATCGCTGAAGACGACACGTCTCCATTCGTCCCTCCATTCACGCCTGTCGCGACACCACTGGAGGCGGGCTGCACGATGTTGGGGCGTGAGCGGAAGACGGCCTAACGGTGTGCGGAACCGTAGCCCAGCTTCATGGAGACGGTTGCGAATGGTCCTCGCCGATACCCCAGGAGCAACAGTGTCCCTAATTTGCTGGGAAGTGGCGGTGCGGTCCCCTACGGCACTGCGTGGGATCCTACGGTCTTGGCGTGCATCCGTGCGCCGCTGCGGTCCGGTCCCAGGTCGACGGGCACGTGCACCTTCCGCCGACCACTGGCGACAACATCGATGTACTGTGGAGACCTCACGCCCCACGTGTTGAGCAATTCGGCGGTACGTCCACCCGGCCTCCCCCATGCCCACTATACGCCCTCGCTCAAAGTCCGTCAACTGTACATACGGTTCACGTCTACGCTGTTGCGGCATGCTACCAGTGTTAAAGACTGCTATGGAGCTCCGTATGCCACGGCAAACTGGCTGACACTGACGACGGCGATGCACAAATGCTGCGCAGCTAGCGCCATTCGACGGCCAACACCGCGGTTCCTGGTGTGTCCGGAGCAAGTATGGTGGGTCTGACACACCGGTGTCAATGTGTTCTTTTTTCCATTTCCAGGAGTGTAGAACGCGGGATGGACGTACCGCCTTAAGCAGCGCGCGCAACTGCGCGGCCTCTTTTCCGCTGTGTGGAACGTGGAAACAGGCACTAGGACAGCAGCTGTTCTTCACAGTTTTACTCGCCGATTGTTTGATTTCATTTTTAGATATTTTCGCCAGAGACTTAGTATCAGAACATCTTCGACGAGCTTCAACTTCAAGATAGGAAAAAAATTCAGTTGACCGCTTCTTAAAATGAACGAGATGTCTCCTCTAAGTTTCACAAAAAATAGATGAATGTCTGTTGGTATTAAACCGTGCCATACGACGGATTTCACTACGACGTCCTATTCCTGTTAATCCATGTCCACGACGTACACACAATACGACCACACTGAAAAGCCTTGCAAAATAAATTGCTCGGGAGGTCAAATTTGCACTTGACTGACGTCATTGCATTGCACGAATCGTACCAACACAGTAAATCCAAAATTTATTTGATATCAACGATATCTCTGTGGCAGATAGTCTCACATGTTACAATGAATTTGTCATGATCGGAGAAAACTTGTGACAGACCAGGATTAAGATTTCTTGCATTTCGCCAGCAGTTGCCACAACCATTTGCTTTTTGCTCTCGCCTCCACATCTCTCTTAAACTTTCATTGTCACTGATGTTCCCATCTACGATTTGTCCTCGATGGTGAGTGTTCATCGGAGGTAAGGGTATCATCTTGCGTGCCCCATGGAAGTGTGGTAGGTCCCCTGTTGTTTTCTTACATAAATGATATTTTGGATAGGGTGTATAGCAATGTGCGGCTGTTTGCTCATGATGCTGTGGTGTACGGGAAAGTGTCGTCGTTGAGTGACTGTAGGAGGATACAAGATGACTTGGACAGGATTTGTGATTGGTGTAAAAAATGGGAGCTAACTCTAAACATAGATAAATCTAAATTAATGCAGATGAATAGGAAAAAGATCCCGTAATGTTTGAATACTCCATTAGTAGTGTAGCGCTTGACAGTGTCAAGTCAATTAAATATTTGGGCGTAACATTGCAGAGCGATATGAAGTGGGACAAGCACGTAATGGCAGTTGTGGGGAAGGCGGTTCATTGGTAGAATTTTGGGAAGATGTGGATCATCTGTAAAGGAGACCGCTTCTAAAACACTAATACGACCTATTCTTGAGTACTGCTCGAGCGTTTGGTATCCCTATCAGGTCGGATCGAGGGAGGACATAGAAGCAGTTCAGAGGCGGGCTGCTAGATTTGTTACTAGTAGGTTTGATCATCACGCGAGTGTTACGGAAATGCTTCAGGAACTCGGATGGGAGTCTCTGGAGGAAAGGAGGCGTTCTTTTCGTGAATCGCTACTGAGGAAACTTAGAGAACCAGCATTTGAGGCTGAGTGCAGTACAGTTTTACTGCTGCCCACTTACATTTCGCGGAAAGATCACAAAGATAAGATAAGAAAGATTAGGGCTCATACAGAGGCATATAGGCAGTCATTTGGGAGTGTAACAGGGAGAGAAGATGCTAGTTGCGGTGCGAGGTACCCTCCGCCACGCACCGTATGGTGGATTTCGGAGTATGTATGTAGCTGTAGATATAGATTTCCAAAAAGTACTGCAGGAGTCCAGATTCTTGGTGTTCCTGCACATGCTCGCCGTAGATTTCCGTCATGTACAAGCAAGGTCTAGTGTGCTATCGGCGTTGATGACTATAATGTTGTCGAAGGTATACTGACCGCCTGTTGCTTCTTCTTAACACGAAAATTCCACAACATCGCTCATTATACGATGCTTTGTACGTCAGGGACCACCTGATGAATGTAACGAGCTGCGCTGTCGAAATATTGAGTCCACAGGACATAGCAATCCGATAGCATACCGTCGAGAACATTATACACTATCTGATGAAAAGTAACTGAACACGGGCATGTAATGCGGAATTGAGCGCTAGATGTCACGGGGGGCGAATCCGCCAGTACAAAATGAGGCGGGGAGTTGTCAGTAGAGAGGCAGTGACAGCAGAATGGGTAGGTTAGGAGAGCTTATTGACTTCGAGTGTTGTCTGCTCATTATACGTCACTTGGATAATTAACCCATTGGAGACATTTCAGCTTGTCTGAAGCTGCCCAAGTCGACTGTTGCGACTGAGAAGTGGAAACGCGAAGGAACAACAACAGCTAAACAAAGATCAGGCAGAAAAAAATGTTCAAATGTGTGTGAAATCTTATGAGACTTCACTGCTAATGTCATCAGTCCCTAAGCTTACACACTACTTAAACTAAATTATCCTAAGGACAAACACACACACCAATGCCCGAGGGAGGACTCGAACCTCCGCCGGGACCAGCTGCACAGTCCATGTCTGTAGCGCCTGAGACCGCTCGGCTAATCCCGCACAGCTGTGTTTAGATGTAATGGACTTGGTCCTCTGGTCCAACTAAACCTATCATTGGCTGGAAATGGAATATTTGGAGAAATTTGCAGCAATTCATGGACCTCATGTTTCCAAACAACGATGAAATTTTTATGGATAACAATGCGCCTTGTCACGAGGTCACAGTTGTTCGCGATTGGTTTGAAGAACATTCTGGACGTCTGGAGCGAGTCATGTGGCTACCCAGATCGTCCGTCATGAACCCCGTCGGACGCCGGCCGCGGTGGCCGAGCGGTTCTAGGCGCTTCATTCCGGAACCGCGCGACTGCTGCGGTCGCAGTTTCGAATCCTGCCTCGGGCATGGATGTGTGTGATGTCGTTAGGTTAGTTAGGTTTAAGTAGCTCGAAGTTCTAGGGGACTGATCAAAATGGCTCAAATAGCTCTGAGCACTATGGGACTCAACTCCTGAGGTCATCAGTCCCCTAGAACTTAGAACTACTTGAACCTAATTAACCTAAGGACATAACACACGTCCATGCCCGAGGTAGGATTTCAACCTGCGACCGTAGCGGTCGTGCGGTTCCAGATCGTTGCGCCTAGAACCGCTCAGCTAATACGGCCGGATGGAACTGATGACCTCAGACGTTAAGTCCCATAGTGCTCAGAGCCATTTGAACCAATTCCGTTGGACATTTACGGGAGATAGTCGAGAGGTGAGTTCGTGCACAAAATCCTGCACCGGCAACACTTCCGCAATTAAGGACGGCTATAGAGGTAGCACGGCTCAGTATTTCTGCAGGGATCTTCCAACAACTTGAGTCCACACCACGTCCGGTTGCTACACTACGGCGCGAAGAAAGGAGGTCCGACACGATATTAGGATGTATCCCATGACTTTTGTCGCTACAGTGTACATCTTCATATCTTTTCTGTGCAGTTAATTCATTTCCAACTTTCCCTCAAGGTCCAACCTTATTAAGCCGAAATGTTTCGCTCGTTCCCCCACCTCAGGGCACGGCTCAGTTCCAGGAACTTCAGTGCGCTGGGCAGCGCCTGCGTGACCCCTGCGTCTCCTGCCGACGCCATATTTCGGCGCCTGGGGGCGCGCTGTGTAGCGCCGTGTCGTGCGGGCCCGACCTCGACGCCGCCCCAGGCGTACACAGCCGGAGCGCGGAGGCAGCGCGTGGGCCGGCCGAAGCCGCCGCCACCGGCCACGGCGGCCTTGCAGCGAGCCGCGGACTCTGCTGGCCGCCTGGCATTCCTCGCCGCGGGTCATAAACGTCAATTACCTAAACGGCCGGCTCTTATTAATGACCGCAGGTGTGAACTTTCTTTCCGTGTTAAACTCCTGGCGCGGCGCGGCGAGCCGCTAATTAATTTCTTCCAGTGCGCAGCTAGCAGCACGCTTTCTACTCCGTGAAAGGCGACTCTTTTAATTGAAGCTCGCGCTCTGCGTTTGTCACTGCCGCGCCGTTTCTGCTGTCACGGGCGTGATTGCTTTCGCAACGAATGCGTCCGTATTACGCCTGACCGCTCGCGGCGTTGCGTCGAACGCCCGATCCGCGATAAGCGACGAAATTTATACACGTCGGAAACGTTTACAGGTAGGCTTTCGACGGATACATGAGCGTGGAATACTCAGGTGCGCCTAGAGCTTGAAACGAAGAGCAGTGTGTATTGGGTAGGGTTTTGGTGGGGAAGGAGACCAGACAGCGAGGTCATCGGTCTCATCCGAGCGGTCTAGGGCGCTGCAGTCCAGGACTGTGCTGCTGGTCCCTGGGGAGGTTCGAGTCCTCCCTCGGTCATGGGTATGTGTGTTTGTACCTAGGATAATGTAGGTTGAATAGTGTGTAAGCTTAGGGACTGATGACCTTAGCAGTTAAGTCCCATAAGATATCACACCCACCCCATCGGTCTCATCGGATTAGGGAAGGACGGGGAAGGAAGTCGGCCTTGCCCTTTCAAAGGAACCATCCAGGCATTTTCCTGAAGCGATTTAGAGATATCACGGAAAACCTAAATCAGTATGGCCGGACGCGGGATTGAACTGTCATCCTCCCGAAAGCGAGTCCGATGTGCTAACCACTGCGCCACCTCGCACGGTAGAGCAGTATGTATTTTCCGTGTCAAGAGGGCGTGTAGAATCGGAAACTGCGACATTTCTTCTTAACATTATTCAATAACCACCTTTCTTCTACTAACAGTACCGTATTATTCTTGGGCATAAAAGAAAATACTGAAAAACTCAGGTTACATATTTTGCGAAATTATTCGTCTGAATGCAAACAAAAGTAGATTAGAAAATCATTTCATGCGCTTTTGAAAAATGAGAATTTGAAGTTCCGGGTTTAACTTTGCTTGAAAACGTCCAAGGGGTCGACATTATTTAACAGAAAAAAATCACGGAATAAAATGTTCTTATCATAGATGAAAACAGCCTAACCAGTACAATGGCTTCCTGGAAGAAAGCGGCTGTGGACCCATGTATACAGAAGACTACACTGACAAGCCGGAACGTTATGACCATCTGCGTAATAGCTTGTTTGTCCGTCTTTGGAACAAATACATCACTGAACCTGGGTATCAGAGATCCGACCGTTTGTTGTACGTTTGTGGAGTTATGTGGTATAACGTATCTACGCACAGGTCATGTAATTCGCGTAAATGATGGACCGCTTTTGCGTACGCGTTGATAGCACTCAACAGCGACCCAGATAGGTTTCATACGATTTATCAGGCGAGTTTGGTCAGTGAGACATCAACGTGGGTTCTCCATAATGCTCCTCAAACCACTGCAGCACGGTTCTGGCTCCGAGACATGAACTACAGTATTATCCTGTTGAAAGACATCAAACATGAAGGGATGCAGTGGTTCGTAGCTGTCAACGTGTCTTCGATTACTACAACAAGTCCCATGACAGCTTAGGAGAATGTCCCCCACAGCATAATACTGCTCCAAATAGACTGCGTCCATGGAGCGCTGCACGTTTCGAACCGCCGTTCACCTCGAGGGCGGCGTTTGTGGGGACGACAATCGACCTAGTGTAGCAAAAATGTGATTCACCCGAAGAGCCGACACGTTTACAATGATCGATGGTTGAATTCCAATGGTCCCGTTCTCACTGCAGTCGTAAATGACGCCGACCGTGGTGGTCTCGCGGTTATGGTGCTCAGTCCGGAACCGCGCGACTGCTACGGTCGCAGGTTCGAATCCTGCCTCGGCATGGATGTGTGTGATGTTCTTAGGTTAGTTATGTTTAAGTAGTTCTAAGTTCTAGGGGACTGGTGACCACAGATGTTAAGTCCCATAGTGCTCAGAGCCATTTGAACCATCGTAATTGACGACATCATTTGGTCAACATGTGAACACGTGGGGTGGTCTGCTGCGGAACTCCATGTTCAACACTGTACGATGTGCAGTGTGTTCCGAAACACTTGTGGGTGCACCAAAGTTGTGCTTTTTCGGCACGGATGCCACGGATCACCACCTATCCTACTTTACAGAACAGACAGGCCTCAGAGCCCCACGTTCTGTTTAGCGCCTAGTGTAGTTCTCATGGCAGTAGCACGTGAACGTTCGACCATCTTCGCCGTTTCCGAGATATTCGTTCACAGGCTCTGCATAATAATTATCTGCCATTTGTCGAAATCGCTTATCTCAGTGAGCCATATCCCCGCTAGGGTGGTTCCCCGCCCGTGTCTGCTCCGCTTACGTACTTTTATTCCCGCGCCACATGCCTGCAACGCCAGCAGGCGGCATCAAACGTAGCAGTTTAACTCCGAATCTTAAAGAGTTCTAGAGGACATTGGTCTATTGAGATAGTGTTGCAACACACGATGTCGAGTATAATTCATAGGTGCGTCAATTGTTTCTCTAATCTATTTTATTTCTTACTTTTAGGTAAATAATTTCACATAACATTTGACATTTTTGCAAATTTTTGTTTAATTTCAAGTTCTGGTATTAATTACCCTAACTACTTTCAAGATTTTTTTTTAAATGCTAGACCTCATGCTAACAAATATGATACTATGTAAGTCTGCAGGCTTTCGTGGCCATTGTCACTGAAGTTAAAATCTTCTGGGTTATTAGGCCGCGTCATGTTTCTTCTAAAGTGTTCGACGTTTCGACCCCTCTCCTGGGATCTTCCTCAGATCCTGAGGAAGATGGCATGCTTTAAGACGTCTGTTACCTTCATTAATGCAGATGTTGTGCTGTAATACTTACGGAAGTATGTAAGTACTTTGCCTGAAGTTAGATAGTTTGTTAGCTACTCGTGGACTATTCTAAAGCGTTGAGGAAGAAGAATGCAAATAGCTTAGTAAAAAGCAACTGTTAGTAAATTGTAACCAACCGAGGTAGTGCACTGCTAAGAAATGGGACTTTTATTCGGGAGGACGGTAGTTAAGATCCTCCAGATTTAGGTTTCCAGTGATTTCCCAAAATGGTTTAATGTCGATTTCCTTCCGCATCCTTTCCATATCCGAGCTTGTCCACGATATCTAATTACCTCACCTTCACCGAGACGTTAAACCCTCTTCTATCTCTCCTCAATTCTATTAATTAATCCGTAGTAGCCCTTCGTTACATAGACTAGTTCCTTGTAACCCGTTCTTCACATACCATTCTGGATATAAGTTTACAGAAGTATGCCTATCACTGCAATACTGGCTATAGCGCTGATTAACGTAGATACTAATGTTTCCATGCCAGTCCTACTGTCACACAGCTCACTGGTGTGAATACGGGAAGAGTTTCCTGACAGATATTCTTATTTTGTGCACAACCTATTCACTTACTTCTTGTTGTGGTCTTCAGTACGAAGACTAATTTGATGCACCTCTCCACGCTACTTTATCCAGTGCGAGACTCTTCATCTGCGAATAACTATTGCAACCTACATATTTATATGAGCTTGCTTATCGTATTTATCACCCTACAATTTCCTCTCACCCTCTCACACCCTCCCCCATCCAACACACCCTACACATACACTCTTCCCTCTATTACGAATGATGATTCTTTATGTCTCAGGGAGTGTCCTATCGACCGATTTCTTCATCAGTTAAGTTGTACCATAAACTTCCTTTTGCCTCGATTAGACTCAGTATCTCATCATTAGTTACTCGCTCTATTCATCTAAACTTCAGCATTCTTCTGGAGCACCACATTTCAAAATCTCTGTTTTATTCTTGTCTGAAGCGCTTATCGTTCACATTTCACTTCTGCACAATGGTATTACGCCTCCCAGTCTATCAGTGAGATGGCTCAACTAAATTTATCTCAAGGGGTGGCATAGTTAAGTAAATAATAAAGTTGTCTTCACATAATTTTATTTCCGAGACATGGAAGCAGCTCACATTGATGATGGTCGTTTAGCTTTGTGAAGGTGCTGTACGGCGGAATCTACTAAATTTAAGCCGCCATGATATACATATTAGCTGTAGGAGCCCATCACTTTGTTTTACAATAGGAGCTGTAACAGGCCTCTGAGTAGGCTGTCAGACGTCATTGTTCAGAAGTGGAGATCAATCTAATTCTCACAGTAACACGGTAAGTAAGAAAGGAAAATGATTAGATAAAATATCTCTCAGAGGTTCTCACGTCGGAATGTGAAGAAGTTAACGACTGAACACGGGTGTTCTGGGTCGTTGGCCTCCGAAAATCTGCCACCGACACACCTACCTGGCAGCTTTAAAACACCGAAAATACAATTAGGATTATGTATGTAATAAGGAGACGGGATATTTGTTCTCAGTAGACAGTGAAATCGACAAAGTGCACTAATCATTTAGCTAGAAATGTTACAAAGTCACCTTCGAGTGACTTACATCTGTTCAGCACTAGCTCCCAGTAAGGAAAGACGAACGTGGTAGGAGGCGAATGAATGGGCGTCTGTCTTTTATTTTAGCGACGTTACATTCAAAACTTATAGATTCTGGAAGTTCCCACATATTCACACAGTTAAAAAATTTCCTTTGGTTCTTCGACGAGTAGTATCTTTGATAACGGGGTTTACCATGAACAAATTAGCTTTCTCCCATTATTTATTATCTCAGCATCAATTAAACGAAGAAAAACTAAAAATATATACAAAAATAAATGTATACTATACTCCAGATTAATACATTCGAAAAAGATGTCCTAACACCTAAACTTAAATCAGATGTTAACAAATTCCTCTTTTTTTCAGAAATGCTTCTCTTAGACAGACTGCATTTTATATCCTCTTACTTCAACCATCATCATTTATTTTACTGTCCAAGTAACAAAACAGTTCTACTACCATTAGTGCCTCCTTTACTAATTTAATTTCTTCAGAGTCGTCTGATTTAAGTCGTCTACATTCCATTATCCGTATTTTACTTCTGTTGATGCTCATCTTATTGCCATTTCTCGAGACACAACCCATTCCGTTGAACTGCTCTTCCGAGTCCTTTGGTGTCTCTGACAGAAGTGCAGCGTAATCGGCGAACCTCAAAATTTTAATTTCTTCTCCCTCAACTTTAGACCCCGTTCCAAATTTCTCCTTAGTTCCCTTCACTGCTTGCTCAGTGTATAGACTGAGCAGCGTCGAGGATAGGCTAGAGCCCTGTCTCACTCCCGTCTCAGCCAGTGCATTCTTTTCATGTCCTTCGACTCTCATAACTACAGACTGGTTCCTATACAAGTTGTAGGCAACCTTTCGCTCACTTTAGTTGACAATATCAAAGGACTTCTCTAAATCTACAAATATCATAAACGTAATTTGTTTTTTTTATTCATGGGTCAAAAATTTGTTTTCGATACTCCAGCACTAGATGATCTCATGATGTTCCTCTTAGAGTTTAGAATAGAAATGATAATGGATCAGAATGGATGTTTATGGGTCGTGGGATGGGCGACTGTTTTTGGTGCACCACAAAAAATAGTGTTGTTACGTTTTAAGAAATTCGAAAAAAATCTTTAATATGACTTACAGTGATTTTCCTGCGGTAACAGTCACACTCTGGTATCTTCAGCTCTAGGGATTTCCAAATATGCGGTGATCAATTGCCACATAAATCGAATAGCGATATCAAAACGCAAAAAAAAAAAATAAAAAAAATCGACAGACATGTTGCGACTGTTATTGTGTCATACTCAATAAACCTGAAATTACTCACTATATTATAATCTAAACATGGTAATTAATTATTGTGAGGGCAGTTCCGTACAGGTGGGAAACAACACGTTACGGCTTTAAAAGTTACCTTTTTCATTCATGGTTACATCGAAAACGTAGTGATTTTGACCGACAGCTGCTTCAGCGTCTGCCTATGGTGGCGTCATCGGATGACCGTAATGGAAGAACGCGTTCATATGACTCCTTTCTCGCCTCTTAATGTTGGAATTTGAAGCTGAAGCCGCTACGTATCCTTTATACGCACGGTCCAGGCACATTGTGACCACCGACTGTGTTCGACATCAACATGCAATAACCACTTACCGACGGTGGGTGGCAACACCAACAGTGGAGGTTACATAAAGCGCATCGGGCAGGGGATGCGGAAAACAGTGCAGTTGTTGTTGTAATGCTGAAACGGAGCATTTTATTTAACGCAAAAGGGTATTGAAATCTGGTTTCGCAGGACAGAGCGGATCAGGTTATAGTTGTGGAAAGGAGCCAATATCAGTTGCTGTTAGTTGCACAAAACACACAAACCTTGATTTCCTAAGAAAACTTAATCACACATGCCCTTGAAAGGATTCCAAAACAATACGGCTGAAGGCCCGAACACAAGTTATTAAATTGCTTTAAGGAATACACACGGCTGAAGGCCTTAGTTAACCAAAAGAAAAAAAAAATACATAAATACTCGGCTGAAGGCCACACGCTGGACGATGAAGAACTGAAGTCTTAAGGCCTGAATAAGGAAGATTTGAAATAGAGCAAAATCTCCCTTTTTAAAATAAGTTTTAAACCATTCAGTATTGAAACTTTAATTTAAAATTAAAACAAACTAAATTAAACGGCTGAAGGCCTCGCACAGTACTTGAGACAAAAGAAAATATCAATCTAAAAACAACAGAATAGTGGTGCTCAGAAGTGTTCTAAGGTTTGGCCTGAAGAGGTAACTCTAACATAAGTGTAGGTGATACAGGCACCCGAGAATAGGATTAAGTAATCAGATGGCAACCCGACCCAGGAACGGCTGAAGCACCGACCAACAACCTAATCAATTCCGCTGCGCCGGCACGACAACGGAAAGTATCAGCTGAGGACGAAGATACCTGCAACAGTGCGTCTTCAAAATTGGAGTCTAAAAACAGCCAAGGCACAATAACCACTCAAGAATATAAACAATACCAAAGGCTGCGAAACTGCACACGGTACGCACAGCATCAGCACAACGAGAAAATACACACTCGCTACTCTGCCCAACCGACCGACCGCCTACTCCAGTAGGCAGACAGCATTCATAACTGCTCAGTGGAGACCACAGAATCTACACACTGTTCCACGTAAACACATACACCAAGAACTCGAACAATCGTAAAAGCAATCACTGTGGAACAACGAGGACGAATCACAAGTCGAGACACACAGGTAACCCATAAGCGGTCGGTGACCAAATACACGTCGTCCGATGAGACGACCGACCGATGACCAACCAAGGTGGTCCGCGCTCAAGTGATATGTATCGGCAACCGAAGGGCGAGTCATGGCTGTCCGGACCTCACTGCAGCTGCATCCGGACTCAAATCAGTGTCCGTTCGGAACTCGAAGACACGGCGACCCGAGCACGCTGGTTCGGACCCAACCATGCAGAGGTAACACTTGCCCATTGGCCACGACATCCCTGTACAAGGAAGGAACCGACCCACGTCCGGCAAGATGACCAACTGACGAGGCCCAGAAACGGTCAAAAGACCAAACACAATTCGTCCGATGAGACGACCAACCACAGGTCGTTCCCACTCCAGTCTCCTTCCTTGGGACAGTGCACGTGAGTCGCAGGCGGTCTCGGCGAGTACTAGCTGTCCGGACCTCACTGGCGCTGCGTCCTGCCTTACCCCGGACACACGACGAGGCGGAAATGCTGAAGGTCGCTTCAAAGATAATACGACTAATGACGCCAGTAAATCGAATAAGAAACGAGACGACAGTTTCGTTAAGTGAAGCTGTCAAGCAAGAAACGGCACGAACACGAGCCGCGCACGTCTCAGGCATGATCACTGGCTTTTGGGCCGAGGGTGGAAGAATTTCCGAAAAGGCTAAGTTTGGAGACTGGTAGATTGCCACCGAGGTTAAGATACACCGT
The DNA here is from genome assembly GCF_023897955.1 of Schistocerca gregaria. Lineage (NCBI taxonomy): Eukaryota > Metazoa > Arthropoda > Insecta > Orthoptera > Acrididae > Schistocerca > Schistocerca gregaria. The sequence goes on along the minus strand of NC_064920.1, from coordinate 741,785,365 downwards.
GTACGGCGCTATCCAAAAGCGGCGCCGAGGCAACTGCACCACAGGCAACAGATCACAGGGGTGAACGAGTGCTACGCATATATGCTCGAGCGAATAGACGTCCAAGTGTTGAGCAACTGACCGCCCAGATGAATCTAGGGGCTACCAACAGTTTCCCCTCAGCTACCGCTCAGGGTACTTTGCTGCTTATGGACCTCCGCATTAGGCAACTGAACCGTGCAGCCATGCTGGCTGCTGTTCATCGGCAACAGAGGTTGGAACTTCCATACAAATACCGCAACTGGACCTCACTGACGGGTGACGGGTGTCGTTTCCATCTATACATCTACATCTACATGATTACTCTGCAATTCACATTCAAGTGCTTGGCAGAGGGTTCATCGAACCACAATCATGCTATCTTTCTACCATTCCACTCCAGAATAGTGTGCGGGAAAAACGAACACCTAAAACTTTCAGTTCGACCTCTGATTTCTCTTATTTCATTTTGATGATCATTCCTACATATGTAGGTTGGGCTCAACAAAATATTTTCGCATTCGGAAGAGAAAGTTCGTAAATAGATATCGCAGCGACGAAAAACGTCTTTGCTTTAATGACTTCCATCCCAACTCGTGTATCATATCTGCTACACTCTCTCCCCTATAACGAGATAATACAAAACGAGCTGCCCTTTTTTGCACCCTTTCAATATCCTCCGTCAATCCCACCTGGTAAGAATCCCACACCGCGAAACAATATTCTAACAGAGGACGAACGAGTGTAGTGTAAGCTGTCTCTTTACTGGACTTGTTGCATCTTCTAAGTGTCCTGCCAATGAAACGCAACCTTTGGCTCGCCTTCCCCACAATATTATCTATGTGGTCCTTCCAACTGAAGTTGTTCGTAATTTTAACACCCAGGTACTTAGTTGAATTGACAGCCTTGAGAATTGTACTATTTATCGAGTAATCGAATTCCAACGGATTTCTTTTGGAAGTCATGTGGATCACCTCACACTTTTCGTTATTTAGCGTCAACTGCCACCTGCCACACCATATAGCAATCTTTTCTAAATCGCTTTGCAACTGATACTGGTCTTCGGATGATCTTAATAGACGGTAAATTGCAGCATCATCTGCGAACAACCTAAGAGAACTGCTCACACTTTCACCCAGGTCATTTATACCGATCAGGAACAGCAGAGGTCCCAGGACGCTTTCCTGGGGAACACCTGATATCACTTCAGTTTTACTCGATGATTTGCCGTTTATTACTACGAACTGGACCTCCCTGACAAGACCTCACGAATCCAGTCGCACAACTGAGACGATACCCCATAGGCCCGCAGCTTGATTAGAAGTCGCTTGTGAGGAACGGTTTCAGCAGCTTTCCGGAAATCTAGAAATACGGAATCACCTTGAGATCCCCTGTCGATAGCGGCCATTACTTCGTGCGAATAAAGAGCTAGCTGCGTGCCACAAGAGCGATGTTTTCTGAAACCATGCTGAGTACGTTTCCAGATGAATCGTATTTTACCTCCATTGAACAAATGGCCGTTGGCGGGTAGCCGGCCGCTGTGGTCGAGCGGTTCTAGGCGCTTGAGCTCGGAACGATGCGGCTGCTACGGTCGCAGGTTTGAATCCTGCCTCGGGCATGGATGTGTGTGATGTCCTTAGTTCAGCTAGATTTAAGCAGTTTTAAGTCTACGGGACTGATGACCTCAGATGTTAAGTCCCATAGTGCTTAGAGCCATTTGAAACATTTTCTTGGCGGGTACGGCGTAAAACACCTGAGAGCAAACAAGAAGGGCTCATCTCGTCATTCTGAAAGGTACAATCGATCAAAGCAAGTTTGCGTCTGTCACTGGGGACCATGTCCACCCCTATAAGCTGTTTGGCTTTCCTCAGCTGTATGACATCTACCAGCAGGACAATGCAATGTTTTACACTGCTCCCAGTGTACGTGAGTGGTTCGAAGAGCACCAGGATGAATTTACCGTACTCACATCACCACCGGACTCTCAGAATTTAAACCCAAACGAGAATGAGTGAGACCACCTCTATCGAGCTGTTCACACCATGGGTCCTCAACGAAGAAACCTAGCGCAGACGGGGACAGCCGTGGACTCGGAATGGCTGCACATTCTCATTACCTTCCAGAGCATCATTGATTCTCTTTCATACACATCCGGCAGCTCTACAAAAGATGGTTACTGAGGCTTTTGACAGGTGATCACAAATGGTTGAAATGGCTGTGATCACTATGGGACTTAACATCTGAGGCCATCAATCTCTTAGAACTTAGAACTACTTAAACCTAGCCAACCTAAGACATCATACACATCCATGCCCGAGGTAGGATTCTAACCTGCGACCGTAGTAGCACAGCGGCCTAGAACCGCTCAGCCACAGAAGCCGACAGGTGATCACATTAATGCGTGTTTAGTTGTACTGATGAGGCTGAATGGCTATCCTCCCACCGTCTCGGTTGTGCTGTGAATCGGACTCGGGTACTCTGTACAAAAGTCGCCCCCAACTTACCTACCTACCACACTTGTACTTAATTGTACAAGAAGTAAAGAGTAAACTAAGCTTTCAAAATAGCCTTATACTGTTCCCATAGTCAACAATAGACGGCCAGATAACCGTTCTACAGTACGCTCTCGATGCAAATGAAGTGAGAGGCAGAACTGGATCCGAGAGTCAGTCATTGGCAGCAGGCCGCTAGGTGACGGCTCGCCCGTAATCTGTCTCTGTCGTCGCCGCCATATTAAATACCTGCAGCGTTCTTACCAGTGCGGCACACAATGGGGGCATTAATACTGTTCCCCGCGCGCGAGTAGCCTCGCAAATGCGCCTTGGCGGGGAACACGCGACGCGACAGTAATTAATAAGTTACTGCCGTCGGCCCTCGCACCCCGCTGCCCACGCCGACAAATGGATGTCGTAAATCCTGGGAAATAACTGAGTACGGCGGACGCTGCGGCACTAATACCGGTGCCGACTGCAGTTTTCAGTTAGTGCACGGTATAATTAGCCGAGAACGAACAGTAAACACACTGGCAGTCGGAGCTAGACACTCTGCGAGAAGGCAGCCGTAACGATTTAATAGCGGAACTCAGCATTTGCTTCTGTTTCAGTTGTTCGGTAGTAGATTACCGGGTTTTAATTAACTTTCTGTAAGTCACGTTGTCGGTGGGTGAGAAACAGCTTAACAAACAGTGACATATATCGTGGCTAAAAGAAGTAGATCTTATTTTGGCAGCAGTTTGATGTAGCTCCGTGTTGAAAGATACCACGATACAGTTCAATTACACTGACATTTGTCCATGCAAAATGAAACGCAGGGCCATTTATGAATGCACAATCTTCACCAACTCACTAACCAGGTCTTGGTATCGCCTTCAAACCAGCAGAAATGTGCGGTCCTGTTCAGATCCTATTTGCGTGGAAAATAGGGCTTGCCATGGCTGAAATTACTATTATTACCTCTATTTTAGGAACAAGCGTGCTAACGGTACTCGTACTACAATTTAGATTTTTGTGAGGAACATCTTATGAACTGTGTGTGGACCCAGAAGACAAAAAAAAAAAAAAAAAAAGAAAAAAAAAAAAAAAACCCGAAGTTTGACCGAATGGCATGGGCTCCTTATTTTGTGAGATATAGCCATATTTATCACATGCAAATTGAAGAAAATAAATATTAGTATAATGGTGAAATTTGTTTAAGTTATCTCAGTTTTGTACACCATAAAACTTGGAATAACACTAGAAATAAAGTTCTCCGGGAATAGGACATACTGGACTGCAGGTTGACAAAAGACATTAGAGTGCATCTGTGAGAAAACTACAATCCTATGTAAACGAAAACGTGTTAAAACCTGAAGTAACCTGTGTACCAATGAGTTGTTTTTATACTAAAACACTAATGCAGGAAAACTGTAATACAGAAAAATGTTCAGAATTTTTTTTGTTATACACACTCTAAAAAAAGAAAAAGGAAACACTTGCACCACGCCGAGTGGAACGGAAATTGGTGTATGACGATTTCAGAAAAAATGGATGATTTAGTCAAGAGAAAGAGCTTCACGAACGGGCCAGTTCAATGACGCTTTGCTCCACCTTTGTCCCTTATGCATCCATTTATTCGGCTTGGCACTGATTTACAGAGTTGTTGGATGTCGTCCTGAGCGATTCCGTGTGTACGTGCGAGCAAAGAGCTGGAAGCCCACGTCCGGGCTGGCGGGTGACCAAACACTTCCCATCGAAAACACTGCAGGATCGCCTTTGTTGCAGCTTCGGTGTGGGCCCGGGCATTGTCATGGAGAACGACAATACCGTATGACAACATTCCTCTTCGCCGGTTCTGAACTGCTCTCCGTAGACGATTTTCTCGACTCGCCGAATCTACTTGCTGAACAAGATCATCCGTTGATATTCGCTTCCTTCCTGACGCCTGCTTCATAAACATCTGCACGTCCTGCTTCAAAGTTCCTGCACCATTTCCGCACTCTGTTATCACACATGACAGCTTCATGAAATCAAGCAGAACTACTCAGTATGAAGAATTCGAATGACAGCACGCATTTCTCACTTGGATGGATACTTTACTGTTCTAGGCATCTTTCTGTACTCATTGTACACTCAGAACTGAAAAATGCGACGTGATGTGATCGAGGGGCATAGTAGAGACACTGCATAACACATGTGCGTAAAGCTTTATCGGACTATCACTGTGTTTTTAAGTTCGTGACTTACCGGGTCTTAAAATAATAGTCCTCGTACAAAAAGAAACATTGCCTTTAAGGCAATAATTTTTGGTCATTTCATTGCTTTATGGTTATTAAATTGTAAATAAAACAAAGAAAGGTGCAAAAAAGAAGAGTAGCGGAAATGGGATGAGCTGCAAACTTAATATCAAAGTAAGGAACCGTGTAGTAGACGAACTGAAAATAACATGTGATGGGCGAAGCGAGGAGGATGCGAGAAGTAAAGTAGCGCAGAAAACAAAGCATTCCTCGCCGGAAGAACTTTTGCTAGTATTAGTCTTCGAGCACGTATTTTTGTGAACGTGCATCCGAAGCACAGCATCGGGCTGAAGTGAACAACGAACTGTGTGAAAATTGGAAAGGATACAGCCCAAGCGTATTGTGATGTGGTGTTACAGGAGAACACTGAACCAGGAAATAATTTGCAACGTATTTGAGAGGCCCGTTGAGGGCAGAAAGTGCAGCGGAAAGCAGAAATCGGATTATATGCAACAAATAATCAAGAAAGATATGAAACCTGGACGATAAACAATTCAGTCAGGAGGAGAATAGAAGTTTCTGAAATGTGGTGTTATAGGAAAATTAAACGGGTAAATCGGATAACAGGCGGTACTAAATCGAATTGAAAAAAAAGGAAATTTATGGCAAAAACTTGCTATCGTTTGATAGGACGCTTCCTGAGGGATCAAGGAAGCTTGAGGAGTGAAAATTGTGGACGGAAGTAAATGTTGTAGGTTGCACTAGTAAAGCAAAAATGAACAGACGTATACAGAATAGACTAACATGGGGAACGGGTGCGAGCGGGCTGTATTAAACTAGTCTTCGGGCTGGAGTCCACCACCACCACAACAATAACAACAACAATATGAATACAGTCCAACGAGTCGTGATTCTGCAAGAAGCATTACGAGACTCCGAGGAGTCTGAATGTTTCCAAACTGCATTTGTCGTCGTACGGACCGTTAGCCTCAAGTGCTGGTCTGCGGTGCCACTGGGCTCGCAACACGATCATCCCTCGTTCGCATAGCCAGTAATCTGGGCACCAGTCTCTGCATTTCTGACGAAAGCCAATGGCTGTGCACTCCCTTTGGGGTCCAAGTGACACTATCTTTTAACAAGATTACTCGAGACCGCATGTTTCCCATGTTGTCCTGAAGTATCTCGATACAGAAGGTACTGGACTGCCGCCTTGGTCTGTACATTCTCCAGAGACCTCACCTGTTGGAAACGTCTGGTCACGAGTTACTGACAGACTGATACATCCACCACCTGCCAGCACTGAGACTGATGGACTGTGGAGTGGGAGCAGCATGGAGTGACGTACCTGCATCTGTCATGCAAGCTCAGCTCGACTCGACGTCCAGCTGCGTCAGAGACGTTGTTGCTGTCAGATGTGGGAGCGCTGCAAACTTAATTTCGCACACTGCATTCCGACAAAGCACCTTCAAATGTAATCGTATACTTTTCTTACTATAACGTAGATGCACACTAACTAGTTTTCGTTATGTGGTATCCTTTCTGGTGTTGCAACTAATACACACACATAAAAAAAAAGTAATGCGTCATCCCGATACGTCGTGAAAAAAAAAAATGGCCCTAAGCACTATGGGACTTAACTTCTGAGGTCATCAGTCCCCTAGAACTTAGAACTACTTAAATGTAACTAACATAAGGACATCACAAACATCCACGCCCGAAGCAGGATTCTAACCTGCGACCGTAGCGGTCGCGCGGTTCCAGACTGTAGCGCCTAGAAGCGCTCGGCCACTCCGTCCTGCACACACAGTTACAGTGAGTGCTACCTACAGGAAGAGCGCCGTATTCGAATGGACTGCAGAATTCCAGCAGAAAGTGAAACACCAGTGGAGGCGCATTACAGAAGTCTTTGAAACTGTAGAGTGGTCACCCATCATGCCTCTAAGGACAATCGTGATGAATGATCGGAGTCGCCACCATCATGTCATACGTAGAAGGCTTGTCAACGAGGGAAGTTACTCGGCGTGCTCTCCGTGGTCAAAGTGATGTAGTGCAGTCGTGGAACTGTTTCCAACTGATAGCTAACGTTCGACAGGTGCAAAGGATAATGGATAACTACGACTTTTGAGTCAAAGGAACAGAGGGCGAGTGAAGCAGAATTGGATTCAGCGCCTGATGAGGCTACAGGAGGTCATCTATTGCATCAAACATCTACGACACGATAACATGGTGCGAATCTGCCTTTTTGACGATCATGGCGAGCAGCACGTCGTACACCACAAAACCAAATATTCCGTTTCCGATCGGCAAGAATTTATGCGTAACGGGCGCGTGTTGTTTACCAACGAAACTCGGATCTGCTTGTGACATGATAATTACAGACCGCGTGTCTAAAGGCAACCCGGTAATATCGAAAGCTTCAACACTGTGTCCCACATTTGCAAGAAGAATGTGGTGGAATCATGTTGTGGGGTGGCGGTACACGGAGCAATGGTGTGGTCGTTCTCGTGGTCGTTCAGCGGCGTCTCACCCTTCTACGGTACAGGGACGAGATGCGGCAACCAATAGTGTCACCGTATCGCCAACATCCTGGTGACAACTTCATCATTATGGTTGGCAACTAACGTGCTCGTCACGCTGTTCTCTTGCACTCTTTCCTTCAGCATGTTAATATCACCAGGATGCAGTGGCCTACCTGTTCCCCGGACTTGAACCCAATCGAAAATGTGTGGATGTGTGGAATAGATTGAAACGAGCTGTTCTTGGACAGTATGAAAGACCACGTACTCTGTGCGACATACGCAGAACCACGCAGAGTGGGAAAATTTGGACGAGAGCTGTCTTGGTGATCTCATCGATGGTATGTCACAACGGATCCAAGCCTAAATCCGATGAAGGGGACCTTCCATCGGTATTAACGGATCAAATATCTCACGAAATAAGCGTCTAACGAAAAAACTACAAAGAACGAAACTTGTTTAGCTTGAAGGGGGAAACCAAATGGCGCTATGATTGGCCCGCTAGATGGCGCTGCTATTGGTCAAACGGATATCAACAACGTTTTTTAAATAGGAACCCCCCCATTTTTTATTAAATATTCGTGTAGTACCTAAAGAAATATCAATGTTTTAGTTGGACCACTTTTTTCGCTTTGTCAGAGATGGCGCTGTAATAGTCACAAACATATGGCTCACAATTTTAGACGAACAGGTAGGTTTTTTAAATTAAAATACAGAATGTTGGTACGTTTGAACATTTTATTTCGGTTGTTCCAATGTCATACATTTACCTTTGTGAATTTATCATTTCTGAGAACGCATACTGTTACAGCGTGATTACCTGTAAATACCACAAACATGCAATACATGGTCAAAATGATGTCCGTCAACCTCAATGCATTTGGCAATACGTGTAACGACATTCCTCTCAACAGCGAGTAGTTCGCCTTCCGTAATGTTCGCCCATGCACTGACAATGCGCTGACCCACGTTGTCAGGCGTTGTCGGTGGATCACGATAGCAAATATCCTTTAACTTTCCCCACAGAAAGAAATCCGGGGACGTCAGATCCGGTGCTTCGATGACGAATCCACCTGTCATGAAATGTGCTATTCAATATCGCTTCAACCGCTGGTGAGCAATGTTCCGGACATCCATCATGTTGGAAGTACATCGCCATTCTGTCATGCAGTGAAACATGTTGCAGTAACATCGGTAGAACATTACGTAGGAAATAAGCATACATTGCAGCATTTAGATCGCCATCGATAAAATGGGGGCGAATTATCCTTCCTCCCATAATGCCGCACCATACATTAACCCGCCAAGGTCGCTGATGTTCCACTTGTCGCAGCGATCGTGGATTTTCCGTTGCCCAATAGTGCAGATTATGCCGGTTTACGTTACCGCTGTTGATGAATGACGCTTCGTCGCTAAACAGAACGCGTCCAAAAAATCTGTCATCGTCCCGTAATTTCTCTTGTGCCCAGTGGCATAATTTTACACGACGTTCAGAGTCGTCGCCATACAATTCTTGGTGGATAGCAATATGGTACGGTTGCAATCGATGTTGATGTAGCATTCTCAACACCAACGTTTTTGAGATTCTCGATTATCGCGCAGTTTGTCTGCTACTGATGTGCGGATTAGCCGCGACAGCAGCTAATACATCTACTTGGGCATCATCATTTGTTGCAGGTCGTGGTTGACGTTCACATGTGGCTAAATACTTCCTGTTTCCTTAAATAACGTAACTATACGATGAACGGTCCGGACACTTGGATGATGTCGTCCGGGATACCGAGCAGGATACATAGCACACGCCCGTTGGGCATTTTGATCACAATAGCCATGCATCAACACGATATCGACCTTTTCCGAAGTTGATAAACGGTCCATTTTAACACGGGTAATGTATCAAGAAGCAAATACCGTCCGCACTTGAGGAATGCTACGTGATACCACGTACTTATACGTTTGTGACTATTACAGCGCCATCTATGACAAAGCGAAAAAGTGGTCCAAGTAAAACATTCATATTTCTTTACGTACTACACAAATATGTAATTAAAAAAAATGGGTGTTCCTATTTTTAAAAAAACGCAGTTGATATCCGTTTGACCTATGGCAGCGCCATCTAGCGGGCCAACCATAGCGCCATCTGGTTTCCCCCTTCAATCTAGACGAGTTTCGTTCTTTGTAGTTTTTTCGTTTGACGCTTATTTCGTGAGATATATGGCCCGGTCACTATGAATGGACCACCCTGTGTACGCATGCCTCAGAACCAATTTTTGTTTTCTGTAGCATGAACTTCGAAGTAAAGGCGTGATGCAAACCTTATGTTGATGTGTGTAGCAAGCAGTGTACAGATGCGAGCTGGGATCAGCTGAAATACTCGCCGTCTGCAAGGCCGTAGCAGCGTTCCGAGAAGGGCCCCGGAGCGACGGCTGTCGATGGGACGTGAAGACACGGCGGGCGCTTATCGCCGGGCGGAGTGCCGGGTTCGAGCCCGGAGCGCGGACCGCCCGCGGCGGCCAATCAGCGACAAGGCCAGGCGCGGTGTCACCGCGAGAAACGAGCGCGGCCGCGGGCGAGGGGAGCGGCGGTGCCGGCTGCGAGCCGCAGCAAAACGAGCACACAGCCACAGCCGCGGCCAGCACGGGCCTGGTGGGTGGTGGCCCGCGGCGCAGCTCTCCTCCGCTCTCCTCTTTTTGCCTTTTCGATGATTTAAAATATGGCGGCGCGGCGCCCTGCCCGCTGCGGCCGGGCCGGCCCAATTTAGTCGCGGCGTGGCCCGCGGCGAGGCGGCTGGCCATTACGTTGCTAGGCAGGGGCACAGCGGAGGAAAGGCAGCGCCGGCCCCAGGTGCGCTGTCCCGATCTCCCCCCGCCCATAACGCGCCACAGCGCCGCATCTCTCCATCTCCCCAGATAAAGCGCCGTTCCGCAGCCTGCGCCCATCGCCGCCCGCATCTTCCACTCGCTGCTCACATCGTACTACGCTCATCAATTAGTGTCACAGGCAAAACGGGAAAGATTTGTGTCGTCAGAGTCCGCAGCTTCAGCTCTTAGTAACTGACTCGATGGTGAGATTCTTATACTGCAAAGAGCACGCGTTCTCAACTTGCCACGACAGGAGTACACAATACCCCTTGAACTAAAGTCAACCGTACATTTTTTTTTTTTATTTTTCTGAGTCGTAAGTCTTAACCGCTTTGATGCGGCCTGCCGCAAATTCCCCTCCTGTACAAAGCTCTTAATCTCAGGGTAGCACTTGCACCCAACGTACTCAGTCGTTTAGTGGAAGTATTCCAATTCCGTCTGCCCCTACAGTTTTTGCACCCTACAACTCCGTCTAGGATCACGGAGGTTATTTCCGATATCTTAACAAATGTCCCAACATACTGTCCCTTCTGGTTGTCAGTATTTTCCATCATTCTATTCTTTCATTCATCACAGCTTACGGTATTGTGCAATAAAGCTATTGCTCCACAACAGCACACTTCACTGCATTTCACAAGCGACAGCCTCGACCGTACCTAGCAACATTCTAAAGGATAATTATTCGAGATGAGTAGGCGCGCCTCTCAGGCATTCTACCAAGTCAACAACCATCTTAAACTCTATATAGAAATTTCTTTACCAAATCCTATCCTTGAGAGGTAACTTCACATTCCGAAAAGAACCAGGCTATAACTTGTTCAATTCATAACTGAAAGTGCCATTGTGATTTTTCAGAATTTTTGCAAAATAAATAATAACTTTCGTTAGTTTTATGTTTTTCTTACACTAACTAGCACTACTCCAGTACCCAAGTATCCCACCAGTTACGTAAGAAATTTTGTGAATTTTTGTGTCATTTCCTTACAGCGGACGACTCCAGAAGATATTTATTGCTGAAACTTTTAAAGGTATTTCTCTTTAGAAAGTTAGGAGCGTCTGTCTGACTCCTGCAGTAGTGTGCGGGTGGACATTGCATCTTGCAGGAGCCACAGGGTAAAGGATACATCTCAGATTAATCCGTTGCGCAGAATAACAGAATAAAAGATCAAACCCACACCTCAGAGAGTTTGTGGAGTTTGAGGGTCAGCGAAAGTGGAGGCTATATTAACAATTTTAACTCTTTATCTCGCAATCTAGTAATCACACTAAAAACTGTAAAGGCGAAATTATACAGCTGCTATGAACTCTAAAGAATTAAAATCAGTATCTACATCTACATCCGTCTACATCTACATCCGTACTCCGCAAGCCACCTGACGGTGTGTGGCGGAGGGTACCATGAGTACCTCTATCGGTTCTCCCTTCTATTCCAGTCACGTATTGTACGTGGAAAGAAGGATTGTCGGTATGCTTCTGTGTGGGCTCTAATCTCTCTGATTTTATCCTCATGGTCTCTTCGCGAGATATACGTAGGAGGGAGCAATATACTGCTTGACTCTTCGGTGAAGGTATGTTCTCGAAACTTGAACAAAAGCCCGTAGCGAGCTACTGAGCGTCTCTCCTGCAAAGTCTTCCACTGGAGTTTATCATCTCCGTATCATGATGATTTAGTTGTTGAAGCGTGCTTATGAAGATGAATGTGAGTGAAACAGAGACAAAGTAACTGCGGTCTCAATAAAAAATGTATGTTTATGTTAGAATGTTTCAATAAGGACGCTGACAACCCGTCGAGTGCGCTCATAACTACTGATACCATCGAAAACAATTCATAAACCTGGAAGTTACTTGCACAGCTGCCAGGTCGTTTCAGTAACCAAATTATTTCCAGATTATGACTGTTAAATGTTAGTTAAAATCTCACCAACGGCTGTGATGCATTCGTGATTGGTGGCAGACGTACGTGATGAGGCAGTTTAAGAAAAAAAAAAGTACGTAAATTGTTTATTACTTCAAAAGTAAGCGCCATAGCTGTTAATACAAATATGGAAACTGCATGGGAAGGTTCGGGAGTGTATGAAGGATGTGCGAGTGCTTCCCAACGAAACTTCGGCAGCATACTCGAACTCCACGTGGGCTGCCCCGCATGCTGCTGAGGTCGTTTCGAGAACGCTACATAAGTTTTGTTGGTAACCCCTTACACATCTGCCATACAGTTTACATATCTCCTCATACTATTTAGATAATTCCTCGAGCCCTGGAGGAAGACGTTATTAAGCGTCGAAATGATTCGGACGAAGAGGTGCGCACCAGGGTACAATCATTGTTCCGTAGGCAACCGTAATTTTTTTCCTTGAAGGCATTGACTGTTTTGTCTCACTGTGGGATTACTTTCGAGGATTACTTTCGAAATAATAAACAGTTTACGTACTATTTTCCATCTTTCACGTGTCCGTTTAACTGTTCCTTAAAATACCTCCCGCATTCGATATTGTATTGGCTTTATAATTAGAGCTATTCTTACCGAGTTATAGGAGGGTCTAACATCAGCGACCGCTTAGGCTACTTCTCAGCGTAAAACAATATTCTTAAACCACTTGAGCCATGTCTTTTTCCTGGGGTAAGGTAGCTGACGCCGTCCTTAGTAACGTAATGTACGAGGCAGAGAGGTTCATTAGCAGAGAGGATCGTGCGTAAGGCAGATGGTAGGCCTTTAAGGGTATGAAACAGATCCAATGAATGCAATTTCTTCTAGATTATCTTCGTTTAGAAATCTGCCTTCCATTGCAGAGTGCAAAATTGCTTCGGGCCAGCCCTTTCTATCATCATCACAGTACAGAAGTAATGATAATCATGTTGGCATTTACACTGATCTTGAAGCACTTGTATAAATTTTAGTAAAGATATTACTCGTGTTAAAGAAGGAGCTTTGCTTCTTTCATTGGTAAGAACATCATATTCTTTGTTAAATAAGGTGGCTGAATTTCAGTGGTAAACAGAGATATTCAAAAACAAGGAACAGATTTCAAACATTTATATTTCCCAAATTAGAAAAAGTAGCACCATAATTCCAACGTTCGTAGACAGACAACAGTTTAGAATCTGAACAGTCCAAGTAGATGTTCCAATCACGACCGCATTGGCGCTGTTGCTTTCTTCTTCATGTAGAATACTGTGAAAGGAGTAAACTATGGAGAGGTACTTGAGAACCGTATATTTCCTCAACCTGAAGATGATTCAGATGGCTTCTTTGTCATGCAAGATGGTCCCCTGCCTCATTTTTCTAAGCACGTTCGATGTTACCCAAATGACACCATTCCAAGAGATTGGATTGGAATAGGAGCAGAAGAAGATGAACGTTTCAGGTGGCCTCCCACGTCTCCAGATTTCATATCTTGTGACTTTCATCACTGGGGTAACATAAAAAATCGCGGTTTTTTCCCCCGTATGCTCGACATTTCATTGTTCAAGCTGTAAATTCGATATGGAGAGACCACCTGCTTCGTGTGTGGGAGAAAATGAGTCATCGTTTCAATATTTGTAATGTAACACAGTGTGCTGACATTGAATGCATAAAAATTTGAACTTTTCTCTTTCCAGGAACGATGGAATTGCGTTTCTATCTTTTGTAGTTTGAAAGTAATAAATGTTTGAAATCTGTTCCATCTTTTTGAATAGCCCTGTACAACCAAATCTCTGAACAGAAAGGCAGGTTGATTTAGACTCATGGATATAATCCGGAGCAAAGCGACAAATTAGATTACTGTTGGCAGAAACTTGTACGTTACCGTTGCGTCGACATTCTGGATATTGGCAGACCTCGCAACCCTGTTTCTGCGATGGTGAATTTGCCGTCGTCGACTCACCTGAAACAAAAAGACAACTTAATGGAAGTGAAACCCACCACGCACCACTCAGAAGCTATGTATTAAATCTAAACTGTTCTGAGGCACCAACAAAAAAAAAAAAAAAAAAAAAAAAAAAAAAAAAATCTGCACTTATACCCATCACACCGTGTACATTGCAGAAATGTTGTTAGCACAAATCTCCAAAAGATCTTAACCGATTTATTTCAAACTCTTACAAGATAAATTAACAGATGTTTTCTTCCCCGCAGTCACTTTTAACAGAAAACAGGAAATTTGTATTTAGGGGCTAACAGCTTATGATCAGAATACTATTACAGGATCTTAATCGTCAGAAACTTTGAAATCCTACCGGTTCACACATTAAAACTTGTAAGTAGGCTGTCTAGGTTTTTATATTGGTAACGCCACGTAGGGCTCTGTATGAAAATTACTGGCTGTGCTATGTGCAGTCTGTGGCTGGTTGGCATTGTTGTAATATTCGCTATTGTAGTGTTGGGCAGATGGATGTGAACAGCGCGTAGCGTTGCGCAGTTGGAGGTGAGCCGCCAGCAGTGGTGGATGTGGGGAGGGAGATGGCGGAGTTTTGAAATTTGTAAGAATGGATGTCATGAACTGCTATATATATTATGACAAGTCATAAGAGTCGAGGGGCATGAAAGGGAAGCAGTTGTTGGGAAGGGAGTAAGACAAGGTTGTAGCCTCTCCCCGATGTTATTCAATCTGTATATTGAGCAAGCATTAAAGGAAACAAAAAAAAAATTCGGAGTAGGTATTAAAATCCATTGAGAAGAAATAAAAACTTTGAGGTTCGCCGATGACATTGTAATTCTGTCAGAGACAGCAAAGGACCTGGAAGAGCAGTTGAACGGAATGGATAGTGTCTTGAAAGGAGGATATAAGATGAACATCAACAAAAGCAAAACGAGGATAATGGAATGTAGTCAAATTAAATCGGGTGATGCTGAGGGAATTAGATCAGGAAATGAGACACTTAAAGTATTAAAGCAGTTTTGCTATTTATGAAGTAAAATAACTGGTGATGGTCGAAGCAGAGCGGATATAAAATGTAGACTGGCAATGGCAAGGAAAGCGTTTCTGAAGAAGAGAAACTTGTTAACATCGAGTATAGATTTATGTATCAGGAAGTCGTTTCTGAAAGTATTTGTATGGAGTGTAGCCATGTATGGAAGTGAAACATGGACGATAACTAGTTTGGACAAGAAGAGAATAGAAGCTTTCGAAATGTGGTGCTACAGAAGAATATTGAAGATTAATTGGGTAGATCACATAACTAATGAGGAGGCATTGAATAGGATTGGGGAGAAGAAAAGTTTGTGGCACAACTTGACTAGAAGAAGGGATCGGTTGGTAGGACATGTTTTGAGGCATCAAGGGATCACAAATTTAGCATTGGAGGGCAGCGTGGAGGGTAATAATCGTAGAGGGAGACCAAGAGATGAATACACTAAGCAGATTCAGGGATGAAGAAGCTTGCACAGGACAGAGTAGCATAGAGAGCTGCATCAAACCAGTCTCAGGACTGAAGACAACAACAACAACAACAACAACAACAACAAGACTGGATGTCATGAACTGCTATATATATATATATATATATATATATATATATATATATATATATATATATATATATATATTATGACTTTTGAACACTATTAAGGTAAATGCACTGTTTGTTCTCTATCAAAATCTTTCATTTGCTAAGTAT
This sequence comes from Schistocerca gregaria, assembly GCF_023897955.1. Taxonomy (NCBI): domain Eukaryota; kingdom Metazoa; phylum Arthropoda; class Insecta; order Orthoptera; family Acrididae; genus Schistocerca; species Schistocerca gregaria. The sequence continues at coordinate 741,769,664 of NC_064920.1, read as the reverse complement.
GCCTATCAGTAGTTAGTGCCTTCAGTAGTTAGAATATTTTATTTAGCTGGCAGTAGTGGCGCTCGCAGTATTGCAGTAGCTTGAGTAACGAAGATTTTTGTGAGGTAAGTGATTTGTGAAAGGTATAGGTTAATGTTAGTCAGGGCCATTCTTTTGTAGGAATTATTGAAAGTCAGACTGCGTTGCGCTAAAAATATTGTGTGTGTCAGTTTAAAGAAAGTCATGTACAATTTTTCTAAGGGGACGTTTCAAACTATGCGAAATATTGTCACTGAATCTACTATCGTCACAGATCGATCGGGTGAAGATATCTCTCGCAAAGCCGGTGTACTAGTGATCCTAACCGATTTGTTCATTAATTTTGAGCAACTTCCGTTCCCTATCATGCTTTTGTGTGCAATAAAAGAAAACAAGGATCAAGGTCAGAAAGTGGGAGGAGGAGAAGATGGACAGAGAAGTATGGGAGCAGATGAACAAGACAGGGGCAAAGAGGAGACGGCTTGATAGATTAGGCAGGAGGAGATGAGGAGAGAGGGGGAGAAGTGTGAGGGTAGAGAGAGGGGTAGGAGGAGAAGATGGACAGGGAGTGGTGGGAGATGGAGCTTAGGACGTAGATCCAGTTCACATACATATTTAGCAATTGCGAAGCATTGCCTAGTTTGTAAGTACAATGTAAATACTGGTGTTCGACTATTTAAATCAGCCTTACACACTACTTAACCTAAATTGTCCTACGGACAGACACACACACCCATGCCCGAGGGAGGACTCGAACCTCCGCCGGGACCAGCTGCACAGTCCATGACGGCAGCGCCTTAGACCGCTCGGCTAAACCCGGGCGGCAGTCTTAATGCAACTGCGTTTACTATACCACAAAGCAAGATGACAAACCGAATTTTTGTTCAGTGTAAGAAGATGGCTCGTACAGACTGGAATTAGCAGCAGTTTGCAATAATGTTTGTACAGCAGCTGATGGTTTGCCCTTCATTGTATTTCCTGAATTGTTTCCGGCTGACAGAATATTGCGTCATCTTTCGAGCGTGCATGCGGGACAGTGTTGTTATCTTCTCTCGATATTTCGGCTGATAAGTGTACAACCACCTTGTAGGTGAGTCAATGACAGAATTAAAGCCTCTTGACACAACGCTTTGGAGTAAATGCACGTGATGCAGCTCGCCCTTCTATGTCTCTACATCAGAGCACGGCCCTCTTGATGCGGTATAATCCGACATTCATCGTTTTCATTCTTATTTCTGAAGTACGCGTTATTATTCCACAGTATTATGTCGAGTCTGTCAGCGACTTAAATTGAAGATGGTTGTACAGTTATGAAGCGAAATGTGGGAAGAAAAAGTATGTGCCCCAAGTCCATGGCCGCAAGTTAATGCAATATATCTTTCACTCATTTTATAAATTCGTATCTAAGATCTCCTGAAAGACAATGCCGAGGCGATTCAGTTCAATTGTTGTATGGATCACTTCCCAATTCATCTGTGTCACGGTATACGGAATACGAGTGGGTTACATAAATCCTTTACGAATTATTATGTTTTTACTGATTTCACGCTACAATATCATGGAATATGTCGCTTTTTGTTCCTGATTAAGCCCGTTTTCTATCTTTTTTACGTCACCGCTCTACCTAATTCTCTCCCTTACCTCGTATTATTTCCATCCACAAAACTTACCAGGGATCGACTTACCACATCAACTCTCATAATTTTTACCTAACAATTCTTCTCAAAAACCACTATCTTACATTTCAGCCCTCAAGATGTGGCATAATCCGTCGCACATTATTTCCACTCGGCCATTCTAGCTGTCCTCTGCCAAACCACTTTTCCCTATTGCATGTTCTTAAACTTCATATATATCTTTTCCTACTAACTTCAGAGTTTTCTTTGGCATTATAGTAGAGTTAACGACGAGACTTCCTCATTCAGACTTAAAATCTAAAACCTTGATCATGGCAAAATAGTTCATGGATGAACGCCGGTTGTCAGTGTCCAACAGGAACAATATTTCATCAGCGTAGAAATAGTTTACTTGTGAACTATTTCTCCATGAAGTTCGCCGAGAGAATAGTCTTGATGATATTTGAAATATAACTGAGGAAATATTAATTCGTTGGAAAGTATCCGTAATTTAACTTCCTGTAAAAGACAGGACTGAATAGCGGAAATTTATTCTATGATAACCAGTTACGGGCTAGAAGCGGAGAGGAAGGAATAACAGTTTAAATAAACTATTAAGAATGTGAAGGTAATAGGGTACCTGTGCCGTGTTCGTAACGTATCAATATCGCTTTTACGATTTGACCGCTGAAACTGTTTCTCTGAATGTATACTTCGGAGAAGGAGCAGCGCGGCGTTTAGAAGGAAATCGTCGTGCCGGCTTAGGCGACTTTAACACGATCCTGAGCCTCAAGGCTGCTGCCTGTTCTCAGAACAGTGCAGTCGCTGGGATTGTGCATCATACATCACAGGCTGCCGTGTTCAGTGAGCGATGCAAAGAACACCGTGTTCTATGGACACGACTTCATGTTTATCAGATGAAGCATTACGAGGTAGAATAAATACTCCGGCTCGATAACACATGGTCACTGTCTCGTATTCACGCATAACTGTTAAACGCGAGAGGTTTAGCTAGTGGCACCACATGTCAAATATTAAAATTTCGTTGTTTGCCTACGTTCATTATGTTTTCATTCCTGAGCTGGGACAGCTTCAGTCTAACGCTACTGAGAACCCACAATAATGATAAGGTTAAAACTAAAACTGTATCAGTCCGAATGTTGATTCTAAACATACAGGGTTTCAGCGCACATTGGTCTGTTGGAGTTGCTGTGCTACAAACTTCCTCCTATCTGATAACAGCGCGTGTTCTGAGTCCATTTATATTTTGCACAAACACAAAACATTTCATTGGGTAATTAATTGTTAGGAAGGAAAAACTCGGAATAGCCAGGAGTCTAGGCCCAAGACTTTGATTAGTAGTCCCACAGTTGTAATAGATCTCAAAACAAAATCAGAGGACGTGAGATAAGAAGGACGCCAACATAGACGTTGTTAGTGCAGGCATGCTGCGTATTGGGCTAGTCACATGAGGAACTGGACACGACATAAATACGGAAAATACGAGTAGCAACGTTTTGGGCGATTTACAAAGCTACCTTGGCGCCAGTCATAATTTTGCCAGCGACTAAAGTGTGAACAAAGGTCTTCAATTTTGACCGAAGTCTTCATACACAAGGGAATGTAAAAAGGCCGTTTATTCGCGTCACAGTATTTATCACATTGTTTCCTATGGTCTGCTCACACAAGGCACGTGGCTGATGCTGTTAATAAATCAGTTAGTCTTATCCCACGGTATCTGAGACGAATCCATGTACACAAGTTTTGAAAACATAACAAACACAATATTACGCGCTAGAGATTCAAAAGAACAAGCAAACGCCGGACGGATTGAAGCCCACCTCCTTTTCTGATATTAATTCTCACAGCAGTACAAAGAACTAAATCGTTCCTGTCCAAAACTGGAAAACTACGTCTCGCTCCATGGACAGTGTCATCAGCACAACAAAAAACTGTTGCAGTGAAAAATGGCCATCTAGTACATAAACATCTTTGCACTGACTGAGAAGCGAAGTGTGCAGATGTAGGAGCAACGTGGTTAAGTGCCCAGCTCTAACACTTTCGTCTCTACCACCGTTGCTTATCGACAGGAGTAGCTTATGATACGACGAAGTAGCTAGAAAAATCGAGTTGATAACTGGGACAAATGTAGTGAAGAAATAAAAAGACGAGAATCTTTTGATCTGCTAACGCAATGAACGTAGCGATGCAGTTGGTGACAGCCGTGGCAGACAACGATACTATTGAAGTCTATAGAAACATGTTATTTGGTTTCACATTTCATCCACAGAGAATAAGTGACGATAGTGGATCAGCATCGCCTGCATACTAAACAATTTAACGTCTCAGGACGCAACCTTCACGAAATTAATTATCTTATATTGCTGAGAGGGATATATTTCGAAAGATTGACCTAAGTGTACGAAAAATTACAAGTGCCAACTGTGTACTTTATATTTCCTGACAGTGTGCCTTTTTATCAGTTTCTACTGTAACATTGGTCATAATACACACGCCTTTTGTTAATGGCCAGCTATACATACGAGAAATTAAGAAACATTCATTGCGTCATCACTGACGAGAGAGCTTTGTTCGAACGGAGAATCATTGTCATCTGTAGGTGATGAAGTTGACATTTTCCGCAGTTGCTGGTCACATTCAGATGAAACTTGGTTGGGGAGACGGACGGGCCCGGAAGGGGCAGTTCTGAAGGGAAACCGTTCAATGTTACCTAACTGCCACAGAGCGGGGAAGCTCAGACTAACAGCTCAGGCCTAACTTGGGCTTTGCGAGTGCGGGCTACCAGGAAGACAGACCAGCGAGTCTCTTTGATGATTAGTAGGCCTTTGAGGGTGGGTTCCACACAACTCCACGTAACTAATGGACGACCAGCTGCTTCCCTGAGCCACGCTGGCTTACGATGCGGTAAACAGTTACCTTGAATCCCGTAGCAATATTTATTCAAATATCAGTATTTACGCAATTCCTTTCCGTGTTCTTAAACGTTTCTCTGCATGCTTATGTACATTTTTCGTTCCATACAATTGTTTGAACGTTGAAATTCCTGTCCTTATATGCGGTGTCAGCTATAGTTTTATACTGTTGCCTCTCGACAGTAGTTCATTTTATAATTTTTTTATTTTCACTGTTTGTCTAATAGCACTGACAAAGCCACACGTAAAATCGCAATATTTGTGAGCGGAAACGTGAGCAAACATCCAGTCAAAGATGATCAGTTTCATCACTTTCATCGCTAGCTCTGGTTCTGAAAGTGTCGTTGCTTATCTACAAGAGCAGCTTATGGTACGATAATGTAGCTATCTACTCAACGATCTAACTCCTCCTTGGCAAAATCGAAAAGTGCTACTGACGCAAATCGCAGAAATAGGAACATGGTAGGGCCCTATTATATTTCTCCTGTTGTTTTACTTTGCCTGCCATACGTAAAGTCAATCACTATCCACACTTGGCCACCTTCTTGATCAGTGGTCATATCAAATAAATGCTTACAGGAAGTGTTGCAAAATCAGTTGTAAAAACATTCCTGTCCGACAATATTGCTTGACTAAACAGTGATAAAGTCAGAAAATTGAGATGACAACAGCGAAAGTGGGTTAGACATCATATCGTTGTTATATTGGATGTAATAATTTGTAGGTTACGAAATAGAATCATCACATAGCCGCAATAACTGTTAGAGGAGGTGCCAATTTCGATATACTGGTTGGATACTAGGAAAATTCAGTCAGTCGATGAAGGAGAGTGCTTACAAAACAGTCGTACAACTAATTCGAGAATACTGATCAAGTGTATGGAGGACATACCAAATATGACTAACAGGAGATATTGAACGCTTACAAAGAAGAACAGCACGAATGGTTGTAGGTTTGTTTGACTTACGGTAGAGAATCACCAAAATACTTAAAACCCTGAAGTGACAGACACTTGAAGGTAGACCTTAACTAATTCGCGAAAGAAAAAAGTTTCAAGAGCGTGTAAAGTGAAGAATCTAGGAACACAGTACAATACCCTATGTACCGTTCCTGCAGGGACCATGAAGACCAGATAAGAGATCTTACTGTGCGTCTGAGAAGTTATTCTTCCTGCGCTCTGTACGTGAATGAAATGGAAATAAACCCTGATATAGGGTAGAACGGGAAGCACTCTCTGCCATGCAATTCACAGTGGGTTGCAGAGTATGGCTGTAAATGCAGACAAAGAAAGTGAGGAGAAGCTTCTGTCTGCTCTATGAACTTGGTGATGAAAATACTTGTGGCACAATACGTAACTGCATCGCACAGATACTTGGTGTTGATGAAGAAAGTGATTATTGCGACACGATCATCTCGTGTATAGCACCTAACTTCTCCGAACAAACCGTGAAAAGAGATTCACAATTAAACCCACTTGGAATTCTGTTGTGAATTTCCACAGATAGCTCCGAGTTGGGTTAGGTTGATTAGGTGGAGGAGACCAAACACCAAGGTCATTGGTCTAATCGGATTAGGGAAGGATGAGGAAGGAAGTCGGAAGTGACCTTTCACAGGAAGCATCCCGGCATTTGTCTGAACCGTACTGTAGAGCGGGATCATTAATGTTTTAAAGCCACAACTTAAGGGGAAATAAAGTATTGGTCTTCCACAGGGCTCCGTCTTAGCCCCACTATTATTCAACCTGTATATCTCCGACCTCCCCACCAACAGGTCAACAAAATTCTGGTACGAGAACGATATCGCTCTTGCTTGTAGAACCAAGGCTGTTGGACGAGCAGGGACAATTCTCATAGAAGATCTAGCTGTTATGAGCGCCTATTTTAGAAAGTGTCGACTTAAACCCAGTACAAGTAAAACTCAAATATGTTCAGTCCATCTGACAAACAAACAAGCTAACGATTAGCTCAGATTAAAACTTAACAGGAGCACTCTTTGCCATAAATGGTACCCTAAGTACCTTGGTGTCACCCTTAACCGCACCTTTTCATATAGAAAACATCTTGAAAATACTATTGCCAACTCGTAACAATATTCTTCAAATATTGCGTGGAACGACATGGGGAGCCTTAATGGATATTGTGCGCACATCATCATCCTCTCAGCAACCGGCGCGGAGTAACCGTGCGGACTAGGGCGTCTTGTCACGGTTCGCGCGGCTTACCGTGTCGGAGGCTCGAGTCCTCCCTCGGGGATAGGCGTGTGTGTGTTGTCCTTAGCGTAAGTTAGTTTCAGTTAGATTAAGCAGTGCGTAAGCCTAGGGACCTTAGACCTCAGCAGTCTGGTCTCATAGTCCTTACCAAAAATTTCCAATTTTCTTCTCAGCAGCCGAGCAGTGTGCTCCGGTGTGTCAAAACAGCTGTCACACCAACTAGATCGACGTCCATTTCAACCACACTTTGCGGTTAATAACAGGGGCAATCCGACCGACACCGAATTATTTGCTTCCTCTGTTGAGTAACATCTATCCACCCGCAATCCGCAGGAGCGTTGCCTTCCTTAGAACCGAGCGAGGTGGCGCAGTGGTTAGCACACTGGACTCGCATTCGGGAGGACGACGGTTCAATCCCGTCTCCGGCCATCCTGATTTAGGTTTTCCGTGATTTCCCTAAATCGTTTCAGGCAAATTCCGGGATGGTTCCTTTGAAAGGGCACGGCCGATTTCCTTCCCAATCCTTCCCTAACCCGAGCTTGCGCTCCGTCTCTAATGACCTCGTTGTCGACGGGACGTTAAACACTAACCACCACCACCACCTTCCTTAGAGCGTACCGCTAGCTACAGGAGGAGCTGGAATTACCCATACAGGAAGACATACCAAATTTACGACGAAATGGGCTTCGTCCAAGAAACCCATCATTACAAGCTGAACAGCTAGATGCTAGTAATACCAGGGTGAGAGATCTGTCAACTTGTTAAAAATCCTGAAGAGCGTGAATGGTTCCGAAAGTATAACTGTGATACTGCTGGCACAGAATTCGACAGGAAACTGTGGGTCAAATTGAACAGAGCACGCACGGGGCACGGACGATGAGCAGACACTTTTTATAAATGGGGTACTGCGTCTCCGAACCAGACAATCAAGCACATTAGAGATGAAGGCCCTTTGCGTTCCTAGTAGGGGAACTGGAGCGACCTCATGAAAACTGATGATACGGCTCTTATATGGATTAGGAACCCAAATATTGACATTTAAGTGGGCTTTATATGTAGTTTCGTCATTTCATATTCCTGTTATACCAGGCGAGCCGGTATGAATGAGCGTTAAGGTACAAATGTGTCGATAGGGAACATTTGTTGTGAACGAGTCTTAATTTTTTTTTTTGGTTGGTATGACATCTGTCAAAGATATTTAATATACATCAAGTCATGGAACAAACAACGTCATATGTTTTCATCGTGTTAACAATGTCGAATTTTGTACCAGAAAGTGATGATTTGCGGAAAGCATTAATTTTTTGTTTTCATTTGAATAAAAGTGCTGCAGATTCGCATCGAATGCTTGTCGAGACACATGGTGATCATGCTCTATCAGAAGCAACATGCAAAAGATTGTTTCAACGGTTCAGAAATAGTGATTTTGGTGTAAGAAATGAAGAACGTGAAAGACCACCAAAAAAGTTCGAAGACGCCGAATTGCAACCAATATTGGATGAAGATGATACTTTGAGTCAGAAGCAAATGACAGCAATGCTAAATGTTGCACAACAAACAATTTCTGACCGTTTGAAAGCTGTGGGAAAGATCCAAAAGTGTGGAAAATGGGTGCCACATGAATTGAATGAAAGACAGATGGTAAACCTAAAAATCATTTGTCAAATTTTGCCTCAAAGACATGAAAGAAAATCAATTCAGCATCGAATTGTTACCGGCGATAAAAAATGGATTTATTTTAAGAATTCTAAACGGAAAAATCATGAGTTAATCCGGGAAAACCATCAACATCGACTGCAAAACCAGATCGATTCGGCAAGAAGACAATGCTCTGTTTGGTGGGATCAGAATGGTGTGGTGTATCATAAGCTTCTGAAACCCGGTGAAACTGTGAATACTAATCGCTACAGACAACAAATGGTCAATTTGAACTATGCATTGATCAAAAAAGACCAGAATGAGCCAGAATACATGGCGAAGTAATTTTTTTACACGACAATGCACCTGCACACAAAGCAAAACTGGTTCAGGATACAATCAAAACACTTGGCTGGGAGCTGCTACCCCACCCGTCGTATTCACCAGACTTGGCCCTTCCGACTACCATTTATTTTCATCAATGGAACACGCGTTGGCTGAGGAACACTTTGATTCCTACGAAGAAGTCGAAAATTGGGTGTCTGATTGGTTTGCTTCAAAAGATGAACATTTCTATTGGCGTGGTGTCTACAAATTGCCAGAAGGGTGGTCAAAATGTATAGAAAGCAATGGCCAGTACTTCGAATAAAATGTTTTTACTTTTGAATTCAAAATTAGTGTTTCATTTTCACAAAAAACGCTCATTTCATACCGGTGCACCTGGTACATAGTATCACTAATGTTATGTACCTGTAATTTTAAACCGCATGTGAGCCACACGAATAAATAAATAAAAACCACAACTTAGGTAATCCTAACACTACGCTGATCTGTTCGAGACGCGCCAATCGGTACCGTCCGATGTCTGTGATACCCTCAGCCAGTGCTGTCATTTGGATGCTGTATGGAAATGCGTGAGATCAGTACACAGCTTGCAATCTGTTATGTTGCTATGATATATGTTGGTACGTACATACAGAAGTGTGTGTGTGTGTGTGTGTGTGTGTGTGTGTGTGTGTGTGTGTGTGTGTGTGTGTGTGTGCGTGTGTTTGTGTAATAACCCGGTCACGACCTTACTGAAACGGAAGCGATGTTCTCATTTCAAATAAACAGGGAAATTTTCTGCTTGAAAAGCGGATGGAACCTGTAAGCTTGTCTTATTAACAAGGAAGATGAACGAGGGTTTTTCGGGATAGCAGACCATATAAAAATACATGCTGTTCCATCTTATTACTTAATTACCAATACATTTCATGGTTTAAGTGCCCGCCCTGTAAATGTTTGATGTTAAAAGCCTGTTGTAAAGTCATAAAACTGGCCGGGAACTCATTGAATATCGTGGAGACGCAGCTGCCTCGGAGACTGACATTCACTGCTCTCCAGCGGCGCGACCTGAGCACAGTTTCTCGCCTACCTTTTATAAGAAGAGCGACCGAGATAGCCCCCATGACCGTTAACCCAAGTATACTTCCTTTTCAGTGGCTAGCAAGTGAGAAAATGTAAGCTATAACTGGAGAAAGGTTGAGTATTTTAAAATAAATCGTTTCCCAGAGCAGTAAGTTTTACTTTTAATTGTCTCTCTCTACTGATCTTCAGTGCGAAGACTGGCTTGATGCAGCTCTCCACGCTGCTGTATCTGGTACATCTCCGAATAACTCCTACAACCCACATTTATTTGAATTTGCTTACGGTACTCGTCTGTTAGTATCCCTCTGAAATCCCCCCCCCCCCCCCTCTCTCTCTCTCTCTCTCTCTCTCTCTCTCTCTCTCTCTCTCTCTCACACACACACACACACACACACACACACAAATACACACACACACTCACACACACTTGTTCCAGTACTAAATTGAAGATGTCTTGATGGCCAGATCTCCTCTTTTAGTCGACTTATGCCACAAAATTACTTTTTCTCGCAGTTATATCGCGTACCTTCTGATAAGTTACACTACCTACCCATTTAATATTCAGTATCGTTCTTTAGCATCACATGTCAATAGGTCCTTCTTCTCTGAACTGTTTAAGACCTACGTTTCCGTTCAGTACAAGTCTGGGCTCCGGGAAAACGCCTTCAGATAAGATTTCCTAACACTTAATTCCTCCATCATTTAATCATCATTTTAGTCTTGCTATTATTATTACTGCAAATTATAATTTTTATTAATAACGCAAATTAGTATTTTTGTGATTGTTAATTCCTGGTCTGGTATAAGTGAGGGTCTTAATGCCCTAATCTGGTAAGAGTTATTCAGCAATAAATAAATCAATAAGTAATGAATTTATATTCGATGTCAGCAAATTTCACTTCTTCATAAATGCCTTTCTTGCCATTGCCAGTCTACATTTTATATGCCCTCTGCTTTGGCCTCCATATTTATTTTACAGCCCAATAGAAATACTCATCTACTACTTTCAGTCTCTCTTTTTCCAATCTAATCTATTAGCCATGTCTTGCTTTTGTTAACGTTAATCTTATATCCTCCTTTTAAGACACTGTCTGCTGTAATTACAAGTCCTATATTGCCTCTGACAGAACCACAATATCCCTCTAAGCAGTATATGCGATATACTGAAAAGGAAGTGCGTAAAAATATTGGCCGTGAAAGTCTTAAAAGCAATGCCTTACGTGCACCAACTTAAATAAACGTATGGCCAGATGTGAACATATGTTGTGCCAAAACATTAATTTTATACGTGTTTTTAATTATTATACTTTATCACAGTAATAACTTATACATTTGAAAGGGTACTACGTACTCTGCATTTACTGCATACTGCACAATTTTATAACTGACGAATATGCGTGGATTTACAGTGGTGACATCTAACGAGCTTATGGCACAGACATATGTTGTGGTTACTGTGTGGCAGTTTGTTATGAGCTGTAGTGATAGAGACTGTATGACTTCGCTAGAAATGTGGTCTAGCTTACACTATATTTGAAATATGTGCGACGATGCTAAGCTGATTTTGTGACGATGTCACTACGGCTTTATTATAGTAGGACATATTATAAAACAGGTATGCCTCGTCATATTTTAAGCATATGTTTTCACATCCACGAAAGTAATAAATTTTCGCTGTGGCATATTTTATTGTTCTAAGACATAATCTGTTCACTAGTTGTGTTTCATTTCCCATCTCTGGCTGCAGATCTGGTCATTGCTGACCGATACCGATAGTCTAAGGACCAAGAGTTTAGTGATAATTGGCGGAAATAAGAGAAAGTCATTCAGCATTAACAGAGCCTAACATCCTATCACGTTCCTCTATTGTTTCATCAATAGTTAGCTGCCCATCTTTAGATCTTATGTTGAAGTCTTCAGAAAATCAGTCAAAAAAAGCTTTCTCTCGCACAGTAACCGGTCATTGAAAATAAGAAATAGCGATCAAAAGACTGAAATACCATATTTTTATTTAATGAACGAACGCGGAAATCCCATTAAGACAATCATGTCAAGTTCGCCAATAGTTGTTGGTAAGAAAAACTTTTATCGAGCAATTCGTTTCGTTTGTCACGGCCTCGTTCCTATTCAGTTGGGCAGAGAGAAGAAACTGTGGCTGTTAAGTGGAAAACGGCTATTGTTACGAGTGGCATTTGACTTTCTGCCCCTCGTTTTGTATTTATTCGTGAAGTGGGCGCCACACTCAGCGAACGGGGTGCTGAAACAATAATGAAAAAAGAAAAAGAGGGGAGGGATCGGGGTGTATGGTGGGGGGGGGGGGGGCTGACGACGCCCACGACTGACGGCCGAAGGTGCGGCGCAGGAAGCAAGAGCCAAAGTCAAATAAGGAGTTTCGTATTAAATTCGCCGCGGCAGCGCCGGCCGCTTGCGCAACAAACCCCGGTTATTAATTTCTATGTTCTGTAAATCAAACAGAATTACGGCGGGGCCAGTTAATTACGAAGTCTGCTGGCGGAATTCATTCCGGGCGCGGCCTTCTCCCCCAAGACCGCGCTGACCCGCGGCTACGCGGCTAGTGCGCCCGCCAGCGCCGCTGATTTATTAAAAACTCCGGCCTCCGGGGCCCACCGCCGGCGCTGCGAAAGGTTTTTATTTCCGCAAAAAGCTGCCGGCTCGGGAGCCTGCTGGGGCGGCGGCCGCGGACTTTTGTTATTGCCCTCGCGCTGCCGCCGATATTCAAAGGGGAGAATTAATTCGGACCTCCGCACCAGAAAGCACCGCCAAACACGAGCGGCCGCTCGCCCGCCCGCCAGCCTTAAAAACTTGTCCGGCGCGCACCGCTACCTGCTACCTGGCAACAGCCGGGCTCCATTCCTGCCCCGAGTGTCCGCTCGGTGTAAAACTGAAGAAAATTACGCCGTTTTTGTGCCAAATTGTTACAGACTGTTAAACGGGGACACAATGGACCCAGACCATATTCGAGAACTGCGGAGTGCTTTTGCGATGATGGTGTAGTACGTCGGATTTTGTAGACATTTCAAAAAACAGCGTACAGGAAAGCACGAGAAACAGAATACGAGAGAGAGGGAGAGGGAGAGGGAGAGAGAGAGAGAGAGATGGGGGGCGAGGAAACAGAGGGAGAGGAACTGGAAGAAACAGAGAGAGAGAGAGAGAGAAAGGAGACAGAATGGTCAATGACATTTTTGACTGAGGGTCTTACAAGAACCTCAACTCCCCATCTATACAAGGGGTCATTCAGAATGGATGAGGATGAGGCAACCTGACGTTCGATACCTGATTCACCTGATCTTCATTAAAGACAGAAGCTGAAATAATAAATTGAAAGCCGGCTGGAGTGGCCGAGTCGTTCTAGGCGCTACAGTCTGGAACCGCGCAACCGCTACGGTCGCAGGTTCGAATTCTGCCTCGGGCATGGATGTGTGTGATGTCCTTAGGTTAGTTAGGTTTAAGTAGTTCCAAGTTCTAGGGGACTGATGACCTCAGAAGTTAATTCCCGTAGTGCTCAGAGCCAATAAATTGAAATTTGTGCTGAGGCTTTGAGTTGAACCCGGGTCTCATACTTAGTAAAAATGGTTCAAATGGCTCTAAGCAAAAATAAATAAATAAATAAATAAGTAAATGGTTCAAATGGCACTGAGCACTATGGGACTCAACTGCTATGGTCATCTGTCCCCTAGAACTTAGAACTACTTAAACCTAACTAACCTAAGGACATCACACACATCCATGCCCGAGGCAGAATTCGAACCTGCGACCGTAGCAGTCACGCGGCACCAGACTGTAGCGCCTAGAACCGCTCCGCCACTGCGGCCGGCTCGTACTTAGTAGGCAGATATGCTACCCACAAACCACGCTGGCATTGTGGCTTACACAAGTGCAGGGAATACCACAATCTAATGCCCTTCTCAAGACAAACTTCGGTTCATACCTCAGCCCATCATGATTTCCCCATGCTTGAATCGTCAGTACGCCAAATGCTCTCCAATATTGGCATACCACCAAAAGAATTTTAGTTCAGTACTTCAACTTCTAACCTTATCGAAGACAAAGTTGAGGCTGAATATGTCTCCAGTAAAATGTAATTACGTCAGATCAACACATCACCGGCCGGCCGTTGTGGTCGAGCGGTTCTAGGCGCTTCAGTCTGGAACCACGCTGCTGCTACGGTCGCAGGTTTGAATCCTGCCTCGGGCATGGATGCGTGTAAAGTCCTTGAGTTAGTTAGGTTTAAATAGTTCTAAGTCTAGGGGACTGATGACCTCAGATGTTAAGTTCCATAGTGCTCAGAGTCTTTTGAATCATTTGAATACACCACCTACGCCTGAGGTACTGGCTGGATTTCCCCATTGCGCACGAAGCTGGGGTTCTGTTTCAGTATCGGAGAGCCTCGACAACACTGGCGATCTAAGGAGGAGAAATCAATATGGACATAGTTGTGAATCGGAGTTTGCTGTCGGAAGGACAACGGACGAGCGTATTCCGTGCAGCTGAGTAAACGACAGTGCCAGGATGGTGTAGCACATCTGAATAGAAAACAGGCGACCTGGGTTTAGGTCCTGGCCTTGACACACATTTTAATTCATTACTTTTGTTTCTATCCTTGTTTAAGGTAAAGTTCACACTCAGTATGTCTCCAGGAAAATGTAGTTACATCAGATCAATAATTCACTTGAAGCGATTTTGGGAAATAACAGAAAACATAAGTAATCACTTTTTATTATGTCAGAGATTAAAGACTTCCTCAGGCTGCACTCTATTGATGCCCATTATTCGCGCAACAGACATGGCTGATTTCGGATTACGCATCCCACCATCAGATATATGGGAAACCAATCACATCCATATAGATTCAGAGAAATACGTCCATGCATGGACAGCTGAGGCCACCGCTATCCTGCTACACCACTTGGCCGTCCGCTGTGGTTTATGGAGTCAGTTCCTTCCAGCACCATATCTGACATGGGCCGAGTCCGTGTCACGTTATGTTGCAGTACTTTTGTGTGCTGGCGTGGACTGTACACGATATTAGGCAGGTGTAGCAGTTTCTTTGGCTCTTCAGTGTATTATCTGTTTTAACGAAACAGCATATTTCCAGTAGATCAGTAGTACTGGAAAGTATCCTTTAAATACCCTCATCGTTTTATGTTATACATTATCTGATCGGAAGTATCCAAATACCTATTAGCGGACTTTAATATGAGATGTATCCACGATTCACCTTTCTAATGGTTTGCATTCTGTTGAGGACACATTCAATGAGCTGTCTGAATGTCTGTGGAAGAATAGCAGCCTATTCTTGCTCAAGAATCGACATCAGTGAATGTAGTGTTCTTGAACGCTGGAGTTCTAAGCGATGTCTTCGTTCTGCCTTATCCGACAAGTGTTTCATTGGGTTCAGGGGATTTCAGGACTCTGGGAAGGCCAATTAATTACAGGAATGTTATTGTCCACAAAATATTGCCTCAAATGGTTAAAATGGCTCTGAGCACTATGGGACTTAACTTCTGAGGTCATCAGTCCCCTAGAACTTAGAACTACTTAAAACTAACTAGCCTAAGGACATCACACACATCCATGCCCGAGGCAGGATTCGAACCTGCGGCCGTAGCGGTCTCGCGGTTCCAGACTGTAGCGCCTAGGACCGCTCGGCCACATTGGCCGGCGCATTGCCTCAAAGATGCTGGTTTATGACTTAGTGTGTTGTCATGCTGATACGAACAATCACCATCTCCGAACTGTTCCTAAGCTGTACACAGTACACAACACCGTAACAAACCTACATGTCCTTCTGTATTCAGCGTTTTCTTAAGCGCGTTAAGGGGACCACATCCCAACAACGATGAACACCACCATACCGTAACACCATCTCATCCGTATTTCAGTACTGGCTCTATAAATGACGTCAGGCAATGTTCTCCAGGCATTCTCCAGAGGAAAAGCCTTCCATCGTATTGCCACAAGATACAGCGTGACTCATTAGTTCAAATCACTTGTTTCCAGTCATCCACTGTCTAGTGATGTCGCTCTTTGCGCCACACCAAGCGTCGATTGGCGCGGTACAGAAGTGTTTAACTATTCGACTATTGTGCCTCGTTCTTTTTAAGTCGCTACACTGTCACTGTGCCAGCTGGAAAGATGGTAGCGCTTTGGAACTCACGAGTGATTCCTTCCGCTGATACCATGCGATTTTTTGCAGCCACCTTGCGCAAATTCTTAACTGTCGCTGTTGGTCAGTTCATGACGTCCGCCTGATCTCTGTTTAGCTGTGGTTATTCCTTAGCGTTTCCACTTCACAGTCACATCACCAGCAGTCTGCTTGGGCAGCTATTGGAGGGCTTAAATATCTCTGATGGCTTTGTTTCTCAGGGGACATCCAATGTTTAGTGTACTATCGGAGTCTGAGCTCCCCTGACCGCCCATTCTGCTGTCACTGCTGCTCTACTGATAACACAGTACATCATGCCCCCTTTTTTACTTTCTCTCGTGACGTCTGTGGATCAATTATACATAATGTAGGGGTGGCTGGATACTTCCGATCGTAAAATGTGGACTGAGAGAGGTAAGCAGCAACAAAAGGTGAATAAGAAATGACTAAAAAAAACTACACCGAGAACAATTTAAGCTTTTACACGCACCTAATACTGCATCTTAAGCTATTTTTCAAGCTTAAGATAATGAATTAAACTTTTTTTTCGAATAGATTATGGAACAACGTGTATTTGACTTTGCCTACGTGATGATTAGTCTGAAGTCCTGTTTGTAAAATCGTGAAGTCAAGTCTTGAATGTGTACGGAGAGAAATAATTTCCTCAAAATAATCTGTTTTATGACCATACTGAAACGAATCAATTTGCTCTCTTCCTGTGCCAAAAAAGTAAAAGATAAGGTCTTTGCAATTTGAACAGTAATCATATGTAATCCACCATAATAGTCATGGTTGCAAAATGCTAACATGAGTTCTTTATAGAGGAACGGAAAGTTGGTAGCAGCCGACCTCGGGGAAGATCAGTTTGGGCTTCGGAGAAATGTAGAAACACACGAGGCAATACTGCCCCTATGACCCATTTTAGAAGATAGGCAAACCTTCATTTATAGCGTTGTAGACTAGAGAAAGCTTTTGACAATACCGACGGGAATACTCTCTTCGAAATTCTGAAGGTGGCAGGGGTAAAATTCAGGTAGCGAAAGGCAATTTACAGAGAACTCAGACGGCAGTTATAAGAGTCGAGTGGCGTGAAAGGGAAACAATGGTTAAGAAGATAGTGGAACAGGTTTGTGGCGTATCCCTGACGTTATTCAATATGTGCATTGAAAAAAAAAAAACAGTAAAGGAAACCAAAGAAAAATTTGGAGTAGTAATTAAGGTTCAAGGAAAAGAAATAAAAACATTGAAGTTCACCGATGACATCACAGCCAGCAAAGGACTTGGAAGAGCAGTTGTACGGACTGAACCGTGTCTTGTAAGGATATAAAATGAAGATCAACAAAATCAAAACGAAGATAACGAAATGTACTCGAATGTGTACTCGAATGGGTGATGCTGAAGGAATTACGTTAGTAATTGAGAAACTTAAAGTAGTAGATGAGTTTTGCTATTTGGGGAGCAAAAAACTGACAATGGCCGAAGTGGGGAGAGTATAAAATGTAAACTGGCAATTGCAAGGAAAGCACTGCTGAAGAGGAGAAGTTTGTTATAACCGAATACAGAGCTAAGTGTCAGGAAGCCTGTTTTGAAAGTTTTTGAATAGAGTAATGCCATGTATGGAAGTGAAACATAGACAATAAATAGTTTAGGCAAAAAGAGAATAGAAACTTTCGAAATGTGGTGCTTCAGAAGAATGTTGAAGATTAGACGCGTAGTTTACCTAACCAATGAGGATATACTGAATAGAATTGGAGAGACAAGAAATTTGTAGCTCAACTTGATTAAAAGAAGGAATCGGTTGACAGGACACATTTTGAGACATCAAGGGATCATCGATATGTATTAAGAGGGACAGTAAAACATGAATAATAAGTAAATTCAGCAGCTATGCAGTAGTGGTGCATACTTGGCGGTAGCATTCAGCGCATGTCAGCGCAGTGCTGTCGCTGGTTCTTCGTATTTTCCTGTTCCTGCTCGTAGATATATAAAAGATGAATATCGGTCCAGACTAAGTTGGGACGTCTCTATAGACTGGTCACTTTAACTTCCGCTTTAAAAATCATTTTTTATTTAACTGGAAACTGACGCTTTCCGTCGAAAATGGGCGTCGCCTGATAAACCTGATTAGTACCAACTGTTTGGGCTGACTCCGGCTACACAACGCAAGAACGCAATTGGACATTTCTCCAGAAACACCAGAGGAACTGTGTCTGACGCCTCTTAGGAGAGACACCCTGACTACTTGTATAGAATACGTATATTTAGTTCGCAATAACTATTCGTGTCAACAGTTACAAGATTTCAATGGCGTCACTCGAATTTTTATAAATGTGGCATTTATTTTACAAGGGGCAATGGAGATGAGTATTGACCACAGTCGAAATAAAGGTGGGAAGGTACTCCGTGATGTACAAACGTATCGCCTACAGTGGAAAAAATTAATCACCATTCACCTATTCAGCTTCAGTACGTCTTTGTGGCTGGGCTCGGCGAAGCCACCTCACGACGTGAGTGTTTATTGTCGCGGGCAGGGCGCCGGCTGCTGTGTGCCCGCGCCGCCCCTTCGCTCACCTGTTTGAGTTGACTGAGTGGCGGCGCGTCGCGACGCGGGCCTCCCTTCGGCGCTCCAACCTGTTGCACCTCCTGGCCGCTCCGGCTCCGGCTCCTTGCAACCGGGAAGTGGCTTATTATGAGCGAGGCGCACGCCAAGTCCGCAGCCGACACTCTCCGCAGCGCCCAGGCTCTCGGCGCGCCGCCGACGGACGATACACAACGTGCGGGCAACGTTTCTAGTGCACAGTCCCCAGACGACGTCGCATCTCTTTCGTAACAGCGTAGTCAAGAAGCGAAGGCTTTGCATATTGCAGGAGCGGTCTGTAACGAATTCCTCTGTTCGCTTCACGTGCTTAGAACAATTCTGAACCAGTTAATCCCCATCACAATTTAACTTTTTTATCTAAATTTTAGGGAAAATCATTTAGTTTGCGATATGTCCGGGACAGAATTATACACAGACAAATCTCTGTAACGAAAGAACTCGACATTTTATGTTGTTGCGTAAATACACCACCGCTAGAGACGTTCTCCAAGATGTTATGCTCACTATTTCATTAACAGCACGGAACTGCATGCCCCATGTTCGTCATTGGCAGGGCACACATATCTCGACCTATTGGCGAACTATGCAGCTCCATAGGGCCGCGCGGGATTAGCCGAGCGGTCTCAGGCGCTGCAGTCATGGATTGTGTGGCTGGTCCCCTCGGGCATGGGTGTGTTTGTTTGTCCTCAGGATCATTCAGGTTAAGTAGCTTGGGGGGGGGGGGGGGTTGGGTTAGGTTCTTTTGGGGGAAGAGACAAAACTGCGAGGTCATCGGTCTCATCGGTTTAGGGATGAAAGGGGAAAGAGGTCGACCGTGCCCTTTCAAAGGAACCATCCCGCCATTTGCCTGCAGCAATTTAGGGAAATCACGGAAAACCTAAATCAGGATGGCCGGACGCGGGATTGAACCGCCGTCCTCCCGAATGCGAGTCCAGTGTGCTAACCACTGCGCCACCTCGCTCGGTGTAAGCTTAGGGACTGATGACCTTAGCAGTTAAGTTCCATAAGATTTCACACACATTTCAACACTTTAACAGTTCCATAGATGCCTCCCGACATCATCTTCCAGTAGGATGATGCCTCCCCCTCCACTATCATGGGGATGTTACCACATATCTCCATGATACATTTTCTGAGGATTGAAACGGAAATGGGGGTCATATTGCCTGGTACCCTCGGTCTCCCGATTTGACTCTACTGGATTTCACTGCGTGCGGTTTCATCAGGTACATAGTTCACAGAATAAAGGTTGGAAATCAGGTAGATCTGAGACAACTGATCTATTCCGCAGTAGAGGCCTCATACTTAGACCATGTGGCGAGAACTGGAGTGCCTTTTCGATATCTGTCGAGCTGCAAACGGTGTCCACACTGAACTGAACCGACACGCATAAAATGTCTCATCATCTGTGTAAAATTTTGGACAAATAAAGTTGTAAACCATAATAAATACCGAGATATAAACAAATATTTTTCTATGTCTCTAGTCCGGACAGCCTGTAGAATTCAGTATTGACATGGGGAAACAGATGAAGAGTGGCTGTGAGAACGTACTACCTCCGTGAGCTGCAGCTCTGCCCTGTTGTTCTTAAAAACATTTCTCACGAAAATAATTGTTCTTCTAAAAGCCAACCGTATACGAGAAGTCCAAAAAAGTTCATTGCAACTTAGGCTACAAATGCCTCTTAATCTCAGTGGGCTGAAATGCGTCCTTGGTGTGTTACTGGCATAGAATATTTATTTCTCCGAAAATTTAGAAAAAACACTATTTCTTGACAGTGTAGAATATTTTCAGAGTGGCCAGTGCTGACAGTATTTGTGCATGACTGACAAGTTTTCCTCTGGCGTTTTAGAGTGTAGTACAGGCCTAAGATCTACAACATGGCTCTGTGTCTCAGTACATTACATCATCTAAATAATAATCATTTCGAATACAAGACTAACCTTCAAGTTAGTGTCGATTTTAAGATATGGGAAGTATCATACTGGCCGGGATGCTTCATATAGACCGATCGTTGTGTTTTGGCAAGGCTAGCTACCTGTAGAATCCCGCTGCTGGGGCGCGCAATATCAGTGAACAGGAATGGTGCAAATCCCATACTGCCCCAGTGACGAGTTGAAATACCTGATGCTGTGGCCTGACTCTGCGTTGCCTTGGTCACTACGTGACCGAAACGTGTTCCGCTCATGACAAAGTTGGGCAGAGTCACTTTACTCATCGCTCACACCCTGCAGGATCTTGTCTTCGACTTTTACCGACGCCGAGATAAGTTGCATGCTAGCCGATAGACACAGGTGGGTTAACTTGTTTTGACTATTTCTAGACGCGTCATCCGCTAGCTGTCAGTCTTTAGAGCTTGCTCACTGCCGAATGCTAACAGGACAACCTCGTTTAGCCAACACTACGACCTCGCTTAGCCAGTGTTCCTGTACGGCGACCAAGCGGCACTGCGTCCGAGCACGGCTCCTTGTGCTGTGTTGACTCAGGCTCAGAGTTACTTGTGTTAGATAACTCTTGGTCCTACACACACCATCCTAAGTTAAAAGACGGCCATTCCGACAATTCATCGCTGTCCGCACGGTCCACTCCATTATTTACAGGAACATCCATCGATTCAAAAACAGGAAAATAAGCGCACAAGGAAGCTTTTTTTCTAAATCTTTTATACATTAGTACGTATTCAATAAAGCACTCAGAAGAGAATAAAAGTTTTTTTTTTCTCAAGACTACGGCGTTTCCTAGCTGGCACCTGTATGTTATCTAGTTTGAGAATCGTCTTTAAACTAGAAACAAATACGAAGCAGCTTAGGAGTTTATGTTATTGAAACTGAGTACAGACTGTTTATTACGAGGTATCAGTACCTAAAGACTCGGCTCATGAGACAAGCGCGGCGCCTGTTGGCCGTTAGCTGTCTCAGCCGTGCGGTATTAGCCGAGCGGTCTCAGGCGCTGCAATCATGGACTGTGCGGCTGGTCCCGGCGGGGGTTCGAGTCCTTCCTCGGGCATGGGTGTGTGTGTTTGTCCTTAGGATAATTTAGGTTAAGTAGTGTGTACGCTTAGGGACTGATGACCTTAGCATTTGAACATTTTTTTCGTCAGCTGCTTCGGCTTAGCCACACGTTGTGGCTGGGGGTCGCGGAGTACGGCTTCCTGAGCAGTACGGTTCTGGCCACTTCCTTAGTCAAGTGTTTCAAATGGCTCTGAGCACTATGGGACTTAACTTCTAAGGTCATCAGTCCCCTAAAACTTAGAACTACTTAAACCTAACAAACATATAAGGACATCACACACATCCAGCCCCGAGGCAGGATTCGAACCTGCAACCGTAGTGGTCGCGCGGTTCCAGACTGTACCGCCTAGAACCTCTCGGCCACCCGGGCCGGCATTCCTTAGTCAGCTTTAGCCGTGTCCGACACGACTAAAACGATCCAGTTAGTGAAAAGAAGTGGCGAAACGCTTCATCCTGCACAAGGGTATGAACCAAATAATTAACCTTTAATTCGAGATCGGTAGGTCTTAGGAAGTTCCGGGATTCTTTCCCTTGAGTTTGGTTTTCTTTCATTTACATTATACATCAGGGTTAGCAGAAGTACGCAGGTGGAGCGAAGAGAACGGCTCACTCAGTCTAACTGAGAGTACTGCCCAGGCATCAATAGAGGAATACTGGGAATCTGTGATAAGCTTATGGCGAGTTTAAACTACGACGTCCCCGAGTACGATTCACTAAGCTATAGTTTATTTTGTTTCTGAAATATGAGCTGCTAGAAAGAAGAGCAGGTTCAAAATAGTACCACCAAAGTGTGTTCGCCGGCTGATGTGGCCAAGCGGCTCTAGGCGCTTCAGTCCGGAACCGCGCAACCGCTACGGTCGCAGGTTCGAATTCTGCCTCGGGAATGGATGTGTGTGTTCATCAAAACACGCTAGATAATCGCTCGATGGTAGCAACGAATTTTTAATTCACCGAATTATGGTAATAAGTCCAGCAATTTTGTATCGACATTTTCATGTGGCAAAACAAAATCCACAAAAAAATGGTTCAAATGGCTCCGAGCACTATGGGACTTAACATCTGAGGACATTAGTCCCCTAGAACTTAGTACTACTTAAACCTAGGTAACCTAAGGACATCACACACATCCATGCCTAAGGCAGGATCCGAACCTGCGACCGTAGCGGTCGCGCGGTTCCAGACTGAAGCACCTAGATCCGCTCTGCCACACCGGCCGGGCCATAATCCACAGTTATATACGGACTTTGTGAATATATTGCTATTACAGAAGTAAGTTATATTAGATAGGAACCAACAGATGTACAAAAATATGTGGGAGAAGCTAGAAAAATGCCTTACATGACTCACTAGTAGAGAGATATCAGACATAATTAACTTGTGGAAAGTGAAATACGATACTTTATACCTAACTAGAGAAGGAAGGGAGGAAAAAAATGTATTGTATGGAAATATTTTGTTATTAACTAGAGAGGTTGCCTGACAGATCTTGTCAAAGGTAAGTATGTGCCAACGCTAGCAGCACTTTGTTGCGGGCGTAACAAGAAACTGCCCTGTAATTAGGGTGGCTTATAATGTGCGATTTTGCCAGTAGGTGGTCTCTGCTTATTCTCATGCAGCAGTGTAAAATAGAAACTTTATATTAGAAGTATTAAGTTCATAAATGAAAATGAAATATATTACACTTCACAGCTTTCTCATAATTACAGTTGCTCTTGTGTTTACTTATTAAGGTCGAGAAAGCATGTCGGTTGCTCGTCTAGCTCTAATAAGGCAATAATTTGCTGATCAAGTGAATTTCCTGAAGAATAAGTTCTCACTAAGTAATTTAGTTCGTATGGTGTACCTCGCGTGCCACCGCAAAGACTTACTATACTAGCAGCGGATTATAAACCAAGGGGGAAGATAATTGTGGCATGATTGAAGAAGTGAGGGAGAGACTGGAACGGGTCTTATACGTAACTCTGGAGTGACAAGTAGAAAATGGAGAAGAAGAAGAAGAAGGAGAAAAAGAAGAAGACTGATCACTCAGTAATATGTGCCATCTGTTTCTGCCAATTGTTTTGTGTGTGGAACATTGGACGAACCATTTCCCTAAGAATCATATACAGCAGTCTCAATAAGAAATGAACGCTGTATCTCCGTTTTCCATATGCTCCAATATCCACTCTTATAAATATGTATCTAATGTCTGAGATGATTTAAAAAGAAGGGAAAATATTGTTTGTAATTTTGGTAGATGCATAGTTGGATCCATCCTTGAATAGTTAGGTTCCACATGTAAATGTGTTTCCAATCTGCGTTTCCGATCAACATTTTCTGTCTGTGTTTGCTGCCAGTGTTTCCTGTCAATGTTTCTGTAAAACTAGAGAAGGCACCTAACTGTTAGCATTCACTCGCAATTTGCGAGGGTTTAGTCCTTCTCCCATCCACAGGTGACTGAGGTCAAGTTCACAGCAAACAGTCTTGCCTACCTCCTCGGCCGACATATGAAACTGAGTTCAGGTGAATAATGTCGGTGGCACTGTCATTGAAGCGTAACCAATATTCCCGCAGTGTAGCATTAAAGTAATGCAAAGTGGATGTTATGCGACTTTAAAAAGTAATCATTTTCTTGAAAGAAGCTTTAAGAGGTTTGCGTTCCTTTGGACACACGTCCTGCACAGCAAGTATTTTAAATTCCATAATTAACATGCAATATCCGCGGTTTACGGAGAAGCGGCGTTTAAGTGGAGTAATAGAAGCGCGAGGAGCGTGAAAGTGTCGGCTCGAACGGCTATAACGGAGTCCGTGGAGCGTGTAATAAAGCGGCGGCCGCTAAAAAGAAGACTAATGGGAGACGCCTCCAGGAAAGCGCGGCGCTACCCGCTTCTGACTTCTGGCGACGGCTCACCGTGCCCAACGGAAATCTTAATAGCGGCGCGAGTGTGATTTAAGGCACAAACACAGGTCTATAGAGCCGCATTGTAGAATGCGCACTTACATTAACTGCCTCTTGTTAGCTGTATCTGTGAGTGCAGAGGCGCTGCTCGGACTTTAGGGCGTTATCCAGCACCGCGATTTTGTCGACTCAGTCCGTCACTTGGTTAAATGACGGCTTGCAGTCGCTCGCTATTACAATTACTTAACAGCGCACTGCTGGCGCATACGTCTCTAGAAATATAGTTGCGACTGTAATAACTGGGTCAACATGAGCACGCTCGCAATACCTTACCCAATAAATCGTTCGTGTTAAATGCAACTTAAATAACATATCATATATCTTGCTTCAACAGAGGTATACGCGCTGCCATGCATTTGTGCATGCGATCATACACAGACACGCACACGCGTAGACGTCTCCCACTAAAAGCGGTGCTCTCATTTACATTACAAATCTGGCTTTTATATTCTGTCACGTTTTCTATTTGCACGATTTGGCACTTAAGAAATAGTTGCTTTGCTTGTGGAATAACGGCCCTCTTCCTTATCTTCAGGTATCGAAGACACTGACACACATAAACAATTCGGGAACAAGTGGATCATACTGTTCACTGAATGGCCGCTTCAAGCATTTAATTGTCACTTGCTTCAGATGCAGGCACCTAATTTGCGGTATCTCGTGCTATGCACCATTTCGAAACTTTATTCTCCATAATTCAATTCATATGCCCTTCGCAAGAGTGATTACTGAAAACACCTGCAATAATCTCACGTAAAAATGTAACAAAAATGTTTTGTTTAAATAGAAAATATTCTTATGGGAGAAGGTAAAGTAAGCAATAGAAGTTACTCGTATCAGTACGGAATAGAAAATATTCTTATGGGAGAAGAGAAAGTAGCAACTGAAGTTATTCGTATCTGGACGGAATTGAATATGTGTCGTTATCTCATTACTAACTGAATGTCAGTCACAGGAGTAAAATCTAATTGTAAGCGAAGAGCGATTTGAACTAGCAAAAATGACAAATCACTATGGCCTTTTCGGTTATTGTTCTGACTCCAGCTTGTCGAAATGCGCGATGCATAGCTGGGCTACACTTGGTTGTTACCCACGCGCACAAAAACGCTGTAACTCAGGCGGAGCAAATTACCTTGCTTCCACCTGCGCTTCCTAGCTAGAACTCGCTGCTATCTCTTTAAATGACACAAAACGCTGCAGCGTACTCGTAACAAGTGATATGACTCAGTAAGGCGTAATATATGCAACTTCAATCATTTATTTGCATAGTGCAACAGTTTTGGTTCTACGTTGCAAGGAAGATTTTTGAACAGTCCTTCCCATTTAACTTAATTTATTGTATACTACATTGCAGCAAAAATACGAGGTAAGGATTTACAATGTTCAGCTAGAATTCCGTTTCCGATTGTTGTGCGTTGTAATTCAGTCACGAATAAAACATTTACTTGTGGAGCTAGGGAAAAAGATCGTATCGTTTAAAATTGGTTGCTGCGAGACACGGATAAGTACTTTAGCTGCATTAATTGGGAATGTTTTCTTATATTGTGGCCAACAGTATGGGGTGTGAAATGTAACTGTTGCGTGCTCCAAATGGCTCTGAGCACTATGGGACTTAACATCTGAGGTCATCAGTCCCCTTGAACGTAGAACTACTTAAACCTACTAACCTAAGGACGTCACACACATCCATGCCCGAGGCAGGGTTCGAACCTGCGACCGCAGCAGTCGCGCGGCTGCGGAATGTAGCGCCTAGAACCGCTCGGCCACCGCGGCCGGCTGTTGCGTTCAGTTGATGTTGCAGAGTCAGTGTATTGTGCCATATTGTTTACGTGTTGTCAGTGTTTGCGAAAGACGAGTCTCGTGTCAGCCCGTACGCATTTCTCTCAAACAGTGCTTCACCGCTACTACGCTTCTCAGTGCCCACTTTCCGTGATATAACCAGGAGAAATTTCAATGGCGACGACGCTGTTGGCACACTGTCTGCTGGTCAGTGACATCCGGCAGAAATTTCAAAGATGATTATAGCACGAAAATGATATTTGCAATTTGTTCGGACGAAGATCTGTGTGTAGTCTAGCTACTGTCGTATTCTGCACTATAGATGTTGCATGCCATAAAATGACATTGTACCTGAGTGCATTTTTATTTCAACAGGGCGACTCGCTTACTGTTTAGCAGCTATTACTGGCAACAGGGCGATCATCTTTTAAAAGAAAATAACATTTAGAAATTAAGGTACTCAGTGTGGTATTTTCCACATAGTTCAACGTCGAAAAAACAAAATAAAAGAAACGGCTCGTCTGTAGATAGAGTAGGATAAGGAGGCGTGACTTTCCACTGAATCAAATTTGGCAGTATGATTTCTTTCGGAAGGTCTTTGCCTAGAGTGGAGTGAGTGTTGTCTGCGCCGGTCCAGGGAGTGCACGGTCAGTGGGAAAGGCACTGGCAGTTTCTGCTTGACTGTCAGCCAGGCAGGCTTCGGCTTGCGGTGATTTTGGAGCTAGAAGTTATATTTAGATTTGAACGATCGCCCCTTGCAGTACCTGTATACGCTTGTGAAGGTTGCCGAATTAACGTGCGTACCGCTCCGTGTGGAATGCAGGGCTGTCATAGAGACAACTGCCTTCCAAGAATCCTCTGAGAAGTCCATGGTCCTTTCTGAGTGTGTGGGTAAGACAACTTCCTTCCAAGAATCCTCTGAGAAGTCCATGGTCCTTTCTGAGTGTGTGGGTAAGGAAGGTGGACTGCCGAATTTAAATATAGGCAGCAATTGTGAGAAGGCAGCCCGGCTACTAGACTTAGAACTTAGAACTACTTAAACCTAACTAACCTAGGGACATCACACACATCCATGGCCGAGGCAGGATTCGAACCTGCGACCGTAGCAGTCGCACGGTTCCGGACTGAAGCGCCTAGAACCTCGAGACCACCGCGGCCGGCTATTGTATGTGTTGTTGCGTCTGTTGATAAGGAATTGTTTTAATTGTAAATGGTTTTAAGGCTGGCTGTTAGGGGATTCAGCAAATGAAGGGTATTGGTTAACAAACCTGATTCTTAAAATTGAAAGAAAATTTTTCCTTTGGTATTGAGTTTTAAAAGCTGACGTATTTCGTATGCGTTTCTCACAATAAATTGGTCAAAGATTACTTGTACATTTTTCGCCCCCAGTTAACACGCCACATCAAGGAAAAGGCCCAGCAGTCTGACGCTTCCTTAGTGTATGTCGTCGAGATGAAAAACGAACTACATTCGCGTAAAGAAATTATACTTCATCAGTTGCATCACAACCACATTCGTGAATAAAACGGCTTTTTGACTCAACAAAATTACGTAATTGGTGATTTATCTGTGAATGGCTAGAAAGATAATGTATTATTTCTGTTATACATGTTCTTTAGTTTACATTCCAGAAAATGTTTGTTTAAGTCCTAAATTTCAGGATTAATACAAGTACTTCACTTTTGTTGCGTCACAGCGTGACAAATAAATACGTTATTTCAGTATCCTGGTATGCATCACAGTGAAGAGCGTACAACCAAATAGCTAGTATCCATATTAAACTGATATCGCCACTACGTGAGAAATGCAAAGCCAGTAATTGGAACATTGTTTCAGGAAAAATAGCGATTTCTATAATATTATAGCCTGTTTCAACACACACAGTCGTGATCGCATGTGAGTTTTTTATTTTTATTTGTTAGATGACAGGTTTCGTTCTTCCGAGAGATTATCGTAAGATCTTTCATTCTATGATGACCGTAGGAGCTGCTGGCGCGGAGCAGATCCATGTCTGTAAAACATAAAAACCGGTCATCTAGAAATAAAAATACACAACTTAAATGCGTTCATGATTGTGTTTTGAAATAAGCTATAAAACTATTAAAACGCAGCAAATCTCGAATGAAATTGATTGTTTAGCACTATTATGTTCTATTTCAAAAGTGGTAAGTAAAGTGTTCATTAGCATCAACTAATTTCTTCAATTTCTATACCTGTAAGTGTTTGTGGTTTGTAAACTGAATCTACATTTTGTAACAATTTCAGTTTTATAGTCAAGGTTTTGAAAAAAATGAAAGAGAAGTCCAGTGATGTATGAACGTACTACGGAACCCTATAAAGCTGGGAGCTGCAGAAAATTACATTCTCATAGTGGAATGCCTTACACATATTTAATCACGGCTCTGTGATAAATGTGATATATATTCCTGCTGGGACACTAACTCCAGTGTCTGTGGGACTTGCAGTATACGAACTGCCTTCTATTTTGTGTTTGTAAGTAGCACTCGTTAGCGAAGGAGCTTCGAAGAGCAGCGACCAATCTTCGTGTCATACAATATGCACATAACGATATTCTGTCTCGTGCGGATTGTGTGATACCGTACAGCCGAATAACGGTTTCGACTTAACCCGCTGATTTATAAACGAGTTTCGTTGCGAGAATAAACGTCTGAACTATGTAGAAATATGACATGAGTTAACATTTAAGGTTTTAACAACACGTTGTCTGGGCGATCAAAGACAAAACACAAGTTCAGACTAGATAAGTATGAGGAAGGAAACTGGCCGTGTCCTCTTTAAGTAACAATCATGCCATTCGCTGCACGTGATTTAGGGGTATCAAGGAAACCTAAATCTTGTCGGTGAAAAGGGGATTTCCATATACGACAACATGATCTTAACTACTCCGCTATATAACTAGCCTTGGAGACGTGCCCTACCACAAAGCAACGCAGTGCCGAAAGGACATGGAGATAACAGCGCTTCCGAATTTATTGCTCCAGCTGCAGGAACACGTCCTGCCTAGCAATAGCCGTAAATTCCTCGAGAATTAGCCGACAGCGCGGGAGGTAACACACGGGCGCTGGGGTCGCGCGCGTGCAGTGCTGGACGGCGGGGAGACACGGCCGGTTGTAAAGCGCGCGTCCGTCCCATCTGGAGCAACGCCACGGTGCGTCCCGCTGTCGGGAGAGAAAGCGGCGGACGGCGGAGACTTCGGGGGGAACGCCAGGCGAGGTGGAGCTGTTACTGAGGCACTGACGTTTTTATGAAGGGCCAATTCACATAAAAGCTAATGTATTGCCGGCGCACGGGCGCGCGCCCGCCATTTGCATAGTACCCCCGCTGCTGCCGCCTCTCTGTAGCGGTATAAATCTGTAAATAAATTACTGTGCGACTAATAAAACGATTTACGGCTTATATCGATTTCGCTGGAATTCTCCGGTCGGAGAATTTATCCGCCTATTCTTCACGTCTGTGAACTCTCTTTTATCTGGCGTCGCGGCTCCGTATCGACGGACGCGGAGCTTTTTATTTGGGTTTTGCGTCGTTTGTTCTGTTGACGCTCTGCAGATTCGATTAGGAACACGGGAGTGTCATGCCACCGGTTCCATTTTAACAATATCGACAACTACATTAAAAATACATTTCCAATATGTCATAACAGAATTCAATCGAGAACGACTCGTTGGTAATATGCAGCGACAGCTATTTAAACATGGATTTCCGCAAGCAGAGGTCTTACGAAACTAAAACTGCTATTGTAACGTATCTGAGAGCAGTCACCTGACCACTCCTGACACCATCCTCCCAAGTCACTTAACTCTCCGGTGGGTCACCATCGCACACCAGAATGTTTTTCTGTCCTGTTGAGAAGATCGGAAGGGATCCGTTACCAGATGAATGTGCAGAGGACAACACTGGACGCCTCTACGGGACGTAAGATGCCCAAGCCGGCCGCTGTGGCCAAGCGGTTCTAGGCGCTTTAGTCCGGAACCACGCTGCTGCTACGGTCACAGGTTCGAACCCTGCCTCGGGCATGGTTGTTTGCGATGTCCTTAGGTTTTGTTAGGCTTAAGTAGTTATAAGTCTAGGGGACTGCTGACGTCAGATGTTAAGTCCCATAGTGCTTAGAGCCATTTGAACCATTTTGAGATGCCGATGTGAAATGGATGATATGAAGTTTTCTAAGGGAATGAAAGCTTGATGTGCGTGACTTTTAGCGTCTACGTGTGTTCTCCTGCCGCGAGATATGTGCGAAAGATCACAGTGAAGTGGAAGGAGATCATAGCAGTGGACGAGGACGTGACAATTGGGCAGAACGCATGGTATCTGTTCTTAACTGGTGACATGAGCTTGTGAACTTGTAGGCTTTCTCGGCTTAAGAAGTCTTGAAAGTCTCCTCGGATTTGCTGCCTGATTCTAAAATCAACGCGATTCAATATTTCGGCGATCCAACTGCCCGCAATCTTCAGGAAAGTGCTGCTCCTGACTACCGCTGAAAACTGGTGTCAAGGCTGCAGATCATCGTCCTATATAAGTCTCCGTACCGTACACGGTGACATCCTACAAAGGACAATGATTTGCAGACTTGGCACCAATTTTCAGTGGGACTCAGAATCAGCAGCGTTGTCCTGAAGATGGCGGATAGCTGCATTGCCGAAATAATGAATTAAGTTGATTTTAGAACTAGGCGTAAACCCGAGGAGAGTTCCAAGACATGGTTCTTGCCCAGTGAATGAATTACATCTACAGTATGGTATAAATGTGTTCGTGTGGTCGTCCAACAGTGGGAATTGTAGGCGGTACAAAACATTTAACAGTATGATGAACTATAATTTTGACAAGCTTGGAGAATAATATAAGCTAGCCAATCGCGTGTATGACACGTGGAAATATAGTCCTCGTGGACTCTTATGATCTATCCGGAGAAGGAGACACTTGTTAGCTAGAGGCGAAAGAGGAAAATTGTGATAGAGACGGCACTGTCCGGGCCACACGCGCCCCGTTTCCTGGAGGTATGTCCTGTCTGTCGCACTCATGCTGCCGGCCGACATGCAAAGCGTCTTCCGCCGCGACACCAGCAACCTAACCACTGCCCTGTAAAATGCACAGCAGTTCTCACCTACGTCTGTCTGCCAGTTCCGTTTGTCTCATAGCAACCACGATTTAAAGACCCTGGTAAAGACCCTGAGAACCTTGTAATTGATAACGGGCAAATTACGGGATGTATCAACAACAATCATCCAATTTGGCACGTCTTTATTTCTGAAACTAATAAACATGTGCAATGAGTTCTATTTTTTGGTGAACGAGAAACTCAAAAACTTTTTTTCATGCCTTTTCACTGACGTTGAATATGCCTTCCTTGAGGTGCACGGCATACGTCAATGCTGAATTCAAATTGTTTCCACACTGCAGCTATCTTGAGTTACAGCTTCCACAACAGCTATTATGCGATGTCTCAGTTCATTCATTGTTGTTGGTAACGGAGAAACATAGAGTCTTTTATAAAGACCCACAAGAAATAATCACATATAGTCATGTTCGGTGACCTTGGAGGCCAGTAATGTAAACCTGAATCATTTGGTCCATTGCGACCGATCCATCTTTCGTAATCCTTTGGATTAAAAATTCCAAGTTCTCAAGCATATCGAGATAGGCACTTCCTGTAACAGTGTTTTCGGCAAAGAAAATGAACCACACAACTTTTCTCGTTAAGTTGCAGAATACACATTGAGTTTTGGAGAGTCCCTCTCATGCTGTGCAACTTCATATGGTTGTTGCGTACCCCATATTCTCACTTTAGTGACGAGGCAACATTCCATTTAAATGGAAAGGTGAACTGTCATAAACACTAAGAGTGGAAGAAAACTGTCATCCTCCAGCTTGCCAAGTACGAAATTACAGAGCTCCGCACGTTGTTGTTTTTCACTTTCATGACAAACTTGCAGTATCTGAATTTTGTATGGTTTCAGGTATAAACGTCGACACAACTCACGCCAGACAGACATCTTGAGCATGTTAAGATGTCGAGCTGCACGGCGAACGGATTTCTGCGGATTCCTCGTGAAACTATGGCAGATGCGTTCGACGTCTGTGTCAGACACTTGGGGACGACCCAGCAATTTACCCTTACACAAACAACCTTTTCTCGGAATTGTTCATGCCATCGTATGATGCTCTGTGCTGTAGGAGGCTCCACACCATACATAGTACTAAAGTCTCGCTGAACAGTTATTAGTGACCCGCACTGGGGAAAACGTAGAACACAAAACGTTTCGGTCACCTGTTGTTCGCACAGACGGCACTTTGAACAGTGGTCGTTACATTTCAGATGTGTTACGACCCGTGGCTCTACCCTTCATTCGAGCCCTGCGAAACTCTACATTCCAGCAGGATATTGCACGACCGCATGTTGCAGGCCCTGTATGGGCCTTTCTGGATACAGAAAATGTTCGACTGCTTCCCTGGCCACCACATTCTCCAGATCTCTCAGCAATTGGAAACGTCTGGTCAATGGTGGCCGAGCAAGTGGCTCGTCACAATACGCCAGTCACTACTCTTGATGAACTGTGGTATCGTGTTGAAGCTGCATGGGCAGCTGTACCTGTACAAGCCATCCAAGCTCTGTTTGACTGAATGCCCAGCCGTATCAAGGCCGTTATTACTTCCAGAGGTGGTTGCTCTGGGTACTGATTTCTCAGGATTTATGGACCCAAATTGCGTGAAAATGTTATCACATGTCAGTTCTTGTAAAATATATTTGTCCAATGAATACCCGTTTATCATCTGCATTTCTTCTTGGTGCAGCAATTGTAATGGCCAGTAGCGTATATATCGCTGGAATCAAGAGTCTCAACGACTTTTTCCTGTTTTAAGTACGTTTGTACAGATCTCTCATTCAGCGAGTCCTCCTCGAAGTTGGCCGATTTTTTATTTGTGTTACATTTGACAATGTCATTTTCGTTACTTTGTGTCATAGACTGTGCGGCTGGTTCCGGCGGGGCATGGGTGTGTTTGTTTGTCCTTAGGATAATTTAGGTTCAGTAGTGTGTAAACGTAGTGACTGATGACTTTAGCAGTTAAGTCCCATAAGATCTCACAAACATTTGAACATTTTTTGCGAGTGTGAGTGTTCAGGTTTTCCATACTTTCTCTATACATTCCTCCAAACTGGTCTCATTACATTTTATCACGTGCGCTAAAGAGTTTGCTGTCGTGCACCCTCGAAACGTTATCATCTTCATCACCACCATCATCATTTCGTGCCGGTCTGCCTTTTGTTGCATTTTTCCTAGTGATGCAATTTCTGTCATACTAATATTTTATTCGTTACGTGCCGTCTTCCTGGTGATGCAAATGTAATGGCCAGCAGCGTATTTGTTGCGCACATCCGGAGGCAGAAAATGTTTTCGTCAGTGGACGGGACCTTATCGAAAGCGACCAGAAGGCCCCAGAGGCGTTGCCGGTGCGCCCGCACCGCTGCCAGCCGCACCTTAGAGGAGAATGCGGCGGTCGCCGTAAGTCAGGGCGGCGCGCTCAGCCGCCTCCCGCCCACAACTGGTCCCTCGCGCCGCGTGTGCGGTACAGCAGGCGACCTGCAGTGTGCGTGGCGCCACCGCCGGCGCGCCCGCCGGGCCGCCCTGGCGCCAGCCGCCCACGCAAGCCGGCGGGCGCGACGCCCACGCCGCGCCGCCGCCGAGGCCTTCACTCAACTGGTGGACTGGAGCGCGCGCCTGTGGACGGCTCGCTTCCTTTGCTGCTCCCAGCAAAATTACTAGTTTTTTAAAGTGCCTTTTTATTCCAGTCTCTGCTCACAATATGAATTCTTTAGACGATGATCGGTTTCAGTCTGTGATGATCATCCTCAGATCTTTTTTACACCATGTCCTAAAGTGATACGGCCATAATATCATCGTCAAAACATATAAATATAATCAGCATAGCATCGTCACATAGATTTAAATTATGGTGTAGAATAGGCCACATCGTCCACATCATTGATGTGCTGATTATATGTTTTGACGATGCCATTTTGGACGTATCACTTTAGGACATGGTGTAAAAAAGATCTGAGGATGGTCATTACAGACTGAAACTTGTCATCGTCTAAAGAATTCAGATTCTGATCAGAGACTGGAATAAAAAGGCATTTTACAGCATTGGATTACTGATTGTATACGCGATTATGTCGCAGTTGGTGATATTAGTTTTTTCTAAAATACAGGTTTCTTGGCGCGACTGCTCTTTCAGTATCACAGAATATTTGGTCAAGTGAACATTCGCAACTGATGAATATGTTTGTTGTTGTTGTGGTCTTCACTCCTGAGACTGGTTTGATGCAGCTCTCCATGCTACTCTACTTCATCTCCCAGTACTTACTGCAACCTACATCCTTCTGAATCTGCTTAGTGTATTCATGTCTTCGTCTCCCTCTATGATTTTTACCCTCCACGCTGCCCTCCAACGCTAAATTTGTGATCCCTTGATGCCTCAGAACTTGTCCTACTAACCGGTCCCTTCTTCTTGCCAAGTTGTGCCACTAACTCCTCCCCAATTCTATTCAATACCTCCTCATTAGTTATGTGATCTACCCACCTAATTTTCAGCATTCTTCTGTAGCACCACATTTCGAAAGCTTCTATTCTCTTATTGTCCAAACTATTTATCGTTCATTGAATAAAAAACCGCTTCAGTTGAAACCCCCCCTTAGAAAATTTTTATTAATCACAGTGCTGGAAAACCTCTACGTTATTTGATTTTCAAACAGCTGAGCAAAACTGAACGTACTAAGACATTCACTAACCTGACACACAATATATTTAGCGCAACGCAATCTGACTTTCGATAATCTCCACAAAAGAATGACCCTGACTAACAATAACCTATACCTTTCATGAATCACTTATCTCGCAAAAATCTTCTTTATTCGAACTACTGCAATACAGCGAGCGCCAAACTGCCAGCTAAATAAAAGATTCTAACTACTGAAGGCACTAACTACTGATAGGCATAGTTAGCAGCCGGCCGGAGTGGCCAAGCGGTTCTATGCGCTACAGTCTAGAACCGCGCGACCCCTACGGTCGCAGGTTCGAATCCAGCCTCGGGCATGGATGTGTGTTACGTCCTTAGGTTAGTTAGGTTCGAGTAGTTCCAAGTTCTATGGGACTGATGACCTCAGAAATTAAGTCCCATAGTGCTCAGAGTCATTTGAACCATTGTCTGAACCATAGTTAGCAAACTAAAAATTTTGATAGAGAACAAACAATGTCTTTACGTTAATAATGTTCAAAAGTCATCTTATATATATCTGCTCATGACATATATTTTTACAAATTTACTCTTTCTCATGGACATCCGTCCAGATCGTCCGCTCTCAAAATTCTGCCATCTCTCTCCTCACATCCACCACTGCTGGCAGCTCACCTCCAACTGCGCAACGCTGCGCGCTGTTCACATCCAACTGCCCAACACTACA
The DNA here is from genome assembly GCF_023897955.1 of Schistocerca gregaria. Taxonomy (NCBI): domain Eukaryota; kingdom Metazoa; phylum Arthropoda; class Insecta; order Orthoptera; family Acrididae; genus Schistocerca; species Schistocerca gregaria. Next base: position 741,733,872 of record NC_064920.1, on the reverse strand, counting down.
ATAGCGAATATTCAAACAATGCCAACCAGCCACAGACTGCACACAGCACACAGCTGCAGTCAGCCTCAAATGCTGGTTTTCTAAATTTCCTAAGCAGCGATTCACGAAAAGAACGCCTCCTTTCCTCTAGAGCAGGACTTCCCAGCGTGTCCGCCGGCTCTTTCTAGGGGGTCTGCGGCCACGCTTCACCAAATCGTGTAAAATAATGAGTAAAATTATTGAATAAATATGTAAAAATCAAATTCATCACTATTTTTTGTGTGAAAAAATGTGTACTTTTACTTCAGGTCGTATTCCGAAGCAGCCTTTGACGTTCCTAAGTGAGAACGCATACACATACGGCTTCTCTGCTCGACTGTTTCGCAACAATACGGGGGTCGTTTGTGCGCCAATCAAGGCGGTAGATGAGCTGAAACTTTTTACACATGCGCGGAGCGAGCTTTGTCGACCAATCACAGCTCTCTCTGGCACGTGTGCGGCCCCAGGCATCATTAAATGTTAAACTTGCTTTGTCAGTACACTACTTATTTCACAAGTCGATTTTTGACCTTCAAGTTGTTTTCATGCCTCTGTAAACCAAAGACTATTGATACTTTGGGGATGGGGTGGGGGGGTGGGGTGGGGGTGATTGGGAACAGACTAGTGGTCCGCCATGGATTTTCGACTGAAGAAGGGGTCCAGCAGCTGAAAAGGTTGGGAAGCCCTGCTGTAGAGACTCCAACCCGAGTTCCTGAAGAATTTCCATACGGTGATCGAACCTACTAGTAACAAGTCTAGCATCCCGCCTCTGAATTGCTTCTATGTCCTCCCTCAATCCGACCCGATAGTGATCCCAAACTCTCGATCAGTACTCAAGAATAGGTCGTATTAGTGTTTTATAAGCGTTCTCCTTTACAGATGAATCACATCTTCCCAAAATTCTACCAATGAACCGAAGACGACTATCCGCCTTCCCACAACTGCCATTTCATGTTTGTCCCACTTCATATCACCCTGCAATGTTACGCCCAAATATTTAATCGACGTGACTGTGTGAAGCGCTACACTACTAATGGATTATTCAAACATTACAGGATTCTTTTTCCTATTCATCTGCATTAATTTACATTTATCTATATTTAGAGTTAGCTGCCATTCTTTAGACCAATCACAAATCCTGTCCAAGTCATCTTGTATCCTCCTACAGTCACTCAACGACGACACCTTCCCGTACACCACAGGATCATCACCAAACAGACGTACATTGCTATCCACCCTATCCAAAAGATCATTTATGTAGATAGAAAACAACAGCGGTTCTACCACACTTCTCTGGGGCACTCCAGATTATACCCTCACCTCCGTTTGAACATAAGTACACATTGAAAGGTTATTTCAAAAAAGTAAATTTATTTTCAGGAAGTGCATACTTCACTCTGTTTTTCGATATAGTTTCCAATTTTGTTCAAACACGTATCATAGCTGTCAACTAATTTTAAAATACCCTCTGCATAAAAACATGCCGCCTGCTCCGATAACCAAGAGTTCACTGCCGTTTCCACGTCTTCCTCATTATTGTGACGGTTGCCACTGAGGTGTTGTTAGAAGTGGAGGAACAGATGGTAATCGTTCGGCGCAAGATCAGGACGGTAGGGTGGGTGGTGTAAAACTTCCCCTCCAAAGCTGTACAATAAATCGCGGGTCTGACCTCCAGTGTGAGCTCTTGCATTGTCATGGAGGAGGACAATTCCCTTTGTCAGCATGCCGCGTCTTTTGTTTTGAATAGTTTTGCATAGCTTCCTCAGGGTTTGGCAGTATGCTTCTGCATTCATAGTGGTTCCTCGTTGAATGACGTCGGCCAACATGCCTATCCCAAAACACTGGTGCCATGATTTTGCGCTGGGACAGAGTCTGTTTGGCCTTCACCTGTACAGGCGAGTGTGTGTGTCTCCATTCCATGCTCTGCTGCTTCGATTCGGGCGTGATATGCGAAACCCATGTTTCGTCCTCAGTTACGATCTGACTCGAGAAGCCGTCACCTTCTTCGTGATAACGAGTCAAGAACTTCATTGCACACTCAAATCTTTGGTTTCTGTGATCCTCTGTTAGGAGTTTCGGGACCCAAAGTTTCCTAAACTTTAGGTGTTCAGAAACAATGTTCTAATGCACTGATCTCGACAAGTCAGGAAATTCGTTTGAGCGAGCTGTTATTGTGAAGTGCCTGTTCTCACGAATCTTCGCCTCAACTGAAGCCACCAAATCGTCTGTAACCAATCAAGGGCGACCGAAGCGGTCATCATCATGGACGTTGTCTTTGAATTCTCGTACCCACCTACGCACTTTGCTTTCACTCATAACAGTAGACCGGACACTTCGCAAATCTGTCGACAAATTTCTGCAGCAGACAGGTTCCTTGCTGAAAAAAACCGTGTCAGTGAGCGAACCTCACACGCGGCGGGCGAGTTGATAGTCTTAAACATTTTGAAAGCACAGAACAGAACTGTACAGATTAGCTACAGAGCTGAAACTGAGCACAGTTGTTCCCGAGGCATGCCGGTACACGATGCACACCCTCGTTGCGGTATGCGAGCGAACTGCAGGTGTCTGCAACAAAACGGACCTTACTTAAAAAAAAATAAATAAATAAAACCTCGTATCTCCACATCTGGTTTCGAAGCTTAAGACTTCATCTTTAGGGCTCACCAAATAATTATGGGAACATAAACGTGTGGCGGTCGGACCATTCAGTTATTGGGGGGTCACACTCACGTTAAACAAACGCGTGGGAGCGTAGGACCTGCAACCACGGTGTTCGCTGGAGGGCACCTCACGGAAGTGTCAGCTGGAACTGCCTTTTGTTCTACAAACATTCGTTATGAGCCTCTGATATATCTGCCAATTTTCAGATGCCAAAAATCGGGAGATTTAGTTTTAAAAATCGGGAGGTATGAATGATAAAAAACCATTGCTCATTTTCAATAAATCTCGAGAAAAGTGAGGTGAGTCTTTCCCTATGACGTCACAAATCCGTTTAACGGCTACAAAAACACAAATATAAACACTAGAGTACCCATAACGTTGATTCGTAAAATAAGGGAAATGCAAATGCGGACTGTTGCGTGGTGCACAGAAACACGTTATTCAAAAACTGCTAACCTGTCACTTATTTATTTTATAACACTTCAACTATAAGATTTAATCTTCTTATTTTCAGCTTCAGTACTATGGATATGACGAATAAAATACACATGAAACAACCATTTACACATAACTACAGCTTTTCAGGAAACAAATAACACTCATTTTCATCCAATGTAAAGATGTATAACGATTACAAAAACGTTGAATAATGAACAACTTCAGCTAAACAGCACGATAACACACAAACCCAAGTCCAAACAGAGCACAGCACTGAGGAATACAGTTATACGTTGTACACAATGTCTGGGAATGAGGAAAAATAACAATCGATATACAGGTCGCGAACGACCTTCTGTTTTTGCCAGCTTCTATACATATATCGATTAAAGTCGGCTAATAAACAAACGACTTCTGACCATTCGCCAAAACAGCTGAAATGGTCGGTTTTTCAATACAAATGTATTAGGTTTGACGTTAATTAGCTAAGAATCTGGAGAAATAATGGAATAATCGGGAGACGGGATAAAAAGTGGGAAATCTGGAGGATCATTCGTAGGTATCTGATACAAAGATTTACGAGAACCCATTATACAACATGTTTATTAGTTCGGCTCTCTATACGAATTCCGTCGAACGAGATGATGCAATGTTTCAGAAACTGAAACTACTTATGAGAATTGTGCGACTGAAACCTCCGTTCGGTCATTCTGTTGTAGATTATTTCGTCTTCCTGAACGCACTGCAACCGCATGCTCAGAAAAGTCATAAAAGCAAGCAGAGATGCATTCTTCCCCATCGTTCTCAAAATAAGCAAGTATTTAGTTTGTTAAGATTTTCAGGGCGGCAAGTTATTAAATAGGTTCTTAGACTCATGCCAAATTGTAACTGAGAACACGTGGAAGACTTTGGAAGAAAGGCGACATTGTATTAGCGAAACCCTATGGATGAGTGAAACAACCGGTATCCGGAGAAGACTACTTTAATTCTGATGTTAATATCACATATCTCGAGTATAAATCAAGAAAATTAGATGAGAGAGAGTAGGTTGCGTACAGACGTATGCAGACACTTACTTTCCCTCTGTCAAAATGCGAGTGGAATAGGTTTGAAAGTTCCTAATGCTGGTACCAATTACCCTCCGTCTGCACTGTATGGTAATTTTTGGTGTATAAAAATATGGAGGTGCAGAACTTTAATCTTCTGTTCTATTCATACAGGGTGTTTCAAAAAATGACCGGTATATTTGAAACGGCAATACAAACTAAACGAGCAGCGATAGAAATACACCGTTTGTTGCAATATGCTTGGGACAACAGTACATTTTCAGGTAGACAAACTTTCGAAATTACATTAGTTACAATTGTCAACAACAGATGGCGCTGCGGTCTGGGAAACTCTATAGTACGATATTTTCCACATATCCACCATGCGTAGCAATAATATGACGTAGTCTCTGAATGAAATTACCCGAAACTGACAACGTGTCTGACGGAATGGCTTCACATGCAGTTGAGATGTACTACTTCAGCTGTTCAATTGTTTCTGGATTCTGACGGTACACCTGGTCTTTCAAGTGTCCCCACAGAAAGAAGTCACAGGGGTTCATGTCTGGCGAATAGGGAGGCCAATCCACGCCGCCTCCTGTATGTTTCGGATAGCCCAAAGCAATCACACGATTATCGAAATATTCATTAAAGACGTCGGCCGTGCGATGTGGCCGGGCACCATCTTGCATAAACCACGAGGTGTTCGCAGTGTCGTCTAAGGCAGTTTGTACCGCCACAAATTCACGAAGAATGTACAGATAGCGTGATGCAGTAATCGTTTCGGATCTGAAAAATGGGCCAATGATTCCTTTGGAAGAAATGGCGGCCCAGACCAGTACTTTTTGAGGATGCAGGGACGATGGGACTGCAACATGGGGCTTTTCGGTTCCCCATATGCGCCAGTTCTGTTTATTGACGAAGCCGTCCAGGTAAAAATAAGCTTCGTCAGTAAACCAAATGCTGCCCACATGCATATCGCCGTCATCAATCCTGTGCACTATATCGTTAGCGAATGTCTCTCGTGCAGCAATGGTAGCGGCGCTTAGGGGTTGCCGCGTTTGAATTTTGTATGGATAGAGGTGTAAACTCTGGCGCATGAAACGATATGTGGACGTTGGCGTCATTTGGACCGCAGCTGCAACACGGCGAACGGAAACCCGAGGCCGCTGTTGGATCACCTGCTGCACTAGCTGCGTGTTGCCCTCTGTGGTTGCCGTACGCGGTCGCCCTACCTTTCCAGCACGTTCATCCGTCACGTTCCCAGTCCGTTGAAATTTTTCAAACAGATCCTTTATTGTATCGCTTTTCGGTCCTTTGGTTACATTAAACCTCCGTTGAAAACTTCGTCTTGTTGCAACAACACTGTGTTCTAGGCGGTGGAATTCCAACACCAGAAAAATCCTCTGTTCTAAGGAATAAACCATGTTGTCCACAGCACACTTGCACGTTGTGAACAACACACGCTTACAGCAGAAAGACGACGTACAGAATGGCGCACCCACAGACTGCGTTGTCTTCTATATCTTTCACATCACTTGCAGCGCCATGTGTTGTTGAAAATTGTAACTATTGTAATTTCGAAAGTTTGTCCGCCTGAAAATGTACTGTTGTCCCAAGCATATTGCAACAAACGGTGTATTTCTATCGCTGCTCGTTTAGTTTTTATTGCCGTTTCAAATATACGGGTCATTTTTGAAACACCCTGTATAAAACTTCGGTGTGTAGATCCTCATGCGGATGATAAACAGTACAACCCTGGGAAATAATCAAGTTCTAGTATCTGAATGCTGGACGCTAATCGCGAACTAGGATAATTTAGAGCTACAGAGAAAATGAATGTTAATGAATTTTAGCTCTTCGCTATACTCAGGTTGAGGCGTGGCGCCTTATATCGCTCCTGTCGAGAGCCTGTGTATCAGGATAATGACTCATGCGTGCTCAGTGACAGTCGGTCTGAATTGGGTCCAGTCGAGTACGTAGTTCTAATTTCCATCCACCAGAGTGCAGTAGCGGACAGAGACATTCACGAAATAGGTCAAGAGAATGTATTTTGTGAATTGTTCCGTTTATTTCTTCACCGCTTTTTTTGTTTATTTACGTTTGTACATTTTTGTACATGATTTTAGCAGTGCGAATGATGCGTGACTGTGGTCTAAAGTAAATATGTAGATCACTGTTCGACTAACGAACACTGTAGTGTGAGAAAGTTTTAAGACAGTATGAATGCAGACGGCGGGGAATTTTGTAACATAATATGTTAAGTAGGTTTATGGTAAAAGGAAAGTTAATTCAAGTGCAGATGAAAATAGTTAATAACGTAAAGTATAAACAAAATACCAGAATATAAAATATTTATTTCGGGAAAAAGAATAGTTCGAAAGGGTGTTATTCGTTGATTGATTAGCCGTGAAAAGCGCGGACACGCGTGAGAATAATGTTTTTCTATTGGGCTTAAAGAAAACTGGCCAATCAGAACGGAGTGTTCTTCGCGCGTCGTTTCTCTTGGAGACAGAGAATACTTACAGCAGTGTAGGCAGTGGGAGTTCAGCCTTTCAATGGTACGGTCGTCTGTAGTACGAGCTCCGAAGGAAGTTATAGTTTGCCGGTTTTAAAAGAAATTGAAGCCATTATGACTGTTTTTCGTGGCCGTGAATGTAAAGTGACCAAGAAAGTCAAGAGAGCCATAGAAATGGAAACACCTCAGCTCACCACAACGAGACTGCAACGTCATGAGAACGAAGTGAGTGACCGTAACAAAACATTTTCATGCAAATATCAGTCCAGCTTACAAAGTGACATCGCCTCTTACTAGGTTTTCTCTCCTTCCACAGGATAACCACAGCATTTATGAAAAGACTGTATAACATCTGAATGATCCTATTGTGAAATTGTTTTTGTCATCCCATGTAGCCTGATGATGAGGTATACCCTCGAAATATGTCGCACAATAAATAAATAATACATTAGTTAACAAATTTTGTGACTGATAGCGGTAGTTAAAAACCTCTACATATTTCCGGTTTTAGTTGTGCTGCATGCCTCAAAAGTACTTTAAAGCGAAGGCATATTTATTCTTGCGTTTTGTTTTTTTGTTTTTATAGAAAGTACGGATTTCTAAGTAATTTTGTGTATTAGAAAAGACAGTAACCCCGCGTGCATATTGAACATATTGGTTACTAAAAACTGATAAACTTAACAGTATGGCAAGCATTTTCATTTAAGAACAATCCGTGTTTAGTAGCTGTTCAGATATCGGGAAAAACGTCACCGTAAACCTGCTAATGTGAATGAATGGATTTGTGCATGACTGTGTTAGGATTGGCACGGGCTTGGCAGTGAACGTGTAATTCTTGACTTGAGAAAATACCGAAGTTTTGGCAGTATTTCCACCTTTCATTCAAAATTAAGAACTTTTCCCGATTCTTAGAATAGTTACGTTGTATGCAGCCTGGTGCGAGTAGCAGTACGGTAGGTTTCTGCTCGGCTTTCCTACCGGCTATCTTCAGTGACAAGTTCACAGGTAGGTGCTGCTAAAAAGGACGAAAGGAACCGCGTCGCCGCAAGGTGTGTACGTATTTTGGCTCGTATTTTGGCTCGCAGACAACAGCCTTCCTCACTTGCCTTGTAGGTGAGGTATTGCGGTAGACTTTAGAGATCGATCCTCCAGTTAAGCACTTCGATTGAGATCGCACATCCTACTCACTTTTAAAGGGAAATTGCTTCACATTTGTATTCTTAACACTCTCTCCCTTTAGTCCGTACACCAGAGGAGACAATTTGGACGATCGAAAAGCCTCGTCATGAACTGATGGGTTACGCACTTGCAGCGACGCAGCGTCGTAGCTACTTCCGTTGGGTCCTCGAATTCCTCACACGAGGTATTTCGATAAAATCACATAATTACAGGTGCACTGTTTCGCTCTGCGGCTACTTGGACTTTCTGCACACGCACCTGCGCTACAAATCGGCACCTACGCTCGCCAGAGTACCTATTAGTGGCTAATGCATGATGTGACTGCGTGTTCTGGATGCGTCGGCTGCCGGCAGTGCGTGCAGAGATTGCTGATACCGGGGAACACGCGGACATCTTTACAACCTGTCTAATTACAGATCAGGGCAGCGATAGGCGCCAGTTGCTCGCATTTGTACCACCGGCCTATGTGTGATTGGGAGATGGTGAGGGCATGCCACACCTACCAGCCATCCTCTTTCAGTGCAGAACTTGCTGAGTTACGCGTACGAAGCTTATCGCAACGAGAATATTGAGTCGACTGACAACAGTATTTCTACTCGCTACTTGTTACTCTTCTGTCCCATTTCATACAACTTATTAAAGTCACCCCCAATATTATAAACTGTACCATGCTCAAGATGTTCACCACTAATACTGTAATCAGATACAGTTCGCTTCTTTCTCTTTGTTATAGCCATTCCTAACATTTATCCGCATTTGAAAATAGTTGGTATCCACTACAGTCCTGCCTCCTCACGGTGAACTACGTTTCTCATAGCCGTTGTGTAACTTGGGTAAACAGTTCGTGCGATTGAGTGTGACGATGTGGAAAACGTTCGTGATACAGCCGACTAGCAGCTCTTCCGTTACCTCCAGCTTCGCCATACACAAGGAGCATGTCTGTGTATTCCGCAAACGTGTACTGTACCATGTTTCCTCTATCGGTGATGCGCAGGTATTGACTCTGCCTCACAGCAAAGCGGACAATAAGTGACATCTGGGGATCGTTTGACGTAGTACACGTCATCCTGTCTATCCTGTTGCATACCCTGTCGCACCCACCGCATATTTAGTTATAAGTTGGCACAGTGGATAGGACTTGAAAAACTGAACACAGATCAATCGAGAAAACAGGAAAAAGTTGTGAAAAAAATAAGCAAAAGATACAAACTGTGTAGTCCATGCGCAATATAGGCAACATAAAGGATAATGTGAGCTCAGGAGCGCCGTGGTCCCGTGGTTAGCGTGAGCAGGTGCAGAACGATAGGTCCTTGGATCAAGTCTTCCCTCGAGTGAAAAGTTTACTTTCTTTATTTTTGCAAAGTTATGATCTGTCCGTACGTTCATTGACGTCTCTGTTCAGTGTAATAAGTTTAGTGTCTGTGTTTTGCGACCGCACCGCAAAACCGTGCGATTAGTAGACGAAAGGACGTGCCTCTCCAATAGGAACCGAAAACATTTGATCGCAAGGTCATAGGTCAACAGATTCCTCCACAGGAAAACACGTCTGATATATTCTATACGACACTGGTGACGGCATGTGCGTCACACGGAAGGAATATGTTGTCGACCCACCTAACTTGTACACTTGGCGAATGGGTAAAAAGATTCTCCTACCTTGCCCGATTTAGGTTTTCTTGTGGATGTGATAATCACTCCCAAAAGAGTGATGAAAACATAAGAGTTTGTCACATAAACTGCAACAAATGAATGCAACAATTCTACAGTCGCACAGTTTTGCCTGTGCTCTGTCAAAACATATGTTTTCTTTCGATATTTGCTCATGTGTGGCGTCCCCATAGTTACCTCGCATCGGACGGACGGACAAATAATAATTGTCTGAAAAAAAGAATTAAACTTTTCATTCAAGGGAAGACTTGAACCAAGGACGTCTCGTTCCGCAGCTGCTCACGCTAACCACTTTTCTTTTCTTTATCTCTCTCTCTCTCTATTTTTTTAAAATCTCATTTGTGTTCGCTTTCGTTCGTTGAATCTGCTCGAGGCGGACGTCGTATGACATCCGTTTAAGTTCGTTATTGATCTATTAAGTCCGTTTTTTTTTTATTACAGATGGCAGCTAGTCCTCTGATCGAACACGCTGAGCTACCGTGCCGGCTGTCACTGGACCACGGCGCTCCTGAGCTCACACTCCCTTTGATGTCGCCTATCTTGCGCATGGACTACTCAGTCTGTATATTTTGCTTGTTTTTTTCATAGCTCCACACAACTTTTTCCTGTTTTCTCGACTGATCTGTGTTCAGTTTTTCAAGGCCTATCCACTGTGCCAACTTATAACTAAATGTGAGGGGGCTGCGATGGGGAGGTTCCCTTGTGAGACGTTTGTGTTGCCTTAAGCAGACGACGTACACATCTGAATCGAAACTGTGGTAGAACGGAAACAATACGATTCAGGACTTGGGTTCCTATTCAAAATGTTGTGTACTCACAATCCTCTACATGTGCTAAACGTTTGTAACGGGAATTTCCGACCACCCTGTATATGCAGACGTAAAGAATAAAAACGTAGAACTGTAGTAACGTTCGTTTTACTTACACAGCTTTAAGAGGTTTCACATAAAAAATGTCAGGCGTTACTTTTCAGCGTGCTGTCGTAGTTGTTTAAAGCCAGTTTATGTAGTAATAAATATTTTTTATATCGTACCTAAAGCAAATAATTAACAAATGGTACAAATGGCTCTGAGCACTATGGGACTTCAGTCCCCTAGAACAGAACTATTTAAACCTAACTAACCTAAGGACATCACACACATCCATGCCCGAGGCAGGATTCAAACCTGCGACCGTAGCGGTCGCGCTGTTCCAGACTGAAGGGCCTAGAACCGCTCGGCCACTCCGGCCGGCCATAATAATTAACATACGAATAAATGTTTTTGAGGAGTTGACTATAGGTGTCAGAGGAGAAAAAAAATTATGCACTTAAATTTTTTTCTGAACCAGTGGACACAGAACAAGTTTCTTCTATAATGTCACTAAATGTACGAGTAAAACCAAAGCACGTGACTACCAGCTCAGCGGCGGCATTACTCGCCATGTCGAGTCATACTTGATGTACACCCGAATGAATTTCAACGAGGCGGCTGCGCAATCGGCGGGAAGGGCTCTTGCACCCTTCGCCCTACGTCCTCCGCGCCCTGCGGCAAACCACGCGCCGTTCTCCCGTCTCCCGTTGCACACACGACGGAGGGGCAGCGAGGAGAGAGTGGGGGCTGCGACTGGAAGCGTAACGAGAAGCTGGCTGCGTCGTTTTGTGGCGTCGCGTCGGCGGACCACTTCCTTCCGCCCCGCTTCACGCCGACAACCTACGGCTAAAAGAAAAAAGCACCGACTCCGCGTCGCGAGCGGGCGGCGGCGGCAGTTCAGCGGGCAGTGGGGCGACGCGCGATAGACGTCGCCGCTGCCGCCGCCTCCGCCTCTGCCGCCTCCACCTCTGCCGCCCCCACCTCTGCCGCCCCCGGGGATGAGCCCCAGTGTCGCCGAAACAGCAACGGAGAGCGCGCGCATGAATATTCAGGCGGCGAGAATAACACAGAACTCATTCCGGCGGCCAGGTGGCCGGCCGGCTCGCATATGCATGGCGCGGCGGGCCGCCTTCACGCGCCAGCGCTCGTCTTGCTCCACTTCTTCGGCGCGGCGGGGGCGGCGGCGGAGACGAGATTTGCGCAGACTGTTTGCGCCGCGGTGGCCGCCGCTCGGGCCTCCACGCCGGGGGCAGCTGAAGCCCTCTCGCTCCAAACGATCTAGACCTGCCTGTCGATCGTGCAGCGATCTGCAAGATTTATTGCCGGTAACCGTACCGCTCTCGCGTTCGGGCCAATCAAACGCGGGTCGTACGTGAGCGTACAAGTTGTAACGTAAGTCTCTAGGGATTCCACAGTGCCAAATGGAAACAGAGCGCCACAAGTCTGTTACAAGCTCACCGGAGGACCTATTAGTTACCCTGATATAGGGTGATTCAGCGGCTCCAAGCAAAAGGTTTCATGCAACCCGCTACGCCTTCAAAAACCGTGCACGCGATGTTCATATTCTCTGGCTTGCTACTCGCCGGCTATTAGTCTTACAGAAAATATTAGCAGGGCCTTTTTGTAAGATATTGAGATACGTTGTCACTGGAGGCCACAGTTTTTTATTTATACAAGAAAAATGCGTTTGAAGGTCAGACGTATCCCACTGCAAAATGTAATTATATTAAACTTCCTGCAAAAAGCTCCTGTTCATTTTTTCTGTAGGACTAATATTTTGCACTTAGCAAACAAGAGACTACGAGAGTTGTGAGAATCTTGTGTGGTATTTGAAAGCGCTACAAGTTCGTGGCGCCCTCCATCGGTAATGCCGGAATTCAATATGGTGTTGGCCCATACTTAGCCTTAATGACAGCTTCCACTCTCACAGGCATACGTTCAATCAGGTGCTGGAAGGTTTCTTGGGGAATGGCAGCCCATTCTTCACCTAGTACTGCACTGATGAGAGGTATCGATGTCGGTCGTGCGGCCTGGCACGAAGTCGGCGTTCCAAAACATCCCAAAGGTGTTCTACAGGATTCAGGTCGGGACTCTGCGCAGACTGTCCATTACAGGGATGTTATTGCCGTGTAACCACTCCACTCAGGCAGTGCATTATGAACAGGTGTTCGATCGCGTTAAAAGACGCAATCGCCGTCCCCGAACTGCTCTTCAACAGTGGGAAGAAAGAAGGCGCTTAAAACATCTATGTAGATCTTTGCTGTGACAGATCCACGCAAAACAACAAGTGGTGCAAGCCCCCTACATGAAAAACACGACCACACAATAACACCACCGCCTCCGAAATTTACTCTTGGCACTAAAGACGGTGGCAGATGACGTTCACCGGTCCTTCGCCATACCCACACCCTGCAATCGGATCGCCACATTGTGAACCGTGATTATTCACTCCACACAACGTTTTCCCACTGTTCTATCGTCCGACGTTTACGCTCATTACACCAAGCGAGGCGTCGTTTGGCATTTACCGGCGTGATGTGTGGCTTATGAGCAGTTGCTCGACCATGGAATCCAAATTTTCTCACCTCCCGCCTAACTGTCATAGTACTTGCAGTGGATCCTAATGCAGTTTGGAATTCCTGTGTGATGGGGTGGGTAGACGTCTGCCTGTCACACATAACGACCCTCTTCAACTGTCGGCGGTCTTTGTCAGTCAACAGACGAGGTCGGCCTGTATGCTTTTGTGCTGTACGTGTCCCTTCACGTTTCCACTTCACTATCACATCGGAAATAGTGGACCTAGTGATGTTTAGGAGTGTGGAAATCTCGCGTAGAGACGTATGACACAAGTGACACCCTATCAGCTGACCACGTTCGAAGTCCGTGAGTTCCACGGAGAACCCCTTTCTGCTCTCTCACGATGTCTAATGACTACTGAGGTCGCCGATTTGGAGTAACTGGCAGTAGGTGGCAGCACAATGCGCCTAATATGAAAAACGTATGATTTGGGGGGGTGTCCGGATACTTTTGATCCCATAGTGTATATGAGCGACACTGAACGTGACATCCATCGTAACAACAATCTTACGACAGCACGTCATCCGATTTTCAATTTTACATACAGATTCGTCAGTGTACTCAACAACTCGTGATAGTACATGCATCTGTAATTTTACTCCATTTTAATCCATTCTGCGTTCTGTGACACACAAGCTTTCAGTTAAAACCAAGGAATAACGTATGGATCTATATATTTGTATAAATATTATTGTGATAGTTGTGTTAGTATTACTGCGATTTTATTTGTGTACCTGTTTTTTTGTGTTAGTACGTACCTTGTTCTATTAACCGTCTTAACCGTTAGTATTAGTTTTTTTCTCTTGTAAGTCGCTGCCCTCTATTCTTTTCTATCTAGTGCTAATCTTTTGCTATCTCTTCGCCCCTACTACGCTCAATAACTTCTGTAATCTCTCTTTTAATAGTTTAATCTTAGTATATTCCAACTAGCTTGCCCCGTTACTGCTCCTTCCAGTGACTAATTACATGTGGACGTTTCAACAGGTGCCTCATTACCAGGTCCCTTCCTCTGGCGAGGGTCCCCCACAAACTCCTTTCATCGCCTATTCTTTGTAGCAGTTTCTCATTTCGTACCGTAATGTGTTTGTTGACTAAATTTTTAACATTCTTCGGTAGTAATAGTTCACCTCTATACTATGCTGTGATGAAGAAACTTCATCAGTTTCACATCATTGTCTGATACTAGCAGAGCCCTTTTATCGAAGAAAGCTTACTTAACAAGTGCCAGTCTACTTTTGGCATCTTCCTTGCTTCGGCCAGCCTCATAATCGTGCTCCCTAGATAGGAGCATTCTCTCATTTCTTCCACCACCGTCTCGTTCCCAATTTCGGTGTTGAGCAAGATGTTCATCTCGTTTCTACCATCCTTCTTTGTCTTCATCTTTGTTTTTTTTTTTATCCTTATGCCATGTTCTGTGTTAGGTACGCTGTCCATTCCTTTCAACAGTGCTCCTTATCTCTGTCTGTGTTGTTGCTAACTGTACTAGAAAACTCCCAAGAGAAGGGAAGCTCTTCATTGCTTTCACGTAATCCAGAACATTTTGCAAGTCTTTAAACAACGCTACGTATTTCTTATCCTTTGTTGCAGCTCTTTTTTTTTGCTTTTCGGGAGACGAAGGATCATTTTTACTATTATTAAAAAAGAACCAGCCGCTCGAGACAGGGATTTATTTTTATTAAAAAAGATAGAAGAATAGATTTTTCGTTGAAACATCTGTGACATTGTCAGAATAATTAACGAATCGTTCATAAAGTAAGCAATTTTAATTTGTGATTATGTGTTCTCCGAAATTCGCTGGTAGCAGCTTTCAAAGTATGAAAGTCTGAATTATTTTGCAGTTGGTTTTTAACTAAATTAATTTTCAGAAGCTGAAGTAATATTGTCTGTTAGTTCAGAAGCCAGAACATTATTTCATTGTTAAGACGAAGAACAAAAAAATACATTTTTCCAAAGTCGTTCGAAGCTATCTAGATTGCTAAAGAGCGCAGTTGTCATTTTAGAGTAAAAAAAAAAAGCTACCGTACTGATAGATGCATGTAATGAGAAACCGTATTCAATTATTCCTGTAAGGGTGGGTCGCACAGATCGCTTCATTTCGGTTTCATTTACAGCTCAGTAAATATTTTAGTAACGCTCTGACTGTTCATTATATTCTTTCCGTATGAGTTTGAGTGAAAATTGTTGTAAAATCATTTATTCCATGGAAATTAAGCCAGAAATGGAATAGCATGCATGCAGACCGGCATTTGACGCGTGGAGACCGCGGAATCGAAAAGCGAATGGAGTTAGCTGCGCTCGCGCGCGGGCGCCTTTTTGCAAACGCTCCTGGGCTGCTCGCTTCGTGACTCCGGAATGACCCGACCGGTTCCGCGTAGGCTTTAGCCGAGCGGCAAAAATAACTGATTACATATTTTATGACAAGGGGCAACGAGGCGGAAACTCGGGGAAACGTGATTTCAATTAACAGTTTCAACCTTGTTATTCTCTTTTTACCCTGAAATGTGTTTTTATCGAATACTAAATCGTAAACAAAGTTTTGTATTACTGTGCGATGATGCACGCGATAAATATGTCTGCTTAATGAAAGATCGCATGATATGCGAGGTGGCTGAATTTGTAACAAGCACATTTGAGATTTCCATTTCCCTCTACGGCTCGTTTCCGCAAATGCCCATTTTTTTTCTTAGGTCGTGTCATTCTCTCTCGTTGCGGATACACCTGTGCTACGACTGCATGTTTATTGTGAAATCATATTTTACGACGTGACAAACTTTGCTTAACCTGGAGCAACACAGCAATCATTCTTCCGATGAATCACTCGTCATAGATGCACTTATAATAAAGCCTACTTAGTAATATCAAAGCTACTCGTTGGAAAAAAAATATATCTTGTCGTTGCGCTGTCTTGCATTATTTTTTTGATCATGCTATCGACCTTTTGCGAAACAGAGAATCAAAAATGGTTCAAATGGCTCTGAGCACTATGATACTCAACTGCTGTGGTCATTAGTCCCCTAGAACTTAGAACTACTTAATCCTAACTAACCTAAGGACATCACACACATCCATGCCCGAGGCAGGATTCGAACCTGCGACCGTAGCAGTCGCGCGGCTCCGGACTGTAGCGTATAGAACCGCGAGACCACCGCGGCCGGCAACAGAGAATCATCGGGAGTAGCTCGTCATTCAGATGTGATGTCAGATGATGATGTTTGGTTTGTGGGGCGTTCAACTGCGCGTTCATCAACACCCGTACAAAGTCCTAATTTTTACACAATCCAATCTAGACACTGTCACGAATGATGATGATGATGATGATGATGATTAAATGATGAGGACAACGCAAACACCCAGTCCCCGGGCGGAGAAAATCCCCAACCTGGCCGGGAATGATGCCAGATGAGAAACCCTGCAAATAAATTGTCTTTATATTTCTCGTCAGAGTTTTGATAATGTGTGAGCCTGAAAAGCAGTTCGGGTTTCAGACGTCAGTTGAGTTACCATGCTTCTTACGCCCAGTCAAGAGCCCTCAGAGTGCGGGTTACCTGGTTTGAGGTGCGAAGTGAACAGAAAAAAATCTGGAAGCTTAATAAATGTGCTTGAAAATGGCCTACGCTTGAAATTTGCCTATACTCCGATAATATACGGATTACTGACACGATATTTTCGTTCTCAAAACACTTTAAGA
Source organism: Schistocerca gregaria (assembly GCF_023897955.1). Classification (NCBI taxonomy): domain Eukaryota; kingdom Metazoa; phylum Arthropoda; class Insecta; order Orthoptera; family Acrididae; genus Schistocerca; species Schistocerca gregaria. The sequence goes on along the minus strand of NC_064920.1, from coordinate 741,717,228 downwards.
ACTTCAAAAAATTAAAATTTAAAATTAACCAAAAGGTTTTGTTGCAACGATCTGCCTGTTTTAATGCTACTACTGAAAGGCTGACTGAAAGTGAAGTGCTGACCGCGAAAAACAGCCGACGAATGGGACAAATATCGCCGATTATATTGACTGAACATGATAATATTACAGAAGGAAATATTGATTTGGTTTCTTATTGTTGCTATCATACACTCCGAGGCGAAATCGGTCGAGCTTGCGCTACTAGTAATGGTACACACATAACACAAACGTTGGTACCGTGTCCGAAACACAATCACAAGAGCGGAACCACGAAACGCTGTTTAGACTCTGATGTGGGATGTGAGGGTTAATGCAGGTTCTCGTAACGACGCTGGGACTGCCCACTTCCTGTGTCTGGCACGGGATGTTTAGCCAACTGTGCGTAACTGGCGCAGCGCACTCTAATGAATTGACTTTGTTAATATCCACAGACGGCGGAACCGCAGTTCGGCTGGAGCAGCTGTGTGTAGCGGGCGCTAGGTGGGCCAGGAGCCGTGGTGCTTCCTGCAGCGTATCTCCCTGACACAGCCAGCAGTGTCGACGAATACCGGAAGCTACGCTGGCTAATCGTGTCTCCCGGGAACAGGGGCGACAGTGCAAATGTGCTAGCTGCTTTAATAAGTGTCTGCACTCTTGCGTCTTCGTACCCTCGTAGGCAGCAGCCAGTTGTACTGCGCGTCGTAATTCTATGATGACTGTCAAGCTGCCAAGTTGTATTTCACCTCCCTGTTTTGAACTGTAACACTTAGAATAATTATTACCGAGGCTTGGACACCTACATAGGGCATAGAACTTAATTTGTAAGAAGAAGATATCAGATGTCATGTTAAACGCTTTCTATCATTCCTACGGTCTTTGAGCAATACGAATATCAGTACGGTTAAGCAAGAACTGTAGTTGGGGATTCATTTGTACATCTAACAGCTTAAAATGGGAAATGCATACACCTAATACACTACTGGCCATTAAAATTGCTACACCACGAAGATGTGCTACAAACGTGAATTTAACCGACAGGAAGAAGATGCTGTGATATGCAAATGATTAGCTTTTCAGAGCATTCACACAAGGTTGACGCCGGTGGCGACACCTACAACGTGCTGACATGAGGAAAGTTTCCAACCGGTTTCTCATACACAAACAGCAGTTGACTGGCGTTGCCTGGTGAAATGTTGTTGTGATGCCTCGTGTAAGGAGGAGAAATGCGTACCATCACGTTTCCGACCCTGATAAATGTCGGATTGTAGCCTATCGCGATAGCGGTTTATCGTATCGCGGCATTGCTGCTCACATTGGTCGAGATCCAATGACTGTTAGCAGAATATGGAATCGGTGAGTTCAGGAGGGTAATACGGAACGCTGTGCTGGATCACAAAAGCCTCATATCACTAGCTGTCGAGATGACAGGCATCTTATCCGCATGGCTGTAACGGATCGTGCAGCCACGTCTCGATCCCTGAGTCAACAGATGGGGACGTTCGCAAGACAACAACCATCTGCACGAACAGTTCGACGACGTTTGCAGCAACATGGACTATGAGCTCGGAGACCATGGCTGCGGTTACCCTTGACGCTGCATCACAGACAGGATGGTGTACTCAACGACGAACCTGGGTGCACGAATGGCAAAACGTCATTTTTTCGGATGAATCCAGGTTCTATTTACAGCATCATGATGGTCGCATCCGTGTTTGGCGACATCGCGGTGAACGCACATTGGAAGCGTGTATTCATCATCGCCATACTGGCGTATCACCCAGCGTGATGGTATGGGGTGCCATTGGTTACACGTCTCGGTCACCTGTTGTTCGCATTGACGGCACTTTGAATAGTGGACATTACATTTCAGATGTGTTACGACCTGTGGCTCTACCCTTCATTCGATCCCTTCGAAACCCTACATTTCAGCAGGATAATGCACGACCGCATGTTGCAGGTCCCGTACGGGCCTTTCTGGATACAGAAAATGTTCGACTGCTGCCCTGGACAGCACATTCTCCGGATCACTCACCAATTGGAAACGTCTGGTCAATGGTGGCCGAGAAATTGGCTCGTCACAATACGCCAGTCCCTACTCTTGATGAACTGTGGTATCGTGTTGAAGTTGCATGGGCAGCTGTACCTGCACAAACCATCCAAGCTCTGCTTGACTCAATGCCCAGGTGTATCAAGGCCGTTATTACGGCCAGAGGTGGTTGTTACGGGTACTGATTTCTCAGGATCTATTCACGCAAATTGTGTGAAAATAATCAAATGTCAGTTCTAGTATAATATATTTGTCCAGTGAATACCTGTTTATCATCTGCATTTATTCTTGGTGTAGCAATTTTAATGGCCAGTAGTGTACATTGTACCATGCTAGAGAAAGACTTAGAACATATTTTAACTATTTAAATGAAAAGCTGCCTACTCTAAAAAAATTTGTATACTTTATTTTGTTACCCAAGTGTTGTGTACCCCTTTTACATGTACCCCTGTTGCTTTTGTAAGTACTTTTACATGGCCTGTACTATAATCCATGGTGTGGCAGTATTCTAGACGATATACTGTTACCTGTGAGCCCTCTTCCAAGCAGCTGCCAGCCATATGGTGCCACTGCCACACCACCACAGCTACCCCGGTGTCGCCCATCCTCTGGGCCCCTCATCGCTGCCCTACTGCAACTGAGTGTTTGTAAGGCTAATCGATCACCTAGCGTGCAACAGCAATTACCATTTTATGGTAAACTCAGAATTACAGAATGACCTTGCAAAGTAACTAACTGGCAGTCTCCTCATAGTCTGTAAGACCACTATGCCCCAAACCATCCAGTCTGAGCGAGCAACTTCACACTTCTTTAAGAAACTTGAGCTGTACTTGTCGTTCTCGTAAAAGTGGGAAGAGTGTGCAGGGCCGCTAGTTCAGAAGGAATTATGGTATGGAAGAATTGAAGAAAAGCTATCATCAACGACCGGGAGAGCAGTGTGATTAGCACATGCTCCTCCATACAGATGCCCTATGACGCCTATAAATAGAGGATAACACAACGGTCCATAGAAAATGCGACGTCCACGAAGGCTTGGCTCTGAGCACTATGGGACTTAATTTTTAAGGTCATCAGTCCCCTAGAAGTTAGAACTACTTAAACCTAACTAATCTAAGGACATCGCACACATCCGAGGCAGGATTCGACCCTGCGACCGTAGCGGTCACGCGGTTCCAGACTGTAGCTCCTAGAACCGCTCGGCCTCCTCGGCTGGCCTCACGAAAGCTTCATCGAAAAGCTAAAATAAAAATATTTATACATGAAAACTTTCATAAGATGGGGCCATCAGTTGCACTATCAAAAGTCTTATTCGGTGCGACTTTTCTTTGTAGTATACGACTCTACCGTTCATAACCTGCTGCCATTAATTGACACAAATAACAAGGCAGTGAGAAATAAACCATCTGATCGAAAGAATCTGGACACGCCTACATAAAGCGCAACTAATCACTAGATGTCACTAGGGGCGGACTCGCCAGTTTAATAGGAGGCGGGGAGTATTGTGTTGTCAGTAGAAAGGTATTAAAATCAGAATGGGTCGGTCAGGAGAGCTAAGTGACGTGGAACGTGATTAGTCATTCCGTGTCCTGTGAGCAACAAATACATCAGGGACTACTAAAACTTTCTAAAGCCACCGAGCACGACTGTTAGTGATGTGGTTGTGAAGTGGAAACGCCAAGTAGCAACCATAGCTAAAGCAAGAACTGGCAGACCTCATGTACCGTCGGACAGGCACTGACGAACACTGCAGGGGAGGGGGGGGGGGGTAGTTGTAAAAAATCGCATCAAATATGAGGAAGCAATCATTCGTGAGCGACGATGTGCTATATCCTGTAGCAGTCTGATGCAAAAACTTTGATTAGACGAGCCTAGAAACGTTGTCTGCCGTGACACCCTGAAGAGCCAAAGAAACTGGTACACCTCCCTAATATAATATAGGCGGCCCCGTGAGCACGCAACAGTGCCGAAACACAACATGGAATGGACTCGACTAATGTCTGAAGTAGTGCTGGAGGCAACTAACAGCATGAATCCTACAGAGCTGTCAATAAATGCTTAAGCCAAAGAAGGGTGAGGATCTCAAGAGCACGTTGCAAGGAATCCCAAATATTCTCAATAACGTTTGTGTCTGGGGAGGTTGGTGGCCAGCGGAAGTCTTTGAACTCAGAATATTGTTCCTCGAGCCACTCTGTAACAAATCTGGACGTGCAGGGTCTCGCATTGTCCTGCCGGACTTCCTTTTCAAATGCACGATAGACAAGAATATGCAGGTACTCATAAAGGATGCTTACGTACGTGTCACCTGTCAGAATCGTATCTAGACGAATCTGGGTCCTTTATCAAGCCAACTGCACACGCCCCACACCATTACAGAGCCTCCTCCAGCCTGAACAGTCCTCTGCTGACAAGCAGGATCCATAGATTCATTAGGTTGTCTCTAAGCCCGTACACGTCCATCCGCTCGATACAGTATGAAACGAGATTCGTCCGACCAGACAACATGTCTACAACCATCAACAATTCAGTGGCGGTGATGATGAGCCCAAGCGAGGCGTAATCATCGAGGGTACACGAGTGGGCCTTCGGTTCCGAAAGCCCATATCTATGATTTTTCGCTGAATGGTTCGCACGCTGACACTTGTTGATGTCCCAGCACTGAAATCTGCAGCAATCTGCGGAAGGGTTGCACTTCCGTCGCGTTGAACGATTCTCTTCAGTCGTCGTCGGTCCCGTTCTTGCAGGATCTTTTTCTGGTCGCAGAGATGTCAGATATCTGATGTTTCACCGGATTCCTTATAATCACGGTACACTTGTGACATGGTCATACGGGCAAATCGCCATCTCGCTCTGTCACATCGCTCGTGCGACGACTGTAACACCACGTTCAAACTAACGTGAATCTTGATGACCTGACATTGTAGCAGCAGTAGCCGATCTAACAACTGCGCCAGACACTTGTCGTCTTTCATAGGCGTCGCCGACAGCAGCGCCGTGTTCCGCCTGTTTACATGTCTCTGTATATGAATACGCATGCCGATACCAGTTTCTTTGGCGCTGCAGTGTATATAGTTATAGCACTGAAGTATGGAGTGGGTCTTGTGAATGTACTGGAGTATCTGTCGTGGTTACTGTGTGGTCACGTTAATGTTTCGGGAAAACGCTAAATGCCTAAGAACACGATCACATTTTACACCATTTTCTAGTGCGTACAGTAGAGCAACAGTTCGAAGACGATTGTTTGTATCAGCGTTACTATGCATCCACTAATAAAGCAGCATCTGTAAGGCAATGGTTTGTGGAAAATAATGTTCCTGAAATGGACTGGCGTCCTCAGAATCCCAATCTGAACCACTGTGTTCAACATTCATATCTTCTCTGGTTTCGACTCTTGAGCAAGAATGGGCTGCCAGTCCTCCACTGGAAACGTCTCTGCGGAGTTCAAGCCATCATAAAGGTGAAAAGTGGTCGCACTCCTTATTAACGTCAACTACGAATAAGTGTTCGAATACTTTTGATGAGGTAGTGTGTATTTCAAGAAACTCCTTTAGAGCATTAGGTTGCGTGGTTTTGTAAAACCAAATAAGATCCATTGCAGTGGTGCCCTTCGGGGCGACGTCTACGCAATTCTGTTTTATAATTCTTGTATGGTTTTACCGAGGCCTCCGAGAAAGAAAGGCCGCGGTGCGTGCATCACCAAGGTAGGCCTGAGCTAGGTCTCTCGACCAACTCAGCAGGCAAAATGCGTTTCTAAACCTAGTAACTCGCAGCTGGCGTTTACGTGCTAAGGAGCATTACGTCTTGTACTGGAATGTGCTACTATGAAATCTTACTGATTAACAGTACTACACCAAAATTTAAGGTCAATACTCGATATGAATGGTATAACTGCTTGTTTATAGCGTTTAGTCTCCTCTTAACAGGTCCTCATTTCATGCAAGAAATGGTACCTTATGCAACTGATAACCATTGTGGCATGTTTTTAATTTTATTGTACCCCAGTACAGCCGTAAGAAATTATTAGTAGGCCTACGGACTTCCGATCATTGCAGGATTTATAGCTGTAGGACTCCATAATAGCGGATTTCAGTAGAATAAGTAAGTCTCGTTTGTACATACATACCTAGTTACGAGTTAACAGGTGTAGCAATGTCGTACATCTGGTGAGTTAAGCGAGCGAATGAGCTCAGGCCTACCTTCGTGACGTGCGCACCGCGGCCTATCTTTCTCCTAAGCTTCGGCTTTTACAGAAGAACGTGGCCTAATACCAAAAAGGATTGGTAACGACACAAACCACAGATGCCAGACTTCTCATATCGTGAGGAATATAGGTGGGAAGCAAAAAGGAAAATAAAAAACAAGTAACGTATCCTTTGTTTTATGCCCGCAGACAGCGTGGCTATTAACGGCCCGCATATTTCGCTAACCACAATTCTCGCTCATCTGCAGGGACACCCAATCGGTCCGTTTACTGCCTCTAGGGCAGCCGACCCGAGAAGTCTGAAATACGACCGAGGCAGGGACGCGGCTAATCCGATACCGCCAGCTCCACAACGCGAAGAAAAGCAATTAACTAATTTCTGAAACGGGACCGTAAAATACGCAATAACGGCGGCTCTCCCAGCGGCCGACACGCACACGTAGTCGCCCGCAATGAAGGGCAGCGGTCGGCTGTCTGGAGGGTACGTAGCACTGCGTAGAACTGCAATGGCATCGCCTCTTTGTAAGTGTCGTGCATCTGAACAAACGTGAAGAACGTTCCGGAGCTCGGACGGAGACTTAAATTGTTCAAATGTGTGTGAAATCTTATGGGATTTAATTGCTAAGGTCTTCAGTCCCTAAGCTTACACACTACTTAACCTAAATTATCCTAAGGACAAACACACACATCCATGCCCGACGGAGGACTCGAACCTCCGTCGGAACCAGCTGCCGACAGGAACTTAGATCCAGCTCCTTGTGAATGCGACACCAGTCCCGAATGTAAGACCATTGTCTTAAACATCGCTCTACCGGCTCAGTGAGAACTATGTAAGCCTATTAGTAAAGTTTGTTATCACTGGTATAAGCGGTGAGTCACATTTATTGAATTACATTAGTATTCAAGATACGTTTCAGAGATCAGCTAAATGGATAATACGAATTCAAGAATAACATATATTCCTATAATTTTTGGCACTCGTCGTCAATCATGTCAACCTGCGTCTTCACGCCATTTCCTTTCCCTCGAAATTGAGGAGTCGCAGCTCCCGTTCACTTTTCATTTCATTGCAGTTTCGTGTCCTGTCAGAATAGCCAGTACTAAGGCTCCCGTCGCATTTCCTCATTTCGTCGATGATTACCCATCTCCATGACTCTGATAGATTCTTTCATCACTGTTGTTAAGTACTGACGGACTTCGTGAAGTTCATCAAGCATTTTTGTCAAGATGTATTACTGAATCAAAGTCATGCCTCGATATCCGAATAAAGCTTCAGCTTACAAGTGTGCCTCAATCTTGGACGACATTCCTTACGTGCGAATTACTGTTCGGTATTCCTCCGACACGCAACCATTAAATTCGGTGCACCAGTTGGCTTTCTACGAACGGGAGTTCGCGACCGGCCGCATCTGAAGGTTCCACATTAACAACTGCGGTGCTGGCGAGTGTTCGTAAACAAGTAACCGTAAAAATTATTGTTTAAGACAGAGACGTGGTTGTATTTGTCCTCGTATCGGTCTGGATGGAGCAACGTTGACATCAAAGGTACCGAACACATTTTCGTGGACCCGTTTGTGAATTCATGCTCGTATGTGGAATTCGAATTCAAAGTGCGATAGTGCTCAGTCACTGAGCAACAAGACCATAACGAGAATCTCGGATTTTCGACCAGTAATTCTAGGTGTTACAGGAGGTGTTTGCTTTTGCTTGTTCAGCGTGCCACGTGAGTGTGTGTGTGGGGGGGGGGGGGGGGGGAGTAGAAAGGAAAGGCATAGTATAGGTTTATTGTTTTAAAGCTCAACTAGTCAGATAATAGGATAATCATCTCTTGTCTAATCTGACAGTTCACTGTGTCTCCGTCAAATCATTAATGGTAATAGTTACGTGCACTGGTAGCGCCGCTGGCGGACCACCGATTACATGTGTTGCACTGAAGCGCCAAACAAACTGGTGTAGGCATGAGTATTCAAATACAGAGATATGTAAACAGGCGGCAACGTCTATATAACCCAACAAGTGTCTGGCGCAGTTGTTAGATCGGTTACTGCAGCTACAATTGCAGGTTATCAAGATTTAAGTGAATTTGGACGAGCGATGGGACACAGCATCTCCGAGGTAGCGATGAAGTGCGGATATTCGCTTACAACCATTTCACGAGTGTACCGTGAATATCAGGAATCCGGCAATGATATCTCCGGCATCGCTGTTGCCGGAAACAGATCCTGCAAGAACGGGACCAACGACGCCTAAAGACAATAGTTCAACGTGACGTGACCACTCCGCAAATTGCTGCAGATTTCAATGCCGGGCCATCAACAAGCGTCAGCGTGCGAGGCATTCTACGAAACATCATCGATATTGGTTCGGAGCCGAGGACCCGCTCGTGTACCATTGATGATTGTGCGTCGCGATGCTTTACGCCTGGCCTGGACCCGTCAGCACTGGCATTGGACTGTTGACGACTTGAAACATGTCGGCTGGTCAGACGCGTCTCGTTCAAATTGTATTGAGAAGATGGACGTGTACGGGTATGAGACAACCTCCTGAATCCGTGGAGCCTGCGTTTCAGTTGGGGACTGTTCAAGCTGGTGGAGGCTCTGTTATGGTGTGGGTCGTGTGCAGTTGGAGTGATATGGGACCCATGATACTTCTAGATACGACTCTGACAGGTGACACGTACGTAAGCATCCTGTCTGATCATCTGAATCCATTAATGTCCGTGCATCCCGACGGACTTGGACGATTCTAGCAGGACAATGCGACACACGACACGCCCAGAATTGCTACAGAGTGGCTCCTTGAACACTCCCGCTGGCCACCAAACTCCCCAGACGTGAACATTATTGAGTACATCCGGGATGCCTTTCAACGTGCTATTCAGAAGAGATCTCCACCCCTCGTACTCTTACGGATTTATCGGCAGCCCTGTAGGGTTCATGGTGTCAGTTGCCTCCAGCACTACTGCAGACGTTAGCCAGATCCACGCCACGTCGTGCTGCGGCGCTTCTGCGTGCTCGCGGGGGCCCTACAGGATATCAGGGACGTGTGCCAGTTTCTTTGGCTCTTCAATGTTTATCATAAATGTAATATGCACAGTGTGCACTGATTACACTTTGGTTGAGAGTATTGTAAGATATCCATGTATTGAATGTGTTAGTTTTTGGGTTTGTATCTATCCCTGGAGATCGTGGCTAACGAAATATAAAATGTCAGATGAAATACATGTAAACTGAATGGAAAAGAAATTTTCAAGAGGAATCAGTCAAATAAAAAGGTTGCTGGTGAGACTCAAATCAAATGATATCGGAAACTTATTTTATTAGTTTTTCATGGAGGTTTCAGTTTCGTCGGTACAGTTGTAATAGGAATGTAGGATACTACGGACGAGGATCTTATACGGTCAACACTGTATCACGTCTCCGCTACGAGTGTTTCGCCCGCATTTCGATTAGTTATACACGCTGTGATATAATTGCAGAGGGCACCGCTAGGGAGCAGGTGCGTCAGAACTGGCGTGCAACCGAGCGATGAGCGCGTGATGCCTCCTTCAATTCGTAAAATGAGTCAATTACGGCGGCTCGGCGACTATTTCGTTCCAAATGTCAGATAAAAGTTCCAAGAGAAAACTCAATTAGTGAGTGGGGCCCAAATTCCATGACACTGGCTGCTTACGTGGTGTGAAGAAAGAAGGTCGACCGTGACTGCCAGCAGAGGAGGTGGGGCGTGCGCGTCGTCACGAGATCGAGGAAGTCAACTACACTTGCGAGAGGAAAACGGAAGAGTCAGCTGTTTGGCACATTCTGCGCAAACGTTTGCGTGTAAAACCGCATCTGCTGCAGTCGTTACTTGTGCTGACTGCTCAGTATAATGAACTTTTGCAATGACTTGCAGTGGATACTGGCACAATGGCACATGACGGTTTTTCGGGTAAGTTAGTTTTCAGTGGCGATGTTCACGTGCCTGAAAAGGCGAATCGTCATGCGACATAGAACATGCCCACCAGATTAAGGAACCCATTCGTGATTCACGTAAAGGTTACGTCTTTTGTGCCATGTTCACTTTAACTGTTTACAGAGCATTTTTCCTTGCGGAGAAAGGAAAGTTTCGTGTACCTGGATGACCTCCAGCAATGGCTTGTCCCATAAGCACAGCAAGGTATAGAGACTTTATTCTGCAACAAGGCATTGCTCCACCGCACTTTCTTTCAGACCTTCGTAATTGCCTCAACGCTAGATAGCTTCACCATTGGATTGGAGGGGCCCTCCCATCACGACCATCCTCTTCTTCAGTGGCACCCGCAGTCACCTGATGTAACTTTGTGTGCTTTTCGCTTGTGCGACTACGTTAAGGCTCGTGTGTTGTTTCTGGTTTGTTATTTGGTAGTTTGCTAATTTTTATTACCACAACAAGTATTGTGACTGTCGACAAGTAAACGTCCAAACGCATAAATTTTTCCTGAAAATATATGTTTGTTGTCACTTCCGATACCTCTTACACTTGCGTTCGGGTGAGATACCGAGAACTGCTTTGCACCTAGATTCATCGATCTGCAGACAGAGGTTTCGAGGACGAAGAATAGCCTTGGAAAGTCCAAGTCAAGGATCGATAAATAAAGTTGTAAATAATTGTATTCCATAATATAATGAGTTACAGTATGGCAGAATATGAGGGTAATGTACGACTAATCGTCGTATGAGCTCTCGACAGTAAAAGTTGCAGGATGATATTTTTCCTGCAGACACGGAAAACCTAAATTACAACGGCATCTACTTCGTCGAATGAACGCAGTTTGCTTGCATGAACAAGGGATCTTCAAATTTTTTAAGGAAAAACAAAGCTCGCTGACATATTGAAAAATTCTATTTCTTCACACAATTTGGAAGCAAACCACGCGAAACGTAACATTTTTGTGAGTATCGGTGCTCAAAATACGCGATGTGCGATGGGAAGGATTTCAATAGCACCTTCGTGAGAAGCAGTCTCTTGTTTGTTGTCACCCGAGTACGAACAAGTTTGAAGGCGCTTGACGAAGTTTTCAAGTTACCTACAGAAATAAAGTTGCATAATGTTTGCTGTGATAATAAAAGTTAGTGAATAGCCAAAGAACATCAGAAATTCATTAAAAGTTCGTGCAAACACTCGTATCTTTTCGTTATACCACCTTTGAAATGTAGAATGTACGAAATGATATGACTAGTTTTGAAAAAGTATAAATAAAATAAAAACAATGTGGGGCTCGATACACCGATTACGGAACTTGAACGCCTAGCTACACGGCCGCCGCCATCTCGCGGTGGGCACATCAAAACACCGCTACATCATCAACGCGTACAACTTCTCTTGCAGCTTTCTCGAAATCGCCTACGCAGTACGTCTTGCTCCTTGCACGTTGTTTTGTCACAAGGGACAATTAAAAGTGTACGAAGTTTGAAGGAAATCTGTGATCCGAAAGTCGTGGCCTTCCGTTGTCAGGTCACACCGTGAGCTCGTGAACCGTGTCTGATTTGTTGCTGACAGTAGGTACAGTCAAAAGAATGTACAAATGTGTGCTAAGGTCATCAGTCCCTAAGCTTACACACTGCTTAACCTAAATTATCCTAAGGACACAATCTCATGCCCAAGGGAGGACTCGAACCTCCGGCGGAAGCAGCCGCACAGTCCATGACTGCAGCGCCCAGACCGCTCGGCTAATCCCGCGCGGCAGGTACAGAGAACTCTAGAATGTGCGCCTCAGGCCGGAATCCCATCCTCATGGCCATAGCAACTGTGTTAAATATTGCTTGTATTTTTTCAGAATTTCTTGACATTTTTGTGATTCTTAAATGTTATTTTACTGTATTCTCCGAAAGTCAGCTGAGAAGATAGAATATTTACTAAAATGTTTTGAGGTGTTGGGTTTTTCATGAAGCTTCACCCTGCCCCCCCCCCCCCCCCCCATCCACCTCTCCACTCCCGCTACAGGTTGAACCCGCGTCTCGGTCAGACGTACCGGCGATGCGTGCGTAAATTGTAAGCGACGGGGCGCTGCGTTCTCCTACTGAAGTTCCTCGCAGCAACCGCGACAAACGAGCTCGCAGCTGTGGCGCAGCCGTTTTTGCGCGCTTAACCGCAAGAACGGGCTACGTTGTTAATCGCTGTTGCCGTGTAATTAATTCGTAATTAGTTGGCCGCCACCTCCGGAGCGCGCTCCCGCGCCACGTCGCCGTCCACGCCACGTCCTCCACCCCCGCGCGGCGCGACCCGGCGTTTTACAGGCGACCCATAAAACGGCCGCCATCAGCGGCGGCGGGTCGGAACGCGTTCACGCCGCCTCCGTAATTACGTTTCACGGCGTTTTAACGCGGCGAGCGTCCTCCGAACTCGCCGTAATGAAGGGAGGACCCGCCTCTGTGGCGTCTGCGGGCAGGTGTCGGCGGCGGCGGCTGTGGCCGCGACGGCGGCAAGCAGGGCAGCAGCGCAGCCGCGCCGGGGCGGCCGCATAAATTTAATTGCGGTCGAGTCTGTGGCGCGTCTGACTGCCGAGGGCGGAAGCGCTGCGCCGAGCCCCGCCTGCTGTGTAGGAACAAACGCGTAAGATGCCGCACTAGAAATCAATGCCATTCGGCGCGTGCGGGCACAGAGGTTCGAAAATAAAGAACATTTGAACCACTGGTATCTGGAAGTTCCAGACATATCCAAATTAAAGTTATTATGTATTACCTGATCTCATTCTGAACTAACAAGGGGAGGCCACGCGGATTTACTGCAATCTTCGTAGACTCGTAGTACTCCACGAGGACAACAAAATGTGGAAGCAGTAGCGCGTACTTCTCAAGCGTTATTGACAAAATCGCAAGATAATTTCGGTCGTCAAATATATACACCAGTGCGTGGCCATTTTTACCATGAAGCGCCGGCAGCGGAGTGGTTAGCGTTCAAGCCTCGTAATCGCTCGGTCGCTAAATCGAGGCCCCTCTGGTGGAAGAGGGGAAAGGTTGCCTGTTCACGAGCGTTTAAGGGACGCTATAAGCTGGCCAGCGGAGGTTGGTCAGTCGAAGTGAGTCTGGGTCAGTCTCGCGTCACCAGTTGCTGGTCTGTCTCTCGTTCGCATTTGTGCGGCAGTCAGTGTCTGTCTGTCGTCGGAGTGCTAGTAAGTCTATGGTTTGGATCAAACTTTAAAGCCAGAAAATGAGAGTCTTGCCACTCCGCCAGTAACAGATCTCAGCTAGTGGTCGCCCGGTCGGAGATGTGTTCCTGCATCTGAGTCTGCGCGTTAGGCCTACAGTCTGCTCGAGTTGCTTGGGCAGCAGTTACTGGCGGTTGGATCGGTCGGTTGGTCGGTCACACATTGAGACACAAGATGACTGGTCCGCCTTGAGCGTCGGCGCATGTGAGGTCCCCACGTGAGTCCAGTAGGCTGCGCCGTGTAGAAAGGGGTAGTGGCTTCGCGGTCGACACGAGAGCAACAGCAGTCAAACCACGACATCGGGCTGGCATGGCGAGCTGCGACGCCGTGAGACGGGAGATCGGCGCGCCTTTCTGTTTCCGTTGAAGCGGCTGGCAGCGGACGGTTCGGGAGAGCGTTGGGAGTGCTGCGCCAGATCTTCGCCAGAAATTGGAGTTTATTAGAAGTTAAGTGATTGGAGATCTGTTGTTTCACTTACTTGTTAAATTCTACTTGTTTTCTGGGTGAGGTCATCAGCCGCTTTGTTTTGGGGCTGTCCCACCATACTTCTCCGTTTGCCCACCAGCGGGAAGGTGGTTATTTATGAATTGGGTAGTCCGTTTTCCCTTGTGGAGTTGGGGCGGGTTAGAGCAATCTGCAGTACGGGTTGTTCAGTAATCCCCCTGTCAATCTGCCATACGTTAATAGCTGTCATGGTTGTCGGATTCGGTTTTAACGAATTTATTGCTTAAGGTCTAAAGGCCGAATTTCTGAAATATTTTTTTTATCTTTGTCTATGATCTTGAGAGGTGGTATATGTGTAATGTAGAGCATGTTTGTACATTATATGTAAGAGTGCATTTCATGGCTGTTTTATTTAAATGGTCATTTTAGTGTATAAAGTTGCCACCCTTCCACCGTAAGAGTTTTCTTTTAAAAACAAGTAGCACTTTCGGTGGCAAGTAATTTTTTTTGAGTGTTTTGTACCATTTCCACCCCTCCTACGGGGTGCATATTTTATGTGTGTTGTGTGAGTTGTTAAAATTTTTAGTTTAAAGTAATCTGGTGTGTTGCAGATCTGCACCAGTGTAGTCTTTCAGAGGTGGTTGTGAGCGGTCGTGACTACGGCCGTGTTAAAAGGGAGCGGCAAGCTTCTCAGCCCGAAAGCTCACACTCTTTAAAAAATTGTTATTTCTGCCTCTGAATAAATTGTAACTTGATATATAGAGGGTGTTTTCTGATTATAATTTTTAAATCTGTTTTTCTTTTTTTTAAAAAATTAGGTTTTTAGGAATAAAATTTCCATTTGTTGAAAGAAATATGTTTTCATCAGTTACACACTGGCAACTACTTCCACGCTCACATAGTGTGATTAAATGTGTTAATGTTCTTGATAAATCGCTACTAAATAAAGTAAATCCTTTAAGAAGAGATTTTGAAAGTAAATCCACGGTTCACCGAGTATGCGGCTCGAACCCCGAGAGAATATTATCAGCACTTAAAGGGTGCACCCTTTTTGCTTCGTTAAGACAAAACAGAGTAACTAAATTTTGGGCTACTGATAGTATGCTGAAGAGCCCGTGATTTTGTTGTTTGACACCCAGCGCATTACAGAGAGGCGGTTCTCTTCAGCAGATTACTAAGAGAACTGCTGGCGGGGCACAGGAGTCCCAGTGGGATGAGATAACGGTTTCTAACATTTGCCTTACAACCAAGGAAATCTGCCGAGTTACTTATTCGGAACTGGGTATTCGAGATAAAAATGTAAAATAAAATACAATAGAGGGGAAATAGTGTGCTTACTAGTTGTTTTACTTTTGGTTCTCTAGATAAGACGGGTACTTTTCGGTTCAGTAGCAGGCGAGATGGTAGTGGGGCGTAGGGACTTACAATTGGGAATATTAGTATGGGGATCTACAGTTCCGGCATTCGCCTTGCAACCAAGGGAGAGTCCCTGAAATCCTTGTTCAGAAGTAGGAGGATGGGAAACTTTTCAATTTAATTCTGGAACGATATTTCCCGGAAAAAAATATGAACGTTACGTGTATGTGGGCGTGCATTTCTTTATATGTATAAGTACAAAGTCTATGACTTACTCGACAAGTGCAGAGGACCTGTGTCACTATCAGTCTCAGACAAAGGGATCGACACAGCTGTCGACTAATGAAAGTGGGATTTTTTCTATCCCCTGCTTTCTCTAGGTACAGTACCGATTCATCATGGGGGCAGTGACTTCTAGTCAAATTCCAGGTGAGCTGGTGGTAGAATTCCCATTTGGTAGTATTCGAGAGGGGATTTCCAGTTTCGGCGTTTGCTGTAAAATCAATGGAAACCTCGGTGAAAACCTTGGCCTCGCCGGGATTGGGAACTAATTTTAATATACACTCCTGGAAATTGAAATAAGAACACCGTGAATTCACTGTCCCAGGAAGGGGAAACTTTATTGACACATTCCTGGGGTCAGATACATCACATGATCACACTGACAGAACCACAGGCACATAGACACAGGCAACAGAGCATGCACAAAGTCGGCACTAGTACAGTGTATATCCACCTTTCGCAGCAATGCAGGCTGCTATTCTCCCATGGAGACGATCGTAGAGATGCTGGATGAAGTCCTGTGGAACGGCTTGCCATGCCTGGTCTGTGGAGACCTCACGCCCCACGTGTTGCGAGCCAAATGTTGCGTTTCATTGGCAGGACACTTAGAAGATGCAACAAGTCCACTAAAGAGACAGCTTACACTACACTCGTTCGTCCTCTGTTAGAGTATTGCTGCGCGTTGTGGGATCCTTACCAGGTGGGATTGACGGAGGACATCGAAAGGGTGCAAAAAAGGGCAGCTCATTTTGTATTATCGCGTTATAGGGGAGAGAGTGTGGCAGATATGATACACGAGTTGGGATGGAAGTCATTACAGCATAGACGTTTTTCGTCGCGGCGAGACCTTTTTACGAAATTTCAGTCACCAACTTTCTCTTCCGAATGCGAAAATATTTTGTTGAGCCCAACCTACATAGGTAGGAATGATCATCAAAATAAAATAAGAGAAATCAGAGCTCGAACAGAAAGGCTGTTCGGGAGTGGAATAGTAGAGAGATAGTATGACTGTGGTTCGATTAACCCTCTGCCAAGCACTTAAATGTGAATTGCAGAGTAGTCATGTAGATGTAGATGTAGATGTAGATGTGTTGAGCAATTCGGCGGTACGTCCACCCGGCCTCCCGCATGCCCACTAAACGCCCTCGCTCAAAGTCCGTCAACTGCACATACGGTTCACGTCCACGCTGTCGCGGCATGCTACCAGTGTTAAAGACTGCGATGGAGCTCCGTATGCCACGGCAAACTGGCTGACACTGACGGCGGCGGTGCACAAATGCAGCGCAGCTAGCGCCATTCGACGGCCAACACCGCGGTTCCTGGTGTGTCCGCTGTGCCGTGCGTGTGATCATTGCTTGTACAGCCCTCTCGCAGTGTCCGGAGCAAGTATGGTGGGTCTGACACACCGGTGTCAATGTGTTATTTTTTCCATTTCGAGGAGTGCAATTCTAGCAGAATATTTAAAGACAAGCTTTTTAGAGCACATTGTACGTGAGAGTGTGTTTGTTTTTGTGTATACAAAGTTCATCACCTGCTCGACAAGTGCACTGTACCAGTATGGAGACATTTAGTGAGACGTATCATATCATAAATATACACAGACATATTAAGAACTGCTAACTACACTTCTGTTGGATATATTTTTTTTTTAAGAAAGAATGACTTACGAGGCTAACAGGTAACAGTCAAAAGAATACTTCACATTACGTGACGGTCGCCAGCAAATTCTTGCAGAGGAACTTCGTCACTGCAGAAACGTTCAAAAACGCCACAAATACTGTGCCCGAACGAGTGGCTGTCCTTTGTTTCTTACCTACGGATTGCGCTTGCCAGCGCCGGTTTCAGCTGTCAGCCGGCGTTTCCCGCTGTTTCGCAGGCGAGGCGTTTCCGCGTGCCGCGACACTAGCGCTCCTGGCGGCGGGAGAGAAGTGGCTCTCGCGCTATCGGGCGTCCTTGGCGGCGGCAGTCATTAGCGGCGCTAATTGCGTTTTAACGGGGGTGGCGCTCCAGATAGCGGCGCCACCTGCCCCCGCCCCCACCCCCACCCCTCCCGTGCCTTCCTTTTGAGCGACGCTCCTCATCTCGTTTGCGAGGCGCTCGTGCTGAAAAATAATTTTCGCGCGGGAGCGTGGGGATTGCAGATCGCGTCTGAGGCGAGATGCTGTCTCGTGTCGTACGACGGGGGGGGGGGGGGGGGGGGGGGGGGGCGGTGGTAGGGGCTGAAAGCGCAGCGAGCCGCGATAACCCGAGCAGCTATTAGCGGGCCGTGACGGCGGGAGAGCGAGCCGGCTTAACGACCTGGCAGATCGGTCGTCTGGTCCGCTCACTCTACGCGGGGTGGTAAGCGTCAGTGGTATTGTGGCGCTGTGCCAGAAAACATACAGCATCTCCGTCTTTTTATCTTGCGTTAATGCCTGTCTCGATAAGCGCAGAGCCATAAAACAATCCGAAAAGTTGATCTGCTAGCAGGCGTCTTTGTCAAAGGCGAAGTCAGTCAACATCTGGTTGTTACACTGATCAGCCAGAACATTACGAGCGCCGATCTGCAATCGACATAAACTCGTCCGACCACAACAACGTAATCTGCTGAGGAATTACTGCCAGTCAGCCGCATGCACGGTGCATGTATCAGTAAGCATGTTTACCTGTACAGAATGCTATCTGAGTTTGACCGAGGGCAGCTGTGATGGCCCGGAGGATCGGCAGGAGCATTTCGGTAACTGCACCATCTGTAGCGTGTTCGAGGAGTGTTGTGCTGAGTGTCTTCAACACATGGTGGAGCCCAGTCAAGATATCGTGTGGTTGGGCGGCCGGCCCTCATTGCAGATATCGGACGTCGAAGGTGGGCAGACTGGTAAAACAGGGCAGGTGACGGACTAACATCAGACTTTAATGCCGGGCAGAGGACAACTGTACTTGAACACGCAGTGCACCGAACACTCCGGTGCGCTGCCGCTATGCCCAAGCGGTTCTAGGCGCTTCAGTCCGGAACCGCGCTGCTGCTACGGTCGCAGCTCCGAATCCTGCATCGGGCATGGATGTGTGTGATGTCCTTAGGTTAGGTAGGTTTAACTAGTTTCTAAGCCTAGGGGACTGATGACCTCAGATGTTAAGTCCCATAGTGCTCAGAGCCATTTGAACCATTTGGCTAAGAACGCTGGAAATGGTAACACCGAAGGATAACTTTACAGTAAGAAATTTGTGCTACAGAAGTTGATTCTAACAAACAAATAAACCAGAGACAAATATGACAAAATGTAACATAGAAACGTATTGTAACTACAACATAACACTTTTATTGTGTGTGTAAAAATAAACATGTATTACCGGCCACTGAAGATGCTTCACGAATAAAAGTAGCGATTGGCATCTGGAAATAAACAAATTGCCTTCAATTAGTTGCATAGACGGAACATACCTCCACGAATTTTGAAGCAACTAAGGAACAACGGAGTACAGAAAAAATGACGATTTTAGATTTTTCGGACATATCATTCGTGTCAATTGTGCATCCCGACGGACATGGGCGATCCCCACACGTCCAGAATTGTTACAGAGTGGCACCAGGAACACTTCCGCTGGCCACCAAATTCCCCAGACATGAACATTATTTAGCATATCCGGGATGCCTTGCAACGTGCTGTTCAGAAGAGGTCTCAATCTCCTGGTACTGTTAGGGATTTATGGACAGCCCTGCAGGATTCACGGTGTCAGTTCCCTTCAGCAGAACTTCAGACATTAGTCGAGTCCATACCACGTCGTGTTGCGGCACTGCTGCGTGCGCGCGAGGGCCCTGTACGATATTAGGCAGGTGCACCAGCTTCTTTGACTGTGTAGTGTATTATAATGTAAAAAATAATTTAAGTACTAAAAATGCCTTACCTATATTTTTATTTGTCTTTTTGCTATAAAAACATATAGGAGTTCTGGTCTTTTATATTATGTGTCGCTAAAAGAGTTTGAATGTTCGTTAGTGATGCATTGCGAGAGAACATCGAACGCTGTTTTAGTATCTTGGTTTGGCTACGCGTGTAGAATGCAGCGTACAGGTTGGTTTAGGCGCACGGTGAAATTGGAAGTCCACCTGCGGATCTGTCGTAACGAACCCCTTTCACTCGTCCCATTTGCCGCCAACTTGGGTGAAGATTATTTTTCTGAAATAAGCTAGTTCTCACCAGTGCGTGGGCGCTTTCGTGAACGTGCCCGTAATCTTCAACCTTGGGGTTGTTCCGCTCTCCTCGACACACGGTTAGCTGTACCGGTTCTGCAGGACTGCCAGATTTCGGAAGGCAGACGGCATGAGAAACATTCCCGAGTACAGGTGTCAGCCGGCAGGTTTCCGGCGCATCGTCTGCCGCTAAGTGGGTCTGGCCCGGGCCGCTAGAAAGTGACTGCCGGTAATCGAATCGAAGTGTTAGGACCCGCCGCGGGGCGCACCTCGCCATCTGCGCCGCGTATTCAGATTACGTACTTTCTCTCCGTTCGCACCAAACGTAGAATTGTAGGCTTCATAGGGTCCGGCAGCGGGGTGCGCCCGCGGCGGCGGCTCGACGAGGCTGAAGAGAAGGGCCGGCCATACTTCACGGGAACCAGGCTGCGTTCCGCGTGGCGGAAGAGGAGAGCCTGCGGGGGCCCGGCTTGCGCGGCCTAACCAACCACCGTTCCCGGCCTCCACTGCGTGTGGCCGTCGACAACGGCAACAGAGTTTGCCTACTGCCTACTGCGCGTATGCGTTAAACACTGCCAGCAGAGGATCCCTATGTTCCTTGTGTTTGTTGAGCTGTCCATGCGGCTTTCCGCGGAAGGTGCTGTAGTATACGGAGAACTTGCAGCATTAGAAAATTGTAGCGAAATGCAGGAAGATCTGCAGCGGACAGGCACTTGTTGCAGTGAGTGGCAACTAACCCTTAACATAGACAAATGTAATGTATTGCTAACATATAGAAAGAAAGATCCTTTATTGGATGCTTATATGATAGCAGAACAAACACTGGTAGCAGTTACTTTTGTAAAATATCTGGGAGTATGCGAACGGAACGATTTGAAGTGGAATGATCATATAAAATGAATTTTTGGTAAGACGGGTGCCAGGTTGATACTCATTGGAAAATGTAGTCCATCAACGAAGGAGGTGGCTTACAAAAGACTCGTTCGATCTATACTTGAGTATTGTTCATCAGTGTAGGATCCGTACCAGGTCGGGTTGACAGAGGAGATAGAGAAGATCCAAAGAAGAGCGGCGCGTTTCGTTACAGGATTATTTGGTGAGCGTGATAGCGCTACGGAGACGTTTAGCAAACTCGAGTGGCAGACTCTGCAAGAGAGGCGCTCTGCATCGCGGTGTAGCTTAATGTCCAGGTTTCGAGAGGGTGCGTTTCTGGATGAGGTATCGAATATCTTGCTTCCCCCTACTTATACTTCCCGAGGAGATCACGAATGTAAAATTAGAGAGATTCGAGCGCGCACGGAGACTTTCCGGCAGCCGTTCTTCCCGCGAACCGTACGCGACTGGAACAGGAAAGGGAAGTAATGACAGTGGCACGTAAAGTGCCCTCCGCCACATACCGTTGGGTGGCTTGCGGAGTATAAATGCAGATGTAGATGTACTGCTGTGCAAATAAGAAGGCTGGTGCATGAAGCGTTCTGCGCTGAAATCCACGTACCATCTAACGAGTTGTTGCCAGTGTGCTCCACGTCTCGATCCCACACGCCACGCTCCAGTGCCGGCTGGAGTGGCCGAGCGTTATAGGCGCTTCAGTCTGGAACCGCGCGACCTCTACGGTCGCAGTTTCGAATCCTGCCTCGGGCATGGATGTGTGTGATGTCCTTAGGTTAGTTAGGTTTAAGTAGTTCTAAGTTCTAGGGGACTGATGACCTCAGAACGTAAGTCCCATGGTGCACAGAGACATTTGAACCATTTTTTCAGCCACGCTCCAGTCGTTGTCTACCCTGATACATGGTGACAGTTATTGAACTATATGAAATAAAATCGTCATAACTTGTTGACGGTTTGCGTTAGGGCGTTGAAACTACACGGTTGGCAGCGGAGCACGACGAGAATTAGAATACTCATAAATGGTTTCGTTTACCGACGAAGCCCACTTTCATCTGGACGGGTTCGTCATTAAACAAAATTGGCGCATTTGGGGGGACTGAGAATCCGTATTTCGCGATAGTCTCTTCACCCTCAACGGGTGACGTTGTGGTGTGCAGTGTCCAGTCACGGAATATTCGGTGCGATATTACGAGTACTTGATGGCACGGTGACTACCGAACGGTACGTGAAGCTTTTGGAAGATGATTTCAACTCCATTGTCCAAAGTGACTTTGATTTTGACAACGTTTGGTTCGTGCAAAATGGAACTTAGCCTCCATCGAAGCAGGAGAGTGTTTGATGTCCTGGAGGAACACTTTCGGTACCGCATTCTGGCTCTGGGGTACCCAGAAGCCACTGGCATGGGCCACAAATGCCCGCCATATTCTCTGATCACGTGCGACTCCTTTTCGTGGGGCTATATTAAAGACAAGGTGAACAGCAACAATCTCAACACCATTGCCTTTTGGGAGGTCATCGACAGCATCGATGTGCTGACGCTTCATCGACTCATGCAGAATTTGGCTGTTCGCCAATGATGACAGGCATATCGAACATGGCATAATCTAAATCCACATATCTGCAGCCGGCCAGAGTGGCCGTGCGGTTCCAGGCGGTACAGTCTGGAACCGAGCGACCGCTACGGTCGCAGGTTCGAATCCTGCCTCGGGCATGGATGTGTGTGATGTCCTTAGGTTAGATGGGTTTAATTGGTTCTGAGTTCTAGGGGACTGATGACCTCAGAAGTTAAGTCGCATAGTGCTCAGAGCCATTTGAACCATATATCTGCAGTGACGTTCACTTCTTGAAAAATTTCACGCCGTAGTGTGTAACTAATTTACGCTTATTTTCATGTAGTTCAATAACTGCCCCCTTGTAAGTGCCAACGCTAGAATAAACGACACATAGAACTATTTCCTCCTTCTGTCGACATCTTCATATTCTTGCTTGTCATTTTCCTTTTCCCTGTGGAGTCGACATTATTATGTGGGTTTTGGTAAACTGAACCTAAAAAAACCCGTAAAGAACTGTTAAATGATGATTTATTCAACGCTGGTTTTGCTCCATTAAAGCAGCATTTTCAAGTGCTTCTGCATTGAATGCAGAGCGTTCCTAAATCTATATATTTAAGAAGTTAATTAAGAAAAATCAATAAAATTAAAACTAATTAAAAAAGTCGTCGGGTAGTGTCACATAGATTAGCTCACAGACACGCCCCCAAAGTTCTTGCTCGCAGAATTCAACCCCATGAAGAGAGAAAGTAAACAAACAGTAACCGGAGTAGCGTTGGGCAAATTGAGCGGGGGATGAGGCACTAGGCAAAAAGAACAGTAGGTAATGTAATACATTAGGTTAAAATGTTGTCTAGAACTATAAAATAATATACCATTAGCGTCTGACTGAGAAACGTAACCCATTAACCAACCCAGTTACTACAAAGATAAAAATAAAAAAACTGCACAAGGTCAAAATTAAAAAGCTGATTAAACCGTGAGTTCTACATGTGCATCCATGTGCAAACTGAATACAGATGAAGGATTAAACGTATTCAAAACCTTGTAAGGTTACGAGCTTCACTTAAGACACTTACTAAGAAGTAGTAAGAATCGAGAATGAACATCAGCTAATAGGGGATATATTTGTAAAGCCACATGCTTTACTGCTCCGCGACAACCAACTACGGGGTTTGTAGTCTGTCATTCACCTGATGTTACTATTACAATGGAATAGGCGCACCAAATCATGCACTTGTCGGAATGTGTAGTTATTTTCATGACACACCCATTACAGATCCCAAAATGCAAAATAAATGTATTAGAACAGAGTCGTTGAAAATTGAGACTCCCGTTTTATATTTCAGTATTTGATTATCAAAATAGTCTAAAATGTTAACCAAATGCTTAACCAGGTGTAGCTCAGTACTGTAAATATTTTACTTAGTTTTGCATTTCATTTTGTCTTTTAGTGTATGACGTTACATTCGTTTTATTATATCCCGATCGAGCAATTGGCTAATATTTCAAATAGTCTTCATAACTGTACTACAAAACGGCAGCTACATATTTAAATTTTGAATTTTATTTTTGTATTTATGCCATACTACACTTCAGTATCCACCCACAGCACATTAAGAGTGGAGTTATTGCACTAAAAGAGCAAAAATCATTTATGAGCTGCTACATGCTTTATACAGATAAGGAAGATTTCTGTTTTATTAAGCACACGAAACAAATATTGTTGACAGGAGTACAGCGTACTCTTAAAAGGAACGTTTGCGGACTGTCGCATTAAAGAGAGGTAGAATCGTTTCCTTCCGAGAATAGCATCATTGCCCGCAATCGTAGTTGTGAATAGATTTATAGGATGTTTCAAAGTCTTTACGACAATTATCTAGGGGTTACATAACACGTCATTGGGAACAACTTCTGTTATGCTTCCTGGCGATGGTAGGCGTCTTATTATTGGTTATGCTCCTGAGAGGCCGGCCGGTGTGGCCGAGCGGTTCTAGGCGCTACAGTCTGGAACCGCGCGACCGCTACGGTCGCAGGTTCGAATCCTGCCTCGGGCATGGATGTGTGTGATGTCGTGAGGTTAGTTAGGTTTAAGTAGTTCTAAGTTCTATGGGAGTGATGACGTTAGAAGATAAGTCCCATAGTGCTCAGAGCCATTTGGACCATTTGAATTTTTGCTCCTGAGAGGCGGCAGGACTTGCACGCTCTCCGGCGTTCGTACGCAGTGTGTGCTGGTTATCATCCTGTCATGTGATCTGCGTGAAAGGCATTAGGCTCTTAAAAGTTAAAGTTCCTGATTCGCTTCTAAAATATCTTCTCCCGTTCAGTGACACTCATTCTGATGGTACACTTGTTGAGAAACACTCGATTACTGGGGTAAGAAGAATTTTATTTATTTATAGAATCTAGTGTGCTGCATACCTGGTCTGTAGACCCTGCCAGTTCGGTGAAATCTCGTCGTCCCAGAGACAGGCGTTTCTGGGATTCATCAGCGAACATTTGGTCCCTAACAAAAGTTGTTCTCCATTACGTTATGTATCATCACTAGACATTTGTCGCAAAGACTGTGGAAGACCCTGCGTGTAAAACAGTCTAGACGGAAAATTTTTCGTTTCTAAAATATGGTAGAACCATTGACGCAACCAAATTGAAAAGAATCAAACGAAATGCAATTATTTTTTAACGAGCCACTGACGAATACGTGTCCCTCATATTAAAACACTCAGAAAATATCCCTACTTTAGAAATTTGGTCACTGGAGCTCGGGTCAGCCTGTATATGTCAGTTACATGTACATTTTATTTACGTGGATGCCTCTACGGGATGTTCCTAAAGGAAGAAGGAAAGTTGATAGTAAATGACCAGTGGCGCAAAATAAGATCCTAGCAACAATACCTCGAGTTTGTGTGTGGTAAAAAGCGGTCGCCAATACGCCTAGTGACAGGTGCAGTGCAGCTGTCCTCGACTTGCGGTGTGTCAGTACAGAGTCACAGAGACGCAGGTAGACGCGCGAGTGGTGAGCGCTGTCTCTGTCACTCCACGTCGAGCTGTCGTGTGAGTGAGAGCGGCGCGTGTCGTTTGGCCACAGCCGGCTGCTTTGCGCCCGTGGACGGGAACGGCCCGTTGCGGACGACTGCACACGGCGCACAGATTACGCGCATGACACGGCCAACTGCACAGCCTCAAAGACGTCAGGACGACCGCGCGCAAAGCGGTTCTGTAATTGAGCGAGTCGCTATGTCGGCACAGAAGATACGGGACGTGAGAGGACTGTGCCTGCCGCATTGCATGCTGCGACACGACGCTGCCGCTTACGAAGGGGGCGGAGCTTCTCGCGGCAGAGGTCGAGCATACTGCGGTCTCCACAATTCATTCATTGCATGTTGATCGTGTAGAGAAGGGGAGGCTGCTTCTCCTATGGCCTCAAATACTGTTGCGTATGATGAACGAAAAAACAATAAAATACAGCGGAATAAGAGTCAGCGTTTCGACCTACTTTCTTCTTCAGGACGCTGCAACGTTTGTTGACGCCAGCCCCAACACGGACGAATATAGCCCGCGGTATTAGGGAAGAAGCTGTAAATGATCTAAACATTGATGTAGGAAACTTACAAAACCGAGATAGTGAAGGTAACTTGTAGAATATTAAAAAAAAAAAAGGTTGAAATGGCTCTGAGCACTATGGGACTTAACATCTATGGTCATCAGTCCTCTAGAACTTAGAACTACTTAAACCTAACTAACCTAAGGACATCACACAACACCCAGCCATCACGAGGCAGAGAAAATCCTTGACCCCGCCGGGAATGGAACCCGGGCGTGGGAAGCGAGAACGCTACCGCACGACCTAGAATGTTTTCCCGCAAGACTAAAAGACGACCAGCCAAGCCATTACGTGATGCAGATGCAGGATTGCATAGCTCCAGCGTTGATCGTTAAACTTGTGAAACTTGATACGCTTTAGAGGAAGAACGATACAGCTAAATTAAAAACCGATTTTCATCTACTATTACATACAGGGACAGGCAAAATAACGTGAACAGTTGTAGTAATTGACGCGCGGGGTTAGTCCCATAGGATTTCACACATTCACAGTTATAGTAATTGGATGGTTGTGTGTGACTGTCAGCAACGCAGGTAAGGCACGTCTCACCTGTGCGGAGATATCAGTGCAGGATGTTTAAGAGTAGTACACACTTCGTATTTGCATTCAGAGGCCAAGGTCGACGTGCAATGAAAGACCCAACAGAGCTCCAAAGAGGGCAGATTGTGGGTGCCCAATTAACTGGAGCGTCAGTAACCAAGAAAACAAACTTATTGCAAGTTTTAAGAGCAACTGTTTCAATAGTCATGACAGCCTACACAAAACCTGGAAAGACATCATCGTGGAAACGTAATAGTGGGCACAAACTAAATGACAGAGATCGTCGTTCGCTAGCATGAATTGTGTCAAAACAACGCAAAACTGCGTCGGTTAAATTGACTGCAGAGCTCAAAGCCACCTTTGAGACCCCGTATCTATCGACACTGTCCGCACAATCCATAAAGCGAATATTCATGGACGAGCTGCTACACCGAAACAATTAGTGACGAGAACCAACGCAAAGAAGTGTAAAACATGGTGTCAGGAGCATAAATCCTGGACGACTGATCGGTGGAAACATGTCATATGGCCCCACGAGTCAACATTTTGGTTATTTTGATCATCAGGCCGGGTTTACGTCTGGAGAACGCCAAAAGAAGCCTACAATCCTGATTGCTTGATTCCAGCGGTTAAGCACGAAGGTGGAAATGTGATGGTGTGGCCGGCCATATCATGGTATTCTGCTGGTGCAATCATTAGTCTGAAAGGCGTTGTTACAGCCAACAATTATGTGAACATTTTAGGTGATCAGGTGCGGCCCATGATTCAAATGTTGTTCCCCAACAGTGATGCCGTATTTCAGGACGATGATGTACTCATTCACAAACCAGGATAGTACAACCGCGGTATGAGGAGCACACAACTGAACTGCAGCGTATTCCCTGTCGAACACAGTCCCCGGACTTAAACATTATCGAACCGTTGTGGGCGGTATTGGAGAGAGAAGTAATATCCGGCGTTCCCCCAAGGAAGTGTTATAGGCCCTCTATTGTTTCTGATCTACATTTACGACATAGACGATCTGAATAGCCCTCATAGATTGTTTGCGGATTATGCTGTCATTTACCGTCTTGTAAAGTCATAAGATGACCAAAAGGAATTGCAAAATGATTTAGACAAAATATCTGTATGGTGTAAAAACTGGCAATTGACCCTACATGAAGAAATGTGTGAAGCTATTCACATGAGCACTAAAAGAAATCCGCTAAATTTCTATTGCGCGATGAGTCAGACAAACCTGAGGGCTGTAAATTCAACTAAATACTTAGGAATTACAATTACAAATAACCTAAATTGGGACGTTTGCATAGACAATGTTGTGGGGAGAGGAAACCAAAGACTGCGATTCATTGGTAGAACATTTAGAAGGTGCAAGAGAGACTGCATACACCACGCTTGTCCTTCCTATTCTGTCTATTCTGGAGTACTGTTGCGCGGTGTGGGATCCGCATCAGGTGGAACTGACGAATGACTTAAGAAAAGTTCAAAGGAGGGCGGCGTGTTTTGTACTATCGCGAAATAGGGGAGACAGTGCCACAGACATGATACATGAATTGGAGTGGCAATCATTAAAACGGAGGCGAGGGGATCTTCTCCTTCGATTGCGAAAACTTTATGTTGGCACCTACCTACATAGGGAGAAATGATCATCCCAATAAAATAAGAGAAATCAGGGCTCGCACAGTAAAATTTATTCCACGTTTTTCCCTCGCACCGTTTGAGAGTGGAACGGTAGAGAGACAGTTTGAAGGTGGTTAATTGAAATCTCTGCCAGGCACTTTATTGTGAATAGCACAGTAATAACGTAGATGTAGATGAATACTAGATAGTGCACTATGTGCCATCAAATCACGAAATGTCAAAACCATTTTGTCATTCACCGTGAAACAAACGTGACCTGTTCAACTCCCACTCCATTTATGCTATCTCACGCCCCTGGATACGCTCCTCTCCATCGCCCTCGTGTTAGTTCGTGTATTTTTGCCAATTCCGCGATTTTGAACTAAAGCAGTTGCAAAATGATGAAGCGACACTGATGATGGCCTCACGATCACAGACCATAAGGGGTGGGAAATCATCTGACGAGCTGGCTTTGGTCACTTCCCTCAATGGGAACCACAACTGCAGGCCAGTCAACCAAGACGAAAAAAGACCGAATAGGAGAAAAAATTTTGCAGTCGTAAATTTTTGTACAGTGGTAGGTGAAAATGTCATGAAATACTAGAAATCCCTACCTGTGGGGGTGTGAGCGTTGGCTTGTAGGGGAGGGTGGCGCTTGAGGGTAATAGTTTTACGCTTTTCTTGAATAACTCAAAAGCCACGGCTTGTAGCGAAGGTTTTTCTCAATACAATCTTAAACTTTATTAAATTTTCTACGAAAAAAGCCTATTCAATTTTTTCTCTAGAACTTTTTTCTGAATTGCAGAGGATGGAAAAATCATGAATTATTAAAAACAGCGTTTTGATGGTATAAAATTAATGTTTGTTGTTAAATGAAGGGGACGAAGACCAAATATTAAATGACTGTTGCATATCTAAGCACAGCAAATGGCTATAAGCACTATGGGACTTAACATCTGAGGTCATCAGTTACCTAGACTTAGAAGTACTTAAACCTAACTAACCTAAGGACATCACACACATCCATGCCCGAGGCGGGATTGGAACCTGCGACCGTAGCAGCAGCGCGGTTCCGGACTGAGGCGCCTAGAACCGCTCGGCCACCGCGGCCGGCAGTAGATTCGTGCTGAGGGATAAATTCTGTTCTAGGAATATGTGTAGTGGCGGTGGGCGAGAACAGGGGTGCAGGGTAAAAGAGCGAGGGTAGGCACGTTGCCAGAATGAGGTCACTTGCTGCCCTCATTTATGTATCTGCAAAACGATGAGCGAGTGAGTCCCTACTCTCTCTACAGCATTACAGTGGAGGCACAGCCGACACTCATAAGGACGCCCGGAAACTGCATTACCTCCGCTAATTCGTTTTTTTTGTTCATTAACAAATGTAAAGCGTCTGTATTCTTTCTGTATAGCAAAAGACGCTAGATTAAAAACTTTAATGGACGCTTACATTTACAGCAGCTGCGGAAGAGAGCCACTGTAGCGGCGGCGGGTAATTAATTTAATACAGAGTAACATGCGGGCTGAAAGACGGTCATTACGGCTCTAATAAACGGCAGGTGGGCCACCTGAATGGCGGGGAGAAACTGCGCGAGCGGGCGGAGGTGGTCCGCGCCGGCGCATTGTGCTCACAGCCACACAGCCGACCGTGATGGATATCGTCCGGGCACGCCGCACATTAAATTACGCGTCTTAAACAGAGATTATCAACCGCTATAAATCCACCGCTATTTGCTTTCCTTTTATTATAGTTTTTTTCTGCCGCCCCTCGATGTCTTAAAGTTTTACAAACAGTTATCTCCCTCTCCCTCCCTCCCCCCCCCCCCCCCCCACTCTCCCTCTGTCTCTAGCCACTGGCGTAAGACCATAATGAATACACCGATGTGCAAGTCCTGATTAATGGACTGCATTGTTCATATTTTCCTTAGAAATTCTGCCCCGCTCGAGGCGAGTTCCTTTCGGCTGTCGAACGGTTGTTCCGGCTCACACCCTCTGTCGATGCAGCGGACTGATTTTCTGAAAACACCTGTCACCAGCAGTTTTCATTAATGCTTATCATTGCAAAACTCTACTCACACACACACACACACACACACATACATACACATACACACAAACAAACAAAAAAGCACACATGAACACTTGTTTTAGTCAATTTCGGCAGACCATCTTGGTATAAGACGCCAATACCACTATTTATTTATAGACGTACTCGAATTCCATCCGGCAAGATACGTGCCTCCAAACCCTTTCTAATCATATGTCATTACCGAATCAGTAAACAAATTTTTTAGTGCATCAGCAATATGTAATAATAATAATAATAATAATAATAATAATAATAGTGAGAGTTGGCGATACTCTCTGAGGATGTAAAGATTGGCTACAGCATGCATACACAAGCTCTGGAATCTAAGATATTGTTGTCGCGCTTCGCAGTGCACAGATTAACTAGTGCCAGTTTTGAAGCCAGTGTAGGAGCCTGCCTGCTGTGGTGCGCAAGTGTGTTGGGCGAGGGGTCGTCGCCGAGCTGCCGCACTGCCGTGTCCGCCAACAGCGACACAGGATTTGGTACTGGGCTGATATTTTTTTATAATTTGCAGCGCGCTTATTAATTTAAAGAAAAGGGTTTGTGTATGTGCGTAGCAGCAGACGGTAATTCTGATGATGATAGGAGTTGAATTCTTAAGGGAAACCATTGTTAGGCGAATAGATTAAGTATTGATTTTTGTCATTGATTTCTTTTGTAATTTTCAGGGAATTGTTTCACTATGCATTTAATTGAGAAGTATTTTAGTCTGTCTCAAGAGTTTGATTAATTTGTAATATTGCTTTAATGCCACTGGAGGCAGATTTACATACGAAGCGATTGTTCAAAGAGATTCTAGCGTTTTGTTAACTGAATGAGAAAGAATCGCTTTCAGAATATAGTTTTTTTTCAAAAAAAGGAATTAGATTTGACCAAATCCTTTCTCTTGAATTATGTGTAGTTGTAATAAACAGCAGCAGCCGCAGCAACAGCAGGAGCAGCCATACAGAACATGCATTGCACTCAACCTAAATACAAGTTTCTTTATGTTTTTGTTAAATAATGGAATGCAGCAGATCAAGCAGTGGCACAGAAAGACCAAGTAAGTTATTTGTTGCGCACAGGACCAATTAAAGAAGATAAAGTTTAGGCGATCTCTGTAATAGTAAAGTTAACAAGAGCACAAGCACGAGATTTTCAGTAGAAAATACGAGATAAGAAGATAGTGCTCGCGACTTTCAGTAGTAGTAATAATAATAATAATGATAATAATAGTAACCCTCCCGAGTAGCGGAACGCTTTAACGCGTCGCTTCCGGGATTCTGGGAGGCGACCCTAGCGCGAATCGAATCCTCTTCGCGGATTAACGACAAGGGCTGCTGAGCTGGCGAGTCTGGATGTGGTTTTTAAGCGGTTTCCCACATCCGACTAAGTGAATGCCAGGCTGGTGCTTACATCTCACCTCACATACATGATACGCAAATATTTAGCAACATTCTCACTCTTAAAAGAAAATACATGAGGTTTACTCTAGACGCAAACAGGTGGTGTACACAGATTCCAATCTGAGAGGATTGATGGCATCAGAATTGTCATCCAACGACCAACTGTCACTCACATTACCAAAACCCTTATAACAGTGCTGACCCGTAGAGAAATGGTGAAAGGCAAGGAAGAAAAAGAAGAGTCCAATAATAATAATAATAACAATAATAATAAAATGTATACTAATTGTTCTATCCAATCTATGAAACATCACTCATATTAATATTCTATTAAGCAGTTTCATTATGTTTTTGCCGAACATGCGGAATGACATCTAAAAGAAATATGTGATCACAGTACAAATGGAATCAATGTGGCGTAGAAGTTGATGGTCAGGAGAAGGGCGTCAAATAAAGGGAAAGGTCAGAAGATCTGAGGGAAAGAACATAACAGCAATAGGGGGGGGGGGGGGGTTGAGGAAAGTTAGATAGACGATATGGCACACCTACTTCAATCTCTTCATGAAAGCAGAATAGTTTTGGATAAGACGCAGGTTTCAGGATAATTTTTTCCACAGTGTTATGGCTGAAATAGTGTACGAGATCGAGAAAGCTTTAGTGTTGTGTGAAAGTACCGCCAATATACTAGATTTATCATGTCTGGTCCTACAGTTACGAGTAGAGATAGAGATTGGGTGTGTGGGGAGAAGTATTGAGGATAGTAGTAACTAAGAAACCGACGAAGTAAACATAGTGTACGGAAATCACATCAACTACCCAGTTGCATCCAACCTGAGTATAGGACGAACACATGTGCTCAAACAACCGAATGTTGCACGTCTGTCTTACACAGGCTTTCATAGTTAGCTCGAGTAGCCTGGAGTTTCCACTGTTAAACTGTTTCTTCTAATTCTTCACTTTCTTTTTGACAAACTATCTGGGTACTGAGGTTCTGAGGTTCTCATTGCGTGGTTGATTGATGATATGAAACGCAGTTCCTCAATGTTAACTGGTCGCATCCTTAACCCTGCTTCAGGGGGCTTCGTAAGCACAACCGAATTGCCGCAGCCACTTTATTCACGTGCTTCGGGCGGGGCCTATCACCAGAATATCAAAAACAAAATATCATTACTAAGCACGGTGTTGTTCACTCCCCCAAAACTTTGAGACTTGGGCTCATGTGGCTGCAGTGTCCGTGTGTTAGATGATACGATGGAATTTCATTTTGTGGACAGTGTCTCCGTTGGTAGGTGCACGTAAATAAGCAGCGATGTTAGTAGAGTTATCATTTGACATGACAGCTTGTATCAGATATTCTGATGATGAGCTGTGCTAAAAAGCGTCGATAAAGTATTTATACAAATGCATTCATCTTGTTTAACTGTCTGAAGTAGTGCTAAGGGTGTGCTCAGTTAATTGTATAACGGTCGCGGTCTCCTGAAGTGCCGTATGCCGCAATTAAGTTCACAGTGAGCAACGCTTTACTAGTAAGAGAACGCAGCACATTCCCCGTTGGCGGTATTATTCTCGAATATTTGAAAGTCTGCGCCCAATGTTTCTGTTAACTACCTGCTCCCTAAGTGAAGGTTACTGTGCACCCCGAGAATGATAGTTACTCGAAAAGCTCCCTTGGCTGGTGCAAGCATAGATGTGCTGTTCTGCCCTTTTCGAGCTGCGTCGATGCCGCCATGCAAATGACCAGCATCTTGTCCATCCTGCTGACGCAGGAAGAGCGCCAGTGGTCTGTATAAAGTTCTACGACGTTCCCTCTTACATGCACGTATTGCACTGGTTCTAGTTATCATAACGTTTAAACATTGCTCTCCTTCTTTTATGAGACATACTCTGTCCTAATACTAAAAATAGTTTCGAAAAAGACACCTTATATTTTTTTTGTTATTGCATAAGTTATTTCACGAATCCTGCCTCGGGCATGGATGTGTGTGATGTCCTTAGGTTAGTAAGGTTTAAGTAGTTCTAAGTTCTAGGGGACTCATTACCTCAGATGCTAAGGCCCATAGTGCTCAGAGGCATTTTTGAACGAGAAACGTTGGGACAAACTTCGAGAAGTGGCAGAGGGTCTCTTAACGAACAAATCAAGGATAGGGACCGTGACCGAAAACGTCATCCAACGGCGATAGAGAGCGTCGATGTTATAGGCGCTAGCGACTGCCACTAGGCTACTCCTTGGCCAGCGAATGTGATTTCGTATACCGAAAAAACATTGGAAGTTTTAGAGGGTTCCGGGAGAGAAATAGACTGCGCATGGAAACCACTTTCCGAAACAATCATCCACCGAGGCAACGGAGCATTTAGTTCATAGGAGACAAGGCCTTTCTACGCAGCAGCTAACACCATCTTTTATGCTGGTGACCGTGGAAATCAGTCGCGATCATTGAATAACAAAAACATTGCCTGAAGTTCCGCCTGCGATTCGTCAGTGAACAAATTCGTTTGCTGGCGAAGGGGTGGCCTGGTTGCAGGCGTCAGAGCCTATGACATCGACGCCCTGTAGCGCCGTTGGGTTATATGAGTTCCTGCCCTCGATTTGTTCCACAAGATGCCTTCTACAACCACTCGAAGTCAGTGGCAACATCTCAGGGACACCCTGTGTATGTGCACAATCTTGGCCTTTTACTTACAGGGTGTTTCAAAAATGACCGGTATATTTGAAACGGCAATAAAAACTAAACGAGCAGCGATAGAAATACACCGTTTGTTGCAATATCCTTGGGACAACAGTACATTTTCAGGCGGACAAACTTTCGAAATTACAGTAGTTACAATTTTCAACAACAGATGGCGCTGCAAGTGATGTGAAAGATATAGAAGACAACGCAGTCTGTGGGTGCGCCATTCTGTACGTCGTCTTTCTGCTGTAAGCGTGTGCTGTTCACAACGTACAAGTGTGCTGTGGACAACATGGTTTATTCCTTAGAACAGAGGATTTTTCTGGTGTTGGAATTCCACCGCCTAGAACACAGTGTTGTTGCAACAAGACGAAGTTTTCAACGGAGGTTTAATGTAACCAAAGGACCGAAAAGCGATACAATAAAGGATCTGTTTGAAAAATTTCAACGGACTGGGAACGTGACGGATGAACGTGCTGGAAAGGTAGGGCGACCGCGTACGGCAACCACAGAGGGCAACGCGCAGCTAGTGCAGCAGGTGATCCAACAGCGGCCTCGGGTTTCCGTTCGCCGTGTTGCAGCTAAGGTCCAAATGACGCCAACGTCCACGTATCGTCTCATGTGCCAGAGTTTACACCTCTATCCATACAAAATTCAAACGCGGCAACCCCTCAGCGCCGCTACCATTGCTGCGCGAGAGACATTCGCTAACGATATCAGCGCCGCTACCATTGCTGCGCGAGAGACATTCGCTAACGATATAGTGCACAGGATTGATGACGGCGATATGCATGTGGGCAGCATTTGGTTTACTGACGAAGCTTATTTTTACCTGGACGGCTTCGTCAATAAACAGAACTGGCGCATATGGGGAACCGAAAAGCCCCATGTTGCAGTCCCATCATCCCTGCATCCTCAAAAAGTACTGGTCTGGGCCGCCATTTCTTCCAAAGGAATCATTGGCCCATTTTTCAGATCCGAAACGATTACTGCATCACGCTATCTGGACACTCTTCGTGAATTTGTGGCGGTACAAACTGCCTTAGACGACACTGCGAACACCCCGTGGTTTATGCAAGATGGTGCCCGGCCACATCGCACGGCCGACGTCTTTAATTTCCTGAATGAATATTTCTATGATCGTGTGATTGCTTTGGGCTATCCGAAACATACAGGAGGCGGCGTGGATTGGCCTCCCTATTCGCCAGACATGAACCCCTGTGACTTCTTTCTGTGGGGACACTTGAAAGACCAGGTGTACCGCCAGAATCCAGAAACAATTGAACAGCTGAAGCAGTACATCTCATCTGCATGTGAAGCCATTCCGCCAGACACATTGTCAAATGTTTCGGGTAATTTCATTCAGAGATTACGCCATATTATTGCTACGCATGGTGGATATGTGGAAAATATCGTACTATAGAGTTTCCCAGACCGCAGCGCCATCTGTTGTTGACAATTGTAACTACTGTAATTTCGAAACTTTGTCTGCCTGAAAATGTACTGTTGTCCCAAGCATATTGCAACAAATGGTGTATTTCTATCGCTGCTCGTTTAGTTTGTATTGCCGTTTCAAATATAGCGGTCATTTTTGAAACACCCTGTAGTATGGCAACACACCTTATGCGCAATACACATACCATATGCTAATCCACTGATATGGACCTTACTTAGTTTTTTAAATGTTTTGTTAAGTAGCAGATGTGCGACTTTTAAATTCCGTGTTTGCAAATTCGTTTTTATGTTTTCCATCGTAGTTTGCTGAAAACCCAAGCATAAGTAAAAATGTTGTGATTCCGTCCGACAGAAAATTATGTTCACTTCCGAATGCAAAGATTTTGACATTACAGTTCGTGTCGGAGCACCTCTAGCTCTCTTCATCAGTACATCGCGTAAGAGCACTTGGCTCTTCTAGATGCCGGGAAAGTTGCAGAGTTAGGACACGACGGTTAGTGCACCCTTCCTCGACCTTTTCTGGACGCAAATTTCACAGGACGGTGTTTGTAGGACACCATTCTTGTCGTTTCCCGACATCCTCTCCACCCGTCTATCTCCAGGTGGATGACCATATGAGTAGACTAAATTCCACCGGGCTGCGAAGCAACTAATGTGGTCATCCCACAACTGACGACTACTGTCGGCCGTGCATTATCTGTAAAGAGAATACACTTGCACCTGTTAATAACTCGCACTGTCCAGATTGGAATTATTCGAGCGTTACAGATTCTCGCGTCGTAGTAACCGTTTCACGAGATACACGCTAGACAAAGCAGTACGTTTCTTTAGTCATTTAGGACCGTAGGATCCCAGTATTTTGTGAGTAACGCTCTCTGCCATGTACGTCACATTTCTTTCAACGTTTTACATTGCAGTTCTACATCTACATGACTACTCTGCAATTCACATTTAAGTGCTTGGCAGACGGTTCATCGAACCACAATCATACTATCTCTCTACTATTCCACTCCCGAACAGCGCGCGGGAAAAACGAACACCTAAACCTTTCTGTTCGAGCTCTGATTTCTCTTATTTTATTTTGATGATCATTCCTACCTATGTAGGTTGGACTCAACAAAATATTTTCGCATTCGGAAGAGAAAGTTGGTGACTGAAATTTCGTAAAAGGGTCTCGCCGCGACGAAAAACGTCTTTGCTGTAATGTCTTCCATCCCAACTCGTGTATCATATCTGCCACACTCTCTCCCCTATTACGTGATAATACAAAACGAGCTGCCCTTTTTTGCACCCGTTCGATGTCCTCCGTCAATCCCACCTGGTAAGGATCCCACACCTCGCAGCAATATTCTAACAGAGGACTAACGAGTGTAGTGTAAGCTGTCTCTTTAGTAGACTTGTTGCATCATCTAAGTGTACTGCCAATGAAACGCAACCTTTGACTCGCCTTCCCCACAATATTATCTATGTGGTCCTTCCAACTGAAGTTGTTCGTAACACCCAGGTACTTAGTTGAATTGACAGCCTTGAGAATTGTACTATTTATCGAGTAATCGAATTCCAACGGATTTCTTTTGGAACTCATATGGATCATCTCACACTTTTCGTTATTTAGCGTCAACTGCCACCTGACACACCATACAGCAATCTTTTCTAAATCGCTTTGCACATGATACTGGTCTTCGGATGACCTTACTAGACGGTAAATTACAGCATCATCTGCGAACAATCTAAGAGAACTGCTCAGATTGTCACCCAGGTCATTTATATAGATCAGGAACAGCAGAGGTCCCAGGACGCTTCCCTGGGGAACACCTGATATCACTTCAGTTTTACTCGTTGATTTGCCGTCTATTACTACGTTCGGATAGCATTATCGTGACATTCTCACACCTGCAAAATCCGCGTATCACCACGCAGCTCTTCTCTGAGTCTGTTATGTCGATCCAATTTGGTAAGGGTTCCTAACCGATTAACAAACTGCCGAACAGCGGTTTCGCAAGCGACGTCCCTCATGTGTGATTTACACTTTCTCAAGATTCTCACAGAAATGTTGACTGTGGCATCTGCATAGTCCATGGTTACACTTATGTGGTCATTCCAGCTTAACTCACCCCAGACAGAGTTTGTGCTGTGTCTCTCAGGCCCCGTACGCCCCAGTTTTTATTGATCCCCTCTGCTTTCTTACCAGGCTGTGAGGTAACACAGCTATTGAACTTCTTTTGTCAGCCAAGTTTGACCTCCGATTGGTCCTCTCTACGCCTTTGGACGGCACTGTGCTTCATTGAGCACATTAATAAAATACGAGATGTGTGAGGAAACAAAGTAACGAGAATCATTTCTTGTGTATCAGAACTTTTACTTTTGTCAGACAACAATATTCTCCGCTTCAGAGTAATTCTCCGCAACTGTTCTCAGGTGAAGTCGTTGTTCCCAGTCTTGGTAGCAGCGCTGAAAAGTTTCAACTGGTAGGGCCTTTAACATATCGGTCACATTCTTTTGAATTCTCTCCAGAGTCACAAATGGCGTCCTTTTAATACTTTACAATTTCGGGAAAAGAAAAGTCACAAGGACGCAGATCAGGTGAATAGGAGAGGAGGAGGGGAGGGGGGCTGTGCAAAAGCCGGGAATGCCTTTGAGGTAAAAAATTCATGATGGAATTGGAAGTTTGACATGGGGCGTTGTTACGGTGCAGCATCGACGTATCTGCAATGTCCGGTCTCACCCGATTCACCATTTTCCTGAGCCTTTCAAGAATGTCTTTGCAAAATTATTGCTTGACAGCTTGTCCTGGAGGAGCAAAGTCTTTATGCACGATATCCCTAATGTCAAAAATGCAAATCACCATTGTTTTGATCTTTGATTAGCTCGTTCAAGCTTTTTTCGGTCGAGGAGATGATTCACTGTGCCACTCCCTGCTTTGCCACTTTGCAGGACCGTAGTCAAAACTTCAGGATTGAACACCTGTGATCGAACGATTGAACAGTTCGTGGACCTTGGCAATATCAACGTACACGTTTCTTCGATTATCCTTCGGCTCAGTGGTGAGTTGTTTCAGCACCATTCTGGCACAAACCTTTCACATGTGTAAAGCGTCGGTAATAATTTGACATACGGTGAAACAGTTTAAGTTTAACAGGTCACCCATCATTCTTGTTGTCTTCTGGAAGGGGTGAACACACCTGTCTATGAAAGCAGAACAACACAGCGTTGCCACATTACCCGCAGTGTTGCCAGTCTCATCATTTCTTTTCTCACACACCTCGTATGACAAGACATGTCGCAGCTGGTGGCATACTGCCCGTGTAAAACAGGTATATGCCTTTCGAATGCCGGTCCAGCCGACAGGTTGAACATACCCACTTGACGGTTCCTCATGTTTTCCCCGAAGAAAATTTGCTGGCGGTTATTAGTAGTAGCGAGATAAAGCGTGGGGAAGTGCAAAAGGTGCCGTGCGGTGTAAATCGAGAGGCAGTAACAAGCACGTATCGTGGTGAACGGAGAAAATTCTGAGAGGAGCTCGCAGAGGCCTGTGAGCGTTCATGATGCGGGCTGAGACCGCCTCCTGCGCTCATTACGTTTGAGTGATGCGCACGATGCTGCCGCCTCGAAGTGGTCCAGCCCTCTAGCCGCTCCTTAACCTTTAGCGTCGTGGAAAGCGGGGCATTTTAGGAGGCAACAAGTCATTAGAGACTAAACCTCTTTACGAGTTGCTTTAACACAAACACTCACATGCAGACAGAGAGAGAGAGAGAGAGAGAGAGAGAGAGAGAGAGAGAGAGAGAAGTACGGATGGAATTCTTCGTTGAATTGCGGTTTCCTATGTGCGTCAAAGGCCAGAGTGTCAGCCATCCTGAGGGAATGTAAATCTCCACAAAATGATTGCGCGATAAGTCGAGCCCGCGCGTAGAAATACGACGGTTCCGCATATCGGCAGATCGGCGTGGAATGTAGCTTACCGAGGGTGTGGCTTTGTGTTTCCACGGACGTGTCAAGGAAAACGGATCAGCGCGGCAGCGGCTAACTCCACCAGACGTGTGCTGCCGAGCGAGGGCAAAGTGGCGTACAACCAGCAATGAAAGTCTCTACCACGGTATGGCATTATGAGGATTCCGTGGTTGTATTAGGAAATATCTTACAAAAGCTCTACCAACCGCTAAGTTGATGACAAATTT
Organism: Schistocerca gregaria; assembly: GCF_023897955.1. NCBI lineage: Eukaryota > Metazoa > Arthropoda > Insecta > Orthoptera > Acrididae > Schistocerca > Schistocerca gregaria. Next base: position 741,677,575 of record NC_064920.1, on the reverse strand, counting down.
TACTGTTTCCTGCCAATATCGGTTTCGAACGTTTTGTTCGTTATCAGATGGTTGCGTTGTATTTACAGGAGGAACTGTTGATCAGCCTTTGGCATTCAAAGCATTCAACAGCTGACTGACAGTTCGTCCTGTAAATACAAAGCAACCATCTGACAGTGAAAAAACGTTCGAAACCTATAATGGCAATAAAAAATAAAATGTGCTAGAGAAAAATGCCATCAAGTTAATCGTTGGTACCTGTTTTTAAGGCGTATCTAAAGATAATACGAACTTCCGCAGATGGCTCAGTCTGGCGTTTCTGGGCGAATGGCAGGAAATCAACGGACGATAAACTACATTTTTTTCCACTTCCTGTCCTTGACGTCATTTTCGATCTTAAAAGCCTGTTGGTTCCACGAATCAACATGTATTTACTAACATAAGGAAGATCAGGGACCTAAGGATTCCTGTCACATCCACAAAATAGTGCTGATGATATACTATTACGTTCATTATGACACAAATGTTATAATAAATCTAGAAAAGAGTAGAATGTAGGGAGAGTAATGACAGTAATAGTTTTCTGTATGAGGAGCCGCATCATGTTGTAAAATTATAAAACCGACTCTTCGTTCACGGTCTCAGTTGCTAACATCTGGGTGTGTCGGGTTTAAAAAACGGATAAACTGTGTTGGCAAGAATCCACTTATGTTCCGTCACGACCACCTTACTGTTCGTGGTATAACGTCAAAATTTTGTAACGTGCATTTTAAAGGCTAGTTGGTTCCGCTAAACAATCATTTATTCATTTCTGTGGCAAGATCAGGGCAGGCCTTATAATTTACCACTATGTTTATTACTAGGCGAATGTTGCAACAAATGCTATATTTAGAATGGAATCTAGAAAAGGGTGGAATTTAAAAAGAGTACTAGCATTATTAGCTACAAATAGACAAATTTACACACTAAGCTGTAGCTGAAAGGATGGAGGGTCGTCTGGAAAGGATCTATATTTCAGACTGCTGCGTCGCAATGGGAGACAAATACGGGCTTTCGAAAAAGAGATCCCTTAATGCTGTTACGCAGTGCAAATTACTGAGAGCGTTGTTTTCCATATGGGGTACATGTGACCCTCATCGACGTGTTGTTGCTGTTAAGGCACGCAAATCCAGTTGTCGGGGCGGCCTCTTGGTTTGCACTATACTGGCTGATAGCATCATTATCATCATTATTATCACTATCACCATGATCTGCACTTTCGCCTCTGCAACGGAACATAATTGTTCTCTTGACTTCTGAATGCAATGCATCCACGTTAGTTCCTGCATATGTTCTAATATATTCTAAGCACTTTCGATTAGGCCATCGTCTCGGTCTCTACAATCCAGCAAAGTGCTTCCCTGATCGGCCGATAATCGATTCGCCTATCTATATGTCCCGCCCAAACCCATTTCATTGTCGTGACAGTCATAACTGCAACTTCCACTGCATTCTGTACCCTGACCTTCCAGTGATTATTAGAGAGCTTCTCTTTATTGCTCACTGAGTAAGCCTCAGTTTTTGAATGATTTTCTCGGTGAGAGTCCATGTTTCGCTGTAGTAAGTCAAAACTTGCAACAAACATTGATAAAGTTATGTTTTAGACACATTGAAGCTTAATTTTGAAGCGTCTAAGCCATTTTTTCTGTTGCAGTTTTTTCTTTCCGTGTCAAGAGAGTCAAAATCTTCAAAAAATTATCAACTGACACCATGACTTCGTTGGCAATTTCAACAGTTTTCATTTTACTGTGTTGATTGAGCATCATTCTAGTCTAGTTGTAATTATTTTTAGCCCTACTTTCAGTCTTACTCTATTAATTTCTTCTATATTTTGTTGAAGCTTAGCTTCACTAGCGTCGAATGGTACAACTTAGATGGTCCATGTAAATGTATTCCTTCTTCGTTTCGCCAGTTTAAGGGCCAAAAGGTTCCTAAAGAAGGGGTAAAAATAAATTCAAACGGTATTGTTGTTGTAAGACTCCGAAGAGGAGGGCCAGGAGCCTATTTGGACAGGCTTTTCTGTGCTTCGGGCATAATGGCAACTTTCCTTCTCGATGTGTGACCTTTGTGGCTTCAGTATATGTGGTAAGTGTAAATGACTGTACTGTGTGTGTGTGTGTATGCATGCAGCACTGCCCCTCCTCTCCTGTGCAGTAAATACAAAGGGAAAGCAGCCAAGAGCGCGTGGTGTACCCAGGCAGTTACCTATCCAAGGAGGGACCGCGCCCGACGTTGCTTACCTTCGGTGATCTGACAAGAGCCGGTGTATACAATGAGTTAAGGCCGCTGGCTCCAGACGTAGGGAAAATTGTTTCGGTGAAACTGAATCTCCTTACCTAGCTTCCCTTTGAATGCTGACATTCTCATAATCCTGATGAAGTGAAAGCTGTAGCTCTGACGCACAAACTCGTCAGTATCGTAAGACGAATTAACGACTAGTTCGAAACTGCAGTTAGTAGAGATTTTATTGACGCTGAGTCAGAAGCTTCTTCAAAGTTTATGAATCCAAGATAAAACAATAATGAAACTTCCGCTCTGCGATTTCATTCCTGACTTGAAAATGGCCTTTTGTACTGTACACTGTACACGCCTTTAAGTACAGCTTGCTCCTTTACTTAATTAAAATAGGACTGGAACAGGTTTTAGAGGAGTATGGCAGTTCTCTGTGCCCGTCCGGTTGGCCGTGCGGTCTAATGCACGACTTTCCGGGCGGGAATGGGCGCCTGGTCCCCGGCACGATTCCGCCCGGCGGACTTGTGTCGAGGTCCGGTGAGCCGGCCAGTCTGTGGATGGTTTTTAGGCGGTTTTCCATCTGCCTCGGCGAATGCGGGCTAGTTCCCCTTATTCCGCCTCAGTTACACTATGTCGGCAATTGCTGCACAAACAAGTTCTCCACGTACGCGTACACCACTATTACTCTCCCACTCAAACATAAGGGTTACACTCGTCTGGTGTGAGGGGGTCTACCGGCGGCCGAACCCCACAATAACCCTGGGTTCGGTGTGGGGTGGCGGAGGGGTGGACTGCGGTAGTCGTCGTGGGGTTGTGGACCGCTGCGGCTGCGGCGGCGACGGAGCCTCTCCGTCGTTTCTAGGTCCCCGGTTAACATACAGTACAATACAATTGTAGTTCTCTAGTTTTTTTATAGCTTGCCTCTTTTTATAAAGGTAGAATTGCGCGCTGGAATAAAAGCCAAGCGATTAACGACACGTTTTAATGAGCACCGAATTATTACTTCGAGCCCCGTGGAGTATTACGAGGGGCGTTCAGTAAGTAATGCAATACAATTTTTTCTGAAAGTAGGTTGATTTTGTTCAGGAGTACAATATGCAATGTTATTACCCATTCTTTTGGTTAAAGAACCCTATTTTTCAACATAATCTCCGTTCAATGTGACGGGCTTACTCCAACTTACAGATAGAGCCTATACGCCCACTTAGTACCACTCTACTAGTCGGCGTAAAATTCTCACAATCAATTTCGTAACACTCAAGCAATTCCGCACAGATGATCTTTCATTGCTCTTTATGGTTTTCTGTTTGGCGGCGAGGAAGTCAGCGGGCACACACCATTGGATATCCCATCTGATGTACGAGTGTGTCAGTACTACCAACAGAGACGTCCAGGTCTTTGGCGAAGCATTTGAATATGATCAGTCTATCATCTCCAATGAGAGTGTCCGCATGTTCCAACATTGCAGGAATCATAATTGTGCGCAGCCGACCGGCAGGCAGGAGATTGGACAGCTTTGCGCGACAATGTTGCGATGTTGACAGACGCCTCGCCCAATGACTCACCGTGCTTTTGTTCACTGCCGGATGCCTTCAGACATTATTCAGGCGCATGTTCCAACATTGCAGGAATCATAATTGTGCGCAGCCGACCGGCAGGCAGGAGATTGGACAGCTTTGTGCGACAATGTTGCGATGTTGACAGACGCCTCGCCCAACGACTCACCGTGCTTTTGTTCACTGCCGGATGTCTTCAGACATTATTCAGGCGCCTACAAATATCTGCAACGCTCTGCTTTTCCACCAAAAGAAATCCAGTGAAAAACTCTCTTGTTGAAACGTACCTCCTCTGCAGACGCTATTTTGAAGACTACGTAGAGTCCCGTGGCCTGTAGCAACTTCATGAAACTGTAGGGGCTGACTCGGGAATATTCTACAAATGCCGCATTTTTTCAACACAAATTGGCCGAGAAAAAAATGTGTTGCATTACTTATTGAACACACGTAAAATCATCATTGTTCGACGAGGAATCCATACGACTTTTAGCAGCTCTTGTTCACAAGTCTGCTCGTTTTGTGACTACAACACAGAATCACATCCGCACTGCCGCTACCCTGGTAGCTCGCCTGCGTGACATGAGCTGTGAGCAGCAGCCACGAACGGGCAGGAGTGGCGCGGCGCGTGGAGCGCCAGCTGCGGCCGAGGCGCGGGGCCCGCGCTGGTTGGCTGCACGTGCTCTGCCTGCGTGACGTCACTGCCACGCGGGCTGCCGTGTTACAGGGGCGCGTGGCGAGCCGCGGCCACAGTAGCACCGGAGACGTCCACGGCCGGCGCGGAAACGAAGTGCGGCGGTCAGGGATCAAGCCAAATACAGTGCTGCACGTCTATTTACTCGCCAGCGTCCCACTAGAAGATCGACCGCTACGGTTGTCATGTCACACTGGTTCGCTACCTTTCTGACATCATCATTCCAGAACAAGAACAGATATCCGCCGATGTCAGCAACGAAGTTAGAGGTGCCAGGTGTTCGACTTTTTACTGTCCTTTTCCGGCCTATCCGGTTTTTGTTAGGATTTTTAACGATGAAGTAGAGAGCGCACCACTACGGCTTATTTCAATCTAAAGACGCAAGTGTGAAGAACAAGTATTAGCAGGAATAAGGAGACATACCATAAGATATAACAAATAATGCTATTTTTATGTCTGTGTCCTATGATTGTTTCCGTAACCCGAACGAGCCTAACAAAATTAACACTGAGCACTTACTTACTATCGTGACTGCCAAATTAGAAGGCTGTTTGGTGATAATTTTTGCTTTAACCACGGTCTCGGTAGATCTCGCAAAATTGGTTATTAATAAACCACTGTAAATACCTAAATGACTCAATTTCTATTTAAAATAGGTAGTCCGACTTTTAGGGCAAAATCTCTAGCTAAATATAATGCAGATATCGACTTTTCTAATTTAGGAGCTGGCAGCTCTAAACAAGGTTTATAGTTCAAAATAAAACACATCTATTTTTAACCTGAAGAACCATTTTCCTCAGACAAATAAAACTCAGGTCATTTTGCAAATTTTTATTAATCCAAGAAATACTCAAGTAATGAAACGGTTCGTATTGGTCATTTCGATCTTTCTTAAATTTGATTTACTGTCCAGCAATGCTCATCGTAAGTTATTCTCCATGTTCATTCAGTTCATCCATCCCTGGGAACGCAATGCGTGTTAACAAAGCTTTTTTTATAACAATGGATACTTTGCTCCACCTGCCCCGATAGATGTGAGTGTTAAAGCGCCGCTTCCGGGATGGAGAGGTGCACAGCCCTGAGACGGATCCGTCCGGAGGATTAACGACAAGGGTGGTGTGCTGACCAGAGTGGATGCTATTTTAGGCGGTTTCGAACATCCCACGAGGCGAATACTGGTCTGATACCCAAATCCCGCCTCAGTTGCACGATTTACAAGCATCTAGAAAGCTTTCGCTCACTTTCACATGTGTAACGCTATATGATGACACATATTGCGTCCCGAGGGTTAACGGTGTTGCGACAGGAAGGGCATCCGACCAACTCCTAAACTAACCATGCCCCAAACCCGTAAATAACCATCCTGAACTTTCGCGGGACAAAGACACAACAAAGGAAAACAACGTGGAATGGTTACATGTCCCCAACTTGTCACCAGTTTGTTCCCACTTCTGTTTTATGAAAGTGTGTTCTACTATGAACGGGCGAAGTCTGAGACGATGGGTTTAGAACTCAGGCAGTCCGTCCTGTGGTGTCTTAATTTTCAGCTCCATATTACAAATTATTCAGAAAGTTAAATGACCCGCTCAAGATCCAAACCAAGATTTTCCTGGTATCCTTAATCCTTTTGGATTAGTGACCATAGCTCATGGTTGGAAACGCCGATAAACTTAGTTGTTATGTTGAAAATCTAGCAAAATAATGAGCGCACAGGTTATTTCTAATACATGATTCAGAGAGATGTCTATATCACATTCGAACCCTTTAACCACTGCGGCAATATCATTTTAGCCTCAGGGGAGGATCATATGGCAGAGTTTTGAATTCTGGACCTACCAAATTTAAGTTCGCTATCACAGCTTTCTTTTTACCAATCCATAACACTTCCACGCTGCACCCGCAGGTGGTGAAGTGCGTATATATTTTAAATATAAAAACTTCAGTGAAGAAAAAGCCAACGCCATTGATCCAGATTCAATCCGAGGCGTTATGTTGGCCACTTCCTTTACACATGTGGGAACGGGGAAAGGGCGGCGGGAGGGGGAGAGGGGGGGTAAGGTTCCTTCTATTTCGTAACTGATATTCCACGTCATACTGATCATGTTGGGACGGTTGTCTACGACATCGACATAGCCTTCCTACTCAGCTCCCAAAAAGATAGCGCACATTTCTGTTTGGTTTTTATCGATCCAACAACGAGCCGTAATTTATAGGTAGCGGTTATCAGCTGGTGTTGTTGACCACGTGCGACCGCTGCGATACAGATCTTTAGTAACTCGTGTCTGGCAATAGCTGAAAGCAAGCTGACATCCGGTATTGCTGCAGAATTTGTGACAGTGCGTACCATCTACTCTCCAAATGACTCTTCGAGGCTTTTGGATAGGTTGAACAGTCCGCCCAAGGCGTATTCCTCCGGTCACGATCGAGACACGGACTGCTCTACTGAACTGCACAGAATGCAGGTTTTCTTGTTCCTTCATAACACTGGTGGGAGTACGTAGTGATTTCTTCTGAACGAAAGAATGTTGAGAAACAGGTTTCCGGTCACAAAAAATACAAACTGCACTAGTTGTGAGGGTGATGAACGCTACTGTTCAGAAGTTTGTTGTTTCTGAAAGTGGCTGTACAAGCGAAATTTCATTTCTGGCGTGGTGATACTCATTAATTATAGTGTATAAGGTGCACAGACGGCTTTTCAGAATCTGTTCACTTGCCAAGAAAATATGCAGGATATGTACAGATTTATTTTGCGTGTCAGTCAGAAACCTCCCCATATCCTCTCTGTTTCCCTCGATTATCTCCGTGAGTCTGTGAGTACGTGTGATAAATGTGACAGTTGGGTCAGCAGAGACGTTCTTGTGTATTCTGGGCTGTGTAGCACCAGTACCAATGGCTTTACCCAAAAAGGTCCGGAAAAGGACCCAAAGCATTACGCTGGTTTTTTTTTCTTCGCACACTGGCAATGAGAGTCAGCCCCACTTCCTTATTAAAAAGACTGGTAGCCGCAGTCTGCCGTTGGCTGACTCTTTTTGAGCTGTTGACTAGTTTGAATCTTGGCGAATCAGGGAGCCTCCCCGTTTCGTACACCTGGGGTACGTGATGTTCGTATGCGATCTGTCTGGCTCATCGATGTAGCTTTGTTGTTGGCGGAAATGGAGAACTGACCACAATAAAAAAAGTTCGTGTAAAAGCAAGAACTCTTACGATATTGCACCCTATCTCACGTTTCCACCAGTTCCTGTAATAGTGTAATAGCCCCCACCCCCCTGCTGCAGATTAAGAGAATTTTTTGTCCGCGTGAGGCATGCCACGTCTGCGTGTAGTCGGACCGAGTCACTGAAAACGTTCCGTTGAATTATTTAATATCAGAGCTAATTCCTCATGAATACTTCTGATCCTCCGGCATCGCACACGCGATAGTGGGCAAGATTTAATTATTTACGCTGCTTGTTCTCCACAATTGTCGAGTCAGCACACGAACTGTAAGCCCTTGATATATGGCAGCTTGCTTGACTATCCAACATCGAATTCAGTTATAGAGCTCCAAGTTCATTCATACAAACTGAGAGGAATAAACCATAAGTCGTACTTAACAAGACGTAATATGATTTTCATTGAGACAGAGGAAGAAGACACGTTGCATTTCCTCCAAGGTACATTGCTCCTACGACCGCAAAAGAAAAATACAAAAAAATTATGGCTGATGCAGTGAGATACCGATAATCATCCATTCGAAGTACACTCGGAATTGGAAAATGATTTGGGTAGACAATGTAGCATCCGCCAGACGCCATACTACGGCTTGCTTAGTACAGATATGCGAGGGGTTTTTAATACACTATTGGCCATTAAAATAGCTACACCACAAAGATGACGTCCTACAGACGCGAAATTTGACTGACAGGAAGAAGATGCTGTGATACGCAAATGATTAGCTTTTCAGAGCATTCACACAAGATTGGCGCCGGTGGCGACACCTACAACGTGCTGACATGAGGAAAGTTTTCAACCGGTTTCTCATACACAAACAGCAGTTGACGGGCGTTGGCTGGTGAAACGTTGTTGTGATGCCTCGTGTGAGGAGGAGAAATGCGTACCATCACGTTTCCGACTTTGATAAATGTCGGATTGTAGCCTATCGCGATTGCGGTTTATCGTGTCGCGACCATGCTGCTCGCGTTGGTCGAGATCCAATGACTGTTAGCAGAATATGAAATCGGTGGGTTCAGGAGGTAATACGGAACGTCATGCTGGATCCCAACGGCCTCGTATCACTAGCAGTCGAGATGACAGGCATCTTATCCGCATTGCTGTAACGGATCGTGCAGCCACGTCTCGATCCCTGAGTCAACAGATGGGGACGTTTGCAAGACAGCAACCATCTGCACGAACAGTTCGACGACGTATGCAGCAACATGGACTATCAGCTCGGAGACCATGGCTGCGGTTACCCTTGACGCAGCATCACTGACAGGAGCGCCTGCGATGGTGTACTCAAGGACGGACCTGGGTGCACGAATGGCAAAAAGTCATTTTTTCGGATGAATCCAGGTTCTGTTTACAACATCATAACGGTCGCATTCGTGTTTGGCGACATCGCGGGGAACGCAAATTGGAAGCGTTTATTCGTCATCGTCATACTGCCGTATCACCTGGCGTGATGGTATGGGGTGCCATTGGTTACACGTCTCGGTCACCTGTTGTTCGCATTGACGGCACTTTGAATATGTCATTGGTTACACGTCTCGGTCACCTCTTGTGCGCATTGACGGCACTTTGAACAGTGGACGTTACACTTCAGTTGTGTTACGACCCGTGGCTCTACTCTTCATTCGATCCCTGCTAAACCCTACATTTCAGCAGGATAATGCACGACCGCTTGTTGCAGGTTCTGTACTGGCCTTTCTGGATACAGAAAATGTTCGACTGCTGCCCTGGCCAACACATTCTCCAGATCTCTCGCCAACTGAAAACGTCTGGCCAATGTGGCGGAGCAACTGGATCGTCACAATACGCCAGTCACTGCTCTTGATGAACTGTGTTATCATGTTGAAGCTGCATGGGCACGCATACCACACGCCATCCAAGCTCTTTTTGACTCAATGCCCAGGCATATCAAGGTCGTTATTACGGCCAGAGGTGGTTGTTCTGGGTACTGATTTCTCAGGATCTATGCCCCCAAATTCCGTGAAAATGTACTCACATGTCAGTTCTAGTATAATATATTTGTCCAATGAACACCTTTTTATCATTTGCATTTCTTCTTGGTGTAGCAATTTTAATGGCCAGTAGTGTAAGTAATGCAACTCTTTTTTTTTTTTTTGAAAGCACGTTGGTTTTTGAGGATTCCAATACACTACATTACTCCGCAATTTTCTTTCTCCAAAACCCTGTTGTTCAACATGATCTCCGTTTGATTTGAAGGTATTTTGCCACCTTACTTGAGGACCTTTATGCCCTCATGGTACCATTCCACTGGTCGACGCAAAGCCAACTTCTTGCTGCATCAATAGTCAATCTCCTCATCATCGACTTACTGCTTCCCGCAGACTACAACCTTAATTGGAGCTAACGCATGCAAGTCGGAAGGCGTGAGATCCGGAAACGCATCTTTGAGTACTACGAACAGAGACGTCCAATTGAGGAGCGAGGTGTTTGTCTGTGATACGTCTATCACCTCGAATGAGAGTTTCCGCACGTTCCAACGTTGCGGGAGTCACAGCTGCGTACGGCCAGCCGTGCCGGGAGATCGAACATGTTCGCGCAACGTTGTTGCGACAAAGACAGACGCCTCACCTCACGACTCACCGTGCTATTGTTTACTGCCAGGTCTCCCTAGATATTCCGCAAGCGACTATCAATACCTGCGATAATCTGATTTTCCGCCAAAAGAAACTGCTGTATGGATGCCCCTACGTACAGTGCCGACACTTATCGAAACTTCATGAAGATGTGAAAGAAAATGTATTGAAATAATTACGAAACGCCCCACGCAGAAGTTCATGCGAGTCAGAGGGCTTAGACTACGGCAGTTCCGGGTCAGTTGGGGCCTGCAGGTAGCAGCTCGCCACCGCTGCATCTGGCAGCGGCCGCGGGCTTGCTGCGGCTGTGGCTATGGGTGTACGGCTATAGGTCCGGCCCGGCGGCCGCGAGCGCAGATCAGAGTAATGCGGGCCGCGGGGCGGCATCGGGCGGCGACCCCGGCCAGCGGGCAGTAATTAGCCGGCCCTTTGGAGACCGGGCCGGGCCGCCGGGCCGCCGGGCCGCCGCCGTCGGATGTTGCCGACCCAGTGAACCGTTAGGCCGGCGTTACCGGCGACCGGACCGGCCCCGGGCCTCGCTCCAGGGGCTCCGGTTGCTGTGCGTCTGCCGCGCAGGCGCCGCTCCAACGGATCCCACCCAACACGCGTGGGCGTGTCGCCTCCCACAAATATACTTTCCATTCGACTTCAGGTCTAAATCTGTTGCGAGGGACGGGAGAGATAAATGATTCTGCAACGTATCTTTTACGTCAGGGCACAACTGTCTTGAACCTATAGTTTGTTTCCACTACCACATACCTTCATAAGCAGGCTGTTTAGGTTTTTATGTTGCTAACGCCACGTAGCGCTCTGCATGAAAACTATGTAAATAGGCTGTTAAGGTTTTTATGTTGGTAACGGCACGTAGCGCTCTGTATGAAAATCATTGACTGTGCTGTGTGCAGTCTGTGGCTGGTTTGCATTGTTGGAATATTTGCTATTGTAGTGTTGAGCAGTTGGATGTGAAAAGCGCGTAGCGTTGCGCAGTTGCCGGCCGGAGTGGCCGAGCGGTTCTAGGCGCTACAGTCTGCAACCGCGCGACCGCTACGGTCGCAGGTTGGAATTCTGCCTCGGGGATGGATGTATGTGATGTCCTTAGGTCAGTTAGGTTTCAGTAGTTCTAAGTTCTAGGGGACTGATGACATCAGAAGTTAAGTCCCATAGTGCTCAGTCATTTGAACCATTTTGAACATTGCGCAGTTGGAGGTGAGCCGCCAGCAGTGACGGATGTGGGGGGAGAGATGGCAGAGTTTTGAGAGCGGACGATCTGGACGTGTGTCCGTCAGATAAAGGAAATTTGTGAGACTAGATGTCATGAACTATATATATAACTTTTGAACACTATTAACGTAAATGCATTGTTTGTTCCATATCAAAATTTTTCATTTGCTAACTATGCCTATCAGTAGTTAGTGCCTTCAGTAGTTAGAATCTTTTATTTAACTGGCAGTATTGGCGCTGGCTTCATTGCACTAGTTCGAGTAACGAAGATTTTTGTCAGATAAGTGATTCATGAAAGATATAGATTATTGTTAGGCACGGCCATTCTTTTGTAGGGATTATTGAAAGTCAGATTGTGTTGCTCCAAAAATATTGTGATAGTTTAGCGATGATCAGAGTAACTAAAGAGAGAAATGTCTGAGTACGTTCAGTTTTGCTCAGCTGTTTGAAAATCAAGTAACGTAAGAGGTTCACCAGCACACTCATTTACAAATTTTTCTAAGGGTATGTCGACCCTTAGCCGAGGATACCTCAATGGAAACTTCTGATGTTTTCTTGTAGTTTGTGTAATTAGTGTAGCTATTGTTTATTGCTAGCGCGTAATTGTAGAGAGAATTTCCTTTGTAGTTGTAAGTTTTTCTCTGTTGTACTGTAAAACAGTTGTGGCATGCATGTAGATTTGCACCAAATATTTCGCAGCTATGCTTACAATAAATTAGATATTATATTCAGTGCTATGTTAATGTGATTTCTCATTTTCCTCTTCAAATTGTGCTTTTCTGTGTTATCGTGTGAAATACCTGATAATTATGGCGTGTGAAAAACTTAACACTAGGCTCCAAAGTAAACTGAGAAATGATAGTGACGACGAGCGTACCTTATCAGCACAGTCATTCATAATGTTTCTAAAGGGACATTATACCTTTACTAACAGGGGGACCGTACGAACTTCTCCTAACCTATCTCACTGAAAACAAGAACGCGCAACTCTCAACCTTTATAGAGAAAACCGTGTTTGAAAATTTTATTCGTGTTTATGTACACTGACGGAAAAAAAAACCCGCAACCGAAGAAGGAGTTGTGCGACACAAACGTAAGTTGGCAGGAGTGTTTATACATCTGAAAGACGATGTCTGTTCAAATTTTGGTCCAATCGCGTAAGAGTTGCGCTAGTGGCGCCATTATGAGGATGCAAATCAGATTTGCTTTAAATGCACGCTGTCACGGTCGGAAGCATTTGTTACCTTTCAGGCTGGACACGGTGAATAGACGTTAGTCAATTGTGCCTTTAAGGCGCCAAAGGTACCAGTTGCGATATATTCCTGTATATGAACAGTGGTCTAATACTGTCAAATGTTTTTTATTCCGGTGTTTGATCGCAATATCAATTCTTTTGACGATGACCGGTTTCAGTCAGTAAATGTCCAACCTCAGAGCTTTTCTACATCATGTCCTAAAGTGATAAGGCCGTAATGACATCGTCAAAACATATAAATATAGCAGCACAGCATCGTCACGTAGATCTAGTATAATAGGCCACATCGTCCACACAGTGATTTTTGCAACTCAAAAGTCTTTTTGAAACGTGATGTTACTGGTAAAAGGTCAAATGAACTGATCGGGCAAAGAGTGATGACACCCTACAACCAATCATCGACAAAAATAAAAGAACAGAACGAAACGAAGAGATAGAATGTTTGGACAAATATTCAACGTGAGTAGTTTCTGAAAATGTAGTCCAAGGGAGTCCCGGGACGAAAAATCCCAGGAGCAAGTCTAAAAATTAGTTTGTAAAACAGATCGTCGATGATCTGGGATGCAACAGTTTTGATAACCAAAGCATGAAATTGACCTGAAATATGGCTCAGTCTATCGAAGATGGAGTGTACTGATATCAGTTCTCCAGTCACCTTTGCAAACTTCTGCTAAATCGAGTGTGATAACAAAGACGTGGATTCAGTTCTCTAATATTTTAGATGTGAGCCAGTTCGCTGGTCGATCATCAGCGTTCGCCTTGTTATCTTTGGAGCGCCCCCGGGCATGAGCATCTTTGCGTTTTCGGCTGGGGCGCGCGGGACGGCAAGAGGCAGTCTGTTTGGGGCGGCCGGTGAGACTGGCGGAGCTGTGGCTCGGGCGTAAGCACGTGTGTGATGTCTGCTACGCTGGGGCTGTTTGCTAATCGTGACACTCCTGCGGCGGTTACTGGTTGCCTGGAAGGCATTTCATATAGACTGTGTCAAGCCTCGCAGTGAGAGGGGAGTCCAGAGTTGGTGTTGGCCTAGATGTTTGTACAAATTGAGGTGCCTGTGTGAGAAGCACGGCGTGGGCCTGTTGGTTGCTTCGTCCTTCTGGCAGCCACCGCAAGCGGATGTTCGGCCGGAATGTCTACAGTTTGTGGTGAGCAGAGTGTGAACAAGTTCTCGTAGGATGTGTTCCGAGCCTGGCTCTAAGCCTGTGTTATTTGTGGGTGCCGACCCCTTGTCTGTTACTGCTTCCGGGTGTCCTGTAAGATTTCGCAGCAAAACTGTGTTTTTGTGGCATTCTGTGTTTCTGGCTCAGCCTCCGCCAAGGAAGGGGAAAGATTTGTGCCTCAACTGAAAGGGGGGGGGGGGTTCGATTGGACATATTTTGGAATTCATTAATGCTGCATTTTGAACATATACAAAATTGTTGTTTCAGAATAAGTACCCGTTTCTTCGGGATACTGCAGTTCAAACAGGAGTTTTCTGGGGCACGCAGCTGTGTTATTGAACTGATTTTGAAGTGTTCTGTCGGATGAATGACTTGTCCCCACTTCAGAGTGTTCTTTTGAGTAGTACCGTAAGGTTTTTTCGACGTTTGCCAGTGGGGTGTATTGATTCAGTTTTTTTTTTCTTTCTTTTGAATTACGGAGAATTGTTTAGTATATCTGGTTATTGGCTTAACTCGTACTTCACGCACTCAATCAGCTGATATTGTAATTGTTTATTTTTATTCCTGTTTAATGTCAGACAGATTGAAATGTAACTTCATTTATATTATTTGAAATAAATGTGTTGGATTGACCTTAATGAATTATGTGCAATCGAAGTAAGGGACCCAGTCCTCCATTAGTGCTTAACAGTGGCGTGTAGCCCGGGTTGTGAGCCCCGTGCTCGGACCAGATGATTAGCTCCTACTCTACTATCTCGGTATTCAGAAAACACGTAACTCTACAATCGGGCCAATCCCTCTTTCGTTCCCAGACGTTCTCCTGTGCCACCTGCGGTGCAAGCATCTCGGAGGGAAAGGACGGGGCGGAGAAGGGCTTGGCAGCCCCCTGAGAGCGAGCCGCTCTCCTTTCTCTCAGAGGCTCGACAGCGAGCAGAGTCGATGCCGAATTTGGGGCTGAAGGAGAGAGGTAAGGCTGACGGCCAACCAGCAGGAGCACCGCGCGCTCTTCACACAGATCTTGTTCTGAGGTCTGCTCCGCCACATAGTCTAAATTGCGAACACGTTGCATAACACAGTAATAATATATTTGTTGGACAAGTCAAGTACCTCGACTATTTTGACCAACTTTACTACCTTTACTGGGAAAGAGCAGATCTCTAATTATTGATCGTCCGTCCTCATTTCTGTTTCCTGTCTCCTCAACGGAAGGTTAAAACTATTTTGGGTTTTAGGGTGTGTGTGTGTGTGTGTGTGTGTGTGTGTGTGTGTGTGTGTGTGTGTGCGCGCGTGACGTGGGAAGTGGTCTCAAGGTATCAACAAACTGTGCTGTCATAACGTGTAGGCTTTCGCGGCCTCCGTCTTCGTTAGTTACAACATCCGAGCTGAGAGGCCGTGGGTCGATCAAGTAAAACTTCTTTTTCCTGATGTTTCGTCCCAACTGCAGGCAAAATCTTCCGAGGTGAGTCAACGACTAGCTGCCAGCTCGTGGAGGTTCCGTTTATACAGTGCGCGTAGAGGGCAGCACCATACATCACGTGGGGCCGACTCTGTCTCTGACTAACATCTTCCTATGTTAGTCCTCACTCTTCATCACAGCGGTGGAGAGTGAGGACTACCACAGGAAGATCAGTGATCTTTTCGATTCTAACACTCATAAAAAGCTTCAAAAGGATCCTACAACGAAAGTGTTAGAAGCTACCAATCGACTAATAAAAATGTCTTCCATTCATACAGAGGATAAAAAATATCTATGTAAAACGGAAGCTTACCCTCCTAGATTATATGGGCTGCGGAAGATACATAAGCCTAATGTCCCATTGAGAGCGATAGTGAGTGTTGTTGGATCGCCTATTCAAGAGTTGGCTAGACATCTCTCCTCCTTGCCACAGCCGCATATTGCTAAAACTAAATATCACATTAAAAATTCTATGCACTTTATTGGAAAACCGAAGGAAATTACTGTCAGCCCAGGTGGTATCCTTGTTAATTTTGATGTAGTATCCCTGTTTACCATGGTTCCTGCTGACGAAGCTCTTTCATACATAGCTGGTATGTTTCCCATTGATATAGTAGCTCTGTTTCGACATTACTTCTCCACGGCTTGTTTCCAGTATGAGTTTTACGGACAAACCGAAGTAGTGGCCATGGGTGGCCCTCTGAGTCTAACTGTTGCTAATCTATTCATGGAATTTTTTGAACAGCAGGCGCTGCAGTCTCCCAGTAAAAGCCCTTTCAAGTGGTATCGGTATGTGGATCACGCTTTTGTGGTATGGAATCATTGTGAAGAGGAACTGTATGATTTCTTGGTGCACCTAAATAGTATTAATCCAAAGATACAATTTACTATGGAGAAAGAGAGCAATGGACAACTAAATCTTTTGAATGTATAAGTAATTAAATGGGCAGATGGGAGTTTAGGGCATAAGGTGTGTAGAAAAGAGACACACACCTACCGTTACCTCCATAATGATTGGAACCATCATCCAAGGCCGAAGAGGGGTATTATTAAAACATTGATGGACAGAGCTAATAAGATCTGTGAGCCAGTTTATTTGCAAGACGAACTGAATCATTTGCGAACGGCGTTGAAGAAAAGTGGATACGCTGGCAACGAGATAGGTCGAGAATTTCATCCCAGAGGACCAGTGTCTGACAACATTCAGCAACAACTGTTAGCTGGAAAACGTTTTCTTCCATTTATTCGCGATATTACGGACCATATTGGGAAAGTTCTGGCCAAGTTTCCAGTTGAAACTATCTTTAGACCCACCAAGAAGGCTAGAGAGTGTTTAAGAGCGGCGAAAGAGGCAGGACACCCCTTAGCATCCGCCTAACCGAACACAAAAGGAAGTCTCGAATAGGACATACCGATAAATCAGCTGAAGCGGAAGATGTTTTTAAAGACGGTGATCATGAAATAAAAATTTAGCGAGACGAGCTTGCTGGCCAGGACATCGCATTATTATGTTTGTTTGTATACGAAAGCTATAGAGATTGAGAAACACCACAGTAATTTAATAGAAAAGAAGAAGGATTAAAGTTAGACAAGATATGGTGGTCGACTTTGCACCAACGATGTGACAATCGGTTACCGTCAATCGAAAATAATGACGTTAATCAGAGACAGACTTACAGTCGGCCCCACGTGACGTATGGTGGCGCCTTCTATGCTCTCTATATAAACGGGACTTCCACTGCCTGGCAGCCAGTCGCTGACTCGCCTCGGAAGACGTTGCCCGCAGTTGGCAACGAAGCGTCAGGAGGAAGAAGCCTCTCAACCCAGAAATTTTAACTAATACTGTGCTATGTTCATGATGTCAAACCACTGACTTCGCTTCTGTAGGATGTATGTGAAACACTAGATAACAAAAGTTTCGTAAATATTTGAAATTTACTAGAACAAAAGTCGCAGAATTTACTGGGTGA
This sequence comes from Schistocerca gregaria, assembly GCF_023897955.1. Lineage (NCBI taxonomy): Eukaryota > Metazoa > Arthropoda > Insecta > Orthoptera > Acrididae > Schistocerca > Schistocerca gregaria. The sequence goes on along the minus strand of NC_064920.1, from coordinate 741,660,218 downwards.
CGCAGCTGCCCCTACCACCAAGTTTTATGCAACCTGCAATGTCTTCAAATACCACTGCGAGATTTTCATATTCTCTCACTCACTATGTGGAAACAGAAAAAATGAAAATAACTTTTTGTGGAAATTGAATGCAGTTAAATTTTGGACTGGGTTACGTTTTCGCTGGAGTCTACATTTTTCGAGTTATTGAAGAAAAACAAATTTGAAGGTATCTTTAGTACGTATTTCTAGAATAATTCGAAAACTATTGCCTCTAGCGAAAACGCGTCCCAGTACAAAATTTAACTACTATAAATTTCCTACAGAATTGTCCTGTTCTTTTTTACGTAGGACTAAAAGCAAGGTGTCTGAAATCTTTTGGGTCGTACTGAAACAGATGACAGATAGTAGGCAACGTTTGTATTGAGATAGGGAACAAATGATCGGAAATGCATATTTATTGTGTTATGGGCAAACACAACGTTCAACGCATATCAATAACGTTTGACTGGTATGATGTGATATTCCTGCGAGATGTGCTGCCACAGTCCTTGGAGACCGTAACCTCGTTATCCACGAAAGGATGTGGTTTCAACACGACGGTGCACCAGCCCACTTCGATGTTCATGTCCAACGGCCAGCGCGATCGACGGAACTCTCGCCTCTGGAATTTTTCCCCTGGGGTTACGTCAAGACGTTGGTGTACAAAATCCCCGTAGAAAAGGTTGAAGATTTGCCTGCTAGAGTCCAAACTGCTTGCTCCTGGTACAAGAGACAGTATGGATTTTTGAGAGAATGCGGCTGAACATCATGCGCCTTTGCCATGCACGCATTCAGAGTGGCGGTCATCACTTTGAACAGTTACTATAAGCTACGTTGCTGTTGTGCAGTGCACTCTGTGGGTGTCCACAGCACATTAAATTTGCTTTTTCGATTATTTTTTCCCTGTTCCTGTATAATTGGCTGTGGACCCCATATTACCTATTCCGGTTTGATGCAAAATGTTTGAGACACACCGTATACCTTTTATTTATCATGCAGAACAAATGTAATCAGGAGTGATAACTACAGTCTGCAGGGACAACAGCGAGTATTAATGAATTCGTAAAGACTTTGCATTGATAACTCCTCATAGAAAGAATAACGTTGGAATGCAATTTATTCGTTGAAATTTTCACATGACAGATAATTTGGAAATGCAGCAGATGGAAGTTTTATAAGTGGTGGCTGTTTGGTGAGGACGTACGCCCAAGGGCAACTGGAGCCCTGGTGAATGTTGCTGCTTACCGGAGAACAGCCGATGGCCGCTACCGTCTCAGGCAACGCAGCGCTCTGCCTCCGCCGGTAGCAGCGGCCGCTTCAGATGTATAACATCCGCACGAAATTACACCCTTAAGTAGCTGGCAAGAAATAATACTCAATTATTTTAATGGACAAATTCGAGCCGCTACGCCCAGGAATCCAATTACACGCGTGGCGTGAGCACGGGCGCTTATGAATAGTGATTGCAGGCTACCGAGGCGGTACACAAGTCAGGTCAGTGGAAAGGGGGGGGGGGGGGGAGCTGAAGCTCTCGTGCTGCCACTAATGAGCCACGGCGTGAGCGCTCCGCGAGTCCAGCTATATCTGCTCTTCCCTTCTCTGCGCCCGTCATTCTGTCTTCATCTTCTTTCCCTCAGTTTCTGAAATCCGAAGCATTCTTCAAGCAGGGGAGAGATGTATCCTTGGTCAGCAACAACATGTTGCATAATATGTTTAGGTATTCTGTCAAATCAAACACAATTTTACACTAGCTCTGAATTTGTACATGCTGAAATTTACATCATTTTTTCGATCCACAGGAGCCAAAATACTACGAAGTTTGACCTCAATGATAAGTTTTGCCGAGACCCTAACTGTTCAGACTAATGAGAAACCATTCAGTGCGAATATTTTGACATGTTTAGATGCACTACAAACCTAGGAACCATTTATATGTATGCATAGTATATACTCGAAAGAGGAATGCCACAGAGTCTTCTACAAATTTGACTGTGCGGACGGGAACATTTATGATTTGTGGTGTTGTAAATGGAAATGATCCAGTATATCTTTATTAGGAGAGTAATGCGCTTAATAATTACCAAACGAAAGGAAAGATGTTCCTCCGAACACGTCAGTGTTTCCATGGCTCTATCTGTACTGCCCTTTAATACGAGATATGTTCTGCGTGCAAAAGAGAGAGATAAAAAAACCTCTGTTTGGAAAACCAGATGAAACGGGTGTGTGAAAGATTGAGAAGGGAATTTCTTACAGTTTTTTAAAGGCTAAGAAAGCGAAACTTGTGCTCGACGAATAACCATTACAAGTTTTGAACAACGCCGCTAAGAGAAATGGTTAATAAAATGGGATGGATAAAGTATTACCTCAGACGATGTCTCCCGGAGTCAGAGAAGAAGCGTCGGGGAACAGTTTTGTACATCGACTACGGGCAATCATATCGGAAGGTTTAACTAAAGTAAATATCAGCCGTAAAGGCCTATATTGTATGATTAATAGTTGTAAGAACTTTTACTGTTACTTAGATTTATCCTCCCATGAAAGGTGTCTGTCTCTAATTTCACAGATCAGTTTTCAACTTCATCTTGTGCAGTTTTCACGCAAATATCAAGAAACATTTGAATACGTATCATTTTAAACGAAGTTGGCTTGATATTTACAGTCTACCAGGTGTAGACTTTGCACGGTCTCATTGCGAACTACAGGATGATCCCATGATGATGATAAAAACTTCCAGGGAGGGTACATATATGAATTTGAGGTAAGAGACCGTAGTCCGGAAACGACCGAATCGAAAGGTATCAGCGAACATCCACTCAAGTTCCGCCCAAGCTTCGGGCAGCATACAAAGTAAGGGCATTACCTTTCAAACGCTGATAATGAAATACAGAATTCCCATTGAATACTGTCCGTAGTTTATGGACTAGTAACGGCGCACGTAATTCGATTTCAGAGAGACCAAAAATCCTAAGTTTACGATACAATAGTAATGAATTTAATTTACTTGTATATGTTTCAGAAGCTGCTACATTGACGACAGTTGTACAAAATGGCGTCCTCCAGCGTCAATGCGGGCGTGGCATCCCCGTTCTAATATCCCCGATGTCGTTTGAACAGTGTCGCATGCAGCGAGAATTCTTGCCAGGAGATGCTCCTCAGTCTGGACAGCTGTTTCGTACGCAAGGCTTCCCATGTGGACCCACAAGAAGAAACCAAGGGGGGTGATATCAGGTGAACGTCCTGCCGCGAAACAGGACCTTGTCTGCCTGATCACTTTGCAGTGAATGTCAGGATTGCTCATTTCAGTACACAATTCGCCCTTGGCATGAGCATCTTTGCGTTTTCGGCTGGGGCGCGCGGGACGGCGAGAGGCAGTCTGTCTGGGGCGGCCGGTGAGACTGGAGGAGCTGTGGCCCGGGCGTAAGCACGTGTGTGATGTCTGCTACGCTGGGGCTGTTTGCTAATCGTGACACTCCTGCGGCGGTTACTGGTTGCCTGGAAGGCATTTCATATAAATTGTGCCAAGCCTCGCAGTGAGAGGGGAGTCCGGAGTTGGTGTTGGCCTAGATGTTTGTACAAATTGAGGTGCCTGTGTGAGAAGCACGGCGTGGGCCTGTCGGTTGCTTCGTCCTTCTGGCAGCCACCGCAAGCGGATGTTCGGCCGGAATGTCTACAGTTTGTGGTGAGCAGAGTGTGAACAAGTTCTCGTAGGATGTGTTCCGAGCCTGGCTCTAAGCCTGTGTTATTTGTGGGTGCCGACCCCTTGTCTGTTACTGCTTCCGGGTGTCCTGTAAGATTTCGCAGCAAAACTGTGTTTTTGTGGCATTCTGTGTTTCTGGCTCAGCCTCCGCCAAGGAAGGGGAAAGATTTGTGCCTCAACTGAAAGGGGGGGGGGGGGGGGGGTTCGATTGGACATATTTTGGAATTCATTAATGCTGCATTTTGAACATATACAAAATTGTTGTTTCAGAATAAGTACCCGTTTCTTCGGGATACTGCAGTTCAAACAGGAGTGGCGTAATGTTAATGAGTGTTTTTTCGTGAAATGAAGTATACTTAATGTCTTGCAGTTTTCTGGGGCAAGCAACTGTGTTATTGAACTCATATTGAAGAGTTCTGTCGGGTGAATCACTTCTCCCCACTTCAGAGTGTTCTTTTGAGTAGTATTGTAAGTTTTTTTGGATATTTGCCAGTGGGGTGTATTGATTCAATTTTGTTTTTCTCTTAATTTTGAATTAAGAAGAATTGTTTAGTTTATGTGGTTATTGGCTAAACTCACACTTCACGCACTAAATCAGCTGATATTGAAATTGTTTGTTTTATTCCTGTTTAATGTCAGACAGGTTCAAATGTAACTTGATTTATGTTATTTGAAATAAATTTGTTGGAACTACCTTAAAAAATTATGTGCAATCGAAGTGAGGGACCCAGTCCTTCTTTAGTGCTTAACAGTGCCGTGTGGTTCGGGTTGTGAGCCCCGTGCCCGGACCAGAGTAGTTGAGTTAGTATCCCAACCCCTACACCGAAGTGCTGGCTGGAGTGCCTACACTAGTAACAACACTATCGGTGCAAGTACTCCAGTGTGAGAGAGATTAGAAGGATTTCCGCTTATAACTTGCGACTCGGTCGTCCAGGGGGCGCGGTCCCTTAGCGCCAGTTCATACACTTACCATTCTCCACTCTCCCTGACAATTTGTAATATCTTCACGGAATCACCCTGTGCAGAGACAAGTTGTGGAAAAATTTGTAGCAGTAGGCCATGCACTTGTTCTATGAGACCCACCCATCTACGAAGTCACAGGAATTAGGTATCAGAATTGGTCACTTACGTTGAATGCTGTCATGGGAGAGTTCTACTGCACCTTACTATTTTTATATCAAGAAGCCACAAAGAGCTAGCAGATGCACGGCGTGCAGCGCTCTGGCAGGGTCGCTTGCGTCCTCGAAGAACCTTCCTTTTAACTTCCCCGAGGAACGGACTTGCCTGGAGGTCTTTAATTGGGGTCTGCGTCGTAATGTTTAGGAACGCCGTTTCCTACAACCCGCCAATAAGCCGGAGATGCTTGCGCGCTTCGCAGATGGTCTCATCTTAATTGCGGTCGCCGTCGAGAAGGCGGCGCGGCTCGGCGCGGCAGAAGCGGAAAAATCGGGCGACCGGCGCGTTGTTCGCCGCCACAGCAGCTCCGCTCCGCTCACGAAGGCAATTTTCTGACAGGCCTCACGAAGCAATTACCACGGCCTACGGTACTGCACGGCACGGCGCGGCGCAATCACGGCAGCGGCCGCCGAATAATAAGCGGGCAGCCGCCTGCGCTGGCCAAACAATGGGCGCGCTTAATTAAGGCCTGCTGCCGCGGAGGAGCTCGAAGCCGCGACCCCCGGGTCCCGCAGCCGCGGCGCCGCCGTCATTACACGGCAGGCAGGCCGCCCCGTGGCCTACCGCGGTCACCGCTACAGTCCACAGACCGATGCCTTTCTCGCTTCCCGTTTCTCCAAGGGACGTTCCCACACCTCTTTCTCTGGCCACACAAAACGTCTCTTGTCGAATGATGACACTAGACCTGTCATCTAGGACGTTTGATAGGGGGCTGTTCTATTTGCCTTGGTGATTTTCAGGAGATTTTGGCCATTTTTACTTTCTTTGAACAGGTCGCCGTGGCCGAGAGGTTCTAGGCTCTTCAGCCCGGAACCGCGCGACTACTACTGTCGCTGGTTCGAAACCTCCTCCGGCATGGATGTGTGTGATGACCTTAGGTTAGTTAGGTTTAAGTAGTTCTAAGTTCTAAGGGACTGATGACCTCAGATGTTAAGTCCCATATTGCTCAGAGCCATTTGAACCATTCAGAGTAGCACTTGCAACCTACGTCCTCGATTATTTGCTGAATGTATTCCAGTGTCTGTCCTCCTCTACAGTTTTTGCCATCTACAGCTCCCTTTCGTGCCATAGAAGTCATTCCCTCATGTTTTAACTGATGTCGTATCATCCTGCCCCTTCTCCTTATCAGTGTTTTCTACACATTCCTTTCCGCTACGATCCTGCGCAGAAGCTCCTCATTCCCTTTCTTATCAGTCCACCTAATTTTCAACATTCGTCTGCTACACTACATCTCAAATGCTTTGATTCTCTCCTGTTCCGGTTTTCCCACAATCCATGTTTCACTATCATAAAATGCTGTACTCGAGACGTGCATTCGCAGAAATTTCTTCCTCAAATTAAGGCTGTGTTTGATACTAGTAGACTCCTCTTGGACAGGAATGCCCTTTTTGCCATGGCTAGTCTGCTTTTGATGTCATCCTTGCTCCGTCCGTCATTGGTTATTTTACAACCTAGGTAGCTGAATTCCTTAACTTCTTTTACTTCGTGACCATCAGTCCTGTTAGGTTACTCACTGTTCTCACTTCTCCTACTTCTCATTACTTTCGTCTTTCTCCGATTTACTCTCAATCCATGTTCTGGCCACAAATGTCAATTAAGTTGCGAATTTGATAAATGTACTGAACCTCTGTAATATCGATATAATGATATTCTTTGTAAATCTGTCTTTGGGAGCAGAGAGGTTAGCTTTGCTTTGTCAGAGTAAGTCAGAGAAGTAGCAGAGTGTGTTGGACGTTCTAGCGATGTATTTAGTTTAGAAAGGATGGAAACTGGCCAGCTGTATAGTGGAGGTAGAATTATTTAAAAATGATTTTTTTATAATGAGGTCTAAGGTAAGATTTTGAGTAAATGAGATTCAATTAATGGAAGAATGATAAAAGCCATCTTTGAAGGTAATACAGTATTTTATATTTGTAACTGCGTAGCTTTTCATTGTCAGATCATTTTGCTTGGTTGAAGTTTGCTACAGAAATTTTCTAATGAAGCATTCGGTCTGGTCTTATAGTTGAAACAAGTGTCAAGGGAGTCAATGGTACGGAGGAGGGTTATTAAGAAATATTTGGCTAACTTGTCTAGGTGTGAGATTTTTATAAAATAGTGTGTAGTTGTTATGGCTTACTGAAGCATAGTTAAACTTAAAGTCAATGTTTTCATTTATCAATTGTGAAGATTAATTCACCATTTTCATTTTTAGTTTCATGGCTGTGTTTGCGCATCGTCATTGCACATCGCGAGTTGTGTACCGATAAGCGTTTATGATAACTGGGAAGATACTATCTTGCATTGGACATCGTAAGTACGGTAAATAAAATTTGATTTTTGACAGGCAGATCATTATTCTTAATAGCAGCAAATGCGTCATTTTTTCTACAATTTGTTGCGTGACTGTGTCGGGAAATATGTGATCGGTTAACAGAACAAATATCGGAATTCGCTGGAGCTACTAATCGTGGACTGTACGAGGACAGACTGTGCGGCGACTGAGGAGAGCTGCAGAGCCGACAGAAGTCGCAAGACCGCCTCCGGCTTTGGACCGATATTTATTTGTTTCGGGTCGCTGTCAGCCTTAGCCTAGCATATAGTGCAGTATGCGCAATTTTTATAGCTATTTAGCGTTGTCTCGCTCTACTGGATTTAGTTTCAGTTGTTAACTCTGTCACGTCTTGTTTCCTGTACAAAAACAAGTGACGTCGTAAACTTAGTGCTGTCTGCTAACGAAGTCGGGATAGGTCGACAGCGAGGGAAGTCTCTGTGCGCTAGTCGATTACATTAGATCTGTGTCGATACAGCCAAGGCGCCGATTGTGTTAAAGAAGGGCGCGAATTATAGGGTATTTTCGTCTGACGTCATATCTAGGGTTTCAATTCTTTAGGCAAGAAGTCCTCCCCCCATGAACCATGGACCTTGCCGTTGGTGGGGAGGCTTGCGTGCCTCAGCGATACAGATAGCCGTACCGTAGGTGCAACCACAACGGAGGGGTATCTGTTGAGAGGCCAGACAAACGTGTGGTTCCTGAAGAGGGGCAGCAGCCTTTTCAGTAGTTGCAGGGGCAACAGTCTGGATGATTGACTGATCTGGCCTTGCAACATTAACCAAAACGGCCTTGCTGTGCTGGTACTGCGAACGGCTGAAAGCAAGGGGAAACTACAGCCGTAATTTTTCCCGAGGACATGCAGCTTTACTGTATGATTAAATGATGATGGCATCCTCTTGGGTAAAATATTCCGGAGGTGAAATAGTCCCCATTCGGATCGCCGGGCGGGGACTACTCAAGAGGATGTCGTTATCAGGAGAAAGAAAACTGGCGTTCTACGGATCGGAGCGTGGAATGTCAGATCCCTTAATCGGGCAGGTAGTTTAGAAAATTTAAAAAGGGAAATGGATAGGTTAAAGTTAGATACAGTGGGAATTAGTGAAGTGCGGTGGCAGGAGGAACAAGACTTTTGGTCAGGTGACTACAGGGTTATAAACAAAATCAAATAGGGGTAATGCAGGAGTAGGTTTAATAATGAATAGGAAAATAGGAATGCGGGTAAGCTACTACAAACAGCATAGTGAACGCATTATTGTGGCCAAGATAGATACGAAGCCCACACCTACTACAGTAGTACAAGTTTATATGCCAAGTAGCTCCGCAGATGACGAAGAAATTGAAGAAATGTATGATCCAATAAAAGAAATTATTCAGATAGTGAAGGGTGATGAAAATTTAATAGTCCTGGGTGACTGGAATTCGGTAGTAGGGAAAGGGAGAGAAGGAAACGTAGTAGGTGAATATGGACTAGGGCAAAGAAATGAAAGAGGAAGCCGTCTGGTAGAATTTTGCACAGAGCACAACTTAATCATAGCTAACACTTGGTTCAAGAACCATAAAAGACGGCTGTATACAAGGAAGAAGCCTGGAGATACTGACAGGTTTCAGATAGATTATATAATGGTAAGACAGAGATTTAGGAACCAGGTTTTAAATTGTAAGACATTTCCAGGGGCAGGTGTGGACTCTGACCACAATCTATTGGTTATGACCTGTAGATTAAAACTAAAGAAACTGCAAAAAGGTGGGAATTTAAGGAGATGGGACCTGGATAAACTAAAAGAACCAGAGGTTGTACAGAGTTTCAGGGAGAGCATAAGGGAGCAATTGACAGGAATGGGGGAAAGAAATACGGTAGAAGAAGAATGGGTAGCTTTGAGGGATGAAGTAGTGAAGGCAGCAGAGCACCAAGTAGGTAAAAAGTTGAAGGCTAGTAGAAATCCTTGGGTAACAGAAGAAACATTGAATTTAATTGATGAAAGGAGAAAATATAAAAATGCAGTAAATGAAGCAGACAAAAAGGAATACAGACGTCTGAAAAATGAGATCGACAGGAAGTGCAAAATGGCTAAGCAGGGATGGCTAGAGGACAAATGTAAGGATGTAGAGGCTTATCTCACTAGGGGTAAGATAGATACTGCCTACAGGAAAATTAAAGAGACCTTTGGAGATAAGAGAACCACTTGTATGAACATCAAGAGCTCAGATGGAAACCCAGTTCTAAGCAAAAAAGGGAAAGCATAAAGGTGGAAGGAGTATATAGAGGGTCTATACAATGGCGATGTACTTGAGGACGATATTATGGAAATGGAAGAGGATGTAGATGAAGATGAAATGAGAGATACGATACTGCGTGAAGAGTTTGACAGAGCACTGAAAGACCTGAGTCGAAACAAGGCCCCCGGAGTAGACAACATTCGATTGGAGCTACTGACGGCCTTGGGAGAGCCAGTCCTGACAAAACTCTACCACCTGGTGAGCAAGATGTATGAGACAGGCGAAATAACCTCAGACTTCAAGAAGAATATAATAATTCCAATCCCAAAGAAATCAGGTGTTGACAGATGTGAAAATTACCGAACAATCAGTTTAATAAGCCACAGCTGCAAAATACTAACATGAATTCTTTACAGACGAATGGAAAAACTAGTAGAAGCCGACCTGGGGGAAGACCAGTTTGGATTTCGTAGCAATACTGGAACACGTGAGGCAATACTGACCTTACGACTTATCTTAGAGGAAAGATTAAGGAAAGGCAAATCTACGTTTCTAGCATTTGTAGACTTAGAGATTTGGTTTCGCTTTGTTGACTTCAGGAGCGCACGTAGCTCACATGGGGATGGTAGAATAGCGGGAGACGGTACGGCACGCAGAGTGCCGGCCGCTTTGTGTGACGCTGTGCTGGGCGCCGCAGCCGCGGGAGCCGTCCGCTGGTCCACCTGGCGGGCGCCGCGGCGCTCCTCGCATTGTTCCGCGGGGACAATGCGTTATACCGGCAGCGGCAGCCACCGCCACAAAGACGGCAACGCAGCGGCTGCGGCGGCGGCCCCGAGCGCAGCGGCGCCGTAATAGAATCTGCCGCAGCGCGCCGCCCGGCGAGCCAGCCCCGGGCTATATACCGACCACGCCCGCTCTTATAATTACTACGCCCGCGGGACACGTTCGCAATTTAGGAAATTTAGAGCTCCGGGCGCTACGTGGCAGTGGAGGCGGGGGGGGGGGGGGGGGGGGGGGGGGAGGGGAGGGGGGAGGGGGCTCGAGCGATGGAACTGCTCGGCGGCGACGTGCGCGCCGCCAATGTACGTGGCCGCGTGTGGCCGGCGAGCACGGCCGGACGCGGAGGATGGCCCGGGGCGGAGTGTTTCTGGTGAACCGCGCTTTGATGTGCGGCCGCGGTCGTGGAATCTTCATTGCGATCTGTCTCTCGCTCTCGTTTCGCGATTTCTGCCATTGTTTCGTGTCTCTCGGAGCAGCTGAACGTTCACCGTCCTTGACTACCAGAGGAGCTCTGAAAAATGTATCTGGGTGAGAGGGTTGGGACAGTACGAACTCATCCTCGTGAGGGTAACTGATGAGCGAGGAACGCGGTAAAATTTATGGTTTCTACTCTTCGTCGACGACGGTTCATTAGAGACTGGTCATATACCGGGTGCGGTAACGCAACTTCCTTGTTTGACGACTGTTCCAACCCGCGTTCGGCGATCCTGATTTAAGTTTTTCAAGATTTCCCTAAATGGCTTCAGCCAAACATTGGGATGGTTCCTTTGAAATGGCACGGTCGCCTTCCTCCTCACCCTCCCCCCCCCCCCCCCCCCCGCCCCCGCCCCCTCCCTCCCGCCCAGCAAGCAACCAACCAACCAACCTTGTTTGACATGTGCGACGTTGCGGTGCGGTCGTAGCGATGCGGGAGTGGTCTCGTTGCAGTTGTAAGGTTTTCTTCTTTCCCAGGCTGGTCACCATCTTGTGTTCGAACAGTGAGGAGTCCACGTTTGCCGTCGAGGCCTACATTTCGTACGGTTGCTCTGTGATCGCAGCCCAGTGTGCCTTCAGAAATTGCTTCAATTTAGCCCCTTTGGCCCCTGTCTTGCTCCGGAATTCAACTGTTATGTGGGTAATTACGTTCAGACAAACCGCGAGTACGACAAGACGGAGAACTGGAGTTCCTCGGCGCATCGGATCTCTGAAGCAGTGAGAGCTTCAGTCTTGCAATCCCAACGGTGTTCTCCGCGCAGGCGTGCGTTTGCCTTAGGACTTTCCGATCCGTCAGTGAGGCGAATTCTTCACAATGAGCTTCATTACCATGTAACGTCCCCTTAGAAAAATTATATATGACTGTGCTTAAACCGACACTCAATATTTTTAGCGCAACGCAATTTCACTTTGAAAAATCCCTACAGAAGAATGGCCCTGACTAACAGTAACGTATACTTTTCATGAATCACTTACCTAACAAAAATCTTCATTACTCGAACTACTGCAATGCAGAGAGCGTCTCTACCGCCAGCTAAATAATAGATTCAAACTTCTGAAGTCACTAACTACTGATAGGCATAATTAGCAAATGAAAGATTTTGATAGAGAACAAACAATGCATTTACCTTAATAGTGTTCAAAAGTCATACAAATTTACTGTCTCTGATGGACACACGTCCAAAACATCCGCTCTCAAAACTCCATCTCTCTCCCCACATCCACTACCGCTGGCGGATCACCTCCAACTGCGCAACGCTACGCGCTGTTAACAGCCAACTGTCTAACACTACAATAGCAAATTCCAACAATGCAAACCTGCCACAGACTGCACACAGCAGTCAGTGATTTTCATTTAGAGTGCTACATGGCGTTACCAACATAAAAACCTAAACAGCCTACTTACAACCATCCTTACAAGTTAGGGATTGTACAGGAACTCTCCGAAAGCAACTTCAGCTCTCGGAGGAGCGCATGTGAGACACATCTGGAATACATTGATGAGGACGAACTTGTTTATTCCCATGTGTATTAGATTGGACGCGTCAACAAACAGAACCTGCACTACTGGGTAGACATAAATCCCTGAGAAATGCACCAAAGGCGTCTGTGGTCATCTAAAGGCACAGGGTGTTGTGAAATGTCCTCATTTGGGGTTGTTGGTTCCTTAATTTAACCGCATGGGTTTCGCGAGAACTTTGGTGCACAATGGTCGCACAATCATTCTTCCAGAATGAAGCAGGTTTCGCGTGAACTGCACTGCGTAATGATCGCACAGTCTTCTTTGAGTAAGGATTTTGTTAATTTACCCAACCGGCTTCGCTGAGAACTGCTGAGTAATTATGCCACATTCTCTTAGTCTACCCTACTTGGTTTCACGAGACCTTTGCCGTACCTCTTTGAAGGATTACAATTTAACTTCCACAGGCATTTCTGTTACACTACTTACACTACCACACGGGCTATTCGTTGCGAACGGAAGCAGACAGCCTTCAGACATTCTCGTGAGTAATTTCTTCTCATAACAGAAACATGTGACCTGTAAGTTAATGGAGATTGTTGGGCGGAGGGTAATATGACAGGATATGTCTTCCCATCGCATCCCAGACTCGGTCTATGGGTAACAAATTAGGGTTGGGCACCCGAGACCAGAATCAATAATATCCCAGAATTTTTGTGTCAAATGCAGTGAGTGGTCCTGCATAATCCTGCTGTAATGTGTCATCCGGTGCCTTGGCGTGAAAGAAATGACAACAGGGCTTACTTTTCTTATCATGCACTGGCGAGCATCCAGCGCTCCTTCAACGCTAACGAAATCAGTGCTGTTGTCACGCCCAGTACTTCCCCACACCATGCTTCCAGCAGTTGTGCAGGTCTCGAACACTGCAACTTTCTCTGAACTTTCACCGTCTAAGGACACACTGGCGTCGATCTGGGCATCACCAAACAAGAGGCTGTTTGCTAAACAATGGAGAACGTCACTGTGTCTTCTAGTTGACTCTGGTTCTACAGCAGTCAACTCTCTCTCTTCTGTGGTATGGTGTCATCGATAATAGTCGCATGGTAATTCGAAATCTCAATGCAGTTTCCAGTAATCTGTTCTTGGCGGTTCGTGATTGACAGTTTGTCTTCACCCTCCGCACGTATTCCAGCTGTCTTCAGCCGTCTTTTCAACAGAGTCGAACAATCCTACGGCCTTCCTGTGTTATCGTCTTTCTGAAAGGACCCATCCCTACTGTTCTTGACACTTTGTTGTCCTGAGACCTCTCGTCAACACTCGTTCTGCAGTCATTCCACTGCATCCAGATGCCTATATGATGCTCCCGTGTCTCTCGGTGTTTCTACATTTCTCAAAGTCCGAGAAATGGAGATGAGTTGCAAGTGTACGTTCTCTGAGCATTTTGCGTTGTCGTCTCCACTTGAGATATTCCAGTCATGTTAGACGCACCTAATAGCCAACATGTACCCACACCATTCTTCATGTGTAGAAACAGCAATTTTCTTTGGCGAAAATAAACTCGCTTAAGGATGAATGTGTAAGATGTATGTGAAAACCTATGGGACTTAACTGCTGAGGTCATCAGTCCCTAAGCTTACACGCTACTTAACCTGTATTATCCGAAGGACACACACCCACGCCCGAGGGAGGACTCGAACCTCCGCCGGGACCAGACGCACAGTCCATGACTGCACCGCCTTAGACCGCTCGGCTAATGAAATTTTAATCATTGTATCCCATTCGCATGAAAATACTGGGGTATCAGTTTGCTAACATTCGGTCAAGACTTTCACGGTGTAACTGACAATTTTAGTCACTGTAGTTGCAGATAAACAGCTTTATAGCAGTAGCGCATACAAGGTGTAACGTGTGTAAGTGTATATATTTTTATTGGTGGCTAAGATGGTATGCTGAGCAACATTACATTACTATTTATGTCATTCGCAAACTAATAGCTATTACAAATCGTATGTTTTTTTAGGTTTGGTAGTACCTCCAAGTATATGTGATAAGAGAGAGCCATTATTGGTGATTTGTCCATGGGTAGCACGTCAGGTGTTGAAGTGAGGACACATGGACCCAAAACAGTCTATACTGACAGGCTTGGTCCAGCTATTGGTGGTATTACGATCATTTAGAAAACGTAAGGCTAATTTATCTGACGTTTGTGGAAAGACTGTTCCATCAAGAGAAAAAAAGCAAAACACACAAAAACATCTGCACTCATACCCATTACACCCTGTATAAGAACGAGGCTGCGGTGACTGGCACTTATAATCAATTCTGAATTTATATTTCGATCTGCTTATTTTTATAGTAAGAACGAGGCAGCAAAAGAGAGAAGACATGGACGACGTTCGGTTACTTGCAACGTGTTTGCATTTGAATGATTAAAACAGGACGTGTTGGTGAGTCACTAACACTTTGAAGTCTCTTTTGGGAGACTTTACTTTCAAATCCTGGAAATGGCACTCATGGACTCGTGGTATACCTTGCTCAGTTAAGACAAACCCGAATTCCTTAGAAAAGGTCAGGGCCGATTTCCTCATCACACTTGTGCAATCATAGCTTGTGTTTCGTCTCTGACCTAAATCTTCCAAGTTTTACTTCCTCGCATTGAAAGGATGTTAAGGCATTGCACTCGATGTTGACACAGAGTCCATCCATCCACCCAATTATGTCAGTGTGAGTGCTAGATAATAAAATTTCTGGCACATGCATTCTCTATCACCATCCAGAGAGTAGGTCCGTGTGTACACAATAAATTTCACATTTTCAGTTACGTGTGTGTAACTTATGTTTGATTACATAATAGCTTCTGCGTTCAAATCCTAATGGAATGCCGTTCTGAAAGTGAAGATAATTTTGGCCATTAACTCAGCACGTTCAGAAGGCACGATGGATAGCCAAGGTTCAGTGGGTATCGCAATGTACAGTTACCATGTAGCGTTTCTGTAACGATTGCCACAGCCACACCGTTGTTAGGACTGTTCGTTATACTATAGCAACAAACGAGTCAGGATGCGAGTGGAGAAGAGCGTCACAAAGTGGCGGCACCTGCCATTTGTATACCACGAATACTGCAATCGGCCGCAAAATAAACGCCAGACAGCGGCGAACGTACGTTTCCGCAGTTTCCACGGACTTCCACGTAGTCAAATAAATAGTGTACAGTAGCTGTCGACTAACTGTCGTCCTACCAAGGACACACTAATCGGCTGTTACCGCCGCCTTCGTGGAATGGCACATGACCGGACTGATGTAATACCAGTACCTCAACCTCCACGGACGGTGCTGTTTGTGAGATGGACGTTTCAAGTAACAGCTGTTCTACCCCATCAGCACCAAGTAGTTTCTTCTTTGAGCACGTTGACCGTGCTGTGAGATATCTACATCTACATATATACTCCGCTAGCAACCAAGCAGTATGCGGAAGAGGGCACAATTTGCGTCAAAGTCATATTCCCCCCCCCCTTTCTGTTCCACTCGCGGATCGCGCGAGTGAAAAACGACCATCTGAACGCCTCAGTACGAGCTCTAATTTCCCTTATCTTTGAATGGTGATCATTGCACGATTTGAAAATTGGGGGTTATAATATGATCGTTGAAGATCGGATTTCGGAATTTAGTGAGCAGCCCCTTCCGTTTAGCGCGCCGTCTATCTGCAAGTGTGTCCCACTTCAAACTCTCTATGAGATTTGTAACGCTCTCGCGATGGCTAAATGTACCAGTTACGAATCTTGTCGCTCTTCTTTGGACCTTCTCAATCTTTTGAATCAGACGCAACTGGTAATGGTCCCACACAGGCGAAAGTACTCTAAGACTGGACGAACTAACGTATTGTAAGCTATATCCTTTGTTGAGTTTTTGATTTTTATGACAGGGAAGTGCCTGTCGTTGGAGTATACAGGGGGTCTAACAATTCATGTTACGTACGTTTAGAGAGTGCAGAGTGGAACAAGTTTTACATGGAACCCATGTCTGATAACGTAATCCAACGAGGCTACAAGCGTCAAAGTTACAGGCGCCGGCAACTGTAAATGTCTGTTTGTACCGGGTGATCCCGTGATGATGTCACAAACATTCGATGAAGGCGGATAAGGGTAACTATCGATTCGAGGTAAGGGTCCCTGCGCCGGAAACGAACGAGTCGAAAGTTACAAGCGAAAACCATTCTGATACCTCCGGCAGTGGAATACATTTACCTGTACTGTTATTGCTAAGACTGAATCGTGGGAAACTTTCAAAGGTGGTAGAATAGATCGCAACAAGGAAAAATGTCCAGTAATCATGGACTTAAATATGCATAACTAAAAAGCTATGAGAATTTTTTCATCTTCGTGAAACAAATCTATTTTATTACAAGCTCTTTGCATTTCACATTTAGAGAGGAGGTACTGCGCAACAAAACAATGAAAAATTATAAATTTGGAGTCCGAAGTGCATCCTTAAGAGCTATGAGAACTTGTTCAATAGAGGAGATATGTTTCACACTAGCGAAGATGAACAAGTGCTCAAAGCTCCTCACGTATGCATTTTAGAGCCCATGACTACAAATTTCTTCTTCCCTTGGTCCGTACTACCACCTCTGTTCGTTGCATACCCTAAATCCCTAGGAACAACAGTACCAGTACCGATATTCCACTCTGGTGTATAAAACCGTTTTTCGTCTATTACTTTCGATTCGTTCGTTTCCGATACAGGTACCCTTCCCTAAAACTGGTGCAATTATCCTTCGCCATCATCTTTGTAAGTTTGTAACATCATCACGGAATAACTCTGTATGTAAGTATATTTATAAGCGCCGGCGCCTATAACTTTGACGCTCTTTAGTGTCGTTGGATGACGATTCCGGACATGGGTTCCTACGTAAAACTTCATCTAATAAGTCCCCTGTACAACTTCTAGAAGAGTGTAACATGAATTTGAAACATCTTGTACATCGACAGTTGCAGAACGGAGTATTGCAGCCTCAGTAGAACGTCACTGAACTGCAGACTGAGAGCCTTTTACAACACATGAGGTGCATCTTCTGAATGTCATATAACCAGTCACTGCTGGGCAATGCTCTGCTTACAATGATATTTGGAAGCGGGGATGTCGGACTGTGGTCTAGTTAGGGGGTCCGAAAGTTTTGAATTCCAGTAGTTTTGAGCAGAACATTGCATGAACATTCAGACCGCTTTCTTGTGTTCCCTGCTGTCGAAGGACAATTCGAGAGCGAGCACTATCAGCTCCGTACATTCTGGCGTTGGCTGTAAAGTGGTGGTGGGCGGGGGGGATTTGCTCACTAACGTCTGTAATTGGCTCACCTTTTCGCAATGCTAATCCCGATTTAAAATTACGGACGTTGTGAAACACGCGCTCCTCACCAGGGTTAACTACGATACTGCCTCGCCCTACAGCTTTTCACACAGAAACGGCTGCTGCTACTCGCCTGCTGACCTTTTGCACCCTGTCCGCAAGCAGGCTAATGAGACTGGAGGATTTCACGAGATAAATGGTGCTCTAACCTGTTTTGAGAAATCAGTTAATCAGACGGAGTCTTGGTCAACATTTCTCTGGAGTTTTAGGGTAGCTTTCCAGACATTCTTGCTGAAGTAGGCTAAATTGCCAGAACCTTCAACGTTTGTGTGTGTGTGTGTGTGTGTGTGTGTGTGTGTGTGTGTGTGTGTGTGAAGTCTTATTGGACTTAACTGCTAAGGTCATCACTTCCTAAGCTTACACACTACTTAACCTAAATTATCCTAAGGACAAACACACACACCCATGCCTGAGGGAGGACTTGAACCTCCGCCGGGACCAGCCGCACAGCTTCGAAGTTTATTAGATTGGCTACACCGAACGGCGTCAAGGAAAATCGAGGAACAATTTGAAGAAAAAGTAATAATAGTATTTTTTGGATGTGCTGCTGAAATATTATTACCCGTTTCATAGCTGCTAAAGCTTAACTGCTTCATGTCCAATACAAAACACTTGATAGGTGAACATATTTTTCAACATAGAATATCAATTTTACCCATCACGGTTGGGGAACAACTGGGGATCGAAGTTGGGTTCATTATAAACAGAAGCAGCTGTTCAGCTGGTAAGCAAGCGAGTGGAATCGCTCAGGGGCTCTGGCTACGGCAATACCCTCCTTCACGTCAAAATTAAATCGAGGTTGCTAGGGGCTTCTACAGAGAAGTAAACTTTATGACAAAATTTTGAATTGATCACTACATAGCTTCTTCAAATAATCGTACCTGGGATTAATGGGGCTCTAATCCCTGTTTGCACATATAGATCAAATTTTTCTGTGGTTTCCTATAATTACTGAAGGTCATGGCCTAGATACTTCCTTTAAAAGGCATGGCCGATTTCTATCCTAACCCTTCATCCAGACGAGCGTTTGCTCCGTCACTAACGGCTTCTTCGTCGATGGGGCGTCGCCAAATAAAACTAGACAGATAAACAAAACAGACTTCAACTTGCTAATTTTATGTTAAAGGAGAGAAATTTCCCGACAAATAAAACAAGAAAACTGAATTTGGACTATAGCAGAAGTTTTGCTGTTTTGTGTACCACTAACATTTCTGTCCTTCCTTGTTCTGCACACAAATAGTAAGCGGAAAGGACGATCCCTGTAAGCCTCCTCGAGAGCTTGAGTTTCTCTTCTTACTTCGGGAAGTGTGTGTGGCATACGGTTATCTGTTGCCTGACTTGTCTTACAATGTACCCTCTGCAAATTCTAACATCTTCTCTATCT
Source organism: Schistocerca gregaria (assembly GCF_023897955.1). Taxonomy (NCBI): domain Eukaryota; kingdom Metazoa; phylum Arthropoda; class Insecta; order Orthoptera; family Acrididae; genus Schistocerca; species Schistocerca gregaria. Next base: position 741,641,293 of record NC_064920.1, on the reverse strand, counting down.
CCTCTGGTAATCTTACTGGGTACGGAATTCAGTCTGGTGAACAGCAGTCTTCTATTTTGTTGCAGCGTTAGATACATAGCGGGAGCTCTGTTTATTCTTTTACAAAAACAATATAATACTTAAATTTTTTGTTGGATTCATTTTGACTAAATTTTTAGGATTCTTCTCTTCTTGCAGTTTTGTGCTAAGCTCTGTCTGAAAGCCTGCTGCACCCTAAGCATTAAATAATATTTCCTTATTTGTTACCATTGTGAGAAGATAGTATCTTCAAACCGGAGGTTGACGAAGTATAAAAAGGAATGTGAACTCCTATTAAGTATAGATGCAGAATGAAGTGACGAATGAAAATTTGTACTAAGGCCAGGATTCGATCCTGAGTCTCCAGGTTGCTCGACAGATGCGCTAACCACTACGCCACCCTGACACAGTGGGTTTGCAAACTACACAGACTACCCTAGCATGCCTCCCTCATTTCAAATCCGATTCACACCTCCGCCCACTTGGTGTTCCCCCCAAAGTCGAACACCTATTCCAATACAGTTTAAACGCTGTGCAATGCTGTCCAAGTTTAGGGTGAACACCAAGCCGAGTGAGGCATGAATGGGAATTTTGATTAAGCAGAGAGACGTGCACGAATCTAGGCCAGTGGTAATCTAACATAGCACTAGGGTTGTAGGATGTACGGACACCGCATTGCGGCGGCGCGCTCCAATTACGCTGACATAACAATAATGCAGTAAATTATCGAATCTCCGGCCTAATATTTCGTTTTCCAAAGCACCAAATTTTTCATAATTCCTACTGAATTCCTTTTTTTTTCGTGAGAGAAATTTCACCTTTTTAATTTAGCAGCGAGAGCTTTTAAAAGTTTAGGTAATGATTGTTTGATGTCTACGATGTTTTAGAAATGATAGCTTTAGAGTTTTCGCTATTGGACAGAATATTCCCTTTAAAACACTTTCCCTTAACAGAAATATTAATCCTGTCACGGGAAAGCCAAGTATAACACCGTCGGCTGTTACTGAACTAGCAATACACCGATAGTGTTAATTCTGTGAAAGGAATCAGATTTGACCGTGACTGTGTGCTAATGGTTAAAGTATCGGACTTCTTCCGTTTTCCTAATGACAACTGTTAAAAGAAGTAACGGCACAACAAACGGGAGAAGAACTAAGATTCTAATAGTAATAAGCAAAGTGCAATTACGCAAAAGGAAACGGTCGCCAGCCAAATTAGACAAAATTTTTCGAAATACTGACATTGTTCGTAAGAAAGTTAACTACCGGTATTTATTTTACTTGATACTGAAATGCTATTTATGCGTAGAGATCACGAGACGGTATTACACTTTAGCAAGCAATACACTGGTGGTCTGTCATGAGTAACACAGAAGGAGTATTACAACGTTTGGGCAACAGCTGGTTCTCAGTAACGCTTAGTCTCTGTCTATTAAAGCAAAAGGCTAATGGTCATTACAGGTAAGTGACTATTAATGGTGGAGCACTATTAACTTGGACATGAGGATCTTCTATCACTTTAATTATTGGGAAACACTGATTGAAATGGTATTCAAATCTTTGTTATTTGTTCAGCTTACTCCTTGTTTTATCATGGAGCATTTACTTCTGTATACTAAATAGAGCACACATAAGACGTACGGATTTAAATCTGTAGTGGTTTGAATAGTGGTAACCAGTGACTTATTATAGCTCGCAAAGGTTATAAAATTGGTAACTCCGGGTTTCATTAATTGGTTCAAATGACTCTGATCACTATGGGACTTAACAGTTGAGGTCATCAGTCCCCTAGAACTTTGAACTACTTATACCTAAGGACGTCACACACATCCATGCCCGAGGCAGGATTCGAACCTTCGAACGTAGAGATCGCGCGGTCCCAGACTCAAGAGCCTAGAACCGCTCGGCCACACTGGCCGGCCGCGGGTTTCGTAGCGGAGAAGCTTCTAAGTTTTACGTTATTACAGTCCTAAGGTTCCTATACATGACCCGTATTACAAGTAAAGTTTCAACATTTCCCTTCTTTTACATAACATTACTCTTAATTTTACGTCTATCTATAATTACAATGGAATAAATAATGAAAAAAATATTTACATAGATGTTACATCAAATTTCATGTTGATACAGAAGTCTCATTTAACATAAGCAGACATAGAAGTTGTATGAGGTAAGTAATATCGGTACTGGTGTTACTACTTCGATTCAAAATTACAAAATATTTTGCCTATTGGTAAGTGCGCTAGATCTCTGTCTCAGAGATGGTGAAAATTCTGGAAAGAGGGCATCATGTTGCGTGCAATCTTTTCATCGCCTCAAATCGTTATGAAGGGAAGCAGAAAACGAAAACAGTTGACAGTAGTAGCGCAATTACGCCTGCACTGCAGCCTGCCGATACAACAAGATGCCTGTTTCAGGTACCTACTGTTGCCGCATCGCTTGTTTAAAAAGACTTAGGTGTGCAGCATAGAACGCTGTACTTTTAGCCTCAGGTCTGCAGACGATAGCATCGAATATCTCCACTCCAGAAAAAAGATACAGAGCACACAGGTGTTTGGTGCATGCCTTACACGCCGTGTGGCATTACAGAGTGCTCCATTGCGCACAGATGGTGTTAGGAGGTTTGCTAGGGATTCTCGTTAAAATGAATGTCTAGCACATTAGCATCAGTATATTCCATTCTATATGTGTATATTAGCATTTTTGTCGTCAAAGGTAAGGGCGGGCCAACACCATGTTGAATTCCAGCATTACCGATGGAGGGCACCACGAACTTTTAAGTCATTTTCAGCCAGGTGTCCGGATACTTTTGATCACATAGTGTAGAAGTGCTGGCGGCAGCCATACAGCCCACTCACACTTGGAGCCACTTCGCTTGGTGACACTACTCAGACGCCGCTAAGTCACAGCTCCGACACCATCGTTTGTGCTTTAGTTCGGAGGATCTCATCCTCGTTGCTATTAATTACCTGGACACTATTCCTTAACAGACTATTTGTTACGAGTCTTCGTATGCTTGAAGAAATAAAAGTTAAGTAAGTCTTCGGTTTGCGGTGTTAACTTGTCTGCTAATCGTTTCTACTTCTCTTCAGCTTTCCTACAATGACAGTTGGCGCTCCACTCTGCACCACACCTCTCCTTACCATTGTGTACAAAGGCGTACACAATGCATGCAGATCTGATACTCACAAACTAAAGCAGACCGCAGTTTTTATAGAAGGTAATATTGCATAATTTTATTTAGTAAGTAACTGTTTTCAGAGTAATACAAAAAACCACCTATGAAGCAACTGCTAGGTATTCTCGTAGCTTCTTCTTCCATAACAAAGACTATACAGTGTAACACACTTCTGAGGTTCTTCGTGGTCGGAATAGCACAGACGAGAGTCTGATGACCAACTACTATTTCAGTTTATGCGTAGATCGTCTTTGGACGGCAGCATCGAGAGAAGTGTACTAGCGCATCTCTCTCCCAACCGTTAACGGCAACTGTTGAAATGGCAGCCACAACGTTTTATTTATGTAGACGACACATTCTCACGAAGAGTAGTGAATATTTCCGATCTTCCTAAAAGCATTGGTGGTACCGGTAATGGAATGCAGGTTCTCAGTGGAGAAATCTCTCACGCTGACCGTGGACCCATGGAATGTGGCAGAGATTTCCCCGTAGGCAGTTGAGGTGCGAAGGCGCTTTAACGGCGCAGAAGAGCCGATCGTAAAGTGCGGGGAAACGAGAAGAGGGGTACTAACCTCTCGTGCTGCAACAACGTAGTTCCCGTTGCGTGAGACCAGGCTCGTTTAAGATGTGGCAAGCACCAACATTGGAAGACTTTGTTATATGGCTTGACTGTCGTGTGCGTGTGAGGGGATCTAAGAATTTTGTAGCGGATGGCAGGAAGATAGGATAAAACACCGTCATCGTAATGATATGGAATTGGAAACCGATCTAGTTGAACGGCTTCAGTATACCTCTTCAGGTAACTACGACAAATTTCAACATATACAATAATTTTGCTAACTTATGGAGGAATTAACTTTCTGAAGAAGGCTCCACAGACTGCGCGTATTATTCGGAGGACGCAGTATTCACTGAAGGCTATAGTTCCTTAAAAACTGATATAATAACATGATTATTGACATTTTAACAACACTTAATAAAGAAATACAACCGTAATAGGAACACTGCGTCTTTCAAATTATAGTGGAATGCCTTGTGAGCCATATTCTCTGTTAATGAGGACACTGAAAATCACAGGAAGTAGTAGTTGGCATCCGGAATGATGAATGTTCTCCTGAGTAGGAAAAGCCCAAGAGATAATGGAGTGATAGCAAATTGTTGCTTAAGAGTCTCTCCGTAAGGCCGATGACCTTGCGACTGTGAGGAAACGGTGTTGTGTGCCGATTTGTATTCGCCTATACAAACAATTATGCAAAAGTCAATTATGTGTATGATGATGTACTTCACGGTGTGATATAATCATGGCATTGTTGTTACTATCACAAAGCGACTCATATAGATTGCGTAAGTTGTATGTTGAAAACACGAATCGATGTGCACTTCTCTTAATAACCAAGTTTACGTGCAAGTGGTGAAAATGACAGATACTGAGAAAGAGCAGTTCACGCAGAGGAGAAGCTATTCAAGGTACGGCTGCTGTCAAGTTCTGAACAGTATCGTTGCAGAACAAAGGACTTAGCAAGATCAAATGTTCAAATGTGTGCGTATTCCTAAGGGACCAAACTGCTGAGGTCATCGGTCCCTAGTTTTACACACTACTTAAACTAACTTATGCTAAGAACAACACACACACACCCAGGCCCGAAGGAGGACTCGAACCTCCGGCGGGAGGGGCGAGCGATCCATGAGATGGCGTCTCAAACCGAGCGGCCACTCTGCACGGCTAAGCACTTAGCGAATTATCCGAAATAAGTTTTCTACTGAAGAGGAGGCAGGGAAGCACACACAGATTTATTTTTGACAGAAGCTGTGCATCAATGGGAAAAAGATAACAATAGATATAATATCAGAAAAAAGAATGATACAGTGGCACATTGAATTTATTAATTTCATTCAGTACTAAACGGACCTTCGCCGGAATCATGAAGGTAAAAGTGAAGACACCAGTTGAGATAGTTGTCAGACACGACTGAAGAGGGAAGCGGGTTTTCTATCGAATACAGAAAACACCACAAAAATATTAATATATGACATGTAACTCACTGAAGCAGCTCGTTGACTATAAAATAGGCACTTATATCCTCAACAGAATGTGGTGGAGATTATATTTCTGGTAGGCCTGCACTTGCCTTCGGTCTACCGAGGTAGGTGGTACAGAGTTGTAGACGCTGGACTCGTTACCCTAACTATGCTTCCGTGGTTTCTGTGAACCACATAAGACGAATTTCAGAAATCGCCATAGCCAATTTTTCCTTTCATCCTTGCCCACCTGAGTTAGTGCTCCGTTTGTGCTTGCCTTGCCGTCAACGTGACGTCGAAGGTGACATTCCTTCTACAATGAATCCTTCACTCTGCAACGGAGCGAACGTCGTCATAAAATTGCTTCCCATATTAAAGCTGTATGCTGGACCAGCAATCGTTCCGGTATCAGATTCGAATTCTAGTTTGGCACACAGTTGTAGTCTATCTTGCAGTTTCATAGCAGAGTAGAGTGAAGGATTGATTCCAGAACCAATTCTCTAGATTTTGATTTAGCCACTTCACTATATCCTACTTTTCAAGAGTATGCAGGAGAACTTCGTTTAAGTTTGGAAGGAGGAGAGACGTACAGATGGAAGCAATGCTATGAACGCAGGCCATTAGTCGTTCCTCGACAGTTCGCTTGGTAAGAACAATGCCCACGAAAGCCAAGGTTCTGGGTTCGTAACGCACGTGCATGAACGCGTCGCTGCCCTTATTAGGGCTCAATGCAAGTAACAGGTTGCAGCTTTGTTTGGAATGCACTAGGTATCCTAGACGTGATCATAAGACCATGGATAAATAATCTCATTAAGTACCAAACTCTCCGAGGTGTCTCATGCTGTGGGAAAATCTTAATAGTACCCTGAACCTGGAATCCCCCTACACGCTCTGCAGGTGGTGTAAGCTAAGAGCCGTGCGGGTATCTTCGCCCCCTTCCTATCATTTATATAATCATACAAGTAACATAAACGCAAACTGTGCTGTACAAGCACTGAGTAGTACTATACACATGACAAAGGCACGTACCTGGCACACTATACAGGTGAACGGTTACTTATTATTGCAGTCCCCCCCCCCCCCCCCCCCCCCGCCGGAAAAACCATGAGAATGTCACAAAATCCTGGATGAAACCAATGGACGGACACAAAACAACCGTCATGGCATGGAATGATTTCCTTTGAAAGCATCTATTTCTATTATGGTGCTGTACGACGGAAGAATAACATTCTACCAGTGAATAAACTAAATCGTCAGTTGATTAGAGCAAACGTTGAAGTGGATAGGCTTCAAAATGGGCCAGTCAATCCGCGCTTGAAAAGGGAAAGATAAGTAAATATAACAGAAAAATTTCGTTTCAAGATACGAACAACTACAATGAGAAAATTTGTCGGCAGAAGGCACTAAAACTACACCGCTAGCCATCAGAATTGCAATCAGGACCTGTTTAAGGCCCAAACGACACAAGCCGCCGATTGGGGCGCTAAACTGAGAGGAGCGCCAGAGGTGACATAACCGAAAGATTTCTGTACAGGAAGTGTCACAGTTAATGGTGAAAACTGATACGGGTGTACTAAAATGGGAGACAAGGGGGATCGATGTGGGGCTAATGATAAGTAGCTTGCATGAAAAATGTTCTCGAACCAGCCCTGGTTGCAATACCAACGAAAGTTTACTAACTTGGTTTGTTTAGTAAAAGCAGAAAAAATTCGCTTGGTGCCTACCTAAGAGACAGTCTCCACGCCTTCCAGTTTGACTATGCAAATGTAGAGCAGTGTGGTTTAAATTCAAAGAAGTGGTACGATGGCAATTGGGGGTTGTATACCAAATAAATTAATAAGAGTTGGTACACAAAACCGGCCAGAACATTGTTGCAGGAGCAACAAAAAAAGCAAGCCAAATTTAAAACAACGCAAAACACCCAAGGTTGGCAAAGTTTTAGGGAAGCTCGATATTTAGAGCGAACTTCAATGCGAAATGCTTTTAATAGCTTCAACAACGATACTCTGTTTCTAAATCTAGAAGAAAACCAAAAGAGATTCTTGTCGTATGTAAAGTGCACCAGTGGCAAGACGCAATCAGTAAATCTCACAGCACGATAACAATGGCGATATTATCGATGACAGTGCCACTAAAGCAGAGATACTAAAGACAGTTTTCCAAAATTCCTTCACCAAAGGAGACAAGGTGAATACTCCAGTATTCGAATAAAGAACTGCTGCCAACACGAGTAACTTAGATCCTCATTGTAGCGAAGTACCTCAAATCACTTAATAAAGCAAGACCTCCGGTCAACATTGGATACCAATCCGTTTTCTTTCCGAGTATGCTGAGATAATAGCTCCATACTTAGCAATAATATACAAGTTTTCCTCATCGGAAGACCCACACCTAAAGACTGAAAGTTAAACTACTCACACCGATACTCAGTAAAGAAAATATGAGTAATACACTGAATTACAGACCGGTATCATTAACATCGAATTGCAATAATATTTTGGAACATATACTGTATAAAACATTATGAATTACCTCGAAGGTAACTGTCTATTGACACAGTCAGGACGGATTCAGAAAATATCGTTCTTGTGAAACACAACTAGCTCTTTTTGTCAAGAAGTAAATACCTCTATCGTCAAGGGATCTCAATTTTATTCCATATTTTTAGATTTCCAGAAGGCTATCGACTCCGTTCCTTACAATGACATGTAATCAAACTGCGTGCGTAAGGAGTATCGCCTCAACTGTGCGACTGGATTGGTAATTTCCTTTCAGGAAGGTCATAGTTGTTGGTCACTGACGGAATGTCATCGAGTAAAACAAAAGTAACATCTGGCGTTCTCCAAGGAAGTATTATAGGTCAATTGCTGTTTGTAATGTATATAAATTATTTAGGAGAGAATTTGAGTATCCACATTACATAGTTAGCAGATTACGCTGTCATTTACCGTCTAGTAAATTCATCAGACGATCTCAACCAATTACAAAATGATTTAAATGCGGTATCTGTATGGTACGAAAAGCGGCAATTGAATCTAAGTTATGAAAAATGCGACGCCATACACATGAGCACTAAAAGAAATCCGCTAAATTTCAGTTATACGATAAATCACGCAAATCTAAAGACTCTACACTCAGCAAAATACTTAGGTATTACAATTGCGAATAGCTTAAATTGGAACGATCACGTAGATAATGTTCTGAGGAAAGCAAACCAAAAATTGCGGTTTGTTGGGAGAACACTCAGAAAATGCAACATGTCTACTAAACAAATTGCTTACACTACGCTTGTCCGCCCTCTTCTGCAATATTGCTGCGCGGTGTGGGATTCGCATCAGATTAGATTGACGGACGATATCGAAAAGTTCGAATAAGGGCAGCTCTTTTTGTATTTGCGCGAACTAGGGAAGAGAGTGCAACGGATATTATACGCGAAATGGATTGGCAGTCATTAAAACAGTCATTTTTCGTTGGAACAGGAAATTTTAGTCACCATCTTTCTCCTCATAGTGTGAAAATGTCTCGTTGGCGCCCACTTAGTGATTATATTAATAAGATAAGAGAAATCAGAGCTTGCACGGAAAGATTTAAGTGTACGTTTTGAAGTGTACTGTTCGAGAGTGGAACTGTAGAGAAGTAGCTTCGATGAGCCCTCTGCCAGGCACTTACATGTGAATTTCAGAGTAAACACGTAGATGTAAATGTGGATTCAGTATGGTAAGAAGAATAAATCATTACATTTTATGGTGATTTGGGAATATACGAAGAGCGAAATTCAGTACAGAGCTGCCACTTTTGGCAGCAAAAAATGGCTGTGAGCAGTCTGAGCGTGGAGTCGAACTGAGCTTGGTTGACAGAGATGCGTGTAGGCCTTCGTCATACCGTGCTACTTCAAATCTAAGCCGGAGATTATCAATCGTAGGGCCTGGCGAGTGTCCAAGTGACAGTCTAAGAGATACCCACGATCAACTGGAGAACTAAGGGCAACAATCAATTATCCTCTGTATCGAGGTACGTCAGGGCAGCCTGGACAACATGCGGTCTTGCGTTATCTTGTTAAAAAAGTAACGTCACGAAGACTGAGAAGATAAGTCAGTCATCGGCATTAATGTCAGAAACATAATGTACTAGTAAAAGGCTATACGAACGGGAGCAGATGGTGGTATCTACCTTAAGGCAGCTCGTACTATTAATCTGGACGTATATGGCAGTGAAGAAAGCAATATGGGGACGTTTGTTCTCCTTGAGATCTCCACACGAGGATAATTCCATAGTGGTGCTGAAAGCAGAAGCGGAGCTCGTCTGAAGACTATTTTATGGCGCTCGGAAGTCATGGACGTAACAATGTGTGCCGTCGCAGCAACGAAATCTGCAGCAATGGAGGCCGAACTGACAGTCAGTGGTCTCCGGACGTCGGATTCGTGTGACAGCGCGAGCAGCAATGGCGTTGGACGACAAAAAGCAGTCTCGAAAGGTGACAGTCCTCCCACTGTCGACACGCGCAGGTAGTCGTTTACAATCAACCAGCATCTTCATTTATTTACGTGACGCAGCTTGCGTCACTACTGCCTTCATTGTTCGGCTCTGCTACAATATTGTCTGCACGATCAAGGCTATAGTGCACTTCGTGCATGTTTGTCGTGTGTTTCACGCTACCTCTACAGCGTCGCTATTTTAACGATCACCAGTGTCCATTCTGCCACCTCGCGCAGAAGTAGAGTTCTTCTCGTGAGGAGCTCTTCGCCGTTGCCTGGCCAGATACGAGACCCGAGATCTGGGCGGGCAGCTACTTGTTGCTCGTGCCGCGCATCACACGCCACTTGCGGCCTGGAGGAGGCGCCCCGGCCGCTGTTCTGCCGTCGTAGCCGGCTGGCCGCGATGACGCCACCTTCCGGAGTGGCCCAGCACGGCAGCTCACCTTCCAGTTGTTCTTACTACACAAGACTGCCTTTTATAAAACGTGTAGAACAACAAAGGCACCCTACTTCGTTTCGCATCGCACGAATTGATAGTTATTTCCTCCTATTACCAAATGTTCGACTGTCTGGTAGCAGTCATAATCCTAACATTCAAATGTAAGATCTCTTCTCTGTCGCTTTCATTCAGTCCCTTGGAGCAACACCTGTCACTGTAAAACTTCACTACTATGAAGAAAGGATGATTAAGGTTTAGTGTCCCATAGTCCGACGATGTCTCTCTTTACTTGATAGGCCGAATACTAGCGCTCTATAAATATTGGTAAGTGCAACGTAAGACTCTCAACAGAAAGAAAGACCCCAATGGTATCCGATTAAATGATTAGCGGTGAATATATGGACTACCTTACATCCTACAAATATTTGGGACTGTAAGTTCGAAATTAACTCGCCAGGATAGCCAAGAGTGCTAACGTGCTTGCTTTCTGGGCACGATTGAATCTGACTTGTGGATTAATGGTGAGGGTTATTGCGCCTGCGAACCTAGATTTGGTCTTTAAGCCGTACACCACAGTCAACAAGGTAGATACCAGGCTGTTGCCCATGTCCCGCCTTAGATACACGGTATGCAAGCCTCTACAAAACATTGTCGAATGTAAGACCTATGTTAAATTATGGGAATGTGAAAAGGGGGGGGGGGGGTAACTTCAGGAAGGGCATTAGGCCACCAAATGTCAATAACATTGCAAAAATCGAAATGTAACAATGCTCCCATTCTTGTTGTTGTGGTCTTCAGTCCTGAGACTGGTTTGATGCAGCTCTCCATGCTCCTGTGCAAGCTTCATCTCCCAGTACTTACTGCAACCTACGTCCTTCTGAATCTGCTTAGTGTATTCATCTCTTGGTCTCCCTCTATAATTTTTACCTTCCACACTGCCCTCCAAGGGTAAATTTGTGATCCGTTGATGCCTCAGAACATGTCCTTCTTCTTGTCAAGTTGTGCCACAAACTCCTCCCCAATTCTATTCAATAACTCCTCGTTAGTTATGTGATCTACCCATCTCATCTTCAGCATTCTTCTGTCTCACCACATTTCGAAAGCTTCTATTCTATTGTCCAAACGAGTTATCGTCCATGTTTCACTTCCATACAGGGCTACACTCCATACAAATACTTTCAGAAACGACTTCCTGACACTTAAATCTATACTCGATGTTAACTAATTTCTCTTCTTCAGAAACGCTTTTCTTGCCATTGCCAGTCTACATTTTATATCCTCTCTACTTCGACCATTATCACTTATTTTGCTCCCCAATTAGCAAAACTCCTTTACTACTTTGTCTCATTTCCTAATTTAATTAACTCAGCATCACCCGACCTAATTCGACTACATTCCATTATCCTCGTTTTGCTTTTGTTGATGTTCATCTTATATCCTCCTTTAAAGACACTATCCATTCCGTTCAACTGCTCTTCCAAGTCCTTTGCTATCCCTGACAGAATTACAATGTCATCGGCGAACCTCAACATTTTTATTTCTTCTCCATGGATTTTAATACCTACTCCGAATTTTTCTTTTGTTTCCATTACTGCTTGCTCAATATACAGATTGAATAACATCGGGGACAGGCTACAACCCTGTCTCACTCCCTTCCCAACCGCTGCTTCCCTTTCATGTCCCTCGACTCTTATAACTGCCATCTGGTTTCTGTACAAATTGTAAATAGCTTTTCGCTCCCTGTATTTTACCCCTGCCACCTTTAGAATTTGAAACGGAGTATTCTAGTCAACATTGTCAAAAGCCTTCTCCAAGTCTACAAATGCTAGAAACGTAAGTTTGCCTTTCCTTAATCTAGCTTCCAAGATAAGTCGTAAGGTCAGTATTACCTTACGTGTTCCAATATTTTTACGGAATCCAAACTGATCTTCCCCAAGATTGGCTTCTACTAGTTTTTCCACTCGTCAGTAAAGAATTCGCGTTAGTATTTTGCAGCTGTGACTTATTAAACTGATTGTTCGGTAATTTTCACATCTGTCAACACCTGCTTTCTTTGGAATTGGAATTATTATATTCTTCTTGAAGTCTGAGGGTATTTCGCCTGTTTCATACATCTTGCTCACCAGATGGTAGAGTTTTGTCAGGACTGGCTCTCCCAAGGCCGTCAGTGGTTCTAATGGGATGTTGTCTACTCCCGGGGCTTTGTTTCGACTCAGGTCTTTCAGTGCTCTGTCAAACACTTCACGCAGTATTGTATCTCCCATTTCGCCTTCATCTTCATTCTCTTCCTTTTCCAGAATATTGTCCTGAAGTACGTCGCCCTTGTATAGACTCTCTATATACTCCTTCCACCTTTCTGCTTTCCCTTCTTTGCTAAGAACTGGGTTTCCATCTGAGCTCTTTATATTCATACAAGTGGTTTTCCTTTCTCCAAAGGTCTCGTTAATTTTCCTGTACGCAGTATGTATCTTACCCCTAGTGAGATAAGCCTCTACATCCTTACATTTGTCCTCTAGCCATCCCTGCTTAGCCATTTTGCACTTCCTGTCGATCTCATTTTTGAGACGTTTGTATTCTTTTTTGCCTGCTTCATTTACTGCATTTTTATATTTTCTCCTTTCATCAATTAAATTCAATATTTCTTCTGTTACTCAAGGATTTCTACTAGCCCTCGTCTTTTTACCTACTTGATCCTCTGCTGCCTTCACTACTTCATCCCTCAGAGCTAACCATTCTTCTTCTACTATATTTCTTTCTCCCATTTATGACAATTGCTCCCTGAGACTCTGTACAACCTCTGCTCTGTACAACCTCTGGTTTAATCAGTCTGTCCAGACCCCATCTTCTTAAATTCCCACCTTTTTGCAGTTTCTTCGGTTTTAATCTACTGCTCGTAACCTATAGATTGTGGTCAGTCCACATGCTCCCATAAACAATGGAAAAGGGCAGAAAGGAAAAGAACAGGTATGAAACTGGACGATTGCGTAAAATGCCTTGTGTAGAAAGCGAATGGCGCTTTTGAGTGATTCTGAGATCTGAAATGTAACCATAGAGTTAGTGAGGCAAGGCCCAAGCATTTATTTTGAATATCTAAGCAAGTTATTACACAAATGTAGGAGATATGGGGAGAAAAGTGCAGCAGATTGGAAATTCACGCATCTAAGACCCCATACATAAAAAGGGAAGTAATTAATATTTGTGTAGGTGTTGTACAGCTTTAACGAAGATTAAAAAATTCGTTGTGGAATACATAGCTGTAACAGTATTTTTATTCTTTATTTTTATATTATTGTTGCAGCTGTGTATTTCATTATGCTTTCTTTAACATACAACATCAATTATTGTGGCTTAATTTGTGATAGTAGGTTGTAGGGAAGCATTTTCAAATCAAAAATAGACGAGATTATAACTGAAGTCGGCCGGCCGCGGTGGCCAAGCGGTTAAAGGCGCTACAGTCTGGAACCGCGCGGCCGCTACGGTCGCAGGTTCGAATCCTGCCTCGGGCATGGATGTGTGTGATGTCCTTAGGTTAGTTAGGTTTAATTAGTTCTAAGTTCTAGGCGACTGATGACCTCAGACGTTAAGTCGCTTAGTGCTCAGAGCCATTTTTTATAACTGAAGTCGGAGACGACATCGACTTTCAAAGAGTCATGTAATGTATAGGTAAGATATTTACGCTAAGATAAATCATGGACAAGCGATTGGAAAGGAATCGAAGCAGCTATTTGATCTTCATAGATATTCAGGAAGTATATGAGACAGTGCAATTAAAGGTGTTGTTCGAAGTGCTGTTATCAAGGGGACTGCCAAAAATTCGTGAGAGATCACAAACCTCCACAAGTCGGCATAATGTGCCATCAAATTGGGGACATAAATTTCTAGAGAGGCGTTCAGAATAACGGTAAGGTATCGAGGTTGAGTGACTGCAGTAAGATACAACACGACTTACAGAAAATTTTTAGTTGGTTTGATGAGTAGCAGCTACCTCTAAATGTCGAAAAATGTAAGTTAATGAGGATTAGTAGGAAGAACAAACCTATAATGTTCGGATACAGTATTAATAGTGTATTTCTAGTGTCCTGTTTGACATAGTCAAGTTTAAACATCGGGGTGTAACGTTGCAAAGCGATGTGAAAAGGGACGAGCATGTGAGAACTGTGGGAAGTAAGGTGAATGGTCGACTTCGGTTTATTGGGAGAATTTTAGGAAATAATGGTTCACCTGTAAAGGAGAGTTCATATAGGACGCTGGTGATACCTTTTCTTGACTACTGCTTGAGTGTTTGGGTTCCGTACCAGGTCGGATTGTAGGAAGACATCGGAGCAATTGAAAGGCGGGCTGCTAGATTTGTTATCGGTAGATTCGAACAACTCGTTAGTGTTACAGAGATGGGGATCCCTGGAGGGAACGCGACGTTTTCTTCGAGAAGCACTAATGAAGAAACTTAGAGAACCAGCATTTGATGCTCACTGCCAAACTATTCTGCTGTCGTCAACGTATATTGCACGTAAGGCCCATGAAGATAAGATACGAGAAATTAGAGCTCATACGGAGACTCATGGACAGTCGTTTCTCCCTCGCTCTGTTTGCAAGTGGAACAGGAGAGGGAATGACAAGTAGTGGTACAGGGTACCCTCAGCCAAACCGTATGGTTGCTGCGGAGTATCTATGTATATGGAGATGTAGAACTAAGGATGCTATTTGGCTTCAACACTCTTCGTGATGCGTGTGGACAGCACACTGAATCTCGGGTGCAGAAAGTGTATGGGCATGGGAGTTGGGTTAGAGAACGACTGTGTAAAAACTTTCCTATGCTTATTATAAGGTAGTTGTAGCAAACGATAAAGAGGATCATCTTATATGGTTAGGGTGTTGTTGGAAGAGCGAGGGAAGTAACTTGAACATTTCCATACATCAAATTAAAGTGTGTAAAGAGTACCTTGGTAGTATCTTGTCACGCGACGGAAGATGTGATAGACATCCAACAATGGATCAGGCAGCGCAGGGCAGCTACCCAAAACTTTAATTTAGTATTTCGATCCTGGCAAAAGAGTTTAAAGTTTAAAATGCGATTATACAAAAACATTGAGGAAACAATAACAACTTATGGGAGTGAGAGTTGGGGACTCACATAAAAAAAGAGACTAAAAAATTTAGAAATACATCACTTACGAAGAGCATGTAGAATTAGCCGACTTGACCGCGTATGTTATGAGGAAATAAGAGAGAGAACGCAGTCCCACTACAGCATTACGGGTAGAGCGGAAGAAAGTTCGCTAGGCTGCTAGGGCATGTCAATAAAATGGAGGAAGACAATTGGTCAAAGAGAACACTTTTAGCAAGCTTTCTGGAAGGAGAAGTTTAGGAAGAAAAGGCTGGCTAAGGGGTATCGAAGAAGTGTTGGAGAGAAGACCAACAGATGAGGGAGAATGGCGAGTGGAGGCGTGTGGCAGCTGAGGTGCCAGTGCCAACAGCTACAGGACCCGCTAAGAAGAAGAAGAAGAAGAAGAAGAGAATGGAAGTCTTAAATTTGCTGGTTGGGAAAGTTCAATCGATCTATGGTTCTTTCATAAGTTCTGTGACAACGTTTGTAAGTGTACCAAAGCAATGCAACAACTTCTTTTCGGGAACGACCTCGTACTCAAATTCTCCCAACCCTTTTTCGTCCAGGACGTGAACGGTCCTCAAGGAAACAAAGCAAAACTTCGTGTGCGATTCCGAACAGCATTCCTACACCGGAGACTCCACAAAGCTCCTCGCTGCTCTTTATTGGGAAACCTGTTATTCAATTATTAGAGAAGTTTGACACACGAATAGCAACCGCTTAAAAGAAGCTGCCACGTTAAGCGCGCGGTGAAGTCGCCGTTTCGGTCGCGACGTTTATCAGACGATGCAAATTCGGAGTAAGTGTTTCGGTCCCTGGCCGCGTTTGTCACGGCCGCTAACGAGTGTCGGCGGCGCCCCCTCCGGAGCGGCGGCCACTTTGTCACGCGGCAAACGCGGCCGCGACCGCCCACGCAGCGCCACGCCGGTCTGCAGCGATGCAGACTTTAAGTGGCGCGCTAGTGGCGCCACCAGGAGCTGCCACCGGCCCGCCGCGCTGACGCAACCCTCCACTGAGGCAAGCGGGACGTGTGCCCGCGCCGCGTTACGCTATTAAATAATCCGCGCGAGCCCGTTGCGTGGGCACGTCCGGTCCGGTCGCGTAGGTGTCGTTTCGTTTGTCGAGGTCGACGGGTCAAGCGGCCCTAAGAATGGGCCCGGCTGCACCCATTTCTTTTGTTGTTGCTCTGGGAGACTCGGTACGCCGGTCGTTACTTATAATTTGGTACTTTCCTTTTTTCCTACGCTGCGTGAGTTAGAGCCGTCGCCCCCCTTTGTCCCGCGGACAGCAGCGGCAAGTAATACCGCCGTGTTTTATGGCACTGTCCCACAAAGGGGACCTGGGCAGTAAGGTACCGGCGACGTAAGTGACATCAGACAGTGGCAGTCCCCAGCCAGGGCATTATCCGGCCTCTGCATCAATACTTTTTTATTTCCTTGTACGTAGCGGAGCCGAGAGAGATGGCGCTGTGGTGTATATACGCTGAAGAGCCAAAGAAACTGGTACACTTGCCTAATATCGTTTAGGGCACCCGCGAGCACGCAGAAGTGCCACAACACGACTTGACGTGGACTCGACTAATGTCTAAAATCGTGCTGGAGGGAGCTGACACCATGATTCGTGCAGGGCTGTCCGTAAGAGTACTAGGGAGTCGAGATCTGTTCTGAACCGCACGTTGCAAGACATTCCAGATATACTCAATAATGTTCATGTCTTGGGAGTTTGGTGTCGAGCAGAAGGGTTTAAACACAGAACAGTGTTCCTGAAGCCAGTCTGTAGCAATTCTCGACGTGTGGGGTGTCGCAAAATCGTGCTGGAGGGAGCTGACACCATGATTCGTGCAGGGCTGTCCGTAAGAGTACTAGGGAGTCGAGATCTGTTCTGAACCGCACGTTGCAAGACATTCCAGATATACTCAATAATGTTCATGTCTTGGGAGTTTGGTGTCGAGCAGAAGGGTTTAAACACAGAACAGTGTTCCTGAAGCCAGTCTGTAGCAATTCTCGACGTGTGGGGTGTCGCATTGTCCTGCTGCAATTTCCAAGCTCCGAGCGTTGAACGGTTCTCTTCAGTCGTCGTTGGTCCTGTTCTTGCACGATCGTTTTCTGGCCGCAGCGATGTCAGAGATTTTGATGTTTTACCGGATTACTGATATTCACGGTGCACTCGTGAAATGGCCGTGCGGGAAAATCGCCACTTCATCGTTACCTCGGAGATGCCGTATCCCACCGCTCGTGCGCTGAGAATAAGACCACGTTCAAACTAAGTTAAATCTTGATAACCTTGTGATGTGATTTTTAAGTGCCGGATATGTTGCTGAATGTGGGGTCATCCTGTAGATAAAGCATCTGCGCTGCCACATTCTCCGAAGACAATAACGGAAAAATTTCTTTCCGTATTCCCTGTGAAAGCAGCGAACAGCTGCAACATTGACTGGTTTTCTTGTGCTTAAGTACATTCCTTCCGTTTCTATATAAACTATGTAGAGGGTAAAATGACAGATACCTATCACTACACGATCCTGCATCAGTACAATTACATAACTTTTGTATGTTTACCTGGGTGGTGCTGTGAAGGCTCTCAAGCCAGCAATCAGATTCCGAGATTACCCATGGCCAACCTCGCGTGCAACAGAAAAGCTAGTTGGCACCCATGGTGGTACCCCGGGCCTACTGAGCATATTCTAAAGTTGATCACTGATGTGTCGCTGCAACGGTGCCTTGTCACCCCCTCACCCCTCTCTCCAGTGCCAACCTGAGATGTAGCAAGTGTCTATTCAGCACGGATATCAAGAAGAATCCTTTCTTTCAGTTAGCACAAAACGTGTGTGAGAAATTTAGATTCATCTCATCAGCAGTTGTGCTCTGCCAACCATGCGTATTACCTACCCTTCTAGTCACTGTGTGCGCTACGTCCTTCAGTGGTGGAAACCCTTTAAACTCTATATCAACCCAGTAAATAATATTTTTACGCAAAAGCGAGGAAACGTTTGCAGCTCCCTCTATTTCCATGCTTCGATGCACATCTACGTTCGTAACGATGGCTACAGGCACATTTTCGTTCATCCAAAGGGAGCTTGGTTTGACAACAGAGACTTTTGTATTGTTGCATACGCTTCCTGGCGTTCTGATGATTCGCTTCGTGGTCGCCCCATTTGCTAATACCCACAACAGCTCGCAATTATGTAGTTGCTTGTGCATCTTGAATGCGGAATTCTTTGGGTTACTCATCTTGTTTATTTCAAAAAGGATGAGCTACGTAAGAGAGGAACTCTGAATTTGTTCTTCCTTCAATATTCCTAACGGAGGCACTCAAAGGCCCACCCTATCTGTTTGTTGCCTGTGTTCTTGTCTTTTAATGCGTCACACTGCAATAAAATTACGTGCTGGTTTTTGACTAAAATTAGTGATTGTGAAATCGACATTTCCCATGATTATTTAATAAATAAAATTATAAATACAGGAAGGAGTTGTTTCAGTGTGGTGGTGTTTCTGTTGTGCACAGTAGCCAAATTATTAAGGGAATATAGCAGAACACGCAAAGTTGTTTATTTTTGTGACGACTGGGCAGCGCTAGCACGTTTTTAGCTCGGAGCTGAAACCGTTACAAAAGCAGTTCTTTGAGCGGAGAAACATTCAGTCAGCTCTTATCTGACGTCATTTTTTCCGATGTCGTCTCTTGCTAATCACCGTAAAATATAGGTGCAGAGTGTTTACTGAGAAACGTGATCGAGTAAAGTTAATTAGCAGAATATTTGACAGTGAAAGTGATTGCGCTTCTCTACGGAAAAATGTGTTTGTCTACTATAAGACTACCAGAAATATGTAACACGTGACATCACCTCGATGACGTCGTCATTAAAGACTGAGAACGAGGATAGGGAAGAAAATCTGCAACGTCTTTTTCAAAGCAACCATTTCGCCATTTGTATTAAGAGATTCAGGCCATTACGGTAAATCTAAGTGTGGATATAGCTGGACTGGGTTTGAATAGATGTCCTCCCGACTACATCGCTCAGTGAAAGCTTGGAAGAATCGGCATGCAACAGTTTTAATATATCAGGTGTAGATTCGTACATCCTGACGTACGCCTGTGTATTATTTGTTGTATCTTATTGGGTCTTAAATACATGTTTGCACTAAACCTGACAACTTTGTAGCTGGTTTACTGATTCATATTTGTATAATTGCTGTTGTCTGTCGAAATTCTCTTGTACGCAGTGGTGAACACTTTAAACGTTAATCTAGGAAACCCGGTCAGATGGCGGCCAAGCAGCATTTTCAACAATTAAGGACTTATTTCTTGCATATATAATTTACAGTATGGTATATCTATGCTTCCTATGATTCACTGTGAGGACAAGTAACTTTTGTTAATGTGTACTTGTTCGGCATGGATAGAGAACAACACAGAAATTACCACCACCCTCATCCTACACACAGATATACGAATAACATAAATTTCATATCCTTACTGACAATCTACTTCGGAGTGTTGAAGAATTTGTACAATGCTACGGACAAGCTTAACTGTGGTTGAATAGCTCTATTTTTCATTTTCTACCTCAAGGTTTTTAAATGTTTCAGTTGAATAGAAGAGCAGCTGCACGGTGATTGAAGCCGCAGACACCTATTTAGAAAAGTTAGCAACGACTGCTGTGTTACATGATAGAGCAATTTCCCGACTCCTAACAAAGTACTGTTTTGCAATACGCGAGTTAAGCCTTCTCAGTATGGGTGATATTTTCAGCCCCTACAGTCAATAAATAACGTACAAATCCGAGCTATTTTTATGCAGAGTGTATTGAACCGAGGTGTGAAAGTGACAAGGTTTTTATAAACAGAAAACCGGTCACGAGTTGTTGCCCTGGTAGGTCAGTTGGCACGCCGTACGAACGCAAGCCAGCGTCTGACACGGAAAACCAGAGTTTTCGCAATCATAGCGGCTCAGTTTCTCGCTGCAGTATAAATGCGTGACAGAGTGTTCCCAGAGAAGGATCATTAATCCCGAATAAGTAGTACCGCACAGATGTGGTGAACGTAAGCACTGGAGTAATGGAAACGAAAAGATAAGGCGTTGCAGAGTACTGTGCTACATGTTGCAGCTGTGCGAAAACAGATATTTCTCGTTACGCCTCGAAGCCAAACATGGTTATCAGACCAGTTGCTTGTGTACTCCTGCACTAACAACTTTACAGTCTTCAGTTATGGCTAAATCTCTGTCTGGTAGATATTACGAATAACGACGAAATCGAAATTGTGTTTTGTTAGGAAACTTCCTCCTAGCAGTTTCATGTAGCGTGAATCCACGTGAAGGAAGTTGAGACGGAACACGCTTGTGTACTCAGTTTTGTATCTAGAACATATTGTCCGTACACGTGTATGATTATTTTGTTTAGATTTGTGAATTAATGTATAAACTATTACCGAAGACAGAGCCACTGACGTCGAACTACGAAAAACTTCCAGTTAACTTGAACTCGTTGCGTAGAATAGCTGTCATCTGTACAAAAAGTAACTCTCTCTCTCTTTGTACTACCGTTTATCAGTTTTACTTTATTTTATTTCAACTTTGTGGACATATGCTATTCCAGTCGATGTTCAAAATGTTCAAATGTGTGTGAAATCTTATGGGACTTAACAGCTAAGGTCATCAGCCTCTAAGCTTACACACTACTTAACCTAAATTATCCTAAGGACAAAAACACACACACACACACACACATTCCCGAGGGAGGACTCGAACCTCCGCCGGGGGCAGGTGCACGGACCGTAACAAGGCGCCCCACACCTCGCGGCTACCCCGTGCGTGTTTTTAGTGTTTGTTCAGTTTGTCTTTAGAAATATTTTTATTTGTTAGTCACACATTAGTGTTCGTCATATTCTCCCTCTCTGAAACTGGATTACATCCCGTTTCCTCGAATCAAGGAAAATGGTTGAAGAATTTCTGTCTCTAAATTGATGAAACGTAAGTGGAGGACGTATGTTACAGCTCAAATGAAAAATTAAGACTTCCGTACAACGAATTTGTATTCCATCTTAGAATTTTCTTCTTTTTATTCTCTTGTCTTTTGCTGTAACTTAAAACACACAGAATGTTCGATATAGTACGTGTAATGTTAGTGTGAGAGTAATTACTCTGAGAACCAATATTCCAGTTACAGAAAAACCAGATGTTAACGATGATGGTGTCTCTGAGCTCTGTTTTCTGCGTGTGGGCATCCATATATGAAGACTAATAACAAGAAATTGTTTCGCGAGATAACTGCAAAGATGCTGTGTGGTATTCAGCTCAGGAGATAGGCTGTTGTCTGCTCTGGATTTATGCTGAAAATATTCGTTTACGACTCGAGTCCTGTGCGGACTCAGTTCCCGCCTTCTGGGATGGAATCGGGGTTTCTTGTACCTACGTGAGGAGACCGACAAATAAAACGAATGATTTTTTATTTATTTATTTATTTTTTCAACGCCGCAGATTGTTTGAGAATACGCTGTACGATTGCCCTGGCGCAATTCCTAACTGTTCCGTAGTCTTTCATGGAGTGGAGGGCATGTAATACTGTTGATAGTTATCACTTCACCGAGCGGAGATGTTATGATCGGCGCCCTCCTTCGTGATATTCAAGAGGCGTAGGCTGTTTGCCGCCTCTGGGGTCTACCCTCTCCCTTCTTTCTTTGCCATACGACACAAACGAGGGACCACACTACGCACACACACACTCATTATTATCAGTCAGCATTACAATCCGGCACCTATACTCAGCATTAGTACTCTCCCATAAAACTTACGTTCTCGGAGGAAAAGGGCCAACATACGCGAAAATAGAAAACCTTTCTCAGCCGACCCATGTCATAAGATATTCTTTACTGCACTGCTGGTCGTGCGGTAGCGTTCTCGCTTCACACGCCCGGGTTCCCGGGTTCGATTCCCTGCGGGGTCAGGGATTTTCTCTGCCTCGTGATGGCTGGGTGTTGTGTGCTGTCCTTAGGTTAGTTAGGTTTAAGTAGTTCTAAGTTCTAGGGGACTGATGACCATAGATGTTAAGTCCCATAGTACTGAGAGCCATTTGAACCATTTTTGAACTGCACTGTTGCAGTACCAATATGTACCCTAAGACAAAAAAAAAAATGACACATCTCGAATCTGCGAGTGGGACAGAAATCGGTATATACGACGTGCATGTAAAGACAAACAAATGAATACAATTTAATGAAAATTGGATGATTTACTCAAGAGAAAGAGCTTGACAAATTAAGCGTGTCACTAAAGCGGAGTTACTAAATAGTTTTCCATAATTCCTTCACGCAAGAAGACAAAATAAATGTTCCAGAATTCGAAACCAGAACAGCTGTTAGCATGAGTGACATAAAAGTATATATCTTAGGTGTTGCGAAACATCTCAAACCACTTAATAAAGGCAAGTCTTCCGGTCCAGATGGTATACCAATCAGGTTCTTTTCAGAGTATGCAGACACATTCTCGCCATTCTTAGTAATCTCATACAACGGCTCACTTGACAAAAGATCTGTTCCTAAACACTGGAAAGTAGCACAGGTCACACCAATATTCGAGAAAGTAGATAGGAGTACCCCATTGCATTACAGACCCATATCACTGACCTCAGTTTGTAGTAAGATTTGGGAGCATATAGTGTACTGCAGCATTATGAATCACCTTGAAGAAACTGAGTTATTGATACATAGCCAACACGGATTCAGAAAATATCGTTCTTGTCCAACACAGCTGGCTCTTTATTCCCCTGAAGTAATGAGTGCTGTTGACAAGGGATTTCAGGTAGATTCCATATTCCTAGATTTCCGGAAGGCATCAAACCGTTCCTCACAAGTGACTATTAATAAAATTGCGTGCATATGGAGTGTCGTCTCAGTTGTGTGACTGGATTCGTGATTTCCTCTCAGAGAGGTCACATTTCGTAGCGATAGACGGTAAATCATCGAGTAGAACAGAAGTGATATCTGGCGTTCCACAAGGTAGTGTCATAGGCTCTCTGCTGTTCCTGATTTACATAAATGGTCTAGGTGATAATCTGAGCAGCCCCCTTAGATTGTTTGCAAGTGACGCTGCAATTTACCGTCTTGTAAA
Organism: Schistocerca gregaria; assembly: GCF_023897955.1. Lineage (NCBI taxonomy): Eukaryota > Metazoa > Arthropoda > Insecta > Orthoptera > Acrididae > Schistocerca > Schistocerca gregaria. The sequence goes on along the minus strand of NC_064920.1, from coordinate 741,617,958 downwards.
ATCATTAGGCGATCAATTACATTTACAAAATGATCTAGAGAGAATCTCTGTATGGTGCAAAAAGTGGCAATTTGTAATAAACAAAGAAAACTGCGAGAGCATCCACATGGGTACTAAAAGAAATCCGATAAATTTTGGGTATACGATAAATCGCAAAAATCTAAGGGCTTTCCATTCGACTAAATACCTAGGAATCACAATTACGATCAACTTAAATTGGAAAGACCACATAGATAATATTGTGGGGGAAGGCGAAACAAAGACTGGGCTTTGTCGGCAGAACACTTAGAAGATGCGACAAACCTCCTAAAGAGACAGCCTAAATTTCACTTGTCCGTACTCCGCTGGAATATTGCTGCGCGGTGTGGGATCCTTACCAGGTAGGATTGACGGAGGACATCGAAAAAGTGCAAAGAAGGACAACTCGTTTCATGTTATCGCGCAATAGGGGTGAGTGTCACTGACATGATACGTGAGTAGGGGTGGCAGTCACTGAAACAAAGGCGGTTTTCTTTGCGGCGAGATCTATTTACGAAATTTCAATCACCAACTTTCGCTTCCGAATACGAAAATATTTTGTTGACACCCACCTACGTAGGGAGAAACGATCATGATAATAAAATAAGAGAAATCAGAGCTCGAACGGACAGATTTAGGTGTTCCTTTTTCCCAAGCGCCATTCGAGAGTGGAATGGTAGAGAGCCGGCCGCGGTGGCCTCGCGGTTCTAGGCACGCAGTCCGGAACCGTGCGACTGCTACGGCCGCAGGTTCGAATCCTGCCTCGGGCATGGATGAGTGTGATGTCCTTAGGTTAGTTAGGTTTAAGTAGTTCTAAGTTCTAGGGGACTGATGACCACAGCAGTTGAGTCCCATAGTGCTCAGAGCCACTTGAAAAAAAAAAATGGTAGAGAAGTAGTATGAAAATGGTTCGATGAACCCTCTGCCAGTGTGAATTGCAGAGTAACCATGTAGATGCAGATGTATATGAACGTGTTGGTCCACCTCTGGCCCTTAGCAACCAGTTATTCGGCTTCTCATTGATTGATAGAGCTGTTTTATGTCCTCCTGAGGGATATCATGCCAAATTCTGTCCAACCGGTGAGCTAGATCGTCAAAATCCCGACCTGACTGGAGAGTCCTGACCACAATGCTCCAAACGATCTCAATTGTTGAGAAATCCGGCAGCCTTTCTGGCCAAGTTAGGGTCTGGCAAGGACTAAGGCAAGCAGTAGAAACTCTCTCCATGGGCTGGCGGGTATTATTTTGCTGAACTGAGCGCCCAGGATGGCTTGTCAATAAAGGCAACAAGGCGGAGCGTACAATAACGCCGACGTACCACCGTGCTGTAGGGGTACCATGAAGATGTCCTCCTCTGGCATAAATGGAAGCCCAGAGCATCACTCTTGGGCCGTATGGCGGGCGACAGTCATGTTGGTATCCCACCACTGTCCGGGGCGTCTCCAGACACGTCTTTGCAGGTCATCGGGACTCAGTACGAAGCAGGACTCATCACTGAAGACAATTCTACCCCAGTGAGTCAGATAAAAGGCCGAATATACTGGGCACTACAGTTGGTGTACGGAGGTCAATAGTAGTCGGTGCAGGAGGCGCCGTGAGCTCAGCCACCCTTTCTAGGAGCCGCCTATTGATGGTACTTGTGCTCACTGCGCGCCGTATCTATGATAATTGTGAATCTAGGGCTCTGTATGCCGCTGTGAAGACAGCTCACTCTTCACCTTCTGTCGCCACTGTAGGTCGACAGCTGCCTTCTTGACTAGCTGCGTTAGGCCATGGTTCACCCATTCCTGCCAGCATCGTCCAATAATGGCATCGCTCCTATCCAGACGTCGAATGATTCGCCAACTAACCCAGGCAGCTTCACTGAGCCCTGCTACACGTCGTCTCTCAAATGCCGACATCTGCGTATATTTTTCTATCGCCTGTCTGCGAGGTATAGTTACTGTCCAACTGAGTACATGGTTTGAAATTCTCGAAGATTTTATCTATACCCTGGTATCGACATGTTTACTATTCTTGCCAACTGAGCGGTGAAATTGTGCTGCAGCATTACACATTCATTCATCGACCGCATAAGTTCCCAAAAAATGGTTCAAATGGCTCTAAGCACTATGGGACTTAACATCTGATGTCATCAGTCCCCTAGACGTAGAACGACTTATACCTAACTAACGTAAGGACATCACACACATCCATGCCCGAGGCAGGATTCGAACCTGCGAGCGTAGCAGCAGCAAGGTTCCGGACTGAAGCTCCTAGAACCGCTCGGTCACATCGCCCGACCATAAGCTTACAACTCGCAATTTCCGTCGATACCTGTATGAATATAAATTTGTGAGCAATTTTCATATGCTATTTGATTCGTTGAGCGCCTTTTTATGTTAGAGCATATCACGCACTCAGCTTTATTCTTTACTGTCAAATAACTTTTTCTCTGTGTATGCAAACTGTTACTTTCGCGAATGATGCAAGGAAAAAGTTTAAAACCTACTGTACACGGGAAGATGAGTAATTTGGTCTACGACGTGAAATCCCTGTCGGAAAATGGTGATATGGAACCCAGCATCATGCACACACGACATTAACACACCATTCTCAACACATATTTCTAGCGACGAATAACTTACAATTCCGTTACGTGCATGATACGTCTGTTTTTTGGCGGCATGGCAGGGAGGAACTGGACCGTTTTCACAAACATCTGAACGGGATCAATAGCAGTTTGCCGAGGAGGAGGAGGAGGAGGAGGCAGACAGACTATTAAATTTTCTTGATGTACTAGTTTTCAAGAAAGAAGATGGTAGCTTGGGCCACACGGTTTACAAAAACACACAAACACAGACCGGTACTTACACCGGGATTCTGTCCGCCCCCGGTAGCTGAGTGGTCGCCGGCACGGTAGCTCAGCGTGTTCGGTCAGAGAGCCGGTTGGCCTCTGTAATAAAAAACTGAGTGGAAGGATCAACCACCGTACTTAAACAGGATGTCTTGCGACGTCCACAACGATCAATAACGAACAAAATACAAAAAAGTGGTCATTTTGACAGATTGTCAATCTGAAGGGCCCCGGTTCGATTCCCGGCTGGGTCGGGAATTTTCTCCGCTCAGGGACTGGGTGTTGTGTTGTCCTAATCTAATCATTTCATCCCCATCGACGCGCAAGTCGCCGAAGTGGCGTCAAATCGAAAGACTTGCAGCAGGCGAACGGTCTACCCTACGGGAGGCCCTCGTCACACGACATTTCATTTTTTCACCGGGATTCTAACCAGCTCCCCCAGAAAACGAGGCATAATTAAAACATTGGTGGATAGAGCAAGGAAAGTGTGTGAACTAGAACAGCTTGATGCAGAATTAAAACATCTCAACGGTGCATTGTTCAGGAATGGTTATTTTGTCGCTGAGGTGAAAAGAGGGTTAAGACCATCGCGTAGAAATCATAATCCTGCTCAAGCGCCGCTGAAATAGAAAGTTTTCCTGTCATTCGTTAAGGACGTGGGTAAGTAAATTGGGAAAATCTTGAAAAATCGTGACATCGCGGTAATTTACACACCCACACAGAAGACAAGATCATCTAAAATCGGCCAAGGATGCTCGACAACTGCTGGAAAAAGCTGAAATTTGTAGGATTCTGTGTAGTTGTGGGGAGGTGTACGACGATAATACAAAAAGGTCAAAAAACGACTCGAAGAGCACAAGGGCAGCTGTTGCGAAACATGTTTTACAGCCAGGAGACCACAACATTCATTTTGACAGAACTGAAGTACTGGCAAGCACAAGCGGATACCACGAAAGGCTACACAGAGAGGCCAAAGAGATTGTGAGGCACCTCAGGAATTTTACTAGGGAGGAAAAGGGTGTGAAATTGAATGAAATTTGGATTCCGGTGCGAAGAAAATGTGATTCCGCCATGGGATGATAGCAACAGCGGACGACGGCAGTCGACAACGGCCGATTGCGCTCGCGTATTCAAAACATGTGACGTCATGCCACTGCACAGGAGCTCGCGGAAGCGTAATTTTGCTGTAGTCAGTAGTGAACCGGGCTGTAAATCGGAAATTCAACAAAGCTACGATTCCCTTTGGAACTGTCGTCCGCAGACGGGGACGAAACGTCGAGTTTTAAAGTGAAATCCCTTCGACCACGGCATTATAGCCCGGAATATTTTATTAATTGTGAAAATTCCGACAGTGAAAGTTTACATTTTACCATTACGACGAATAACTTAGCAGAGAACGGTGACTGAATGTCAGGCACGCGGATGTGGGAGCGACTTGCGCAAACCTCGGTAGTACGAAAGCGCAGCGGGGGCAGAGCTCGTCGTTCCCGAGTGCAGGAGGGACAGCCCGGCCCGGCGGTTGACAGAGGCCCGCGATTGATCGCGCAGTGGGCGGCGGTGGGCGGCGCGGGAGTGCGCCTCCGTCTCTTGTTTGAGGACGCGCCGGTGCCGGCGTGCGGCCTGCCCTGCCCGTCATTAGTTATGTGTCAACCAGAGCGGCGCGCCCGGGACCGCCAGCTGACGGCGATGCGCTCGCAATGGCGGGCCCCCCGTCCCTGGGCTCCCACAGCGTCCCTGTAGGAGGCGCTGTGTGAGGTAAACATTCTGCGATATACGTGGGTTGCCCAGAAAGTAAAACATGGCTCTGAGCACTATGGGACTTTTCGTCTGAGGTCATCAGTCCCCTAGAACTTACAACTACTTAAACCTAACTAACTAAGGACATCACACACATTCATGCCCGAGGCAGGATTCGAACCTGTGACCGTAGCGGTCCCAGACTGTAGCGCCTAGTACCGCTCGGCCACCCTGGCCGGACAGAAAGTAACGCACCGCATTTTTTTTTTCTCTCAGACGAAAACAATGCTACGAATGCGAAATGTTACGTATCTAGTACTTGAAGTCTCTTGAGTGAGCGCGCCAAGTTTCTGCCACTTCCGACAGATAGCGTAGCTGCAGGTTAGTTTCAAAATGGCATCTACAGGTAATGTACGTTACAAGCAATTTCTAACTGCAGAGAAAGAAACTACAGGAAATATTCACTAAGTCTGTGGAGCATCTGCAGTCGACAGAAGTACAGTTAGTAGCTGGGCATGGAGGATGAGGTCATGAGAAGGCGGTCTTGCGGAGCACCATGTTTTGCAGCGGTCGGGGAGACCATCCACCGCTGTCACACCTGATACAAGTGACCTGGCCCCCTCGGACTTACACTTGTTTGGGCCCTTAAAAAAAATGGTTCAAATGGCTCTGAGCACTATGGGACTTAACATCTGAGGTCCTCAGGCCCTTAGAACTCAGAACTACTTAAACCTAACTAACCTAAGGACATCACACACGTCCATGCCCGAGGCATGATTCGAATCTGCGCCCGTAGCGGTCGCGCGATTATAGACTGAAGCGCCTAGAACCGCTCAGCCACAACGGCCGGCGTTTGGGCCATTAAAGAATGCCATTCACGGAAGACATTTTGTTGACGATGAGGAGGTGATACACAGTAAAGCACTGGCTCCGCCACCAGCGTAAGGATTGGTACCAACAGGGCATACACGCCCTTCAATCGCGATGGTGGAAGGCCATAGAACGGTACGGAGATTACGTGGAAAAATGTGGTGTGAAGATAAAACACCGTTCTTCCGTTTGCGTAATTCCCATTATGTTCAATAAAGAATTGTTGAAGAAAAAAATGCGGTGCGTTAATTTCTGGGCAACTCCCGCACGTCACTTTACTACAAGGCAAGCTGATTAGTAACCGAGCAAAGAGCCGTCGTCTTTATGCATTCTTCCTCGACATCGGAGAGCGGCTGAGAATCAACCTCTTTGACCTACGTTATACCGTTTTTTTCCCACGCCAGTTTGACCTAACTTTTAAAAGGGTTCCATACAACCGGTTTCTGAAATAAGTTATTTTAGGTTTTTTTTATTCCTATTGTTTCGTGTAATAAACGTAGAAATCGAACAAAGATTGGAAAATTTTGATTCTCTCAGGTACAAGGTACATAGAATCAAAGTATTACTTAAATAGGCAAATAAAGGAAAACTTAGTCCATGCACCGTTAGCTACTTTTCTCGAAAAGCGTTAAGTGGTTAAATAGTACGAAAAATTACCAGTATTCATCTATATTGATTCTAATTTTTTGAAATCCTGCTCAAAAATCATGCAATCGAGGATCATACTACTGTTTGGGCATTCGGAATAGCTAGTGCTACAGGGTGAAAACTGACGCTGAAGAACTGTTTATCGTTCTCTGAAATGCAGGAAGAGGGAAGAGATCTAAAGGAATAACTGGGAATTCACCACTCCCAGTCCACAGGGCACTCCGGTATGGCAGTGGCTGAAGCTGAATATCTGAAGCGGACCACAACTCGAATGCTGGATGCTGCGCTCACGCAGAACGGGTGCCGTAGCCGTCCCCGCCATGCGGACACGTCTGCCGTCCGTCCCAAATTCTCAACTTATCGCACGTTGCATTGCAGCGGTCCTTATCCATTACGCCTCCTAGCTGCAAATTCTTGACTGACGTAGATGTTCGAACGATATTTGTGCATATCCACCGAAACATATGTCACAGAGCCATCCCGCTCGATTATATTAATGCAAGTAAGTGCTATCTGTTCTGTTGGGCATGTCGGACATTCTTGTTAAAATCACATTGACCACTCTTCCCGTTTTCTATAATAATGCAATATTTCAAACCAACACAAATTTTACGAATAAACTTAATTATTTTTAAAAGGGTTTATTTAAAAAAGGAAAATTGTAGCACTACTGCTATGGCTATTTGATATTTCGGTTTTTTACTCGGTCATTAATAAAAAAATTGTTATAACCGGGACCAAACAAATACCGGAAAATACCGGTTTTTAGAACTAAAAATACCGGTGTCCGTTTTACCGGTCGGTTTTTCCCATCTCCTATTTAACCCCGGACGAGATAGGATTCATTTTCTGGCCGTCGTCCGGCCATCCTCTACGCATTTACAGCGCGCTGTGTCGATCAGGAGACTGGTAGTGCATGCAACGAAAGAAGAACCCCAGGGCACACGCTCCTATACTCAACCGTCCCAGATGACTCTCTTTCTCTCTCTCTCTCACTCACACACTAACACACACTCTCTCTCTCACACACACACACACCACATCAGAGGCAGAGACCAAAACAGATTGGCTATCCTAAACGAGAACTCCAAGTTTTTCTGTGAACAGTGCGGCGCAGATTCAATATGTTTAAAGAAAACCATCAGGGAATACACCAAAAGCTGTTAGAATGCATATTTATTTACAGAAAATTAGTTTGGGTCAAACGAGCATCTTCACCCTACGGATTAATGCCACATAAAGTTAATGTGTATCTGAGATTGGAAGTTTCCTACTTCTTATTGCAGTCAAGTTGAGCGCGTAACTGGTACGGCTTCCGTGAAAATGACCTGAAGACATCCGCCAATTTTACACAAACTTTTGACCCATAAAAGAAAAGTACCGAGACCTGACTGCTATTTACTGATGTGTTTAGAAATAAGAAAGGCCTTCATAGCGCATTGAGTAATTTAAGGAGACCTTGAACATGTATTCACGTGAAAAAAACATTACAGTCAATACGCTCTAATCTCCTGATACGATCTGCACGATTTGCACGCTTTCCAATTGGGAGGGTACGTGCAGAGACGATGTAAAATCCTCATTTTGTATGGTCTAAATTCTGTTACGAGGAACATGAAATACAATCATCACTCTGAACATTTAGGACCATCAGGAATTCTTAAAGTTCTCAACAACACAAAGCTCCCTTGTCCTTGCTGTAAAATGCATGTGACGAATTTGAAAGTAATTCTACTGATGGCAGTTTACCTGAAAAACAGCTCGCCAAAAGCAGATACTGTATAGTGAATTGTGCTAGCACCACCTACATATTTAAGTAAGAATACCTAAGCACATGGAAACAATCCAGAAAAACGTGTTAACTTCCAGAAATGACTGTAGGATCAAAATAATAGAAGAGAAATTTACTGACCTCTCATTATTATTATTACTCAATAAACAAGTAAACAAATGAGAAAGTGCCCTAGCAAGGCACAAAGAGGACAGCTCCATTAAGCATTTGAAGTAGTACGATTAGTAACTCCATTTAATTTTAAATTCTCATAGCCATAATGAATAAGTGGTATAGCAGCATTTCCCATGTGCGACTTTCACGGTTAAATAAATGATATATCGATACTGAACGTGGAACAAACCTCGCGCCTCATTAAAGCGGATCTAACATCGATCACAAAGACAGTACAAACTTATATAAATCTCAAAACACTGCGAGTGATATATTATGCCAACGCGCGCATTTAAACCACGATCTTAGCACAAACTCGCCTATATTGCAGCTTACAAAATGCTCATCGAAATGAAACATCAGAGTCATCAAAATAATGGCGGCAGCAGCCTCATAATGCATCCAGTGATCTTAACGTTAATGAAAAAGCAATTGCACTTTCTCTGGCCGTTTTCTTCGGCACACTGCTCAAAATCTAATGTGCGCTAAAATCTGATTGGTCAGACATATAACCCTCCAAAAAATAGGGTGTACCTTCGCTGGGCAGCCAAAATGTGTGGCATTGGTAATAGACGAAAATTGTGGCTTGCTTGTCTATGCAACGCGCCAGCGACCAACACGTCGACACAAGACAAATGATTTGAAGGACCTTTTCTAATTGACGGCTTTCAACATGTTGCGTTTTAAAATCAATTATGTACTTGACGCCAAGTAACATTTCTTTAACTTGATGTAGTGTCAATCAGCGACCTGAGAATGGTCGCTTGACCATAATTCGTCTCTCAATAAATATACTATGTAGCATCTTTAGACGGACACATGATGGCGTTCTATAAGTTGTAGACAAAATATCTAAAGCGCTACATGGAGAATATCGACAAAGATAAGTATAAAGATTAGAATGAGCTCAGTGGGTGACGCACTCCACAGACGACAGTAATGAGACACACACAGACAGCAGTTCAGACGGCTATGACTTAGGAAACGGCGACGGCCAATTGGCGTCTGACTGGAATAACTTATTGTAACCGGTAGATTCTGACTAGAGTAAAAAATGTACACTATCTGATCAGATACGTTCGGAGACTCCTCTGTAATGAGGAACTGACCACTGGATGCCTTGAGAGGCTGACTCGTCAATGTAAAAGCAGGCAGTCAGTATTGTGTTGTCAGGACACGGAACTGGCCTGTCGCGAGAGCGCAGTGACGTGGGACGTGTGCTAGTCGTTGGACGTCTCCCGAGTAACAAATCCATCAGTCATTTCAGTCATTCTACAGGAACGCAAGTCGACTGTTGGTGATGTGATTGCGTAGTGGAAACGCGAAGGAACAATCACATCTAAACCAAGACTACGTATACCTCATATACTGACAAGACAACGACAAGATAAGGACTGTTGAACACTGCAGAAGATGGCTGTAAAATACCGCATCAAATCAGCTGAAGGAACTTTGAAACACACTACTACTTGAGCTTCGAAGTGCTGCCAGCAGTCCAACTAGCACAATAAATGTTGGCCTTGATTTTTGGGCAACAATGGTTGAGCAGGTCCCCCATAATCCACAGACTTCTGTAACCACTGCTAAGCGAACCTCGACCTTTGAGATCGTGTAAAGTGCGATGCCACTGGACAGTAGATGACTGGAAACGAGTGAGTAGGAGTGGTAAATCGCGCTACACCCTGAAAGCGCCAAATGTGGTTAGATAGGAAAACTTCTTAGAGCATTGTCCTCTGCGTACAGTAGAGGAACAGTTCCGAAACGACGATTATTTGTATCGGCACGTCATTCCACGCTGTCATAAAGCAGCATCTGTGAAGCAGTGGTTTGTGTACAGTAACATTCCTGAAGTGGCCTGGCCTGCTCAGAGTCCCAACCTGAATCGAATGGAACACCTTCGGCGTAAATTAAAAAAATGGCTCTCAGCACTATGAGACTTAAGATCTGAGGTCACCAGTCCCCTAGAATTTAGAACTACTTAAACATAACTAACCTAAGGACATCACACACAGCCATGCCCGAGGCAGGATTCGAACCTGCGATCGTAGCGGTCGCGCGGTTCCAGACTGAAGCGCCTAGAACCTCTCGGCCACACCGGCCGATGGGGGTAAATAAGAACGTCGGCTTAGACGCGCCCACAACCAATATCTTATCTAGTTTCAGATGTTTAAGAAGAATGGGCTCCCATTTTCCCAAACATATAATAAACAGTATGAAAAAGTTTCATCTACTCATCTACATTTTATTATACACTGAAGCGCCAAAGAAACTGCTATAGACATGCGTATTCAAATACAGAGGTACGAAAACTGGCAGAATACGGCGCTGCGGTCGGCGACTCCTATATAAAACAATAAATGTTTGGCGCAATTGTTAGATCGGTTACTGCAGCTACAATGGCAGGCTATCACGATTTCAGTGACTTTGAACGTGGTGTTACAGTCGGCGCACGAGCGATGGCATCCAGCACCTCAAAGGTAGCAATGAATTCGGGAAAATTTCCCGTACGACCATTTCACGAGCGCACCGTGAATATTAGGAATCCGGTAAAACATCAAATCTCCGACATCGCTGTTGCCGGAAAAAGATACTGCAGGAACGGGACCAACGACGACTGAAGAGAATCGTTCAGCGTGACAGAAGTGCACCCCTTCCGCAAATTTCTGCAGATTTCAGTGTTCGGCGATCAACAAGTAGCAGCGTGCGAACCACTCAAAGAAACATCATCGATATGGGCTTTCGGAGCCGAAGGCCCTCTCGTGTATCATTGATGACTGCACGACACAAAGCCTTACGCCTCGCCTGGGCCCGTCAACACCGACATTGGACTGTTGATGACTGGAAACATGTTGCCTGGTCGGACGAGTCTTGTTTTAAAATGTATCGAGCGGATGGACGTGTAAGGGTATGGAGAGGACAAAACCTGACGAATCCATGAACCCTGCATGTCAGCAGGGGACTGTTCAAGCTGGTGGAGGCTCTGTAATGGTGTGGCACATGTGCAATTAGAGTGATATGGGACCCATGATACGTATTGATACGACTCTGACACGTGACACGTACGTAAGCATCCTGTCTGATCACTGCATTCATTCATGTCTATTGTGCATTCCTACGGAGCTTGGCAATTGCAGCAGGACAATGCGACAACCCACACGTCCAGAATTACTACAGAGTGGCTCCAGGAACACTCTTCTGAGCTTTAACACACTTCCGCTGGCAGCCACACTCCCCAGACATGAACATTATTGAGCATATCAGCAATGCCTTGCAACATTCTGTTCAAAAGAGATCTCCACCCCCCCATACACGTGCAGGATTCATGGTGTCAGTTCCCTCTAGCACTACTTCAGACATTAGTCGAGCCCATGAAACGTCGTGTTGCGGTACTTCTGCGTGCTCGCGGGGGCCCTACACGGTATTTGGCAGGTGTACCAGTTGCTTTGGCTCTTCAGTGCATTACGGATATTCTGTAGCCAACCTACTCTCAGTGCTTGTAGTCAGCAAGCTTATCCGCATTTCATTTTTGATCAAATATTTGGTTGGTGCGAACACTGCCTTGAAATTGTACTATAGTTTTTTTGTCAGATTTTCTATAGCCAAACGAACAGTGGGAAACTACCCAGCTTGAAGCGAAATTTTGGAGAAAAAATTAATTGCTTTAAAATGGTAATTAAGAAAACTTGGTTTGTGATTTAAGGAAAATTTCTCTCAGAAATTTCAGAGCCAAAGAAGGTGTGAAAAATGGGAAAATCGACCTGAGTGCTTTCTAATGTTGTCGAAAAGACCAAATTACTCGATAGTAATCAAGGCAATTACTAAAATCTTAATTAGAATTTGGAAGAAAATTGAAATATTTCAGAAACAGTTGCTGGTGGCTCTAAACGAAATGCAAAAAAATATCAAATCACGGCATAAATTGAATTTTCTCTGCTTCCTACTTCATTTATATACTCTAGATAATAATAGAATACTGATCGATATTTAAAAATATTGTGAAATTACGTGTCTGAAAGAAAGAAATAGAGCAGATCAGAGAATATTTGAAGCGCCTTTAAATGGTGCTCGACATCACATACGGCAAGTGAAGTGCGTCGTACGTTTTTTTCTAATCTATTTTATTTATTACCTCTAGATAAATCATTTCACAAGGCATTTGACTTTTTTGTAATACTTTGTTCCTTTTGCCGTCTCTTCAAATGTGTTATAAGAATAAGCGCAGAGAGCCACCAAAGAAGTGCAACACAAATATGTTTACGCTCCTGTCACACTTCCTGAGGTACACTGGCGGAAGCTTTGTGTGTGTGTGTGTGTGTGTGTGTGTGTGTGTGTGTGTGTGAGCCACATCTCCTCCTAAACCACTGGCCCAATATCAACCAAACTTCGTGTATATATCTATTACTATCAGATAAGTCACTGATGGGCTATGAACCACCTTCCTATCATAGTTCGTCGGATTTGATGCCATTAACACTGAGGTGCGTGAAAAACTTCAACAGTGTGCATAACGTTTAAATGTATTATTTCTTTTGTAATACCTCTGCTCGCAACACATTTTGCAGATAGTATCCACATTTGCCGCTGAAAGGACCTACAAAATTACGTCAGTGTATGACAGACAGGGCAGGAAGTGTGACGTCATAAGGACCGAGGTGCGTGAAAAACTCCCGCATCATGCATAACGTTTAAATCTGTGACTTCTTTGCTAGTAACGCTATTGGCAACATATTTCGCAGACAGTATCCACATATGCAGCTAAATGTATGTACTCAAGTATATTCAGTTCAAGAGATACGTCGTCATAAACGCTGAGATGCATGAAAAAATGCCATATCATGCGTGAAGTTTTAGTACATTTATACTTTACTAAGACAGTCCCCCAGCTGAGTCAACCTCAGGAAACCTCTGACACCTGGCTGCGCTTTCGAGAGCTTTCAGTTGCGAAGCGCAAAGTTTCGAGGCGAAAGCAATAGCGGTCTTAGAACGTAGAGACGCTGCCATATGGATGTTCACAAAATCGCATTGTAAACACCCGAAATAGTTGCGTTCAGCGTGCAGAAATTGTACGTTTATGTAATAGAAAAGAGGTACATCGAATACCTGGGAAATGCTGGGTTTGTCAGCTATTTTACTATGTAACAATATGCAGTTCTGTCGAAAGCTTTAAAAGAATCAAGAAACATGGTATCTGGTGATAGACGCTATCCAAAGCGCCCTGAATCTCGTGACTCATGTCTTTCGCAAAATCACAGCTACTTCCGTATCATTAGTAAATGAAAACATACATTTTTTAGTGCTGTGGAATGGTGTTCAGTTCGAAAGCAAGCCCTTGTTGAACTTCACATTCAATTTTTTGGGAATGTTTTATCACGTAGCTTACCTCACAGGGTGAAAATCACTGACACACAAATACGGTGAGCATACCGTCACGAAAGGATTACTTCACTCAAAATGTGAAAATATCGTTAAGCACATTTCAAAGTCTCAGGAGTATCTCAATAAAAAAAAATGTAAAAACAAAAAATCAGTTCAAAAGAATAATTTATTTTACAGCTGAGCCATTATATAACAAGTCAGTAATAAGTGCGTTATTAGTATTACTAAATCACAATGAAGTCCTTAATAAGCTTTCTCTTTCCGTCACCTTAGTCGCAATGACAATAACCGCGAGATTTACTTTCATGTCAGTGAAATTACTGCGCGTTACTAAAACAACAATTCCCGCGTTTCCATGCCAAGGCAGTCCAGTTTTGATATCATCGTTTACGATCATATAAAGTCGAAGATAACACTAGGTAAAAGTGTGGAGCTTCATAGAGACTCATATCACCGGCGGCGTATTATTTACGCCATGTGCAAGTATGGGAATCTGGGTCTGTAAGTTATGTATCACTGTTAGATAAACGTACTTCCACGCACTACGCGCTTTTCTGTGTGGGTCTCTCTCTTCAATGCGTTCTGATTTGCCTTCACTAGGTTCAGAGAGATCTTGCACGAGATTTAGTGATTTATTACTGTTTTCGACGATTTGTTTATCGAAAAACATAAAAAACGATAAAAGGAAAATGAGCAAAAAAAAAAAGAAAGAATAAAACAACTGCACATGCTTCATGCTGTAGGGTATATCCCTTATCAAACGATAACGTTAAAACGAAATAGACTCCATTGCTTCGCTTCTTTTACAAAGCTAATCATTTGCATTACCTATTTTGTTGCATCAGAATAAGGAAGGCTTTAAATCTCGATGAAAAGAAAAGGGATAATGCAGAAAAGAAAATTCTCAGCGGGTCATTACTAACAGCACAAGATATAACTAAGTATTTCTGGTTTATTAAGTCTGTAGCTAAGCTGCCTCTAGTGGAATGGAATTACAATTATGCTTACTAAATTATTGTTCATGAAAAAACGCAGCAAAAGAATTACTCTTGAAATGAGGTTAACTTTAAATCTGTGCCTTTTTATGTCACTACAAGCAAGTGACCGTAATATTCGTAGCTACTGAAAGAATCTTTGATATTCTCAAATGAATTCCTGGTATTAAGGTTCAAGTTATAAAATTATAAACGGTGCATAGTATTAGTCTACTGATAAATACTCAGAAAATATTCAACAGCCTCCCAAATTATGTCAGTGGAGTTCTGGTTCACCCTTTATTCGCAACATATTTCGCAGACCGTACCCCAATATGTCGCTGAATGTACCTACATTAACATGTCATTGTGCGACATATAGCTCAGGAGATATGACGTTATAAACACTGAGTCGAGAGAAAAAAACCACATCTTGCGGAAGTTTTGGATTTGGATTGGATTGTTTGGGGGAGGAGACCAGACAGCGAGGTCATCGGTCTCAGCGGATTAGGGAAGGACGGGGAAAGAACTCGGCCGTGCCCTTTCAAAGGAACCATCCCGGCATTTGCCTTGAGCGATTTAGGGAAATCACGGAAAACCTAAATCAGGATGGTCGGAAGCGGGATTGAACCGTCGTCCTCCCGAATGCGAATCCAGTGTGCTAGCCACTGCGCCACCTCGCTCGGTGCGGAAGTTTTAATACATTTATTCTTTACTACTGTGGAACTCGTCACAGTCAAGTCAGCTTAAGGAAGTCCCTAACACTCAGCAGCGCTTTTGTCAGTTTCAGCTGCAAAGCGGAAACAGCTCTAGGCGAAAACAATAGCACTGTATGGAGCTACGAAGAGGCGTTGTCATAGACACGTTTACAACATCGCGTTGTAGATATGCGAATCCGTTGCGTTCTGCCTACAGAAACTGTACGTCTCTGATAGAAAATTGCCAAAATGAATATTTAATTTTAAAAATGTGTAGATACTAAGACATATTTACCGTGATGAACTAAGTAATACGAATATTTTGCCGAGGGAGGTACACAAAGCAACCATGATAAGTTTTTAAAGAGACAAAAGGTAACGATACAGATAAATTAAGTTATGAAGGAAGGCATGCAGTGCAAGTACTTTCTTAAGAGGAACTACGCTGTTACTATGTTACATTTGTGAAAAAATTCAAAAAGTGGCGCTTTCAAGGAAAGATATTACGACAGGCCATAAAACATCTTGACACCACGAACGATAATACATAGTTTTGTGTCGTATAGTGTTACACGGTCTGCTCGACAGACTCGCTCATTTACGACCCTGTCGGCATTACCCGCAGACCTCCACCGCGTCGTGCTTAAACGCCACTCAAGTGGTTGCCGCTGCGAATAACGACAGGATATGGCGCCGCGCGTGACGTGACAGCACTTTCCCGGGCATATTACGACTACGCTGCAGTGTCGAGTAACGTGACCAGGGCGATACATCTCGTTCTTAAATTAATGCGTCTTCTTCATTCCTGCAGTAGAAATTGCCACGGCAAACAGGCAACTTACTGAAGTATGTCGTACATACTTGCGAGGGTGTCTTCGCTCTGGAAACATAGTTCCACTAAAATACATTTTGGACAACCGACGTAAAAAGCTAGCAGTTTCCATTACTGGGGAAGTACATAATTACATCGCTAAGCTCAAAACGTATCCTGCCAACCGATCTCTTCATCTTGTCAACTTGTGCCACAAATTCATCTTCTCCCCATTTCTATCCTACATCCTCATTAGTTACGTGGTCTACCCACCTAATCTTCAGCATTCTTCTGTGGCACGGAAAACTTCTAGTCGCTCCTTGTCTGAAGTATTTATCGTCCATGTTTCACTTCCATTCATGGCTACACTCAGTACAAATACTTTCAAAAACGAATTCCTGACACTTAAATCTATAATCGATGTTAACAAATTTCTCTTCTTCAGAAACGCTTTTCTTGCCATTGCCAGTCTACATTTTATATCCTCTCTACTTCGACCATCATCACTTATTTTGCTCGCCAATTAGCAAAGCTGCTTTACTACTTTGTCTCATTTCCTAATCTAATTCCCTCCACATCACTCTACTTAATTCGACTACATTCTATTATCCTCGTTTTGCTTTTGTTGATGTTCATCTTATATCCTCCTTTCAAGACACTGTCCATTCCGTTCAACTGCTCTTCCAGATCCTTTGATGTCTCTGACAGAATCACAATATCATTGGCAAACCTCAAAGTTTTTATTTCTTCTTCTTGGGTTTTAATAACCCGTCCAAATTTGTCTTTTGTTTCCTTTACTGCTTGCTCAATATACAGATTGAATAACATCGGGGATACGCTGAAATCCTATCTCACTCCCTTCTCAACTTCTGCTTCCCTTTCGTACGCCTCGATTCTTGTATCTGCCATCTGATTTCTGAACAATTGTAAATAGACTTCCGCTCCCTGTATTTTTACCCCTGTCACTTTCAGAATTTGGAAGAAAATATTCCAGTCAACATTATCAAATTCTTTTCTAAGTCTACAATTGCTAGAAATGTGGGTTTGCCATTCCTTAATCTATCATCTGGGATAAGTGGTAGGGTCAGTATTGCATCGCGTGTCCCAACTTCTCTACGGAATCCAAACTGATATTCCTCGAGGTCAGCTTTTATCAGTTTTTCCACCCTTCTGTAAAAAATTCATGTTAGTATTTTGCGGTCGTGACTTATTAAACAGGTAGTTCGGTAAATTTAGCACCTTTCAACACCTGCTTTCTTTTGGATTGGAATTATTATATTCTCCTTGAAGTCTGAGGGTATTTCGCCTCTCTCATACATCTTGCTCACCAGAATGTAAAGTTTTGTCATGCTTGGCTCCCCCAAGGCTATCAGTTGTTCTAGTGGAATGTTGTCTACTCTCGGGGCCATATATGAGCTGAAAAAGTAATGCAGGAGGATCCTCAGATTTTAGGAAGATACATATTACATACCAAACGGCACTTACTGTTACGATTAGCTATAGATTACAGTAATATAATATTTTCAATATTTTATGAATATCTCCTTTTTGTGATGTTTTCTCTAAATTTAAAATTATACATGAAAGCTAATCCATCAAGTCCTAAACTAGCCTGAACAATGTTAGATTTGTCATCGTAATCATTACAAAGTAAATGTCTTATGACATCAGAAATAATAGAAGGTTGTCGAAACATGAGAAAATCAGTGTACTGGAGACACCAAACTAATCGTATATGATGACCAGTCAAGCAACCTAAACTTTGAAACTGGCTCATGAAAACAGGAATGCTGTTGCGGGAATCCGAGTTGGGAGCTTAAATGTGTTTGGAGTGAATACAATTCTGTTCCCGAACAGAGAAATTTTGGTGCGCTAAGCGCTGTGCACAGAAAGCTTTACTGCATCAAATAATGTAGAAAAGGGTCTCCTGATATTCGTTCATAAATTCACAACTTAGTTCCTCAGAGTTCTCTCCTGAGCATTTGGTCTCCGGCCCATGTGTTTTCGGTATCGCAGCTGTTGGCACTCTCTGGAATTTATCTCAATGAAGCACTGCGCTGCAGGCGCGGTTACCCACGCAGAAAGCTGCCTGCTTCATGAAAAACTTTTGAATGTTCTGGTAGTCACGTTTATACAATAAGTAAAGCTTCCGCAACTGCGATTATTAAACATCTTGGTTCGCTATATTGAGTGTTCTGTCCTACGTTATATAGTGAAAGATTTTCTAAGCGCTCGTAATTCCAGACTCATAACTATACCGAATAATTTCCGTAACTCGGTCTACGTTTTGATCATGTAAAAGTAACGTACTTGAGATCTGCTTTAAACACCATTATGTTCCACTAGGTATCATCTAGTAAGTCCTTGTGTATCTCTTGCCTGATAAATGCCTCGGTCGACGAGTTGAGGAACCTATGGAAAAAATACATGGAATCCCATCCATGATAAGGCCTTTACATCAGCTCTGCTGCAGATTTCTGAACATAAGTTTTGATTCAGACTAATACCTGTCTACAAGAAGCCCGCAGAGTGTGTAGTGGACATTTAAAGACATATATTAGACTCAAATACTAGTGCAGTGTTAACTTCCCGAAATGGTGCATCTGGGAGACAACGCTCCATCACAGTGAAACGTGTCTGTAGAAAACACACAAGAAGATGGTGAACTACGAATATGACGTCGCAGAAGCTAGACGGGTAGACTGTGAAGTAAAGAGATGTTGGACGGGATAAATAAGGGCTGTTGTTTGTGCTAGACACTTTGCAGAAATAGGTACATGTTGATAAGAGACATTCTATCATTAGGTAATTGCTAATTTAACAATGAAGCGAGAAGCAGGTGACAAATAGAAAGCGACGGTTGGAAAAATGCAGCACAGATCTCGCTGAGAGCGTTTCGCCTATTTTGCCAACAACGAACATGTCAAATGTAATCGGACAGAAAGAAATGAAGAATATTGTCAAATTAGTCGACTGACTTTTAACAACAAAGAGAAAAAAGAATAAATTAATTCAAAATAAGTAAATAAGGTGAATGTATTAAGACACTAATGTATATTTTCGAGCGAAAAGATTTATGGAGATTTGTGAAAAGAAATGAAAGTTCTGTGTAGTAAAATGCATTTATTACTAAATTAACAGACAACATTAATCAAAACATTTCGATTATGTGACTAGCAAAGTTATAGTGTTGAGTATTTGTTAATAATATAAGACGAATGGCACAAGCAGTGAGCGCAGAAGGTATTCGAACTACTGTACACTGCCTCAAATTGTGATCGCATGTAACAGTCAATCGGCTGCACGGTAATATCCGGCAGAAAACGAATTAATGGGTGACAGGGAAACGAGAGCTTTGTCTGCCTAGCAGATCATTCACTCATCCGAAAAATGAGTGCTTATGAAATTTGACGGCAACTGAAGTGGGCTGGAACTCAGGATGAATACAGATGGATTAGAATCACACCCATGTTGCCGGAGGCCTCACAAGAAATATAGTTTGTTCTGTAACTCATCAGAAAATGTTCCAAAAGCTTTTTAGCAAAAGCATCCGTATAGCTACTTAAAGGAATAAAGTTATCAGTAAGCGTGAGTTATTTAAGAAGACGGCCAAGAGCGGTTAGAGAGGAAGAATCAAGGATTAGGAACAAAATCGGAAGGAAGGTCCTCATCGTCCCTAAGTGCAGAAATTGTTGTGAAGGCATTAGAAATTTTAACTTTTTTTTATTCTGTAGAGGCACACAGCCAGTCGCAAGAAACACAGAGCTTTAGCGCAAACGTTTGATTCCAGTCGTAAAGCAAGGAGATGCGTTATTACTGGCGAAAAAGTGCATAAATTTTTTAGAACTGAGAAGTAGGATTTAACTGAAGAAATTGTGGACGAACTTAGATATATTGGCTTGGTGAAAGCATATAAATGTAAAAACTAGTTTTGATAAAGGATTATATCTTCTAACAGGATACGCCTGGGCAGCGATCCAGAAGAACTGGGTTTCTTGCTCCATACAACTCGGAAAATATTCCAGAACAACTTCCGAAATTTTGTTTGTGGATTTCTGTCCCACTCGGTATCGGTCTCCGATTATTTACACTCATTGTAGCCACTAAAGCTAAGATGAATGCATTTAGGAAATGTTACATCGATGCTGTCACAAGCATAACTACTACGCTAATAATATTTCTCTGTGGGCTTAAACCATAAGCGGTCTTTGTCATGCTACCAGAGTATAAAGAGCAAAAACGAGACGGAAAAAGTAAGTAAACTGTTCATTATTTCACGCCTAATCGCCACAGGTATTAATGCATTTATGGCACTGTAAGACATGACGGTCAGTGACTTCGTGGAAAAATATTTGCGGCTGTCTACGGAACCATGATTGTACCCAGGCGTGCACTTCTTCGTCCGTTGACGGCCACCAATGTCTTTCTTCAGGGCTCCAAAAATATGGAAATCGCATGGGGGGAGATCGGGACTGTGGTGCCAAGTTTCGCTGGGAAGTCCTTACACTTTCCCCATAAAGCCCGATCTCTCCACATGCGATTTCCGTACTTTTGGAGCCCTGAAAAAAGACATTCGTGACTGTTTCTTTTCTTCGGACGAAGAGGTGTGAAGGGTACAACCTTGGTTCCAAAAACTACCACAAATATTTTTTCATGACCACACTGACCAACTTGTCTCACAGCGGGATAAACGTATTACAGTTTTGGTGAATACTTTTCAAATAAGCCGGCCGGGGTGGCCGAGCGGTACTAGGCGCTACGGTCTGGAACCGCGAGACCGCTACGGTCGCAGATTCGAATCCTGCCTCTGGCATGGATGTGTGTGATGTCCTTAGGTTAGTTAGGTTTAGGTAGTTATAAGTTCTAGGGGACTGATGACCTCAGAAGTTACGTCCCATAGTACTCAGAGCCATTTGAACCTTTTTTCAAATAAGAAACGGTTTACTTACTTCTTTCCTTCTGTCTGGTTTTCATTTGACTCCCTCTTATATATATATATAAAAGTCGTCTGGATACATCAGACATATTCAGCGCCCGTCACAGCTGACTGCTTTATGAGAGTTCAGATTGCCACACCGACGCTTATCAGGCTCCGTCTCTGCTATCAGTGCCTCGGTGGATTGCTCTGAATTCGTGTGTGAAGCCACCGTCTCCCTAGCAAACAATTGTGTCGAATCGCTTGCGACGTTTGACGTTTAAGGGCCAATGCTGGAATATTGCCACAAGATTTGGAAACCTTCGATTTGAGAGAAGCGTTGCTTTGTTGGTAGGGGGTCGGTATAAGCCGTGCGGAAGTGTAACAGAGATGCTCAGAGAATGTAAACAGGAATCCTTGGAACGAAGAAGAGCTTAGGGCACGGAAAAATTCATGTGGGTTAGTTTTGGCTAAGCTCCGTAAAAATTACACAATGAATCTTTGTCCGAATGTTAGTAGCCAAACGTAGTGTGGGAATAGGACAAATGAGGTGTCAAATCGAGCAACGTGAGGTCTACTTTTGGAAAGCAAGAGTTAATTCCTTGAAGAAATCATCATAATTAAGAAAAACTTAGTGATTTAAAGGAAATTTTTGTTCTACTTTTCTTAGCCAAAATAATTTGGGGAAATGGGCAAATGGGGTATCCAATTCACCAGAGTGAGGTCTACTTTTCCAGAAGAAATTAATTACTTGACAGCAATCATTGTGAAAAATTAAGTTACTGACTTGAGGGAAAATTGGAATATTGAACGAAAAGCTGCTGCTAGGTATTTAAGTGAAGATTCAAAATGTTTATCTCTTCGAAAACTAGCTACTTTGAGCATAAAATGTTACAATGTAACAGAAATTATGGATTTGTTTCGTTCTTGTTCAATAAATAAAATAAGTATCGAATCACAGGGTAAACTAAAACTTCTAAAGTGAAACTTTTCTGCTTTCACTTGATCTCTACGCTCTTAGTAATAACAGAATATCAACCCGTATTTAAATATATATTTCGTCCTTTCTTAGTCGTGAGAAAAAAAATTCTGAAAAGAAAAACGGTAAAATATTTTATGGAGTGACTTGCCTAAAAGTAAGATATAAAATAGATTAGAGAAACATTTTACGCTTCTCATTTGCTGTTCACGATTTCTAGCAACGCTCAAAGAAATGTCAAATGTTTCTCTAATATACTTTCCTTCTTAGATTGATCATTTCACAAAATATTTAACTGTCCTTTTTTTAAAGTTTTTTCTCTCGCTCGTTACACGAATGGGCTAGGATAGAAAATTTCTAAATTGGCACGATATAGCCTCTACCACACACTTCACGTATGTAGATGTAGATAAAGCTTTACAATGCTCCAATATGTTTCTCATCCGTTCCACTTATTCGATTCTTTTCTCTTTGCCCTTGTGTTTGGTGTTCATCGGTCGATACTGTTTAGACCTTTGGTATTTGTTGTTATTTACTGATAATTGATTTTCAATTACTTATTTTTTTGTTTAAGCTCCGAACCATTGAGCTACGCAAGGCACTCTCCACAAGCCCATATAATAATCACACGTCTTTTCTAACTTGTATGATGTGCTGCTAATTCATTGCCTAGTCAAAATGTGAATCGAGACGCTAGTACATCCATCCTAGTTCTCTGATGTAAACACGAAAGAACGCAGGGTCAGCATAAAGAGAAGCGAACTATGGTCATTTATGAACGAAGTATGGCGGCAAGCAGTATGTTACTTAAACAAAAAAAAGACAAGGTGACATAATGTTGGTATTTTTGGAGCTTCTTCAGCACTTGTACTAGGATAAATTTCAGTAAGTCTTCACGTCAGAAGAAAGGAAAAGCAGTATTTGCCTGTATGTCGTTATCACCTCGGCTAGTCTGCAGACTGTCTGCACGGCTGGAATGCGCGTTCTGGCGACTGCAGTTAACGGAGCGTTCTCTGGAAACAACGTCCAAGTGGCGCGAGGACATTAAGATGTCTTTGTGTTCGCGGCTGCCACCGTTACCCGCAGTCGCCGTCCGTTGGCCTCGTTGGCCGGCGGTGCAAGCTCGACTCCCGGCAACGGCATTCTGCCGCGTGCATTCTCTCACTCACGAGCAGGCCGCACTGCAGGCTTACCCTCAACACGTCTACATCGTAGAGAAAGTTTCCACAAGCGAACACACTATTTATTAACACCATCCTTTCATCACCGTTGCTACAAATTTATTTTACTTTTCTTTACAGCCTTTGAGTTCATTTTCAGCTGTGCAAATGGCTCTGAGCACTATGGGACTTAACATCTGTGGTCATCAGTCCCCTAGAACTTAGAACTACTTAAACCTAACTAACCTAAGGACATCACACACATCCATGCCCGAGGCAGGATTCGAACCTGCGACCGTAGCAGTCACGCGGTTCGGGATTGAGCGCCTTAACCGCGAGACCACCGCGGCCGGCTTTTCAACTGTCTCAGCTGCTAGAAGCAAAACTGTGAAATTTACTACTTGACACATATCGGCACACCAATGTAATTAATGTAGTGTGATATACCTTTTTATTTCTCTAATCGAGACTGTTTAAAATAACCGCAGAGTTCTCTATTTTGAAATTAAAATAAATAAGTTGCAGTGGGGGCAAAATGTTGGTTATTACGTTATGATAATAAGGTGGTGGTATTCGATAAATATTTGCTGCTAATTTTGTCCATGGCTGTCAGCATTGCTTCTGTGACTGTATTACTTTCGTGTAAAAGGAAACAAACCGCCTTCAATCACAAGTCGTTATTTTTGTTTCAATACACGATGCATTTAGAGCACTTGTAAGTAATGCCATGTAGTGCTGTGTATGAAAATCGCTGACTGCACTGTGTGCAGTCTGTGGCTGGTTGGACTCATTATTGGAATATTCGCTTGTGTAGTGTTGGGCAGTTGGATGTGAACATTGTCCGGTTGGAGATGAGGCCCCAGCAGTGGTGTTGTGAAGAGAGAGATGCCACAGTTTTGAGAAGTTTCTGTAAGCGGACGATCTGGACGTGGGTCCATCAGAAAAAGGAAATTTGTAACGTGGATGTCATGAATTGTTGACTTTTGAACACTATTAAGGTAAATACATTATTTGTTCTCTATCAAAATCTTTCATTTGCTAACTAGGCTTAACAGTAGTTAGTGCCACCAATAGTTTATTTAGCTGGCAGTATTGGCGCTCGCTGTATTGCAGTAGTTCATGTAACGAAGATTTTTGTGAGGTAAACGATTCATGAGAGGTATAGGTTATTGTTAGTTAGGGCTATTCTTTTGTACGGATTATTGAAAGTCAGATTGCGTTGCGCTAAAATATTGTGTATCAGTTTAGTGACGATCAGAATAAGTAAAGAGAAAACTGTATGAGTATGTTGAGTTTGCTCGGCTGTTTCAAAATCAAATAACGTAGAAGTTTACCAGCACTGTCATTCTTAATTTTCAAAGGGGACGTTTCACACTGTGGAATCATTTTGAGGTGCTTGTTCAGTACCTTTTTTTTTTTTTTTTTTAGGCTGCAAATGGTTACGATTGAAAACAGGCCAGTAGAAACATAAATTTTTAAAAAAATGTAGGTTGATCATGCATCTGAAGGTAAGCCCCCAAGGCTCGAAATGCAACGTTTATTGAAACAAAAAAATCACGATGTGTGAAGGAGGTTTTTATTTTCCACGTAAATGGTTGGTCAGTGTTAGGAATGAGACATACGAAACGTAATGCAAAGCAACCTATCTCCGCACTGCCGAATTGTAGTGTATAATGTGAATCTGCATATAAAACGAAAAGTGCTTGTTCGACTCACCGGGCTCCAGTTGAAAGAGTATTGTAATGGGGAAAGTTAGGCATTTGCTGTAGTTGGCTCAGAAGTAACTGTAGGTTTAAAGCTGTTCATGGCCGGTATTTGGTCTGAAAGTGAAGGGGAAGTGGCGATACGAAGTTACCGATAATCGGACTTTACGCCAATGTCTTCGATTCAATTACGAACTTGCCCGTCTCTAGTGTAACGAGGGCACTCGACACTAGTGATGGTGATAAATCCTTGCCGTAGGAACGTTATGTTTAGTGGCATTTAAGTTATTGTCCGAAAAGAGCAAGCTTTCATACTTAACAACACAAACACAGTGTTAAGCTGCTCTTCCGTCCATCACAGTATTCGAGGTCGCAGGTTCGATTCCTGCCTCGGGCATGGATGTGTATGATGTTTTTAGGTTAGTTAGGTTTAAGTAGTTCTAAGTTCTCGGAGACTGATGACCAGAGTAGATAAGTCCCATAGTGCTCAGAACCATTTGAACACTATTCGACGAAGTTCAGATACACACCTGCCACTTCATAACCGAAAACAGCACACCATCTTTACTAGAAACTCGCCTTGAGCAGCGAAGTGCGATTCCGCCCTGACTTCGAAGACAATGAGATGTGTTCAAAAGCGGCACGGCTCACATTCAGGTAAGTTCATCATAAACTAAACATTGAGCCAGTTTTACTAAGTCAATAAAAGGAAATGTCTTAAGCGCACTTGTTGTCAACAGCGGATCGAACTATAGCCGATAAGGAACTGCAACTATATTTCTCGTTATAGCAATTATAGAAATGCCGGTTTGCTGAAATGTTTATATCATATCCATTCTGACATTCCGATGCGTTGCATATTTCATAGTTGTGCAGTGCACATTATACGACGTCTATGATTAATTTAAATTAATTCGAGGACTTAAGGGGACTTGCAACTACTTCTAATTGTCAGGTAAAGGGAACAGTTTAATATAAAGCTTGAAAATATCTACAGCCAACCAGTACCAGGAAGGAAGGAAAGAAACTTAGTGTTTAGCGTCCCGTCAACAGTAATCTCATGTAGAGATGGGGCACATTCCCGGAACGTTTTTTTAAGAATGGAGAAGGAAACTGGCAGTGATCTTTCAAAGGAACCATAGCGGCATTTGCCTGGAACGATGTAGCAAAATCACAGAAAATCTAAATCTCGACGGTTGGATACAAATTTAACACTAGAACACTAAAGGAGGGAAAATGTTACATTGCTACTAAAACATCGTTAAGTTTACTGCTCCATATTTTATTCAAAGGAAGCATAATGTATATGTTTGCGTTAATTAATTTGCCATTATTAGACCTCCAATGGTTTGTTACATTCCAAATTAAGTACAAAATATCCTTTTTATACCCTACCGCAATCGTAAATTTTACAAGTGTTTAGTAATCTAGGTTAACAGGAACACGCACGGTTGCAATAATTTAATGTTTATTTAGCAGTGTTCGTGGTGTAATATCTTTCGCCAACGTTTCAGCGAAACTGTTGTGTTCGTCAGCAACTGTGCCGAGTGATTCCTCCGACTCCGAAGACTGCCAGGTAAAATCACGAAAAAAAAAAACTCAAAACCGTAAAGCGAAATGAACCAATGATGGTTCGAATGACAGATCAAGACACAAATATTTCGCTCAAACTTGGGCGACTACGACCTTTTTCTCTTTGGGGTGTTATCGGATAATTCGCGTTCACTTTATCAAGAAATTCAAGTTTACGTTTCGATCTAAGAGGAATTACTGTTATTGCTTACTCTGTAACCAATTTTTTCCTTACGTAGACGCGCCAAATTAGTTGGAGTTATGACTACATATTGGAACTGTTTAAGTGGAATTCAGAAAGGAACTCTGGATAATTGTTTCTGAATACAGAAGATATTGGTGTGAAAACATTGCATAAATCGTAATAGTTATTTCTAGAACCACTCCCAATATTTTTCTATACACGTGAATTTTAAGGTTCGTATCAATGCTGCCGAAACACCACCACGTCAGAACACGCCGTTCTGCGGCTGGTAGCCATCCATACACTCATTCAGTCACCCGCCTGATGTGGACACAAAATTTTCTGTATAAATTTCGCATTAAAGATACTGTTTACATTAGGTGATAGCGCTGCGCTGCTGATGCTTAAGCTCCACATGAACTCAGAAGCAGATAAACAGTGTTGGGAACTAGAGACCATCTGAGCCATTTTCACTCAACAATTACAATTTCACCGTGCCAACTAAAAATAACTGAAATCGATTTTTATCTTCCGCTTTTACTTTATCTATATGGAAATCACAGCTTAGGTGAAGGTAGACTGTTTGGATTCAGTCCCGACGACATTTGAGTAAAAGTTCAGAGGGA